>NC_080187.1:118470493-119097399 GCF_030028045.1 Hippopotamus amphibius kiboko | reverse complement strand
AATAAAACAATAATGACCCATCACTTTATTAGGCTGGTTAGAAAAGGTTGGCGGCAGGGGATGGGGGCGGGGGAGAGGAAGATGCATGATGCCAAGTGTTTGCAGGCATATGGGGATACAGGACCCTAATGACGGAGGCTGTGTCAACCCTGTTCACAGTCTGAAGGTCTTTGGCCATTCCAGTAGTGCACATCCATCCAGTGCATGTTCATGGTCACAGTTTTTCAGCTCCCCACTCTGCCCCCACCCAGTTTCCTGCTCTGGTCAACACCAAGGTTGCCTATCTGTTACTCCCTGCAATTGGCCGGAGTGGGGGTAGGTTTAGATACTAAATGCCTTTATTCTGAGAGGGTCCTTCTTTGAGGTCCTAGCTCATTGTGGGACTGACTCCTGTGCACTTCCAGTTTGCAGCATCCAACACTTCGATGGCTGAGGGAAGACCGTATCTGCCCTGCAGTGTGCCTCAACCAACTCCAGAAGTGGGAGTAGCCTGGTGCAGGTGAGGTGCCAACCAAGGGAGAGAGGAGAATGGCTGAGGGAATTTGAGAAAGTGTACAAGTTTGTGTCCCAACTCAGTCCACGCTTTGTACCACTCACGTCCTCCCATTATATACAACCCTCCTACTGTAATGAGGCCTGCTGTCCCCCAGGCCCCCTCTATTGAGAATGGAGACATCCTTACGCTACAAGTCGGATTAGAGACCCCAAGCTGGTGACCATTTCTGATCCGGAAGCCTATGACAAGAGTGTTAGTGAAACAAGGTAGAGTCCCCTCTGCTGGATTTCCTCCACCCAAATGAGTGCTTTGGACAGTCTGGGTTGTTTGCTTGGTGTGGTGCCCCAGCCCTTCATCCCCAAGGTGTTGGTTGTGGTTGTTTCCCGTGCTCATTGAAAGTCATTTCTGGGTATAAGAAAGATAGCCCAGCTACTTACCTCAGTTCCAGACACACGCCACCCTACTCACATTACACACCAGCAATCTAGTCCCTGATGTTTGTCAGTTATAACCCTAATCATGATAGTCATTCCTTTCTTTGCCTGTTGGGCCATGGAAAAAGAACAGAAAGTACTCAGGTGGTAATCACAGCTTCCACTGAAGGGGAACAATTTCAGTGACTCCTGAAAGAACTGTCTCCACTCCTACCTCCAGAGGAACTAGGGCCTACAACACTGAGAGCCTAAGGTGGCATGAATGGGAAACAAAAAATAAACAAGTGGGCTGCTGGGTGTAATAATAAAAGGGCCCACCGCTATACCTGTTGATTCTCAGACTCGTGTATTCTAGCTATAGTCACACTGTCGATCATTGGTCATTGGTTCAGAGTACATACCACATCCTGCATTGGAAGATTGTGTCCAGACGTCACTGAGTGCTGTCTCCCCCAGCCAGCACCTTAGCTGAGCCTTCAGTAAGGCCGTCCCACCATTGTATCAGGCCAGTTACTTGATGATGGACAAGTGACAAAGTCAATGCATTCCATAGTCATGGGCTCATTGTCACACCTCTGATGTAAAATGGGTCCTTTTGTTCTGAGGCAGTACTGTGCAAGATACCTGGATAAGGCATTCTGCAGGTTTGGGGGGTGATGCAGGCAGAAGTATGGGCAGGGTTCATGAGGCCAAAACACTGTCCTGTGATTAATGGTGCCAAGTCAAGAGCTCAGCATCAGTCAGCAACTACGTCAGTGTTGACAGAGGAAGACGTTGTTGGGTCCATGCTGAGCTGTGACCCTTTACACTGTCCATGGTCCCTTTGCTCAAGGACTGGGTTGGTAAGAAGAGTCTGCCTAGCAGCCAGAGGACCACCATCCCATCCTCCTGACTACTGAGAGCTTTCTCTGAAATGCATTGGTCTCTGTTGATCTTTTAGGTAAAATACATCTGCGTACTGTTCACCCACTTACATACCTCTTCCTCAGACCTTCAGTTTTGATCCTTGCAAGCCCTTGAGAAGCCAAAGCCATTAGCCACTGCCAAAAGCATATATCTGTACCTCCAACCACTTTTCTTTCCATATGAATGAATGACTGAGCCACTCTGATTTTGGCCCATGTGAAGGACCTCCTTTTATATGCCTTTCAGGGATATCCCGAAGTGGTGCTGAGATGAGGCAGCAGTGCAGCGGGCAACCATTTTCAGCAAAAGCCCACATAATGAGGCGACCTAGTTAGGATCTGCACCTGAGTCCTTTCCTCATGTGCTGGCTAGTTGTAGGGCCATGAGGCCTGGTGCTGGTCGAGGGAGAGGCAGCAGTGCAGCAGAGGCAGGTGATGTGGGAGTCTGGGTAATTTACTTGGGCCGTGTGGTCCTGTCCAAGCTCAGCTCCAAATGGGCCACTACTTTTGCACAATAGATCACTGCGGTGCACACCAAATCTTATGATTCATTGGAATAGATCACATCCAGCTCATGAGGTATAACTCGTATCAACTGTCACTTTGTGTCATGTGACGGGGTGGTTTGTTGCTACCAGGGCACAAGAGATGTTCTGTAAATGAAGACTGGTTTTCTTCTGTGGAGGGTGTAGATTTACTCCCAAATTATAACGGTCTTTTTTGTGGCTCCCTACTGAAACTTTCCCCTATTGGAACTTTCTAGATTCCTTCCCATTAGATATCTCTAGCATCATCTGACCTGCTGGGTTATATGACCAAGAAAGAGGGAAACTTGTGCCACAACGAGGATCTGGTTGTGGATCTGATTGTACAGCCGTCTCTTGCTTTAGGCCCCTAAAAATTTGGCAGCCTTTGGGGTTATTCAATAACTGAATCAGAGAAGTATTTCAAAATTTGGTACTTGTTTCCTCCAAATTCAAATGCCCAAGAGGCCCACCAGGTGCCTTCTGTTGTTTTTGTTTTACTGTTCAGATATTTGAGGTGCAGGAGCGTGTCCTTCACCTGAGGGGAAACATCCTGACATGCCCTAGACCTTGCTTGGGGCATGGTTACTCTGGCATATGGTCACAGGTTGTTCCTGTGAGAAAGGATTGCGGGGATATTCACTGCATATATTTGTGATGGAGTTACAGGCACTTGACTCAAGTGGAACGACCTTTTCAATCAGGTGCTCTGGATCTGTACATTTAGGTCTGGAAACTGGGTGTGGGGCCTTAATTTTCCATTGAGGTGGAAGACAGTTCACACATTCTCACTTTTCTCTGTTTATGTAAGTATACTAGCGCCCTAGTTGGCTCTCCATTTAGGGAATTGTGATGTATCAACCACCACTTCAGATCCTGCAGGTCAAACCACCTTGATTGCCACTCCAAGCCTGCTGGTCCTTAGCTTGCCAGGATGGCTTCAGGTGTTTTTACCCCACTAAGAATCCTCAAAGATGAGTGCCCTATGTCAGTGTCATCTCCAGTCTTAAATTCTGCCTTCCGTTGTCCTACACCAAGATCCACTTTTACGCATGCTCCCAGGTCCTATTATTAGGCAGGTCCTATAATTATTTTGCTATGAAGGCATTTTTTTTTTCTGAGGCAGGGTTTGTATTTCTCAGTCTGGGCTTTGCTGGTACCTGGCTCTTGATATAACCCTAGAAGTAATGAGGAGTAGGCCCTGAGAAGAACCAACATCATCTTGCAAGGCATCCACCTCAGGTAAGGCTGATCATCCCTGATAATGTGGAAGGGGCTGTTTCTGCCATCAGGAAGAGCTCAGGGAAATTTGGGGGTGGGTTCAAGATTCTCAGATTGTTCACTCAAATATCCCAACTCCAAATCTTAGAGTCTTATTCTTTCCATGTCTGGGCCTAATTTTTATATGAGACCTGCTGAGACTGTACATTTAGTCTCTTTTGCAGCTCTGCCACTTTTATAATCAGATCCTGAGCCCGATTTTCAGCAACCTGCCCTGTGGCTGCAGAAGATAAGGTTCTCTGGTTTTCAGAGAATAGCTTAAGTTGAAAGGTGGCTGTCATCTACTTTTTGTAAAATGACAAGATATTGTATTTCATCCAAGTACTAGAGGGGAAATTAATCTCAGGTACGTCGTTGACCAAGAGAGAAAGAAGCAGGAGTTATAGAGAATCTAAGAAGGTACACAGAGTTTCCATCCCAACATGGACATCACTTCTACAGCTACAGAATATATTTTCTTTGCAAGTACACAGGAAAACAAGAAAGAAAGGAAAAAAGAAAAGAAAGAAAAAGAAAATATATACTTGGAAATAAACTCTCAATAAATGTCAAGGAACTAATATTACATGAATTATGTTCTCTGGCCATAATAAAATTATTTTAGAAGTAAATGACAAAAATATAATCAGAAGTTCCCATATGTTTTGAAATTAAGAAGCATACAACAAAATAACCATGTCTAAGAATACACTGAAAGAGAAATTTGATAATTTTTGAACTAAATGATGAAAAAGTATTATCAAAATCTGCAGAATGCAGCTAAACTAGTATTATGTAAATTTTATAGTCTTATGTGTCTATATTCAGAGGGAAAAAAAGGCTGAAAATTAATGAGCCTCCATCCATCTAAAACTGTTAAAAAGAAAGAAAAGGAAAATAAATAATAAAAGAACAGGAAATGAAATCATAAAAACAATAAGTTCATAAAATAGAAAAAGTACATAATAAAATGAACAACAAAGGTTAAAATTTTGTTCTTTGACAAGACTAACAAATTGACAACTCCCTAGCAAGATTAATGAACATTTTTTTTTAAAAATCACAAAAAGCCAATTTTCGGAAAGTAAGGGACATCATTAAAGATACTATAATAATAGGAAAAACAGAAAATATGAATAATTATATGCTAGTAAATTTTTAGTTTGGATGACATGGATAAATTCTTAGGAAAGGATTACCCACCAAAAGGAACAGGGAACTTGAATAGTCCTATATTCATTAAAAACAGAATTGAACAGAGTTGAGAGTTTCCACAAAAATTAGCAGAGAAGATATATAGATGGCAAATAAGCACATGAAAAATGCTCAGGATCACTAGTCACTGGGCAAATGAAAATTAAAACCACAACTACTAATATAGGTAAACATTTTAAAGGAAAAAAAAATCCCCAAAATGACAAACGTTGACAAGGACGTAGAACAACAGGAACTCTCATACACTGCTGGTGTGGATGCAAAATGGTACATCCACTTTGGAAAAGAGTTTGCTAGTTTCTTATGAAGTTATACATGCACTGTAGGAGTCTAACTTTTTGTTGTTGTTCTTTTGATGTTTGATAGCTTTTAAGCCTAACACCTCTCTCCTCCCCTCTGTCCACATCTGAGCAAGAAGACAAGACCTCAGCTCAGGTGCTCTCTCCCTTGATCATGGGAGGCTTAAACCACAAAAGCCCCTGCCCATGCTTGGAACTCTCACCCTTGCCCCACCCAACAACCACCATAAAAACTCCAAGCTTGGCTCCTTTCCTTCGTCTTTCAAGCCATTTTTAGAATGGCTTCGTAGCTATCCTGCTCTCCCCAGGAAACCTCATAATGTACTCAGTCTTTCCTTGGTGTATGGGTGGCATTATCAGTCTCGACATCCAAAGCAAACTTGGCAAATATACCTTTGCAGGATGACCACCATATCCACCCAAAGGCTTGAGCAAGGATGTTTATAGAAACTTTACTGATAATAGAGACTAGGAACAACCCAAATGTGTATCAACTGGGGAGTGGATAAACAAATTGTGGTTCATCTACACAGTGGAATACTACTGAAACAATAAAAAGGAACAAAATTCTGATACACGCAAGCATGAATGAATCTTAAAAGTATTATGCTAAGTGAAAGAAGCCAGTCACAAAGGCTACATATCTATGATCCCACGTATAGGACATTATTGAAAACACAAAACTATAGGAACAGAAACGAAATCAGTGGTTTCTTGAGTCTGAGGGCAAGGAGAGGGGATCAAATACATGGTGGCATGAGGGAACCTTATGGGTTGAAAACAAATGGTCCACAAAACATTCTCTTTTCCTTCTGAAGGCTTTACAATGCATTGTCATCATTAACCAGTCTTTTACTATTAAACTTAAATGGCCAATTGAGACAAACAGTTCTGGGACCATTCTTTCACCTCTGATTAAGACTGAAGTAGCAGTATTGAGGGTAATATTCATTTAGCCTTCTGACCTTTCTGGGCACAACTGGTGACCTTGCCAGCTCCAGCTGCCTTCTTGTCCGCTTCTTTGATGACACACACAGCAATCGTCTGTCTCATGTTACAAACAACAAAACAGCCTGGGGGCGGGGAATAGTCAGAGAAGCTCTCAACACACATGGGCTTGCCAGGAACCATATCAACAATGACAGCGTCACCACATTTCAAGAATTTGGGGCTATCTTCCAACTTTTCTCCAGATCAATGATCTATCTTCTCCTTCAGCTTGGCAAACCTGCAAGCAATGTGAGCTGCGTGGCAAGCCAGCACAGGTGCATATCCAGCACTGATTTGACCTGGATGGTTTAGGATAATCACCTGAGCTGCCTTCATTGGCGGGTCATTTTTGGTGTCATCAGCCGCACCACCATGATGAACATCTTTAACAGACATCTCCTTGGCACTGAAATCCACACTGTCCCCGGGAAGAGCTTCACTCAAATCTTCATGGTGCATTTCAACAGACTTGACTTTAGTTGTTATTTTGATTGGAGCAAAGGTGACCACCGTTGCCAGATTTGAGAACACCAGTCTCCACTCAGCCTGCAGGAACGGTATCAATACCACCAATTTTGTAGACATCCTGGAGGGGCAGAAGCAAGGGCTTGTCTGTTGGACGAGTTGGTGACAGTGCAATCCAGAGCTTTAAGCAGTGTGGTTCCACTGGTATTGCCATCTTTACATGTGAGTGTCTATCCTTTGAACTAAGGCATGTTAGCATTTGTCTCCAGCATCCTGTCACCATTCCAACCAGAAATTAGGACAAATGCTGCTGTATCAGGATTGTAGCCAGTTTTCTTTATGTAGGTGCTGACATCTTTAATGATTTCCTCATATCTCTTCTGGTTGTAGGGTGGCTCAGTGGAAGCCCATTTTGTTAACACCAACAATTAATTGTTTCTCACTCAGTGTGTAAGCCAGAAGTGCATGCTCATGGGTCTGCCCATTCTTGGAGATACTTGCTTCAACTTCACCATCACCAGCAGCAACTATCAGGACAGCACACTCAGCCTGAGATGTGCCTGTAATCATGCTTTTCATAAAGTCTCTGTGTTCTGGGACGTCAGTGGTGGTCACGTAACACTTGCTGGTCTCAAATTTCCACAGGGAAATATCAATAGTAACACCATGCTCACATTCAGCTTTCAGTTTATCCAAGTCCCAGGAATACGTGAAGGAGCACTTCTCTATCTCAGCAGCCTCCTTCTCAAACTTCCTGATAGTTCTTTTGTCAATCCCACATTTGTAGATCAGATGGCCAGTAGCAGTAGACTTGCCCAAATCTATGTGCCCAATGATGATGATGTTGGTATGTCTTTCTCGTTCCCATTTTAGTTTAGGTTTATCAGTGGTTTTCATGACACCGGTGCAAAATTATTGTGAAAGTCCAATAATATAGTTTAAAAATAGACAATATATCATAGTCAAGACAAATTTATCCTAAGAATATAAGGTTGGCATAAGATTAGAAAATCTATCAAGGTAAGTCACCACTTTAATGGATAAAAGGATAAAAATCATATGACCTCAAAAGATCCAGAAAAATGACTTACTAGAATTCATATCCATTTATGTTGATAGAAAGTCTTAGCAAACAAGAAATAAAAGGTAACTGTTAATTTTATAAATGTTCCTATAAAAAAAGCTACCACAAAGCATCCTTACTGATGCAACATTGAAATCTTCCCCTTTGCAACCAGGAACAAAACAATCCACTATTACTTCTGTTGTTTAACATTTTTATTGGAAAACTGAGCCTGAGCAATAAGGTAAATAAAAATAAATGCATAGTGATTGGACAAATGAAAGAACAGTATATCCTTTTTGGAAATAAGATGACAATGTATGTACTAAATTCAAAATGAGCTTACAATAAACTACTAACATTGATAAGATATTTTAGCAACTTTGCTGGATAAAAAAATGAAAAGATAAAAGTCTGTGTTTCTACATACCAGCAATTTATAAAATAAAATAGATATTAATTATAATGGAATAACAAAGTTAAAAGTACCTGGAAATAAGTGTACCAAAGTGTGTACAATCTTTTCAGGTAAAATTATAAGTCTTTACTTAGATCTATTAAAGAAGACCTAAGTAAATACAGAATTTGTTTTGTTTTTGATCAAAAGGCTCAATGGTGAAGATAAATAACTATATTTAATGTAATCCCAACAAAATCTCAACATACTTTTTCTCTGGAACTTGACAATCTGATTCTAAAATTTATATGCCAATACAAAGAGCTAAGACTGGAGTGATGTCAGCACAATGGCTGAATAAGATATCTCTTACACATACCCCCTCCCACAACAAAAACTTGACATCCATTCATGGACGAAAGTACCCTTGTTGTTGCTGTGGGATCCAGCACCATATGCAAAGGACCTGAGAGGAGTCTTGCTCACTGTGGTCTCAGGTAACAGGAGTACAGAACTCAGAACCACCTATGGATCTTGCAGTGGCCCATAAACTGGCTCCAGCTCCATCTTGGCCATAATACAGAAGGCCTTGGAGAACCCTAATGACCTTGCAGAGGTCCAGGAGTCCAATGGAGAAGTTGTAGCACACCATTGGAGCAAGAGAAATCTGAGACTGGGTGCATCGGAGAGAGTAAGAGGAACCAATTGATTTTACTCACATAAACCTTCTCCCAAGACAGCACAGCTCAGTTTCGAGATAGATTTTCTCAGCCCATGATTTCTTCTATGGGGAAAGTGGGAGCATATGAGTGAGCACCTGGCTTCTCCAGCTATGCAGGATGCTGCTAAAGAGGTCCATTTCTCTCTGGCCCCATTCAGGGTACTGAATAGTGAGCTGCATAACTTGGGGGCTAGTAGAGGAAAACTGGACTTTCAGTGGGCAGTAAAGGGATGTAGATCCTATTAACTGCATTGTGAACTCCAGCAAGAAACCTGCCCTGAGCCACTGAGAATGCCTTGCCCATGGATCCCCCAGACTGGCCCACAAGTATCCCCAGCACACCATGCATCTCACCCATACCCTGTGGCTTGCTCCCTGTGTGAGCTTCCAATGGCAACAAGCAAACTTTGACAGGCAGCTGGTAAGCATGTGCAGAAAGCCAGCCCAAATCTGTGGGCAAGGGAGACATCACAAATTAGAGCTTTAGCACTGCTTTTGGGAAACAAAAGAGAAGCCATCAACACCCAGCCTGGTGTGTTGCAGGATCAAAGGAAGTCACCCAAGTTGAGAATTCTGCCACAATGAGGGAGCAAGAAGTGCAGAGCAGCTATATCCCAGAAGGTCTGAGAAAACATCAGTACACTAGCAGGGCTGATGGAAGTTATTTATCTTCCAAAGTCAAACAATAAAGACTGGAGGCATGGCTGCTACTTTAAATGTGAAGACAGTAATACAAGACTTCAAGGAACATGAAAAATCAAAGAAACATGATATCAACAAAGGATCAAAATAATCTTCCAGTGACTGACTCTAAAAATGTGGAGATCTGTAACTTACCTTATAAATAATTTTAAATAGCTGTTTTCAGGAAGCTCTATGAGCTACAAGAAAACACAGAAAGACAATTCAGTGAAATCAAGAAAACAACATGAACAAAACGAGAAGTTTAACAAGGAGCTAGAAATCAATTTTTTTTAAAATTCTGGGGCTAAAGAATACAATAAATGAAATGAAACATGAAATTGAGAACACTGACAACAAAATAGATCAAGCAGAAGAAAGAATCTGATTTGTGAAGGAGAAGACAGGATCTTTGAAATTATTCAATCAGAGGAGAACAAGTAAAAGTAAAAGATAAAAAAGAGTGAAGAAAGCACACATGAATTATAGGATACCATCAGGAGAAGCATCTGAGCATTACTGGAATCCCAGAAGGAGAAGAGAAGGAGAAAGGGTCAGAATGCTTATTTAAAAATATAATGGCTGAGAACTTCCCAAATCTTGGGAAGAGATTTGGCCATTCAAGTCCATGAATATCATAGGTCCCCAAACAAATTCAACTCAAAAAGGTCTCCAAACACATTATAATAAAACTGTCAAAAATCAAAGACAAAGAGAATTTTAACAGAAGAAAGAGAAAAGAAGTGTATCACCTACAAAGGAACTCCTATAAAGCTACTAGCAGATTTTTCAGAAACCTACAGGCCAGTAAAGAGTAGGACAGTATATTCAAAGCATTGAAAGAAAAAAACCTACCAATCAACACTACTTTATACAGCAAAATTATCCTTCAGATATGAAGGATAAAGATGTTCCCAAACAAGAGCTAAGTGAGTTCATCACCACTAGACCTGCCTTACAAGAAATACTAAAAGGAGTTCTTCAAGCTGAAATGAAAGGATGTTAGTGAATAATAAGAAAACATATGAATATATGAACACGCTGGTAAAAATAAGAGTATAGTCAAATACAGAATACTCTAATACTGTATTATGGTAATGTGTTAACAACCACTTAAATCTAGTATAATGGTTAAAGGATAAGAATATTAAAAGTAACTAGAGGGACTTCCCTGGTGGTGCAGTGGGTAAGACTCCATGCTCCCAGTGCAGAGGGCCTGGGTGCGATCCCTGGTCGGGGAACTAGATGCTGCATGCATGCCGCAACTAAGAGTTCACATGCCGTAACTAAAGATCCTGCACATTGCAACAAATATCCCGCATACTGCAACTAAAAAAAAGATCTCACATGCTGCAACTGAGACCTGGTGCAGCCAAATAAATAAATATTTTTTTAAAATAAATAAAAATAACTATAACTACAACAATTTGTTAATGAATACACAATATAAAAATGGGTAAATTGTGACATCAAAAACAAAAGAGGGGAAATAAAAGGTAGAGTTTTTCTATGTGCTTGAACTTAAGTTGTTACCAGCTGAAAGTATATTGTTACATCTATAAGATGTTTTATGTAGGCCTTCATGATAACCACAAAGCAAATACCTGCAGAGATATACATAAGCTAAAGAGAAGAAAATCAAAGCTTATGCAGGACTTCCCTGGTTGTCCAGGGGTTAAGAATCTGCCTTCCAATGCCGGGGACGCGGGTTCCATCCCTGGTCAGGGAACTAAGATCCCACATGCCATGGGACAACTAAGCCTGTGCACCACAACTACTGAGCCCATGCTCCTCAACAAGAGAGAGAAAACCTGCATGCCACAACTAGAGAGAAGCCCATGCACCACAGCCAAGAGCCCACGCACTGCAACAGAAGATCCTGCACACCACAACAAAGATCCTGCATGCTGCAACTAAGACCCAGTGCAGCCAAAAATAATAAATAAATAAATAAATAAATAAATAAATAAATAAATAAATAAGTAAGTAAATAAATAAATTTGGAACAAAAATCATATGCTATGGAAAATCATCAGTTCACAAAAGAAGACAGCAAGAGAAGAAGAAAAGAACAAAGGAACTACAAATCAGCCAGAGAAAGTTAATAACATGGCATTAGTAAGTCCTTAGCTACCAACAATTACTCTAAATGTAAATGGATTAAATTATCCAATCAAAGGCATAGAGTGTCCAAGTGGATGTAAAAAGAAGACCCAACTCTATGCTACTGCCAGAGACTCACTTCAGCTTTAAGGATATATAGATTTCAAGTGAGGAAAGGAAAAAAGTATTTCAGGTCAATAGAAATTAAAAAAAAGCAACAGTAGCTATACTTATGTCAGACAAAATACTCTTTCACTCAAAAGCTGTAACAAGAGACAAAGAAGGACATTATATAATAATGAAGGCATCAGTTCATCAAGAAAATATAACAATTGTAAATGTATGCACCCAGTACTGGAGCACCCAAATGAATTAAGTAAATCCTAACAGATCTGAAGTGAGAAATAGACAATAATGTAATAATATTAGGGGAATTCAGTACCCTACTTTCTACGAAGAATTCATGATCCAGGCAGAGAATCAATAAAGAAACATGGGACTTGACCTATACTTTAGACTAAGTGGAAGGAACAGACATATACAGAGCATTCCATCCAATAGCAGCAGGATATGCTTTCTCCCAAATGCCCATGGAATATTCTCCAGGATATATCATATGTTAAGTCACAAATCAAATCTTGGCAAATTCAAGAAGACTGAAATCAAACCAGTTATCTTTTCTAGCCACAGTGGTATGAAACTAGAAATCAATAACAGAAGGAAAACTAGAAAATCACAAATATGTGGAAATGAAAAAACATAATAATGAACAACCAGTGGATCAAAGACAAAGTCAAAAGGAGCATGAAAATGTATCTTGAAACAAATGAGAATGGAAACAGCATACCAAAACTTGTGGGATACAGCATAAGTAGTTCTAAGAGTGAGATTTATGAGGTTATGGTTTACACTTACATTAAGAAAAAAGAAATAGCTCAAACAACCCAACTTTACACCTCAAGGACCTGGAAAAAGAACAAACCAGCCCAAAGTTAGCAGAAGGAAGGAAATAACAGAGGTCGGAGCAAAGATAAATGAAATAGAGAGCAAGAAAATAATACAAAAAATTAATAAAACTAAGAGGGGATTTTTAAAGATAAAATTTACAAACCTTTAACTAGATTAAAAAATTTCAAGGAAAGGACAACTTTTTAAATAAATAGTGCAAGGATAATCAGGTATGCTTATAGAAGAAAAACTGTATTCCTTCCTCAAACCATAGGCAAGAATTAATTCCATGACATGTGTGAAGTAAACTATAAAACATTTAGAAGAGGGAACATATAGAGTAATATAATTTTATTTTATTTTTTTCACTTTGTGGTATGATTGCTTAAATCAGTAATAAAATAACTACCCATAAAGAACAGATTTATAATTTAACTACATTAAAATATAAAAGTTCTGTACATTAAAACACTTTAAAAATTGAAAAGATAAAGTAAGGAGTGTCAGAAAATATTTTCTAAGGATATAAACAACAAAAGATTAAAATGTATATACATATATATATTCTAAATTTAAACATACAATTTTAAATCTCTGATTCAATAAGAAGGCAGGCAACGAATAGAAAATAGGTGGTACTTCATAATAGAAGAAATAAAAATAGCCAAAATGATATGAAAATTTACTTAAAATCATTATTATTCAAGGAAGTCCATATTAAACCATGGGGAGATACCACTCTATCCCCTCAGAGTGGCAAACATTCAAAACCTTTAGAGTTATGAGTGTTGTTGAGGATATGTCACAACAAGAACTCATTCAGCATTGGAGGCAGTGCATATTAATCCATCCTTTTGGAAAACAAGTTGTTATTAAATGGTAAAGTGGTGATATCCATATCATTACTCCCAGGAATATATAACTTTGAGAAGCTCTTGCACGTGAGAACCATGACAGTATGAACAAGATTGGTCATGAAAGAAAGCAGAGTAGTCCCAAATTAGAAAACACCCCAAGTATTCATAGTAGTAGAATGGATAAATATACTGCAGTAGAGTCATACAGCAGAAATGTTCTACAGCAATGCAAATAAACTACAGTTACGTGTAACAACACTGATGAATGTTACAAAAGTTTGAATAGAAGAAGCAAGACATAAAAAAGTAAATCTATGATTCCAGAGATTCCATTTTCTGAGATATAGTTGACATAGAGTATTTATTTATAAAATTGTATTTATTGAGATATAGTTGACATACAATAAGCTGCATATATTTAAAGTGTACAATTTGATATTTTTTTCTTATTAGTAATGTATATATGGCAATCCCAATCCCCCAATTCATCCTGCCCCAACCCACCCCCCTGCTTTCCCCCCTTGCTGTCCATATGTTGGCTCTCTACATCTGTGTCTCTATTTCTGCCTTGCAAACCAGTTGATCTGTACCATTTTTCTAGATTCTGCATATATGCGTTAATATATATTTGTTTTTCTCTTTCTGACTTACTTCAGTCTGTATGACAGTCTCTATGTCCATCCATGTCGCTACAAATGTCCCAATTTCATTCATTTTTATGGCTGAGTAATATTCCATTATATATATGTACCACATTTTCTTTATCCATTCATCTGTTGATGGACATTTAGGTTGCTTCCATGACCTGGCTATTGTAAATAGTGCTGCAATGAACATTTAGTGCATGTATCTTTTTGAATTATGGTTTTCTCTGGGTATGTGCCCAGTAATGGGATTGTTGGGTCATATGGTAATTCCATTTTTAGTTTTTTAAGGAACCTCCATACTGTTCTCCATAGTGGCTGTATCAATTTACATTTCCACCAACAGTGCAAGAGGGTTCCCTTTTCTCCACATGCTCTCCAGCATTTATGGTTTGTAGATTTTCTGATGATGCCCATTCTAACTGGTGTCAGGTGATACCTCACTGTAGTTTGATTTGCATTTCTCTAATAATTAGTGATGTTGAGCTGCTTTTCATGTGCCTCTTGGCTACCTGTATGTCTTCTTTGGAGAAATGCCTATTTAGGTCTTTAGCCCATCTTTTGGTTGGGTTGTTTGTTTGTTTGATATTGAGCTGAATGAACTGTTTATGTATTTTGGAGATTAATCCTTTGCCTGTTGATTTGTTTGCAAATATTTTCTCCCATTCTGAGGATTGTCTTTTCATCTTGTTTGTAGTTTCCTTTGCTGTGTAAAAGCTTTTAAGTTTCATTAGGTCCCACTTGTTTATTTTTATTTTTATTTCCATTACTCTAGGAGGTGGAAAGATCTTGCTGAGTGTTCTTCCTATGTTTTCCTCTAAGAGTTTTTATAAACTCTTACATTTAGGTCTTACATTTAGGTCTTTAATCCATTTTGAGTTTATTTTTGTGTATGGTGTTAGGGCATAGATTCCATTTATATGCAGCTCAGAAATAAGCAAAACTAAAATGTATTGTTTAGAGATGTAAACATAGGAGACAAAATCATAAAGCTAAGCAGAGAGATGATCATCATGAAGATCAAGATTGTGATTGCACATAAACTGGAACAAGAGGGTTTTAATCATGAAAGAACATTCATGTGCTTTTCGGGGATCTGTAACTTTTTATTTCTTAAACTGGGTAGTAATTACATCAATGCTTGCTTTATAATAATTTGTTAAATTGTACATCTATGTTTTGTTTACCTCTTTGCACATATTGTGTTTAACAATGAAAATTTTTAAAATGTGTATTACTTACCTGTTATAAAAATATTTACCACAACATTCAAAAGTTTAAGTAGGCAAGTATTTATCTCACATATCTTCTGAAGGCCAGGTTTTGGGAGTGTCTTAGCTGGGTGGCCTTGAGGTCAAGCCATTGGCCGGGACTATAGTCACATGGCTTGACTGGGGTCAGAAAATCCACTTCCATGAAAGTTGACACACAAGCTTGTTGGCTGGGGGCCTCAGCTCCTTACCATGTGGACCTCTTCACAGGGCTGCTTGAGTTTCCTTACCACATGATAGCTGACTTCCTCCAGTGTGAAGGATTAAAGAGAGGAAGAGAAGGGTGCAATGCCTTTCATAACCTAGTATCAGAAGTCATACACTGTCACTTTGCCACATTCTATTCATTAAAAGGAAGTCATTAAAGTCCAGTCCATGCTGAAGGATAGAGGAATTAAACTCCATCTCTTCAAGGGAATGGTACTGGAGTATTTGTGGACATATTTTAAATCACCATAAATTTTATCAGAAGTCTAACTATAAACAAATTCAATGTAGAGTAGCTATATTAGGAAAAGTATTTGCAACATATAGGAAAGCAAAATGACAATCAATTGTAAGTGAAGATAAGAACTCAATATACAAAGTGAAAAAAAGACACAAAAATTCTAATAAGAATATAAGAGGAAAAATATAAACATTGCTAGTGAAAATGAAAATCTGAGTTTTTACAGCTTTTTTTGAAAGAAATATCACAATATATATTAATGTGAAGACTTCAACCACTGAATATATGAAGGATTTATTTTTTAAAAGGAGACCAGTATGTATAAAACATATGGAGATGTTTATTTAACATTATTTATAGATGAAAAAAGCTGAAACAAATTGAATGACCAATAAATACACAAATGTTTGAATAAATTATGACACATCCATGCTGTGAAAACATTTTTTTAACTTTCTATTGACAACTAGTGTACATACAGAAAAGTGCAATATTGCATGCATAAAACCTAAAGAAATACCAAGATCTGGTCATACTCATGAAATCAGGATTCCAATCAAGAAAGAGAACAATGCCGGGACCCCCAAAGCCCTCTCAGCTTCATTATAGTCTTGAACCTTTCAGGGTAATCACTATCCTGACATCTGAGAACATAGATTAGTGTTGCTTTTTTTTTTTTTTTTTTTTGTACTTTGCATGCATGAAATCATATGGTATGTTATATGGTGTATTATACAGTTGACCCTTGAACAACACTGATTTGAACTATGGGTTAACTTATATGCAGATATTTTCCAATAGTAAATAGTATAGTACTACACAGTCCGTGGTTGGTTGAATCTGCAGATGCAGAGGAACCATGGATATAGAGGGTCACCTATAAGTTATACATGGGTTAACCCCCATGTTGTTCATGGGTCAACTATAGTTTTATTTTCCTTTATATTGTATTTGGAAGATTCATCCATACTACATATAGTTATAGGTAATTGATTCTCATTGTTGCACAGTATTTTATTGTGTCTCATCTTATTTAGCCACACCACTTTTTTGCATTATTCTGTGACCAGCAGAGGTTCCTTTATTGTTTGTCTGTAAGCGTCAGTGTGTGGGGAGGGAGAGGGTACAATAGTGGCTCCTTCTCCTGGGAGTGAGTGAGCAGTGGCGCACTGTTGTTTCAGTTGGGCTTGGAGGTGCCTGTTGCAGAGGGACACTAGTGGCTCAGGCATAAACAGAAAGTCTTAGAGTTGGGCCTCTCTCGGGGTTTTTTTTTGTTGTTGCTGTTGTTGTTGTTGTTGTTTTCTCTCATCAGCCTCCTTGCTGCTGGCATTGCAAGGGGTTTTAATCTAGCCCTGCCTGAGTGCCTGAGGGTGCTTGTTATCCCTGAGCACCTTAGGTGGCCCACAGAGCGTCTCTCCACTGCCTGTTGCAGAGGCACCGAAAGAGAGAGAGAGGCTATGCGTGCGGCTCCTCCCCCCCTGCCTGTGAGCCTGCAGCCTCCAGCCGCCATCATGGCCGGGCAGCTCTCTGGGACGGGCACTCCTCTCCGCGGACCTCCTCCCTCCTGTCCTCTCGGTCCGTCACCCTACCGGCAACAATATTTCTCCCCCTGAACCAGCTCTCCGGTTCCCACACTCCCACTCCCGGACCCTCTGTTCAGCCGCGGATCGATGTCTCGGTCCGGGAACGCTGAGCTGCGCTGCGGACCCTCCGTATGTTTCTCACTCCCTCCCGTCTGCCACAGCTCCGCCGCTTCACCCTCTTTGAGCCTTCGTAGATGCCTCCCTACCGGCTGTGTCAGGCTCCCCTCGGTCCTTTCTGGTGTCTGAGGCCGTCTGCTGGTGTTCAGCTGGTTCTCTGTGGTTATTACTGCATCCTTCTGTGCATTCCCAATGCATCTGTGGAGAGGGATGCACTCCACGTCTCTCTACTTCGCCGCCATCTTTTCTCTCCAGTCCTCCATGCTCCGCCACACCACTTTTAACAGGTATTTAGTTTCCAGCTTGGGACTATTATGATTAGTGCTATGAATATTCTAGCATGTGTTTTTTGGTGAGTATATCTACACATTTCTGACAGATATATATGTAGGAGTAGAATTGCTGGGTCATAGGATATGCATGTGTTTGGCTTTAGTAGACTCTGCCAAACAGTATTCGAAACAAAGTGGTTGGACCAGTTTATGCTAACATCAAGAATGTATGAGATTTGCTGTTGCTCCACATTCATGCCAACACATGCTTTTTCCATCTTTTTTTGCATGGGTCATGAAATGGTTCTCATGTTTCTTCTAGAAGGCTAATTGTTTTTTCTTCACATTTAGGTATGCAATTCATATGGAATTAATTTTTATGTATGGTATGAGGTAAGTGTCAAGTCACATTATTTTCTCATATGGATATTCAATTGACCTGGAACAATTTATTGAAAAGATCATCCTTTACTATACTGTTTTGATGATGGTAGCTTTTTAGTATAGTTTGAAATCAGGGACCATGATACCTCCAACTTTGCTCTTCTTTATCAGGATTGTTTTGGCTATTCAGCTCTTTTGTGTGGAAAGATACACTGTGTTCATGAACTGGAAGAATTAATGTTGTTAAAAATGACCATACTACCCAAGGCAATCTGCAGATTCAGTGCAATCTCTTTCAAAATACCAAAGACATTTTTCACAGAACTGCAATAGATAGTTCTAAAATATGTATGAAAACACAGAAGACACAGAATAGTCAAAACAATCTTGATAAAGAAGAACAAACAGCTGGAGGTATCATGCTCCCTGATCTCAAACTATACTATTACAAAGCTACAGTCATCGAAACAGTATGGTACTGGCACAAAAACAGACACATAAATCATTAGAACAGAATAGAGATCCCAGAACTAAACACACACTTTTATGAGCAGTTACTCTATGACAAAGTAGGCAAGAACATACAGTGGGGAAAAGATAGTGTTTCCAATAATTTGTGTTGGATAAACTAGAGAGTTCCATGCAAAAGAATCAAACTGGACTACTTTCTCACACCATAAAAAAAAACTCAAAATGGATTAAATGTAAGATCTGAAAACATAAAACTTCTAGAAAAACGTAGTCAGTACACTCTTTGGTCTTAGCAATATTATTTTGGATGTGTGTCTTCAGGCAAGGAAAACAAAGGTAAAAATAAACACACAGGACTACATCAAACCAAAAAGCTTTTGTATAGCAAAGGAAACTTTTAACAAAATGAAAAAACAGCATGCTGAATAGGAGAAGGTATTTGCAAATAATATCCAATAAGGGGTTAATATCTAGTATATACAAAGAACTCATATAACCCAACACCAAAAAAAACTAACAATCCAATTGAAAAATTGGCAGAGGATCTGAATGGACATTTTCCCAAAGACATACACACAGCCAATAGATACATGAAAAGACTAAATATCAGGGAAATGTAAATCAAAACCACAATGAGATATCATCTCACACCTGTCAGAATGGCTATTACAAAAAGACAAGAAATAACAAATGTTGGTAAGGATGTGGAGAAAAGGGAACCCTTGTGCACTGTTTGATGGTACAAACTGGAAAACAATGTGGAGTTTCCTCAAAAAATTAAAAATAGAACTACCATATGATCCAGCAATTCCACTTTGGGTATTTTTCTAAAAACAAAAACACTAATTAGAAAAGATATATGCATCCTTGTGTTTACTGCAGCATTACTTACAAGAGGTAAGATATGGAAACAACCTAAGTGTCTGCTGATAGATAAATGGATAAAGATGTGGTATAGTATACACAGTGGAATATTACTTAGCCATAAAAAAGAATGAAATCTTTTGAGATTTTGATGTGACAACATGGATTGACCTAGAGGTTATTATGCTAAATGAAATAAGTCAGGCAGAGAAAGAAAAATGATGTAAGATTTTAACTTATATGTAGAATCTAAAAAGCAAAGCAAATGAAAAAATGGACAAAATAGAAACAGACTCAGATACAAAGAAGAAATAGTGAGAAGAAATAAGGTAGGGAGTGGTAGTTTGAGTGAAATAGGTAAAGGAGATCAAGAGGTATAAACTTCCAGTTACAATATAAATGAGTCATGAGGATGAAATGTACAGCATGAGGAATATAACCAGTAATATTGTAATATCTTTGTATGGTGATATATCATAACTAGACATATCATAGTAAACATTTTCTAATGTACAAAGATATCAAATCACTATGTTGTGCACCTGGAACTAATATAGTGTTGTAGGTCAATTATGCTTCAATTAAAAAAAAAAAAACTAGTTCTTTGAAAAGATCAATGGAGTTGATAAGCCTCTAGCCAGTCTAACTAAGAACAAAAGATAGAAAACACAAATTAGTAAGACCCAAAATAAAAGAGGGACATTACTACAGATCCCATGGATATTAGAAGTAGAGTCAAGGAATACTATGAACAACCCTATGTCCACAAATTTGATAACCTAGATTAAATGGAGTAATTCCTTGAAAGACACATCTGCCAAAACTCACACAAACAGAAAAAGACTCTGAATAGGCCTGTATCTATTAAAGAAATTGAATCAATAATTAATAACATTTCAAAACAGAAAGCAGCACGTCCAGATAGTTTCACTGGTGAATTCAAACATTTAAGGAAGAAATTATGCCAATTCTATACAATCTCTTCCAGAAGATACGTGCAGAGGGGAAACCTCCTAACTCATTATATGAAGCCAGTACTACCCTAAAACCAAAACCAGATGGTCTTTAAAAGAAAACTACAGACTAATATCTCTCATGAGCACAAACGCAAAAATCCTCAACAAAATATTAGCAAATCAAAACCAAAAGTGTGTAAAAATAATTATACACCATGACCATGTGAGCTTTATCCCAGGTATGCAAATTTGGTTTACCATTTGGAAATCCATTAATGTAATCTATCACATCAACAGGCTAAAGTAGAAAAATCACATAATCATAATCAATAGATACAGAAAAAGTATTTGACAAAATCCAATACTCATTCTGATCAAAACTTCTGGCAAACTAGGAATAGAGGGGAACACTCGCAACTTGATAAAGAACATCTACACAACATCGACAGCTAAACCTTATACTTAAGGATGAGAAACTAAGCTTTTCCACTAAAAGCAGCAACAGGGCAGATGTCCTCTCTCACCGCTCCTTTTCAACATCGTACCAGAAGATCTAGATAATTCAATAACACCAAAAAAGGGAAGTAAAAGTTATACAGAATGGAAAAGAAGAAATAAAACTATCTTTGTTCATAGATGACATGATTGTCTATACAGAAAATTCAAAAGAATTAACAAAAAAATTTCTGGAACTAAGGTATTACAGCAAGTTTGCAAGATATGAGGTTAATGTACAAAGGGTTAACACTTTCCTTATCCCAGCAATAAACAAGTAGAATTTTAAATTAAAAAGATATTACCATTTACACTAACACTCAAAAAATTTAAATCCTTAGGTGTAAATCTAACAAAATACATACAAGATCTATATGAGGAAAACTACAAAACTCTGATGAAACAAATAAAAAAGAACTAAAGTGTAGAGATATTTCATGTTCATTGATGGGAAAAACTCAATTTTGTCAAGATGTTGGTTCTTCGTAACTTGATCTATAGTTTCAATGCAATCCCTGTTAAAATGCCAGCATGTTATTTTGTGGATGTCAACTGAGAGATTCTAAAGTATATCTGGTTTCTTTCATTGTGCAAAAGCTTTTAAGGTTCATTAGGTCCCATTTGTTTATTCTTGATTTTATTTCCATAATTCTAGGAGGTGGGTGAAAAGGATCTTGCTTTGATGGATGTCATAGAGTGTTCTGCCTATGTTTTCCTCTAGGAGTTTTATAGTGTCTGGCCTTACATTTAGGTCTATAATCCATTTTGAGTTTATTTTTGTGTATGGTGTTAAGAAGTGTTCTAATTTCATTGTTTTACATGTTGCTGTCCAACTTTCCCAGCACCACTTATTGAAGAGGCTATCTTTTTTCCATTGTATATTCTTGCCTCCTTTGTCAAAGATAAGGTGCCCATTAAAAGCTTTTGCACAGTGAAAGAAACCATAAACAAGACTAAAAGGCAACCCTCAGAATGGGAGAAAATACTTGCCAACGAAGCAACAGACAAAGGATTAATCTCTAAAATATACACACAGCTCACAGCTTAATACCAAAAAAGCAAATTACCCAATCCACAAATGGGCAGACGACCTAAATAGACATTTCTCCAAAGAAGACATACAGATGGCCAACAAACACATGAAAAGATGCTCAACATCACTAATCATCAGAGAAATGCAAATCAAAGCCACAATGAGGTATCACCTCACACCGGTCAGAATGGCCATCATCAAAAAATCTAGAAACAATAAATGTTGGAGAGGGTGTGGAGAAAAGGGAAGTCTCCTGCACTGTTGGTGGGAATGTAAGTTGGTACAGCCACTGTGGAAAACAGTTTGGAGGTTCCTTAAAAAATGAAAAATAGAACTACCGTATGACCCAACAATCCCACTACTGGGCATATACCCTGAGAAAACCATAATTCAAAAAGATACATGTACCACAATGTTCACTGCAGCACTATTTACAATAGCCAGGATGTGGAAGCAACCTAAATGCCCATCAGCAGAGGAATGGATAAAGAAGATGTGGCACATATATACAATGGAATATTACTTAGCCATAAAAAGGAATGAAACTGAGTTATTTGTAGTGAGGTGGATGGACCTAGAGTCTGTCATACAGAGTGAAGTAAGCGAGAAAGAGAAAAACAAATACTGTATGCTAACTTATATATATGGAATCTAAAAAAATGGTACTGATGAACCCAGGGACAGGGCAAGAATAAAGATGCAGACGTAGAGAATGGACTTGACGACATGGGGTGGGACGTGAAGTGGGAAGCTGCTGCATAACACAGGGAGATCAACTCGATGATTGATAATGACTTAGAGGGGTGGGATAGGGAAGGTGGGAAGGAGTTGACGGAGGGAGGGGATATGGGGATATATGTGTAAATACAGCTGATTCACTTTGTTGTACAGCAGAAACTGGCACAACAGTGCAAAGCAATTATGCTCCAAAAAATAGCTTAAAAAATGCTCATCATTATATGTCATTAGGAAATTGCAAATTAAAACAATAGTAAGAGTATGGTACTGGCATAAAAATAGAAAAGAAGATCAATGGAATAGAATAGAGTACTCAGAAGTGAGCCCAAACACATGTGGGCACCTTATCTTTGACAAAGGAGGCACGAATATACAATGGAAAAAAGACAGCCTCTTCAATAAGTGGTGCTGGGAAAATTGGACAGCAATATGTAAAAGAATGAAATTAGAACACTTCCTAACACCATACACAAAAATAAACTCCAAATGGATTAAAGACCTACATGGAAGGCCAGACACTATCAAACTCCTAGAGGAAAACATAGGCAGAACACTCTATGACATCCATCAAAGCAAGATCCTTTTTGACCCACCTCCTAGAATCATGGAAATCAAATCAAGAATAAACAAATGGGACCTCATGAAACTTAAAAGCTTTTGCACAGCAAAAGAAACCATAAACAAGACTAAAAGGCAACCCTCAGAATGGGAAAAAAATAATTGCCTATGAAACAACGGACAAAGGATTAACCTCCAAAATATACAAGCAGCTCATGCAGCTTAATACCAAAAAAGCAAATAACCCAATCCACAAATGGGCAGAAGACCTAAATAGACATTTCTCCAAAGAAGACATACATATGGCCAACAAACACATGAAAAGATGCTCAACATCACTCATCATCAGAGAAATGCAAGTGAAAGCCACAATGAGGTATCACCTCACACCAATCAGAATGGCCATCATCACAAAGTCTGGAAACCACAAATGTTGGAGAGGGTGTGGAGAAAAGGGAAGTCTCCTGCACTGTTGGTGGGAATGTAAGTTGGTACAGCCACTATGGAAAACAATTTGGAGGTTCCTTAAAAAACTACAAATAGAACTACCATATGATCCAGAAATCCCACTCCTGGGCATATATCCAAAGAAAACCATAATCCCAAAAGAAACATGTACCATAATGTTTATTGCAGCACTATTTACAATAGCCAGGACATGGAAGCAACCTAAATGCCCATCAACAAATGAATGGATACAGAAGATGTGGCATATATATACAATGGAATATTACTCAGCTATAAAAAGGGATGAGATGGAGCTATATGTAATGAGGTGGATAGAACTACAATCTGTCATACATAGTGAAGTAAGTCAGAAAGAGAAGGACAAATATTGTATGCTAACTCACGTATACGGAATCTAAAAATGGTACTGATGAACTCAGTGACAAGAATAAGTATGCAGATACAGAGAATGGACTGGAGAACTCGAGGTATGGGGGGGCGGGGGGGGTGAAGGGGAAGCTGAGACGAAGCGAGAGAGTAGCACAGACATATATATACTACCAACTGTAAAATAGTCAGTGGGAAGTTGTTGTATAACAAAGGGAGTCCAACTCGAGGATGGAATATGCCTTAGAGGACTGGGGCAGGGAGGGTGGTGGGGACTCGAGGGGGGGGGAGTCAAGGAAGGGAGGGAATACGGGGATATGTGTATAAAAACAGATGATTGAACTTGGTGTACCCCCAAATAAATAATAAATTAAAAAAAAGTTTTTGCATAGCAAAGGAAACCATAAACAAAACAGAAAGACAACCTATGGACTAGGAGAAAATATTTGCAAATGATGAGACTGACAAGGGCTTAATTTCCAAAATACACAAACAGCTCATACTACTCATTAACAAAAAAAACAAACAACCCAATTAAAAACTGGACAGAAGATCTAAATAGACATTTCTCCAGTGAAGACATACAGATGGCCAGTCGGCACAAGAAAAGATCCTCAACATTATTTATTATTAGAGAAATGCAAATCAAAACTACAATGAGGAATCACCTCACACCAGTCATAATGGCCATCATTAAAACCTCTACAAATCGGGACTTCCTCGGTGGCGCAGTGGGTAAGACTCCTCCTGCCAATGCAGGGGACATGGGTTCCATCCCTGCCCCAGGAAGATACCACATGCCGCAGAGCAACTAAGCCCACGCGCCGCAACTATTGAGCCTGCGCTCTAGAGCCCATGAACCACAACTATTGAGCCCATGTGCCGCAACTACTGAAGCCCACGCACCTAGAGCCTGTGCTCTGCAACAAGAGGCCACCGCAATGAGAAGCCCACGCACCACAATGAAGAGTAGCCCCCGCTCTCAGCAACTAGAGAAAGCCCATGTGCAGCAATGAAGACACAATGCAGCCAATAAATAAAATAAATTTATAAAAAACAAAACAAACAAACAAAAAAACTCTACAAATAATAAATGCTGGAAAGGTTGTGGAGAAAAGGGAATCCTCCTATACTGTTGGTGGGAATGTAAATTGGTGCAGCCACTGTAAAACAGTATGGAGGTTCCCTAAAATAGTAAAAATAGAATTACCATATGATCTGGCAATCCCATTCTTGGGCAAATATCCAGAGAAAACTCTAATTTAAAAAGATGCATGTAACACAGGGAGATCAACTCGATGATGGGTGATGACTTAGAGGGCTGGTATAGGGAGGGTGGGATGGAGTCAAGGGAGGGATGGGATATGGGGATATATGTATAAATACAGCTGATTCACTTTGGTGTACAGCAAAAACTGGCACAATAGTGTAAAGCAATTATATTCCAATAAAGAGCTTAAAAAAAGTAAAAAATTAAAAATTTTTAAAAAGCACGCACCTCAACATTCACAGCAGTGCTATTTACAATAGCTGCAACATGGGAGCAACCTAAAGGCCCATTGATGGGTGAATGGATAAAGATGTGGTATGTACATATACAATGGAATATCACTCAGCCATAGAAAAAGAATGAAATAATACCATTTCCAGCAACACGGATGGGTAGGGCAAAAGGGGAAAAAAAAGAATAATACCCACACTTCTCAAACTCTTCCAAAATATTGCAGAAGGAGGAACACACCCAAATTCATTCTACGAGGCCACCATCACCGTGATACCAAAACCAAACAAAGATGTCACAAAAAAATAAAATTACAGGCCAATATCACTGATGAATATAGATGCAAAAATCCTCAATAAAATACTAGCTAACAGAATCCAACAGCACATTAAAAAGACCATACACCATGATCAAGTGGGGTTTACCCCTGTAATGCAAGGATTCTACAATATATGCAAGTTAATCAATGTGATACATCATATTAAAAAACTGAAGGATAAAACCATATGATATCTGAATACATGCAGAAAAAACTTTTGACAAATTTCAACATCCATTTATCATAAAAACTCTCCAGAAAGTGGACATAGAAGGAAATTACCTCAACATAATAAAGGTCATATATGACAAATCAACAGCCAATATCATTCTAAATGGTGAAAAACTGAAAGCATTCCCCCTAAGAACAGAAACAAGACAAGGGTGCCCACTCTTACCACTATTATTCAACATAATTTTTGGAAGTTTTAGCCACAGCAACCAGAGAAGAAAAAGCAATGAAAGGAATCTAAATTGGAAAAGAAGAAGTAAAATTGTCACTCTTTGCAGATGACATGATATTATACATAGAAAACCCGAAAGACTCTACCAGAAAACTGCTAGCACTAATCCATGAATTTAGTAAAGTAGCAGGATACAAAATTAATACACAGAAATCTCTTGCATTCCTATACACTAACAAAGAAAAATCAGAAAGAGAAATTAAGGAAACACTCCCATTCACCACTGCAACAAAAAGAATAAAATACCTAGGAATAAACCTGCCTAAGGAGGCAAAAGAGCTATATGCAGAAAACTATAAGACACTGATGAAAGAAATCAAAGACGATACAAACAGATGGAGGGACATACCATGTTCTTGGACTGGCAAAATAAACATTGTGAAAATTTACAGATTCAATGCAATCCCTATCCAATTACCAATGGCATTTTTTGCAGAACCAGAACAAGAAATCTTACGATTTGTATGGAAACGCAACAGACCCTGAATAGCCAAAGCAATCTTGAGAAAGAAAAACAGAGCTGGAGGAATCAGGCTGCCTGACTTCAGACTAACTTCCCTGGGAGAATGCATGGCATGCCTCAGGCTGTTGCATCTTCATGCCATCCTCTGCCTCTGTAGGCACTCCCAGCTCATCCCAGTTGTGACTGCCATATCCCTCTGTCTTCCCGGCCTGAGCAAGCAAGTGAGCACTAATCAGCCGCTGCTTTCACCCCCTCTTGTCTGGGTGGGGAGCAGACGCAGAGGGTGGCCTACACACAGAGACAGGGCCAAAACGAAAGCTGAGCTCCAGGGGGCAGTGTGAACAAAGAAGAGAAAGAGAAATCTCTGCGCAGCTGCAGGAGCAGTGGATGAAATCCCTGCAATTGGCTTGGTAAACACTGCATCTGTCAAATACCTGAATACACGGTGAGCATTCTCACAATCGAGGCTGTGGACTTTGCAGGCAACTGTGGACTTTGGAGGAAAGTACTTGTAGTAGTAAGGTCAGATCAGAGTCTGAGCTGGCCCCACAGTGCCCACAGCAGGTCCAGAGACTGACCTAGAAGTATTGGAGGATTTTCTTGGTAGGCAGGGACTGGCTGTGACTCACTGTGGGGGCAAGGACACTGACAGCTGAGGCCACAGGGAAGAATTATTACTAATATATATATATATATATATATATATATATATATATATATATATTCTGTTTTGTTCTATTTTTTTATTATTCTTGGAATTTTTATTTTTTATTTACTTTTTCTCTTCTATGCTTTCATTTTTTAAATATTTTAAATTTTTCCTCTTTATACTGTATTTTTTAATAAATTTATTTATTTGTTCATTTATTTATTTATTTATTGGCTGTGTTGAGTTCGTTGCTGTGCACGGGCTTTCTCTAGTTGCGATGAACAAGGGCTACTCTTCATTGTGGTGCATGGGCTTCTCATTGCGACGGCTTCTCTTGCTACAGAGCACAGGCTCTAGGTTCATGGGCTTCAGTAGTTGTGGCACATGGGCTCAATAGTTGTGGCTCACAGGCTCTACAGCACAGGCTCAGTAGTTGTGGTGCACGAGCTTAGTTGCTCCCTGGCATGTGGGATCTTCCCACCCCAGGGATCGAACCTGTGTCCCCTGCATTGGCAGGTGGATACTTAACCACTGCACCACGCAGGGAAGACCCTTTAATGTACTTTTTCATTATATTGTGTTTTTTCCTTGTTTTTGCTTTTTTCCTTCTTTGCTTTGTTTTTATTTTTAGCTGTATTTAATATTTTTCTATTTTAACTTTACTTCTTTGTTGTTTTGTAGTTTTTCCTTTTTTCTTCTTTGTTTTTACATTTTTATCATTTTTTTGTTTGTTTCATGCTTTCTCTGCCTTTTTTTCGTTTGCTTTCTGCATTTAATTTGTTTTTAGTTTTTTGTTTTTGTTAGATTAGTTGGTAGTATTTGTTTTCATTTTGGGGTTTGTTTATTGGTTTGGTTGCTCTCTTTTTTTTTTCTATCTTTTTTCTCTTTTCTTTTTGTGATTGTGTGTGTGAGCTTCTTTGTGTGTTTTTATCTGTTTTGTTTTGTTTTTACCAATTTGTCTTGGGCTTTTGTTTGTTTTCCTTCTTTTTTTCCCCTCCTTTTCTTCTATTCCCTGTGGCTTGTGGGATCTTGGTGCTCTGGCCAGGGGTCAGGCCTGAGCCTACAAGATGGGAGAGACAAGTCCAGGATGTTGGACCACCAGATAACTCCTGACACCATGGAATACTGATCAGCAAGCGATCTCCCAGAGGTCTCCATCTCAACACTAAGACCTGGCCTCTACCCAAAAGCCAGCAAGCTCCAGTGCTGGATGCCTCATGCCAAAGAACTAGCAAGACAGAAACACAGTCCCACCCATTAGCAGATAAGCTGCTTAAAGTCATACTAAATTCACAGACACCCCAAAGCATACCACCAGACGTGGCCCTGCCCGTTAGTGGAACAAGATCCAGCTCCGCCCACCAGAACACAAGCACCAGTCCCCCCACCAGGAAGTCTACAAACACCATTGGACCAATCCCACCCACTGGAGGCAGACACCAGAAGTAAGAGGGACTATGACACTACAGCCTGTGGCACAGAGCTCCCACAGGAAGTTAAACAAAATGAGAAGACTGAGAGATATACAGCAGGTGAAAGAGCAAGGTAAAAACCCACAAGACCAAAAAAATGAAGAGGAAATAGCAGTGTACCTGAAAAAGAACTCAGAGTGATAATAGTAAAAATGATCCAAAATCTCAGAAATAGAATGGAGAAAATACAAGAAATGTTTAACAAGGACCTAGAAGAACCAAAGAACAAACAGTGATGAACAATACAATAACTGAAATTAAAAGTACTCTAGAGGGAATCAATAGTAGAATAACTGAGGCAGAAGAATAGATAAGTGAGCTGGAAGACACAATGGTGGAAATAACTGCTGCAGAGCAGAGTAAAGAGAAAAAAATGAAAAGAATTGAGGACAGTCTAAGAGACCTCTGGGATAATATTAAACACATGAACATTCAAATTATAGGGTACCCAGAAGAAGAAGAGAAAGAGAAAGAGTCTGAGAAAGTATTTGAAGAGGTGATAGTCAGAAACTTCCCTAACATGGGAAAAGAAATAGTCATTCAAGTCCAGGATGTTCAGAGAGTCCCATACAGGATAAACCCAAGGAGAAACACACTGAGACACATATTAATCAAGCTAACAAAAATTAAACACAAAGAAAAAATATTAAAAGCAGCAAGGGAAAAGCAACAAATAACATATAAGGGAATCCTCATAAGCTTATCAGCTGATTTTTCAGCAGAAACTCTGCAGGCCAGAAAGGAGTGGCAGGATATATTTAAAGTGATGAAAGAGAAAAACCTACAACCAAGAATACTCCACCAAGCAAGGATCTCATTCAGATTCGGTGGAGAAATCAAAAGCTTTACAGAGAAGCAAAAGCTAAGAGAATTCAGCACCACCAAACCAGCTCTACAACAAATGCTAAAGGAAATTCTCTAAGCAGAAAACACAAGAAAAGAAAAGTACCTACTAGAACAAACCCCAAACAATTAAGAAAATGGTAATAGGAATATACATATCAATAATTACCTTAAATGTGAATGGATTAAATGATCCAACCAAAAGACACAGACTGGCTAAATGGATTTAAAATGACCCATATATATGCTGTCTACTAGAGACCAACTTCAGACCTAAGGACACATACAGACTGAAAGTGAGGAGGTGGAAAAAGATATTCCATGCAAATGGAAATCAAAACAAAGCTGGAGTAGCAATATTCATATCAGATCAAATAGACTTTAAAATAAAGAATGTTACAAGAGGCGAGGAAGGACACTACATAATGATCAAGGGCTCAATCCAAGAAGAAGATATAACAATTATAAATATATATGCACTCAACATAGGAGCACCTGAATACATAAAACAAATGCTAACTGCTATAAAATGGGAAATCAATAGCAACACAATAATCGTGGGGGATTTTAACACCTCACTCACACCAATGGACTGATCATCCAGACAGAAAATTAATACGGAAAAATGAGCTTTAAATGGCACAATAGATCAAATAGATTTAATTGATATTTATAGGACATTCTACCCCAAAACAGCAGATTACATTTTCTTCTCAAGTGCACATGGAACATTCTCCAGGATAGATCACATCTTGGGTCACAAATCAAGCCTCAGTAAATTTAAGAAAATTTAAATTGTATCAAACATCTTTTCCAACCACAACACTATGAGATTAGAAACCAATTACAGAAAAAAAAAAACTGTGAAAAAACACAAACACACAGAGGCTAAACAATATAATACTAAATAATTAAGAGATCACTGAAGAAATCAAAAAGGCCATCAAAAAATACCTACAGGCAAATAACAATGAAAACACAATGACCCAAAACCTATGGGATGCAGCAAAAGCAGTTCTAAGAGGGAAGTGTATAGCAATACAATCCTACCTCAAGAAACAAGAAAAATCCCAAATAAACAACCTAACCTTACAGCTAAAGGAACTAGAGAAAAGAACAACAACAAAAAAACCAAAGTTAATAGAAGGAAAGAAATAATAAAAATCAGAGCAGAAAGAAATGAAATAGAAACAAAGAAAACAAAAGCAAAGATCAATAAAACTAAAAGCTGGTTCTTTGAGAAGATAAAATTGATAAACCTTTAGCCAGACTTATGAAGAAAAAGAGGGAGAGGACTCAAATCAATAAAATCAGAAATGAAACAGAAGAAGTAACAATGAACACCACAGAAATAAAAAGCATCGTAAGAGACTACGACAAGCAACTATATGCCAATAAAATGGACAACCTGGAAGAAATTCACACATTCTTAGAAAGGCATAACCTTCCAAGACTGAAGCAGGAAGAAATAGAAAATATAAACAGACCAATCACATGTAATGAAATTGAAACCATGATTAAAAATCTTCCAACAAAAAAAGTCCAGGACCAGATGGATTCACAGGTGCATTCTATCACACTTTCAGAGAAGAGCTAACACCCATCATTCTCAAACTCTTCCAAAAATTTGCAGAGGAAAGAACACTCCCAAACTATACCAAAACCAGACAAAGACATTACAAAAAAAGAAAATTATAGATCAATATCACTGATGAATATAGATGCAAAAATTCTCAATAAAATACTAGCAAACAGAATCCAACAACACATTAAAAGGATCAAACACCATGATCAGGTAGGATTTATCCCAGGGATGCAAGGATTCTTCAATATATGCAAATCGATCAATGTGGTACACCATATTAACAAATTGAAGAATAAAAACCATATGATCATCTCAATAGGTCCAGAAGAAGCTTTTGATAAAATTCAACACTGATTTACAATTAAAAAAATACTCTCCAGAAAGTGGGAATAGAGAGAACTTACCTGAACACAATAAAGACCATGTACGACAAACCCACAGCAAACATCATTCTCAATGGTGAAAAACTGATAGCATTTCCTCTAAGATCAGGGACAAGACAAGGATGTCCACTTTCACCACTATTATTCAACATAGTTTTGGAAGTCCTAGCCACAGCAATCAGACAAGAAAAAGAAAGAAAAGGAATCCAAATTGGAAAAGATAAAGCAAAACTCACTGTTTGCAGATGACATGATACTATACATAGAAAATCCTAAAGATGCCACCAGAAAACTAATTGAGCTAATCAATGAATTTGGTAATGTTGCAGGATACAAAATTTACACACAGAAATCTCTTGCATTTCTATACACTAACAATGAAAGATCAGAAAGAGAAATTAAGGAAACAATTCCATTCACCATTGCAACAAAGAGAGTAAAATACCTTGGAATAAACCTACCTAAGGAGGTAAAGGACCTGTACTCAGAAAACTATAAGACACTGATGAAAGAAATCAATGATGCCACCAACAGATGGAGAGATATACCAGGCCCTACATTAGGGCTCAAAACAGCCTGGCAGATCATCCGTGGAAGATGTTAGCTGAGGTCAAAGATCTTCTCTGCCAGTTGGAGACACTGGAGTGGGTCTGTCAGGCAACAGATGATGGTGTATCATGTTGATTTGGCAAGTCAAAGAGGCTGAATTGAGTCCTGAGTCCATCCAGTTGTTTCTTAAGTGGCCCCCTCACAAATAAAAGTCCTCTTTATACTCTTTGCTGACATGGCAGTAAATGCTGAAACAATTCAAGAGGCCATACCAGTCCTGGACTTAATAGAAACTTTTGAAAGGCAAACTCAGAGTCAAGTGCCTGTTAATTCTACAATATCCTGCCTGGCCTAAATCAAAATTGCACGAACCGTGAAGCTGCCCTGCTTCCAGGCCAAACAAGCCACCTACAACCATACCTAAATGTGAACCACAAGATGACAAGAAATGTTGTGTTGGAACTTAAGGGACAGGGTTGTCAGTTCAGATGATCTCTAGAAAATCAGTAAGCAGGTACAATACTAAGTTTAGGTTACAGTCCATGACAGGCATCACCTTTGGGGTCATCCCAACCTTCTGTGCCTGTCCCTAATCTCTACCAATGGCAGGGACCTACCCCACATAGGGATCCCACCATCATGGAAGCAGGCCCCTCTGCCAAACAAACACCTTTTTACATTAACCATGGTTTGGGCTCAAAAATGAACAATGCTTATGGCTCTGTTGGACAGAGATGTCCAAATCTCCCTAATCCCAGGAGGCACTCTTGCCTAAAGGGACACCTTGAGGAGGTGACAGCCTTGGGAGGGGGAATGATAATGGTTAATTACCAACTTTATTAAAATTGGCTCAGTTTTGCTAAAAAGATATTTCTGTTCTTGTTGTTTCCTCTGAGACTCTCCATTTTCCCATTATTAGCATACACCTCCTCAGCAGCAGGTAACCTCAGGAAACAAGCCTAAGGCTTTTATGCTATTGGTTGGTATCATTCAGTGGGAAAAATTAATCTTCCCTACCAGTATAGGTGGTAAATATGCCACAGTACTAGCTAGCTAAGGTAAGGAACTGAAGGACTAGGGCCTATCAGAGCTGACCTAGGTACGAAGGGATATTGATTCTTACCATCTCATTTTTCAATTACGACTTGTATGGCCTGTGCTTAAAGCCAGTACTGATGACTGGAGGTGAAGTATAGGTTATAGAAAGTTAAACAAGGCTATTCTCTTTATTAGACTACCTCTACCATCCTGGCCTTGATGACATTCATAACAATATGGGTAAATTGTTTGGAGCTATAGACTTGGGGAACTGTCTATCAGTAAAAATTTTGCAGGAGAGTCAACCACAATTCACCTTCATCTTTGAGGGTCAAGAATATACCTTTACCTGATTACTGGTCAAGTTCTTAAGTAGCCCTGTAATTATACAAGGGGTTTGCAGCCAGGGCTTGGATGCCTGCCCCATACTTCCAACAGAAACTCAGCTTTGGCAGTTTATGGATGGCATCCTCCTCACTGGACCTGACCAAGGCTATGTCTCATAGGCCAGTACAGCCATGACTGAACAACTCACTGAGAGGGGATGGACCATTATCCCCCTAAGGTACAAGGCCACTCCCAGTCTGTTAAAATATTTGGTTACAATTCAGAAGAATAAACTATCCCCAATCCAGTAAGAAATAAGCTCCTAGCACTTTAATTTCTCACACTGGTAAAGGGATCCAACCAACATTTGATAGGAATGTTCATTCTGGCACCAATGCATTATTTCCTCCAGTATTTACTGTCCCCTGACTGTAAGTTTTTCACTTTTCAATGATCAAAGCTGAAGTGCTTACTGGGGCAAAGCAAATTGCCCTATGAACCAAGACTTCTGTTATGACCTGTGTAGTGGAAAAAGCTCCCTGTAGAAGTGGATCTTTATCAGAAGCCTCCTTGTTAAAATGGAAATGGTATCTAGGGTATTTGGCTAAACTCAGACCTACTGTAGTGTCATAATCCACGAGGAAACAGCCATATATTCTGCCACTCAGTTTAACTTGCCAAAATTGCAGAAATGCCTCCACTCTACCCAAGGAGAGCTAGAGGGAAGATGGTCAGCACTCTCAAAACAAGAAAACCAATGGTCTTTCTTCACCAGTGGAGTGAACAGGGGATTTAAGGGAGCCAGACAATGGACAGCTCCAGCCTATTTCCCCTATTCAAATACTCCAATTTCCATATATGCAATACTCCTAGCAATGGAGTATTCCCTTGACAAACATTTTCCTAAGGTTTGTATTTTCACAGATATATTTCTGGTTGGTGGCTAATGGGCTAAGTACTTGATTGGGACTTGGGACTTTGGAAAAATCAGGGCTGGAAAATACAAGGCCAAGACATTTGGGGTAAAGAGATATGAGGGGGAAATAGCTGCACTGGTTCCCATTCTACCCAGCTGGGTGCCCCGTACCTTGGCTCATACCAAACAAGACATGAAAGAGGCACAATACAACAGCAAACCTCACAAACTAACCAATTCACCAAAACAGAAGGGAGAGTTCCGGAATGTTGTCCCTTCTACCAGTGGGGACATGAGAGATCAGGGCACTTGGGCATCATGGAGTGAGAAAAATGGATTGTTAACAGAAAAGCTGACTCAAAAGAGAGGCATTTATAAAAAAAAAAATTGGATGTTGTACCATATTCCAGTAATCTAAATCCTGGGCCTATCACGTCAGAGGAAAAGTTTGCAGAGAAGGGCCACACCAGAACCTGCAAATCAATTTCATTGTGCCTCTCTCAGCAGCATCAGGGGCCATTTAATTTGCCTTAACAATGGTAATTACCTACACAGGCCTTCTATTGCCTTACCCATGCAAGGCATCAACCTCTGTTAATGTCATGGAGGTGTGAACAAAGCAGCTTTTACAACCTTCGGGAGTGCCACAAGCTAAAAAGTCAGATCAAGGCTCCCACTTCACCACAAAGCAAATGCAATAATGAGCATTATGAAATGACATTACAAAATAACAGTGGTAGGTATCACATACATACATAATGGGCTTTTAAAACAAGGGCTATTGAGAGAACAGTTGTCCCCCAGGTGGTCAAAAAAGCTACCCATCATCCTCATTACATTACATTAAATCCACACTCTCTGATTACATTAAATTCATGGAAGCTATGGCATAACTATACCATATTTAAATTCACAACAACTGAGGGAGCCACCAATAGACACACTGCAACCTCTGCTGGTGTATATACATCCATACCAGAGACAACACAATGACCATTTTTCATGGATATGGTAGCTCTAACATTTCTGCCCACTGCAAAGAAACATCCCACTCAGTACCTTTACTGTTTCCTTCTCCCTCATAGAAAATACAGCACCTGACCACTACCCCCTTGATCTTGATAAGGGACTGAGGTGGACCACTGGCTCTGGGGCCATCCTCAGCCTGCATTTGCTTATCATCAGTGAAAGCCAAGCAAACCACCCACACCACTTGGATAGGCTGCCTACATACTTTGTGGAACCAACATGGACCTGATCCTGACACCCAGGAGATGGAACTCATCATCCTCAGACTGGATACTAGCATTTGGGCAATACTCAGGGGACCGTCACTATCCTATAGCTAGCTGGCTGCAGACGACCTCTGACTTTAATCCCTACTCTAGTGCTGTGTCCCTTCCTTACCTGAGAAGTTCCTACCCAAACCCACTCCATGTCCTTGGCATGCACATTACAGAAAGACACACAACATGGGCTAGACTAGGGGAACTATGCCATTGGCTCTTTGGGTTGGTCAGTCAGCACTGAGGCTGGCACTCCTCCTCCTGTCTCTACTACTGCTGGCAGTACTTCTCTAGGTAAGCTAGACTCTGTGTGATACCACTTGTGAATTATAGGTGCCACTAAGCCCTATAGGCCAACTTTAACTTCAAATCAGATGAAACCCATTATTAATTTTAAGAACTTTTATTGAGATACAGTTAACAGACAGTAAACAGCATATATTTAGAGTGTACAATTTGGTATCCCAATCTCCCAATTCATCCCCCCCCAACCCTCCCCTCTTTCCCCACTTGGTGCCCATGTGTTTGTTCTCTACATCTGTGTCTCTGTTTCTGCCTTGCATTTCCTCTTTCATAGTTGTTAGCATTTGCCTTATGTATTGAGATGCTCCTATATTGGGTGCATATATATTTAAATTGTTATCTCCTCTTCTTGGATGGATCCCTTGATCTTTATGTAATGTCCTTTCTTGCCTCTTGTAACATTTTTTATTTTAAAGTCTATTTTATCTGATATGACTATTGCTACTCCAGCTTTCTTTTGTTTCCATTTGCATGGAATATCTTCTTCCATCCCCTCACTTTCAGTCTGTATGTGTCCCTAGGTCTGAAGTGGGTCTCTTGGAGACAGCATATATATGGGTCTTGTTTTTGTATCCATTCAGCCAGTCTGTGTCTTTTGGTTGGTGCATTTAGTCCATTTACATTCAAGGTAGTTATTGATATGTATTTTCCTATTACCATTTTCTTAATTGTTTTGTTGTTGTTTTTGTAGGTCTTTCTCTCATCTTATGTTTCCCGCTTAGAGAAGTTCCTTTAGCATTTGTTGTAGGGCTGGTTTGGTGGTGCTGAATTCTCTTAGCTGTTGCTTGTCTGTAAAGCTTTTGATTTCTCCACTGAATCTGAATGAGATCCTTGCTGGGTAGAGTATTCTTGGTTATAGGTTCTTCCCTGTCATCACTTTAAATATATCGTGCCATTCCCTTCTGGCTTGCAGAGTTTCTGCTGAGAAATCAGCTGTTACCCTTATGGGAGTTCCCTTGTATGTTATTTGTTGTTTTTCCCTTGTTGCTTTTAATAACTTTTCTCTGTCTTTAATTTTTGTCAGTTTGACTACTATATGTCTTGGAGTGTTTCTTCTTGGGTTTAGGCTGCCTGGGACTCTCTGCACTTCCTGGACTTGGGTGGCTATTTCCTTTCCCATGGTAGGGAAGTTTTCAACTATAATCTCTTCCAGTATTTCCTCAGGTCCTTTCTCTCTCTCTTCTCCTTTGGGGACCCCTATAATGTGAATGTTGGTGCATTTAACATTGTCCCAGAGGTATCTTAGGCTGTCTTCAGTTCTTTTCATTCTTTTTTCCTTATTCTTTTCCACATCAGTGATTTTCAGCATTCTGTCTTCCAGGTCACTTATTTGCCCCTCTGCCTCAGTTAATCTGCTATTGGTTCCTTCTAGTGTATTTTTCATTTCCGTTCTTGTGTTACATATCTCTGTTTGTTTGCTCTTTAATTCTTCTAGGTCTTTGGTAAACTTTTCGATGTTTGCATCCAGTCTTTTTTCAAAGTCCTGGATCACCTTCACCATCATTATTCTGAATTCTTATTCTGGAAGGGTGCCTATTTCCTCTTCATTTGGTTGTTTTTCTGGGGTTTTATCCTGTCCCTTCATCTGGTACAAAGTCCTCTGCTTTTTCATTTTCTCTTTCTTTCTGTGGCTGTGGTTTTCAGTTCCACAAGACGAAATACTGCTGATACTGCTTGATACTGCTGTCTGCCCTCTTGTGGAGGAAGCTATCTAGGAGGCTCATGCATGCTTCCTGATGAGAGGGACTGATGGTGGGTAGGGCTGGGTGGGCAGAGCTCAGTAAGACTTTAATCTGATTTGGTGGGCAGAGCTCAGTAAAACTTGAATCTGCTTGTCTGCTTATGGGTGGGGCTGTGTTCACACCTTGTTGGTTGTTTGGCCTGAGGCTACTTAGCACTGGAGCTTACAGGCCCTTCGGTGGGGCTAATGGTGGACTCTGGGAGGGTTCACACCAATGAACTCTTCCCAGAACCCTTGCTGCCAGTGCCCCTGTCTCCTCGGTGAGCCACAGCTACCCCCCACCTCTGCAGGCCACCCTCCAACACCAGCACCTAGGTCTGGTTCAGTCTCCTGTGGGGTCACTGCTCCTTCCCCCTGGGTCCTGGTGAGTACACTTTTTTGTGTGCCTTCCAAGAGTGGAGTCTCTGTTTCCCCCAGTCCTGTGGGGGTCCTACAGTCAAATCCTGCTGGCTTTCAAAGTCTGATTCTCTGGGGATTCCTCCTCCTGGTGCTGGACTCCCAGGTTGGGAAGCACGACGTGAGGTTCAGAACCCTCACTTTAGTGGGTGGACTTCTGCAGTATAACTGTTCTCCACCTTGTGAGTCACCCACCCAGCATTTATGGGATTTGATTTTAACACAATTGCACCCCTCCTACCATCTCATTGTGGCTTCTCCTTTGTCTCTGGATGTGGGGTGTCTTTTTTGGTGAGTTCCAGTGTCTTTCTGTCAATGATTGTTCAGCATTTAGCTGTAATTCCGGTGCTCTTGCAAGAGGGAGTCTGAAACCCATTATTATTAACTAGCTGCCATTGAAAAATAGAGCAATGGCCATTACCTATCAAGTCTCATCTAAGGAATGACAAGATATAGCACGCACTCAAATTACAAACAAGGATGCTCATGACTGGTACAATCAAATGAAAAGCTCTGTAATTCAGAGACTATACTAACAAACCTTATGGGATTGTGGAGATAAAAGTGTACCTCCTGCTAATCCCTGAGATGATGATGATAAATATAAACCCTGCCAACAACGTACACCCGAACAATTGCTGGCCTCTCTTCCTATTCTTTACAATGCTCTCTCTTCCTTTCCAGTGTGAGCCTCACTTGTTGAGCTGGAAAGAAATTGCACTAACCAAGTGACCATGGGCACATTACCACAGACCTCTTGCCTGGATACTAATCACTATATTCAACGAAGGCAATGTGTACAACATAATGTTACCTAAGCTAAGGCATGTCTAAGCGATTAGGAGCTGGCTTGAGGATTCTCCCTAGCGTAACCTCCTCACATACCAACTGCAAATTTTATATAACACTCAGTAGGGATGGGCTCTACAATAATTGCAACACTGGCTTACCACAGTGAATAATCATAACTCTTGGGCATTATAGCAGAAAATTCTTATGGAAAACATATTTGATCATATTGATGGAGAAATCTAACTACTTTCTGCACGGGAGTTTCTCCACCCAACATATTTCTATCCAACTACCTGCTTACAGCTATTACAAAATTTTCTAGACTGATCAAAACCATCATTAATAAGGACTTGGGAAACATTTGAGGGTGATTGCCACCCAATGTTATTGTTCTGGGAGCTTATTTAAAAAACCTACATAAAGGCTTCCAGTCAGACAAGAAGTAAAACTGTTTCTATTTGCAGATGACATGAGATTATGTTTAGAAAACCTAAAGACCCCACCAAAACACTGTTAGAATGAACAAATTCAATAAAGTTGCAGGATACAAAATCAACATACAAAAATCAGTTGCATTTCCATACACTAATAATTAGCTATCAGAAAGAGAAATTAAGAAAACAATCCCATTTATAATTGCATCAAAAAGAATAAAATACTTAAGAATAAATATATTCAAGGCGATAAGAGATCTGTACATGGAAAACTATAAGAAACTGATGAAAGAAACTGAAGAAGACACAAATAAATGGGAGCATATATACTCATGGATTGTAAGAATTAATATTGTTAAAATGTCCATACTACCCAAAGAAATCTATAGACTCAATGCAACCCAATCAAAATCCAATGGTCTTTTTTTCACAGAAATAGAACAAACAATGCTAAAATTTGTATGAAATCAAAAAGACTGACTATCCAAAGCAATCCTGAGAAGAAATAACAGAGGTAGGGACATCACACTTTCTGATTTCAAACTAAATTACAAAGCTATGGTAATCAAGACAGTGTGATATTTGCAAAAAAAAGAAAAAAAAGATAGATGCATGCACCAATAGAACAAAATAGAGAGCCTAGAAATAAACCCACATGTATATGATCAGTTAACTTATGAGAGATGAGCCAAGAATATACAGTGGGGAAAGTATAGTCTCTGCAGTAAATGGTGTTGGGAAAACTGGACAACCATAGGCAAAAGGATGAAACTGGACCACACTATCTTATGCCATACACAAAAAATAACTCAAAATGAATTAAAGACTTGAATATCAGACCTGAAACCATAAAAATCCTAGAAAAAAGCATAGGTGGGAGGTAACTTCCTTCATATAGGTCAGCATTTTTTGTGGATCTGAATGGAACTAAAAATAAAAATAAACAAATGGGACTACATCAAACTAAGATCCTTCTGCACAGCAAAGGAAACCAACAACAAAATGAAAAGGCAACCTAACGAATGGAAGAAAATATTTGCAAATCATATCTACAAAGGGATTAATATTCAAAATATATAAAGAACTCATATAACACTATGAAATAATATGAAACAAGAACAAAACAAAAAAATCCCATTTAAAAAAATGGGCAGAGGACCTGAATAGACAGTTTTCCAAAGAACACATACAACTGGCCAACAGATACATGAAAAAGTGCCCAACATCATTAATCATCAGGGAAATGCAAATAAAAACCACAAAGAGAAGAGTTAAGATGGTGGTGGAGAAGAAGGATGTGGATTTCATCTCTCTCCATGGATGCATCAGAAATACATCTATAGATGCACGATTCTCACAGAAAACTGGCTGAACACTAACAGGTGCCCTTGGACACTGGAAAGGACTATAAAGATCCATGTGTAACTGGGTAGCACAAAAAAAAGAGGGGAGAAAGAGGAGGAGAGGAAAAGGAATGGGACCTGCACCCCGGGATGGGGGAGCTGAAGCAAAAGAGAGATACCTGAATTCATGGAAACCCCAATCTGATGGGAAAATCCTCTCTCTGATGGGGAATTCAATTGGAACAGAAGGGAGGCATTTGGGGCTGTCAGAAGAGGGCAAAGTGGCCAATCTGTAGCAGACAGGACGGAGTGAGAAATACGCAGAAGGTCCATACAGTGGCCCTGCATGCCCCACATTGAGACAGGTGTTCACAGATGTACAAGTGGGCTGGGAGCTGGAGCATGGGGACTGAAGAACAGGCCAAGGATGAGAACTGCTGTTGGCTGCAGGGAGACGGACTAAGGGGCCAGGAGGGAAGAAATCCTCAGCAGGGAATGTTTACCAGGAAAGACTGGGCTGCCATGGAAGCAGGGCAATACTGCTGAGTCACATGCAGGGGGAGGAGACACTACTGTAGCCTCTCTCTTGGCACCTGTGACAAACGATAAAGGAAGACCTCCCTAGGGCTGGCTGTCATGCACTGGTTGACAAGTAATAGAAAAAGCCTCAAGGACTGGCCCTATCATGCCTGCTGCCGAGTGCCAAAAGAAGACTGGCCAGGGCTGGGCATCACTAGGACCACATCTCTTACACCCAAGGCTGCTGGCTTCCCTGTGCATTTGGTGCTGCTGCCTGTGCTCCCGCAATCCAAGCAGGGTCCTACTGCTGATTCACATGCAGGGGGAGGAGTCACTATTGTACCCTTTCTCTCCCCACATGCCAGCACCTGCAGACCAACAATAAAGGAAGCCATCTCCAGGGCTGGCTGTCATGCGCCAGTCACAGTGTACTACAAAAAGCCCCCTGAGGGCTGGCCCTCATGCGCCTTAAGCCAGGCACCAGAAAAGGCCCTCACTAGGGCCATAGTTCTTATTCCCATGGCCACCGGCTTCCCTGTGCATTTGGTGCTGCCAGGGTTCCCACGATCCAAGCAGTCATACTACCTATGCACCCTGTCCTCACTGAGGCAGACCCAAGAGCTCCAAGGCAGCCTCAGAACCAGACTCCTGTGGGTGGACCACACACAGAGGTGGTGATAAAACCAAAGCTAAATGCCATGGACAGAGAGACTAAGGAAGAGGATCAAAAATCTTTCCATCAGCTGTACAAGCTGCAGATTAAATCCCTGTGATCAGCAAGGTAGACCCTGTGTCTGTGGAATCTCTCAGTAGATGATGAGTGTTCCCAGAAATGGAAATGTCTAGCTCTGGCAGCTGTGGACTTTGGGGTCAAGCACACACAGGAATTAGGCCAGATCAGAACCTAAGTGGATGCCACAGGGCCCACAGCAAGTCCAGAGTACAACCCAGAGGCAGAAGAATGCCTCTTGTGGAGGTGGTAGTACAGATCAACTGGTTTGCAAGGCAGAAATAGAGACACAGATATAGAGAACAAACATATGGACACTAAGGGGGGAAATTAAGGGTGGGGGTTTGGGTGGGATGAATTGGGAGATTGGGATTGCCATATATACATTACTAATAAGAAAAAAATATCAAATTGTACACTTTAAATATGTGCAGTTTATTGCATGTCAATTATATCTCAATAAAAGTTCTTTAAAAAATTTTTTTAAAAAGGCAGCCACAGTGAAATGAACAGCAACAACAAAAAAGATTATACACCATAATCAAGTGGGATTTATCCAGGAATGCAAGGATTCTTCAATATATGCAACTCAACCAATGTGATACAACATATTAACAAATTGAAGGATAAAAACCATATGATCATCTCAACAGATGCAGAAAAAGCTTTTGACAAAATTCAACACCCATTTATGATAAAAACTCTCCAGAAAGTGGATATAGAAGGAAACTACCTCATCATAATAAAAGCCATATATGACAAACCAACAGCCAACATCATTCTCGATGGTGAAAAACTGAAAGCATTCCCTCTAAGAACAGGAACGAGACAAGGCTGTCCGCTCTTACCACCGTTATTCAACATAGTTTTGGAAGTTTTAGCCACAGCAATCAGAGAAGAAAAAGAAATAAAAGGAATCCAAACTGGAAAAGAAGAAGTAAAATTTAAAGATGCCACCAGAAAACTAGAGCTAATCAATGAATTTAGTACCAGGATACCAAGTTAATGCACAGAAATCTCTTGCATTCCTATACACTAACAAAGAAAAATCAGAAAGAGAAATTAAGGAACACTCCCATTTACCATTGTAACAAAAAGAATAAAATAGCTAGGAATAAACCTACCAAAGGAGGCAAAAGACCTGTTTGCAGAAAACCGTAAAACATTGATAAAAGAAATCAAAGACGATACAAACAGATGGAGAGATATACCATGTTCTTGGACTGGAAGAATCAACATTGTGAAAATGACTCTACTACCCAAAGCAATCTACAGATTCAGTGCAATCCCTATCAAATTACTAATGGCATTTTTCACAGAACCAGAACAAGAAATTTTACGATTTGTATGGAAACACAACAGACCCCAAATAGGCAAAGCAATCTTGAGAAGGAAAAATGGAGCTGGAGGAATCAGGCTCCCTAACTTCAGACTATACTACAAGTCTACAGTGATCAAGACAGTATGTTATACTGGCACAAAAACAAATGTAGATCAATGGAGCAGGATAGAGAGCCTAGAGATAAACCAACACACATATGGTCACCTTATCTTTGACAAATGAGGCAAGAATATACAATGGAGAAAAGACAGGCTCTTCATTAAATGGTGCTGGGAAAATTGGGCAGCTACATGTAAGAGAATGAAATTAGAACACTTCCTAACACCATACACAAAAATAAACTCAAAATGGATTAAAGATCTAAATGTAAGGCCAGACACTACAAAACTCTTAGAAGAAAACATAGGCAGAACACTCTATGACATAAATCAAAGCAAGATCCTTTTTGTCCCACCTCCTAGAATCATGGAAATAAAAACAAAAATAAACAAATGGGACCTAATGAACCTTAAAAGCTTTTGCACAGCAAAAGAAACCACAAACAAGACAAAAACAACCCTCAGAATGGGAGAAAATATTTGCCAGCGAAGCAACTGACAAAGGATTAATCTCCAAAATATATAAGCACCTCATGCAGCTCAATATCAAAAGAGCAAATAACCCAATCCAAAAATGGGCGGAAGACCTAAAAATACATTTCTCCAAAGAAGACATACCAATACCTAACAAACACATGAAAAGATGCTCAACATAACTAATCATTAGAGAAATGCAAATCAAAGCCACAATGAGGTATCACCTGATACCAGTCAGAACAGCCATCATCAAAAAACCTAGAAACAATAAATGCTGGAGTGCATGTGGAGAAAAGGGAATCCTCTTGCACTGTTGGTGGGAATGTAAATTGATACAGCCACTATGGAGAACAGTTTGTAGGTTCCTTAAAAAACTAAAAATAGAACTACCATATGAGCTAGCAATCCCACTACTGGGCATATACCCTGAGAAACCATAATTCAAAAAGATACATGTACTACAATGTTCATTGTAGCTCTATTTGCAATAGCCAGGACATGGAAGCAACCTAAATGTTCATCACAGATGAAAGGATAAAGAAGACGGGGCACATATATAAATGGAATATTACTCAGCCATATAAAGGAATGAAATTGAGTTATTTGTAGTGAGGTAGATGGACCTGGAGTCTGTCATACAGAATGAAGTAAGCCAGAAAGAGAAAAACAAATACTGTATGCTAACACATATATATGGAATCTAAGAAAATGGTACTGATGAACCCAATGGCAGGGCAAGAATAAAGATGATGCAGATGTAGAGAACGGACTTGAGGACATGGAGGTGGGGGAGGGGAAGCTGGGATGAGGTGAGAGAATAGCTTTGACATATATACACTACCAAATGTAAAATAGATAGCATAAATAAAATAGATAGCATAAAACAGATAACATATATACGGTGGAATATTACTCAGCCATAAAAGGGAATGAAATTGAGTTGTTTGTAGTAAGGTGGACGGACCAAGAGTCTGTCATACAGAGTGAAGTAAGCCAGAAAGAGAAAAGCAAATACTGTATGCTCGTGCATACATATGGAATCTAAAAAACACCAAAAAACAAAAACAAAAAACAGTACTGACGAAACTAGTGGCAGGACAGAAATAAAGACGCAGACATAGAGAATGGTCTTGAGGACACAGGGAGGAAGCTGGCATGAAGTGAGAGAGTAGCATTGACATATATACACTACCAAATGTAAAACAGAAAGATAGTGGGAAGTTGCTGCATAACATAGGGAGATCAACTCGACCCTTGTGATGACCTAGAGGGGTGGGATAGAGAGGGGAGGGAGGCTCAAGAGGGAGAGGATATGGGGATATATGAATAAATACAGCTGATTCACTTTTGTTGTACAGCAGAAACTGCACAACATTGTAAAGCAATTATACTCCAATAAAGTTTTGAGAAAAAAAACACAAAGAGATAGCACATCACACCTGTTAGCATGTCTATTATCAAAAAGACAAGAAATAACAAATGTTGGTGAGGATGTGGAGGAAAAGGAAAACTTGTGCACTGTTAATGGGAATGTAAATTGGTACAGCCACTGTGGGAAAAAAGTATGGAGGTTCCTCAAAAAGTTAAAAATAGAACTGCCATATGATCCAGCAATCACACACTTCAGGGTATTTATCTGAAGGAAATGAAATCACTAATGAAATCACTATCTCAACGAGATAGCTCCACCCCCATGTTCACTGCAGCATTATTCACAATAGCCAGGATGTGGAAACAACCTTAGTGTCTATTCAAGGATGACTGGATAAAGAAAATGTGATATATATATATATATATATATATATATATATATATATATATATCATAAAATGTGATATATATATATACACACATAGATATGAAATGTAATATAAATATATATGTATATATATCTATAATGGAATATTATTCAGTCATAAAAAAGGAAGGAAATTCTGCTATTTGCAACAATGTGATTGGACCTCGAGAGCATTATGCTAAGTGAAATAAGTCAGAGAAAGATAAATACTATATAATCTCAATTACATGTGGAATCTAAAACAAAAACAAAAACCAAAAACCCCCCAGAACTCATAGATAACAGAAAACAGATTGGCGGTTGCCTGAGGTGGGGCGTGGGGGTGGGAGTAGGGAACCTGGGTGAATGTGGTCGAAAAGTACAAACTGGAAAGTTATAAATAAAGTCCGTGGAATGTAATTTACAGCATGATGAGTTAGATTACAATAGTCTCTTGTATATTTGAAAGTTGCAAAGACAGTAAATCTTAAAATTTCTTATCACAAGGAACAAAAAACTGTTGTTTGATGTTAAGTAAATTTATTGTGACTATCATTTTGTAATATATACATATATCAAATCATTATGTTGTACATCAGAAATGAATACAATATTATTGTCAATTATATGTAAATTTAAAAAAAAAAAACTACAAATCCCACCTTACAGAATATAGAAACAATAATGAAAAGACAAGTAGCAAAACTAACCTGGGAGGAAATTTATTGCTGTAGTCACAACACCACCTGCCAAGGGGCCACCCCTAAGGCTTTGAAAGCTGGTTTAATGCCCTAGAAAAGTTTGCATATCATGGAGCAGAGGATCCCACAGTGAAACACAGCAACCTTGTAGTAAATAGGGATAGAAACGGGACAAATGTATAATACAATTGATGTCTGTTTTAGAAATAATTTGGCCCACCTGGGAGGATCCCACCTGGGAGTGCCCCATGGTTCAGGAACTAATTTGGTGCATGTCTAAGTTAACTTTTTATCAAACTGCTGAGAGTATCTGTGAAACCCATCCCACATCCATGGGCGCACACTGATACTATTGACAGTCAGCAGGAAACTCAGTCACTAATGCTTACCAATCTGAATGAGAAGAAATATACAATTGCCCACCAAACCAAACCTGCATATAGCCTTAGCCACAGCAATACATATCTATGCAGATGTAACTGCATGTTGGTTCCTACAACTTGATTTTAGTACACAGCTTAATGGCCAAACTCTCCTATAAACCTCACTCATCAAGATGAGTCTCTTCCCTCCACCATTGACACCCAACAACAGCATCAACATCCAACATATTTACATGAGGCTTGCCATACAAATGTGTGGACAATGGTGGGCTGAGCATATAATTCATTAGTTGACCCAGGTGCTGAATGCAAGGTGGAGACCATCCAAGCCTGTTGACTATAACATTATGTGCTCCTATTTACACCACTTGGAATTTCACTAAGCCACACAAATGTACCTTTCCTACAAACACAGAGCATATAGGCAGCAGAGGGAGACTGGAGGACCTCAAAGAGCATCAGATGGCCTCCCCTATCACAAGCATCCTCCAACCCAACAATGCAGTTTTCCCTGCACTTGGATTTGGCTCAAAATTCCAATAGATTTTTACTCAGCAGCAGGACAACCCAAGTCCTTGTTTTCACAAACCACACTAGCCACAGCTCTCCAATGACACAAATGAGCTCTCCTAATAGTCCCCCTGGCACTAATCACTCTAGGGTCACTAACTCTTGGAAATAGAAGAGCATATATGTGGGACGCTTCACAAAGAAACACAGATAGCCATGCCCAAGGAATTATCCACAGAAATGAAACAAACAGCCTTGGGGACTAGAACTCTTGGCTGAATCTCAGTACTTTAGGGACCATGGTGTTAGATTAACTGCCTAGGTTACTTATTAGCTGTTAAAGTGGGGGGGGAGGGGTGCACTTGTTCACATATCTTGCTGCATGTGAGTCAATAACACTCACCAAGTTTTAAAGATAGTCAGGGGGACTTCCCTGGTGGTGCAGTGGTAAAGAATCCACTGGCCAGTGCAAGGAACATGGGTTAGATACTTGGTCCGGGAAGACCCCACATGCCATGGAGCAACTAAGCCTGTGCACCACAACTACTGAGCCTGTGCTCTAGAGCCTGTGAGCCACAACTACTGAGCCCACACGCCACAGCTATTAAAGCTTGTGTGCCTAAAGCCCATGCTCAGCAACAAGAGAAGCCACCACACTGAGAAGCCCATGCACCACAATGAAAAGTATCCCCCGCTCACTACAACTAGAGAAAGCACGTGCACAGCAATGAAGATCCAACACAGCCAAAAGTAAATAAACAAAAATTTAAAAATAAAAAAGATAAACTCACATAAAAAAAGAGCAATTGTGAAATAAAACATTAAGAAAAAATAAAATAAAGGTAGCCAGGGACATGTATCAAAGGAATCATGGCACTCTATTAACTAAATTGACTGAACAAGTCAAAATCTTCTTTTCTGATCTATTCTCCTGATTGCCCCCCACTAAGTAGGCCAAGTGGCAGCCAATGGGCTTTGAAATGGGCTTTATGCCTTTGTAGGATTTGGGGCATTTAGAATGATTTATCACTATCTCCAAACTCAGGCATTACAGAGGAACATACAATTTAGATTATAAAACAGCGTGAAGCCAGGGGATATTGTATAAGTGAGCCAAAGATGTCCCTGTATATTGATCCCTATGCTGTTTACTTCTTAACAGCAGGCTGAGACCTCTAGCTCAAAGAGTGATGGTATCAAACTCAAAGTTTTACAAATTGAATTGCTTAATTTGTTTTTTGTTTTTGTTTTTTCTTTTTGTTTTTGGCCACGCCGCATGTCTTGCAGGATGCTAGTTTACTAACCAGGGATCTAACCCAGGCCCTCAGCAGTGAAAGCGCCAAGTCCTAACCACTGGACCGCAAGGGAATTCCCCCAACGGCTTTAAATATAGTCCAAATAAGCCCATTCTTAGCTACTTACAGTCTGCCTTCTTCATAAAACCCGTGAAAATACACCCAACATGTGCTAGCCATAGATAAGATAAGTCTTGGGACTGTAAAAGACGCCAAGCTGCTGCTGCTCTTCAGAGCTCTCTGATCCAGAAACTCCCTGTTATGAGCTGAGTCCTGACCCCTCAGATTTCTGTGTTGAAGTCCTAACCCTCAGCATCTCAGAATGTGACTGTGTTTGGAGATAGGGCCTTTTAAGAGGCGATTAAGTTAAAAGGAGGTCCATATGTGTGGGTCCTAATCCAATCTGACTGTTGTCTTTACAAGAAGAGGAAATAAGGACACAGACATGCACAGAGGGAAGCCCATGTGAAGACACACAGAGATGTCCACCTGCAAGCCAGAGATCCTGAGGAGAAACCAGCCTGCTGACACACCTGGATCTCACACTTCAAGCCTCCAAAACTGAGAGAATGAATGTCTGTTGTTTAGCCACCCAGCCTGTGGAATGTTGTCACAGTAGCCCAAGCAAACCAATACACTCCTCATCTTGCTGCTGAGCAACATCACCTAGACACATAAGCCCCTCTCCAATTCCCCTCTCCCCCAGGAGTTCATTGGCCCTGTTTCTCTCCTGGGTGGTGGTCCCATGCCACTGCCTCCAGCAGGCCTCCTGCTGTGAGGAACTTTCCCTTCTCATGCAACCCATCAAGCACTGCCCAAATACAGCTCATTGTGTGCTACTGCTATCCTGTGGTCATGTCTTTCATCATCCTCTAAATCTCTGAGTTGACCTCTATCTCTACCTGTCTCTATCTCTCTATCAGCTTTCTTGAATACACAAATATACATTTCTACTGCAGGTGGTTGAAATCTAGCTAAGCAGATCATCACACCTGGGAACCAAGAGTAATGACTCATCCTACGAGTGTTGAGATACTCCAAACAGTCATTTCTTAGCCCAGAAGCTCCACCTGTTGCCTATTCCCAGTAATAGTAACCACAGCAATTGCATGTAATGAATGCCTACAGTGTATTAGATATTGTGCTAACAGATTTACATGTGATATCACTGGAAGACATCACAACAGTCTTCCGAGTTAAGTACTATTATTTCCATTGTATAATTTAAAAATCTGAGCAACTTAACATATACATGAAGGTATACAAATGTTAGCTACCTTGCCTAGTATTAAACAGAAATATCTGGCAGAATCCATGTCTGTTTGACTGTAGAGCCTAAACAAGTAATAAAGACACGCAACTTAATCCCAAGGGCTTTCAAGAAGTGAGTTGTAAAACAAAACAAAACAAAACAAAACAAAACAAAACAAAAAAACAGTGAGTTGCATTTGCTCTGCAGTCACCCAGCAAATATATCATGAGAGGCTGCTAAGAATATATCATATTTAAAATAGCATGTGTCTTTAAACATGAGATTTGTAGGTTAGTCATGGCCATATAGGAATATATAGCCAACCCATAAAGTCACCTTGATATGTATTCTGATTCCGGGATCCTTTCTCTGTCCTTGCAAGCACATTTCAAAGTAGAATTATGGAGTTTTAGTTTCAAAGAATTTAAAGCTGTAAGGGGCCTTAGAGATGATCTAGTCCAGTTCTCACATTATAGCCTTGCAAAAATCAAGGCCTAGGAATGGAAACAGACTTGCCTAGAGACCTAGAACATTAGTAGAAGAGCTAGAAACAGAATCTGAGCTCCATTACATAGTAATAAAAATAATTAAAACAAAATTGATTACAATACTAGCTATTACCATTTGGGGGTGCCTGCAATATGCCCTGTACATATATTGTTTTATTTGATCCTTAAAGTAATCTTTTGATATAGGTGTTTTTATCTCTATCTTGATTCAGAGAAAAGAGTTTCTAAATCCAGGATCACACAGGTAATACATGGTAAAACCTAGATCTGAATTAAGTTCCCTTATAAAATCAAGATTCTAAGTTTTTCCTACTATAACATTATTTTCAAACTAACTTTTGCCTCAACTTTTATTCATGTTATTAAAACTATAGAAAAATTAACTGAAAATGACATCAATGAGAAAAAAAAGGATATATATATATATATATATATATATATATACACACACATCATCAATATCAGATATCAGAAAGATCTCTACAAATGGGTAAGCTTTATTCTGGTCTCAAGGAAAATTCGAATGGAAATAATGTATGCACTGCATATTACCATTTCAAGGTGTAAAGATATGGAATCATCCAGAAAAAACTACGCCTTAGTCTCTCTTTTGTAGGAGATATCTGTTGATTATCTTCTAGACATTTCATTTTTATCTTCAATTGTACAGTATTTTTTCTTTTTTGACTTGTCCCAGTGATTTTTGTAATAATGCTTTCTTGGATCATATAGAGATAAAGAAGGAAACACAGATGTGTTTTGTATTGAAACTTTTCCAGGAACTCCTCACCTACGATGGTGTTGGTCACCAGAAGGACATTTGAGGAAAATAGCCAGTTGTCTTCTGAAGCTTTACCAAAAAGTTCCTCAAGGCTGCTTTCTCTTTATCAATCTCCCTGAACCAGATGTTTAAACCCTTCTGGAGTTTTTGAATGTGGAGCCTGGTCCTCTTCTCCTCTCCAAGGTTTTACACAAGAGCCTTCCGCAGGTATACAGGATCTCCTGCTTTTATGGTGCTCTTCTTCATTGTGTAGCTCATTCCTCCCATGTTCAGTCGCTGGCAGAGAAGGTTCAGGACAGGAGAGTGGAACTGCCTGTAAATGGCTCAGTAAAATGATTCGCCTGTGGTTTGGAATATTAGAACCATGGCACCACAGGAACAGAGACTCACAGAATCTTGGAGCTGAATGGCATCAGAGATCCACTTTAGCTCAAACCATTATATTTATTGACCAGAAGAAGTTTTTAAGCTTGCATATATTCTTAGTTTAGAAATAGAAATGAATATTTCAATAGACCAGAATGGCATCAGGATGACTGACTGCTGCCATTTTGTGTTTATACTTCAGTTGAACGGTAAGTGGCTTTAGGTGCTCATAATCAAGACCACAATGTTTATGGACAAAGAAAGAGAAAGTAGATTCAATAGTTCACTTTAGTTTTTGAAGCTTTTCTTCATTTCTTTATATATCCACTTGAAGTTGCTAAATAACTGAGATTTTGTCATTTGTCTAGGTGTTAAGTTAGACTTAAAGATCAGAACTTCCTCATGAAGTATCTACTTTTCATTAAAGAAAGGACAGGAAACAGGAAAATATACATGTGTGCCAAAAAAAAAAACACAGAAAATATAAACTAATAACTAATGAGATGACAGAGATAGGAAGGGGCAAGGAGAAAGAATGGGGAAATGAGAACAGAGGAAAAGGAATAGGAATAGGAAAAGGAACAGGAATACTTCTTTGAGTATAACATTTCATTGTTCTTACATTTAGAAATATGTTAATTTTTATGTGTTCAAGAATAATTAAAATCAAAAAGGATTGGGGGTGGTACCCCCCACTTTTCTATGCGTATTCTAGGGTTGAGTAAGGAGTGAGTACATTATAGATAGTGAGACCCACATTCTCTCTGTTGGAGAAAGAAACTACAAATAAAGGAAGAAGGCCCTCATGTACTCTGTGGTGCTGGATTACAGTTAGAGATGACAGTATAAATTATGGTTCTATCAATCAGTGTGGATTAATGGTTCTATGAATCAGATGAATCCATGGTTCTGTGAATCAATATGAACTCTTATGAAGAATGACCCATTAGAAATTCTGGTCTCCAAACATGTCTTAGAGACTTGGGACTTTGTGACTCTCCCCAACATGACTTGAGCCACATTTATTCCTGGCCTCAAAATTCTGGAATTTGCAGATCATAGGTTTAATGTCCCCCTCTTTCAGTTTTACCTATGGTTTTCACCTACGCCTTGATTATTTTATTCCTTTTAACCTCATTATGAGTAAACACATATATAATTCTTCCAGACCTCTTTAGTCAGGAGCAGAAAACCTGAACAATGTGGAATGTTCCTAAGTAGCACATTTTTTTCCTAATAGGAGAATTTTACTAATTTTCTTTTTTAAATTGAGGTATAATTGACATATAACATTATATTAGTTTTAGATGTACAACATAATGATTCTATATTTGTATATATTGTGAAATAACCACAAGTCTGGTTAATATCCATGTCCATACATAGTTACAATATTTTTTTCTTGTGATGAGGACTTTTAAGATCTACTCTCTTATCAACTTTCAAATATGCAAAACAGTATTATTAACTATGTCACCATGCTGTACATTACATCTCCATGATTTATTTATTTAATAACTGGAAGTTTGTACCTTCTGACTCCCTTCACCAATTTCACCCCCCCCCGAACCCCCTGCCTTTGCCAACCACCAACCTGTTCTCTGTATTTATGAGCTCAGTTTTTTGTTATTGTTTTTTGTGTTGTTTTGTCTTGTTTTTAGATCCCATATATAAGCAACATTATATAGTATTTGTCTTTCTCTCCCTGGCTTATTTCACTTAGCATAATGCCTTCAAGGTCCATCCAGTTGTCTCAAAGGGCAGGATTTCCTTCTTTTTATGGCTGAATAATATTTCATTGTATACACATACCACATTTTCTTTACCCATCCGTTGATGGACACTTGTTTCCATGTCCTGGCAATTATGAATAATGCTGCAATGAACATGGGTGTGCAGATATCTCTTTGAGATAGTGATTTCATTTTCTTTAGATAAATACCCTGAAGTAGGATTGTTGACTCATATGGTAGTTCTAATTTTAATTTTTTGAGGAACCTCCAGATTGTTTTCTATAGTGGTTATACCAATTTACATTCCCACCAACAGTGCACAAGGGTTCCTTTTTCTCCACATCCTCACTAACACTTGTTACTTCTTATTTTTTAATTAAAAAATTTAAATTGAAGTATAATTGACTTACAACACTATGTTAGTTCCAGGTGCACAAAACAGTGAGTCAATATTTCTATATATTACAGAAAGATTACCATAATAAATCTAGCTATCATCTGTCACCAAAGATATTACAACATACTAACTATATTCCCCATGCTGTATATTTCATCATCATGACATTTATTTCATAACTGAAAGTTTGAATCTCTTAATCTCCCTCAGCTATTTCACTCATCCCCCACCCCCTGCCACGTCCCCCTCTGGGGGACAAACCACCTGTTTGTTCTCTGTATCTATAACTCTGTTTCTGTTTTATGTTTGTTCATTTGTTTTATTTTATAGATTCCACATATGAGTGTAATCATTACAGTATGTCTTCCTCTGTCTGACTTATTTCACTTAACATAATACCCTCTAGGTCCATCTATGTTGTCACAAATGACAAGATTTCATTCTTTTTATGGTTGAGGAATATTCCACTGTGTATATATACCACATCTTCTTTATCTATTCATCCATTGATGGACATTTTGGTTGTTTCCATACCTTGGCTATTGTAAATAATGCAGCAATGAACACAGGGTGCATATGTCTTTTTGAATTAATGTTTTTGTTTTCTTCAGAAAAATACCCAGAAGTGGTATTGCTGGATCATATGATAGTTCTGTATTTAAATTTTTTGAGGAAACTCCATACTGTTTTCCATAGTTGTTTTACCAGTTTACATTCCCATGAAGGTTCCTTTTTCTCCACATTCTTGCCAACACTTCATATTAGCCATTCTAATAGATATGAGGTGATATCTTGTGGGGTTTTGTTTTTTTTTTTTTGTTTTTTTTTTTGTATTTCCCTACTAATTAGTGATGTTGAGCACCTTTTCATGTATCTGTTGGCCATTTATATGTCTTCTTTGGAAAATTGTCTATTTGGGTCTCTGTACATTTTTAAATCAGATTATTTCTTTTTTGCTATGCATAGTTGTAGGAGTCCCTTATATATTTTGGATATTAACTCCTTATTGGAAAGATGGTTTGCAAATATTTTCTCCCATTGTATAAGCTGCCCTTTCATTTTGTTGATTGTTTATTTGGCTGTGCAGAAGCTTTTTAGTTTGATGCAGTCCCATTTATTTATTTTTGTTTTTGTTGCCTCTGCTTTTGGTGTCAAATCAAAAAAAATCATCACCAAGACCAATGTCAAGGAGCTTACTTACCACCTATGTTTTTTTCTTAGGAGTTGTTATGGTTTCAGATCTTACTTCAAGTTTTTAATCCATTTTGAGTTAAATTTATGTTATGGTGTAAGAAAGAGGTCCAGTTTCACTTTTTTGCATGAGGCTATTTGTGCTATCCAACACCATTTATTGAAGAGACTGTTGTTTCCACATAGTATGTTCTTATATCCCTTGTCATAAATTAATTGACTACATAAGGGTGGGTTTATTTCCGGGTTCTATTTTGTTCCATTGATATATGCATCTGTTTTGATGCCAGTATCATACTGTTTTGGTTACTATAGGTTTGTGATAAAGTTTGAAATCGGAACATGTGAGTCCTCCAACTTTGTTCTTCTTCCTCAGGGTTGCTTTGGCTATTCAGGGCCTTTTGTGGTTCCAAACAAATTTTAGAATTGTTTTTTCTAATTATGTGGAAAGTACCATTGGAATTTTGAGAGGGCTGACACACAATCTATAAATGGCTTTGGGTAGTATAAAAATTTTAACAATTTTATTTCTTTCCATTAGAGGAAGAGATTTTAAACTTTCACCATTGAGGATGATGTGGGCTTTTCATATATGATCCTTATTATGCCTATACTCAATTTGTAGAGAGTATTTTTTTAATCATGAAAGGGTGTCAGATTTTCTCAAATGTTTTGTCTGTATCTATTGATATAGTCACTGACTTTATCTTTCATTCTAGTAAGGTGACGTATTACATTAACTGATTTGCATATGTTGAACCATCCTCGCATCCCAGGCAAAAATCACACTTGATCATATGGTATGATCCTCTTAATGTGTTGCTGAATTTGATTTGCTAATTTATTTTGAGAATTTTTGTATCTATATTCATCAGGGAAATTGGCCTGTAATTTTCTTTTCTTGTAGTATCTATGACTAGTTTTGGTATCAGGGTAATGGTGGGCTTGTAAAATGAGTTTGGGTTGTATCCTCCTCTTTAAATTTTTTGGAAGAGTTTGAGAAGTACTGGCATTAATTCTTTAAATTATTGGTAAAATTCACCAGGGGAATCTGAGCTTTTCTTTTGGAGGAGGTTTTGGATTACTGATTTAGTCTCCTTACTTGTTATTGGTCTGTTCAGATTTTCTATGTCTTCATCATTCATTCAAAATGGCTTCATCTTAGTTGGCTGTATGTTTCTAGGAATTTATTTCTTCTGGGATATACAAAACATTGGCATATATTTATCCATGGTAATCTCTTTTGATCCTTTGATTTTCTGTGTTATCTGATTTTCTGTTTTATTATCTGTATTATAATATGTTATAATGTCTCCTGTTTCATTTCTAACTCTTTGTGTCTTTTTTTTTCTTAGTCTAGCTAAAGGTTTGTCAATTTTATTTTTAAAAAACATTTCTTAGTTTTATTGAGCTTCCTATTGTTTTACTGGTCTATATGTCATTTATTTCTGCTCTAAACCTTGTTATTTCCGTCCTTTTGCTAACTTTAGACTTGGCTTGTTCTTTTTGTAATTCCTTGAGATGTAAAGTTAAGTTGAGATATTTTTATTTGAGAAACAAGTATATTCTGTTGCTGTTGGATGGAATGTTCTGTATATATCTATCACATCTAAAGTATAGTTCAAGTCTAATATTTCTTTATTGACTCTCTGTCTGGACGATCTATCCATTGTTGAAAGTGGTGTATTGACATACTCTACTATTATTGTATTGTCTGTTTCTCCCTTCTGATCTGTATTATTTACTGTATATATTTATGTTGGGTGCATATATATTTGTGATTGTTATACCCTCTTGATGAGTTGGCCTCTATGTTTATACAATGACCTTCTTTGTCTCTTGTTACAGCTTTTTTTTTCTTATTGAAGTATAGTTGATTTACAATATTGTGTTTCAGGTGTACAGCAAAGTAATTCAGATAATAAGTTTTTTCAATTATTTTCCATTATACATTACTATGAGATATTGAATATAGTTCCCTGTGCTATATAGTAAGTCCTTGTTGTTTCTTGTTATAGCTTTTAAACTTTGTTTCATGTTACAGTCTATTTAGTCTAATGCAATTATAGCTATCCTGCTTTCTTTTGCTTTCCATTTGCATGGAGTATCTTTTTCCATCACTTCAATTTCAGTATATATGTATCCCCCCCTTTTTTTTTTAACCAATCACAAGGGCGTTTTATTTTTTATTTTTTTATTTTTTAATAATTTTATTGAGATAAAATTGACTTAATTGTATATATTTAAAGTGTACAATTTGATTTTTCTTATTACTAATGTATATACACCAATTCCAATCTCCCAATTCACCCCACCCCAACCTCCCCACTTTCCCCTCTTGGTGTCCATATGTTTGTTCTCTACATCTGTGTTTCTATTTCTGCCTTGCAAACCAGTTGATCGGTACCATTTTTATAGATTCCACATATATGTGTTAATATACTATATTTGTTTTCTCTTTCTGACTTACTTCACTCTGTATGACAGACTCTAGATCCATCCATGTCTATGAATGACACAATTTCTTTCCTTTTTATGGCTGAGTAATATTCCATTGTATATATGTACACATCTTCTTTATCCATTCGTCTGTTGATGGACATTTAGGTTGTTTCCAGGACTTGGCTATTGTAAATAGTGCTGCAATGAACATTGGGGTGCATGTGTCTTTTTGAATTATGGTTTTCTCTGGGTATATGCCCAGTAGTGGGATTGCTGGTAATTCCAATTTTAGTTTTTGAAGAAACCTCCATACTGTTCTCCATAGTAGCTCTGTCAATTTACGTTCCCACCAATAGTGCAAGAGGGTTCTCTTTTCTCCACACCCTCTCCAGCATTTACTGTGTGTAGATTTTATGATGATACCCATTCTAAGTGGTGTGAGGTGATACCTCACTGTCGTTTTGATTTGCATTTCTCTAATAATTGGTGATGTTGAGCAGTTTTCAAGTGCCTCTTGGCCATCTGTGTGTCTTCTTTGGAGAAATGCCTATTTAGGTCTTCTGCCCATTTTTGGATTGGGTTGTTTGTTTTTTGATATTGATCTGCATGAGCTGTTTATATATTTTTGGAGATTAATCCTTTGTGTGTTGATTCATTGGCAAATATTTTCTCCCATTCTGAGGGTTGTCTTTTCGTCTTACTTATAGTTTCCTTTGCTGTGCAAAAGCTTTTAAGTTTCATTAGGTCCCATTTGTTTATTTTTGTTTTTATTTCCATTACTCTACGAGGTGGGTCAAAAAAGATCTTGCTGTAATTTTTATCAAAGAGTGTTCTCTCTATGTTTTCCTCTAAGAGTCTTATACTGTCTGGCCTTACATTTAGGTCTTTAATCCATTTTGAGTTTATTTTTATGTATGGTGTTAGGGAGTGTTCTAATTTCATTCTTTTACATGTAGCTGTCCAGTTTTCCAAGCACCATTTATTGAGGAGGCTGTCTTCTCTCCGTTGTATATCCTTGCTTCCTTTGTCATAGATTAGTTGACCATAGGTGCATGGGTTTATCTCTGGGCTTTCTATCCTGTTCCACTGATCTATATTTCTGCTTTTGCACCAGTACCATATTGTCTTGATTACTGTAGCTTTGTAGTATAGTCCGAAGTCAGGGAGTCTGATTCTTCCAGCTGTTTTTTTTCCCTCAAGATTGCTTTGGCTATTTGGAGTCTTTTGTGTCTCCATGAAAATTTTAGGATTTTTAGTTCTAGTTCTGTGAAAAATTGCATTGGTAATTTGATAGGGATTGCACTGAATCTGTAGATTGCTTCAGGTACTATCATCATTTTCGCAATATTTATTCTTCCAATCCAAGAACATGGTACATCTATCCATCTGTTTGTGTCATCTTTGATTTCTTTCATCAGTGTCTTATAGTATTCTGAGTAAAGATTTTAAACTTTTTTAGGTAGGTTTATTCCCAGTTATTTTATTCTTTTTGTTGCAGTGGTGAATGGAACTGTTTCCTTACTTTTGCTTTCTGATCTTTCATTGTTAGTGTATGGGAATGCAAGAGATTTCTCTGTGTTAATTTTGTATCCTGAAACATTACCAGATTCATTGATTAGCTCTAGTAGTTTTCTGGTGGCATCTTTAGGATTTTCTATATATAGTATCATGTCATCTGCAAACAGTGACAGTTTTACTTCTTTGCGAATTTGGATTCCTTTTATTTCTTTTTCTTCTCTGATTGCTGCAGCAAGGATTTCCAAAATTAAGTTGAATAGTAGTGGCAAGAGTGGTCATCCTTGTCTTGTTTCTGATCTTAGAGGGAATGCTTTGTTTTTCACCATTGAAAATGATGTTTTCTGTAGGTTTCATATATGGCCTTTATTATGTTGAGGTAGTTTCCCTCTGTGCTCACTTTCTGGAGAGTTTTTAATCATAAATGGGTGTTGAATTTTGTCAAAAGCTTTTTCTGCATCTATTGAGATGATCATATGGTTTTTATTCTTCAATTTGTTAATATGTTGTATCACATTGATTGATTTGCATATAATGAAAAATCCTTGCATCCCTGTGATAAATCCCTTAACCATAGTGTATGATCCTTTCAATGTATTGTTGGATTCTGTTTGCTAGTATGTTGTTGAGGATTTTTGCTTGTATATTCATCAATGATATTGCTCTGTAATTTTCTTTTTTTGTAATATCTTTGTCTGGTTTTGGTATCAGGGTGATGGTGGCCTCGTAGAATGAATTTGGGAGTGTTCCTTCTTCTGCAATTTTTTGGAAGAGCTTGAGAAAGATAGGTGTTAGCTCTTCTCTACATGTTGATAGAAGTCACCTGTGAAGCCATCTGGTCCCGAACCTTTTGTTGGAACAATTTTAATCACAGTTTCAATTTCATTACTTGTGATTGGTCTGTTCATATTTTCCATTTCTTCCTGATTTAGTCTTAGAAGGTTATACTTTTCTAAGAATTTGTCCATGTCTTCCAGGTTGTTCATTTTTTTGGCATATATTTGCTGGTAGTAATCTCTTATGATGCTTTTTATTTCTGTGGTGTCCATTATAACTTCTCTTGATTCATTTCTAATTTTATTGATTTGAGTCCTCTCCTTTTTCTTGACAAGTCTGGCTAAAGATTTATAAACTTTATCTTCTTAAAGATCCAGCTTTTAGTTTTATTGATCCTTGCTATTGTTTTCTTTGTTTCTATTTCATATATTTCTGCTCTGATCCTTACCATTTCTTTGCTTCTAGTAACTTTGGGTTTTGATTGTTCTTATTTCTCTTGTTTCTTTAGGTGTAAGGTTAGATTGTTTATTTGTGATTTTTCTTGTTCCTTGAGGTAGGATTTTATTGCTATAAACTTCCCTCCTAAAAATGCTTTTGCTGCATATCATAGGTTTTGGATCATTGTATTTTTTTTTTGTTGTTGTGTGTCTCTAGGTATTTTTTTTATTTCCTCTTTGATTTCTTCAGTGATCTCTTGGGTGTTTAGTAGTTTATTGTTTAGCCTCCATGTGTTTGCGTTTTTTATGGGTTTTTTTCCTGTAATTTATTTCTAATCTCATAGTATTGTGGTCAGAAATGATGCTTGATACAATTTCAATTTTCTTAAATTTACTGAGGCTTGATTTGTGACCCAAGATGTGATCTATCCTGGACAATGTTCCATATGCACTTGAGAAGAAAGTGTAATCTGCTGCTTTTGGATGGAATGTCCTATAAATATCAATTAAAATAGCTGGTCTATTCTGTCATTAAAAGCTTGTGTTTCCTTATTAATTTTCTGTCTGGATGATCTTTCCATTGGTGTAAGAGGGGTATTAAAGTCTCCCACTATTGTTGTGTTACTGTCAGTTTCCTCTTTTATAGTTGTTAGCATTTGCCTCATGTATTGAGGTGCTCCTATAGTGGATGTATATATATTTATAATTGTTATATTTTCTTGGATTGATCCCTTGATTATTATGTAGTGTCCTTCCTTGTCTCCTGCAACATTCTTTATTTTAAAGTCTATTTTATCTGAGATGAGTATTGCTACTCCAGCTTCCTTTTGATTTCCATTTGCATGGAGTCTTTTTCCATTCCCTTACTTTCAGTCTGTATGTGTCCCTAGGTTTGAAGTGGGTCTCTTGTAGACAGCGTATATATGGGTCTTGTTTTTGCATCCATTCAGCTAGTCTGTGTCTTTTGGTTAGAGCATTTAGTTCATTTACATTCAAGGTAATTACTGATATGTCTGTTCCTATTACCATTTTCTTAATTGTATTGGGTATTTTAGGTCCTTTTTGTCTCTTGTGTTTCCCATTTAGAGGAGTTCCTTTAGCATCTGTTGTAGGGCTGGTTTGGTGGCGCTGAATTCTCTTAGCTTTTGCTCATTTGTAAAGCTTTTGGTTTTTCTGTCAAATCTGAATGAGCTCCTTTCTGGATAGAGTATTCTTGGTTGTAGGTTCTTCCCTTTCATCTCTTTAAATATATCATGCCACCCCCTTCTGGCTTGCAGAGTTTCTGTTGAGAAATCTGCTGCTATCCTTACAGGAGTTCCATTGTATGTTGTCATTTTTCCCTTGTTGCTTTTAATAATTTTTCTTTGTCTTTAATTTTTGTCAATTTGATTACTATGTGTCTTGGTGTGTTTATCCTTGGGTTTGTCCTGCCTGGGACTCTCTGCACTTCCTGGACTTGGGTGGCTATTTCCTTTCCCATGTTAGGGAAGTTTTTGACTATAATCTCTTCAAATATTTTCTTGGGTCCTTTCTCTCTCTTCTCCTTCTGGGACCTCTATAATGCAAATGTTGGTGCATTTAATGTTGTCCCAGAGGTCTCTTAGGCTGTCTTCATGTCTTTTCATTCTTTTTTCTTTATTCTGTTCCACAGCAGTGATTCCACCATTCTGTCTTCCAGGATACTTATCCATTCTTATGCCTCAGTTATTCTGCTATTGATTCCTTCTAGTATATTTTTTATTTCAGTTATTATATTGTTCATCTCCGTTTGTTTGTTCCTTAATTTTTCTAGGTCTTTGTTAACCATTTCTTGCATCTTCTCCATTCTTTTTCCAAGGTCCTGGATCATCTTCAGTATCATTATTCTGAATTATTTTTCTGGAAGGTTGCCTATCTCCACTTCATTTAGTTGTTTTTCTGGGGTTTTATCTTGTTCCTTCATCTGGTACAAAATCCTCTGCCTTTTCATTTTGTCTATCTTTCTGTGGCTGTGGTTTTCATTTTGCAGGCTGCAGGATTATAGTTCTTCTTCCTATAATCCTGAGTTCTTCAAACTCTGCTGTCTGCTCTCTGGTGGATGAGGCTATCTAAGAGGCTTGTGCATGCTTCCTGATGGGAGGGACTGGTGGTGGGTAAGTCTGGGTGTTGCTCTGGTGAGCAGAGCTCAGTAAAACTTTAATCCATTTCTCTGCTTGTGGGTAGGTCTGAGTTCCCTCCCTGTTGGTTGTTTGGCCTGAGGTGGCCCAGCACTGGAGCTTACAGGCTCCTTGGCAGGGCTAATGGTGGACTCTGGGAGGGCTCATGCCAATGAGTACTCCCCAGAACTTCTGCTGCCAGTGTCCTTGTCCCCACCATGAACCACATCTGCCCCCTGCCTCTGCAGGAGATCCTCCAACGCTAGCAGGTAATTCTGGTTCAGTCTCTTATGGGGTCACTGCTCTTTCCCTCTGGGTCCTGGTGTGCATACAACTTTGTGTGTGCCCTCCAAGAGTGGAATCTCTGTTTCCCCCACTACTGTGGAAGTCCTGCAATCAAATCCCACTGGCCTTCAAAGTCTGATTCTCTGGGGATTCTTCCTCCCATTGCCAGACCCCCAGGTTCAGAAGCCTGATGTGGGGCTCAGAACCCTCACTCCAGTGGGTGGACTTCTGTGGTATAATTGTTCTCCAGTTTGTGAGTTGCCCACCCAATGGTTATGGGATTTGATTGTATCACAGTTGCACTCTTCCTACCGTCTCACTGTGGCTTTTCCTTGTCTTTGGATGTGGGGTATCTTTTTTGGTGAGTTCCAGTGTCTTCCTGTCTATGATTGTTCAGCAGTTAGTTGTGATTCTGGTGCTCTTGCAAGAGGGAGTGAGTGCATGTCCTTCTACTCCACCGTCTTGAACCAATCTCTATATGTATTCTTGAAGCTGAAGTGATTCTTGTAGCAGCATATAGTTGGGTCTTTTTTTTAAAAATCTATTCAGCCATTCTTATGTCTTTGATTGGATAACTTAATCCATTTAAATTTAGAGTAACTATTGATGGCTATCCCATCTTATTAATGTTTTCTTGATGCTTTGTAGTTCCCTTGTTCCTTTCTCCTTCTCTTGCTGTCTTTCTTTGTGAAATGATTTTCCGTAGTGTATGCTGTGATTCTCTTTGTGTTTTGTGTATCTACTGTAGGTATTTGCTTTGTGGTTACAATGAGGCTTTCATAAAACATCTTATAGATAAAAATGGTCTGTTTTGAGCTGATAAAAGCTTAAGTTTGATCACATATAAAATTCTACCCTTTTACTCTTTCCTCTTTTATATTTTCAATGTCACAATTTACCTTTTTATATTTTTTGTTCACTAATAAATTATTGTAGTTATATTTTCAATTCCTTTGTCCTCTAATCTTTTTACAAAAGTCATTAATACACTACCTTATTATAGTGTTAGAATAGCCTGAATTTCATCATATATTTATCTTTACCAGTGTTTTGTATATTTTCATGTGACTCACTAGCATCCTTTCATTTCACTTTGAAGAATTCCTTTCAGCATTTCTTGTAAGGCAGATCTGGGGCTAAAAAGAATTCTTGATAGAACTGTCTTCAGGCTGATCTGTCCCCTGCTTCTTTTGGCCACTGGATATGAAGCATATCCAGGGAGAGGTGAGAATTTGGCAGGACACTGTATAGCTAAAGCAACATCCTAAGGGACCAGCAGCCAAAGCTGTCTTCCAACAGCATATCAGCAACTGGTAAGATAGGTACTTTGTCAAGGCAGGATCTAGGTTGCAGACACTAGTATTCCAGAGTGCACCGATACAGTTTGAATCCTTTTTTAAAAAAAATACTTATGAATTATTTATTTATTCATGGAAAGGTATTTTATTTTATTTTTTTATAAATTTATTTATTTATTGGCTGCATTGGGTCTTTGTTGCTGAGCACAGGCTTTCTCTATTTGCAGCAAGCAGGGGATACTCTTGGTTGTGGTGTGCAGGCTTCTCATTTTGGTGGCTTCTCTTGTTGAGGAACAAGGGCTTTAGGCTCACAGGCTTCAGTAGTTGTGGCACATGGGCTTCATTGCTCTGCAGCATGTGGGATCTTCCCAGAGCAGGGATCAAACCCATGTCCCCTGCACTGGCAGGCAGATTCTTAACCACTGCACCACCAGGGAAGTCCAGGTATTTTATTTTAAATATAGCAGTGTATACATGTCAATCTCAAACTCCCAATCTGTCCCTCTCCCCCCACCACTTCCCCTCTGGTAACCATAAATGTATTCTTTAAGTCTGGGAGTGTTTCTGTTTTGTAAAGAAGTGCATTTGTATCGTTTTCTAAAGATTCCACATATAAGTGATATTATATGATATTTGTCTTTCTCTGTCTGACTTACTCTACTTAGTATGATAACCTCCAGTTCCATCCATTTTAATTTTCATCCTGAGGGTGGGAGGAAGTTGTGTATGTTCAGGTTGTGGGAGTTGTGTGTCGAAGATAGTGTGTCTGTTTATGTGCACACTTCAGGTTGATATGTGTGAAATCAAGGGATGTGAGGGGCTATGCATACATTAAGGAAGCTTGAAATCTACTGTGTTTGTGGTGGGGTTGAGGGTATGTGTATATATGTGAAGGTTCTTGTGGGTTATGTTGCATGCTAGAGTTTGGGTGGTTTACGTGAATGTTTAGACTGTAGGGAGAGTGCATGTGTATCTGAGGAGGGTAAGGCTATGTGAACTACATGTTGAATTCTGCTGGGATAGGGTATGTGTGAATTCAAAACCTGTGAAGGTTTTATGCATGTATTGGAGAAGGCTGGGACGTCATATACATGTATTTGGGATGGAGATTGGTGTGTCTGCATGTATTGGGGTCATGGAAGGTTCTAGGTGTGTGTGTTTGTAACTATAAGGAGTTGAGGATGCATATTTTGTGAGTTTTGTGTGTGTGCATATATTTTGGGGGCTGAGTGGTTGTATATATTCTGAGTCCAGCAGGGTGTGATAGACATTTTTTCCTGAGTATTAAAATATTGTATGTTTATATTGGTGGGGTTTGGAGGTGTGTGTGTGTGTGAGCATGTGCATGTGTGGAATGTAGTGTTTTCTATGCTTTGGTATGTGGCATATGCTGGATTATCTGATGTAACAAATAATTCAGTGACTTCCAACAACAAAGGTTTGTTTCTCATTTATGTTTCATATCCTCCATTGGTTAGTTTTAGATTGGTTCCCTGACCTGTTCACCTTGGATCCAGATGGATGAAGCAACTCCATCTGGGACAGAAACAGAGGGGAATGTGTCTTCTCAGAAGTTATACATGGCATTTTCACTCACATTTCATTGGCCAGAGTAAGTTATATGGCTACATCTGAGTTCAACAGGGTTGTATTATATACTCTCTTAGACAGAAACACTAGAGAAAGGGACAGTACATATTCTTCTTAATGATACAATCTACCACATTGTGTGTGTTTGGAGCCTGCTCTCTTTTGATTTTTGCATGGACCATCTTTTTAACCGATTTGTGTCTTTAGATAGGTGAGTCTCTTGCAGAAAGCATGCAGTTAGATCCTGTTTTGTTTTTTTTAAATCCACTCTGCCAATCTATGTCTTTTGATTGGAGAGTTTAATACATTTACATTTATAGTAATTAGTGTTAGCAAAGGACTTAACTGTTGCCGTTTTATTTGTTGTCCTTAAGTCTTATAGATTTTTTTGTCCCTCATTTCCTCCACTAATGCCTTCCCTTGTGTTCAGTTAATTTTTGTAGTAACACATTTTGATTCTCTTCTCATTCCCTTTTGTGTATATTTGATAGATATTATCCTTGTGGTTAACATTCTAAAATTATGCCAATCTATTTAAAATTCATACCAACCCAAATTTGATCACATAAAAAAACTTTACTCCTTTACATCTCTGCCCCTCCCCGTTTATGTTATTGATGTTATAAGTTGTATCTTTACATATTATGTACCCACTAAACATGTATTTATAAACATATTTTATGCTTTTTTCCTTTAAATCCAGTAGAATAAAAAGTGGAGTTAATAGGCTCAAATGACAATAAAATGAGTTTTATATTTTCCATATATTTACCTTTATGGGAGAAATTTATATTTTCATATGGCTTCCAGTTACTGTCTAGGATCCTTTAATTTGATCTTGAATGACTTTAGCATTTTTTATAGGGCAGGTCTAGTGGTAATGTATTCTCTCAGGTTTTGTTTATCTGGAATGTCTTAATGTCTCCCTCATTTCTGAAGGATAGTTTTGTCAGATATATAATTTTTGGTTCACAATTTTTCTTTCTGCATTTTTTCAGCATTTTATTAAATATATAATCCCACTACTATATGGACTGTGTAATAGTTCTGCTAAGAAATCTGCTAATATTCTACTGAAGATCCCTTGTATGTGCTGAGTCACTTTTCTCCTGCTGCTTTCAAGATTCTCTTGTTGCCTTTGTCTTTTGACAGTTTGATTATAAAGTGTCTCATTGTGAGTCTCTTTTTGTCCTATTTGGAGTTGGTTGAGACTCTTGTATTTCTATATCCATGTGCTTTCTCAAATAATTTTTTTGACCCTTTTTCTTGTCCTTCTCCTTTAAGATTCCCATAATGTGTATATTAGTCTGTTTGATAGTATCCCATACATACCTTACACTCTGTTCCTCTTTTTCTTTTTTATTATTCCTCAGATTCAATAATTTCAAGTGATCTGTATTCCAGTTCACTGATTCTTTCTTCTGCCTGTTGGCATCTGCTTTTGAACTCCTTTAGTGAGTTTTTCAATTGAACTATTGAATTTTTAGAACCAGAATTTGATTTTCTTCCTAATTTCTATCTCTTTGTCAATGTTCTCATTTTGTTAATATACTGTTCCCCCACTTTCCTTTAGTCCTTTATCTGTGTTCTCCATTTTGCTCTTTGAGAATATTTAAGACAGTTATTTTCAAGATTTTCAGGGGCAATTTCTGGATATTTACTTTGTTTTCTTGAATGGGCCATGTTTTCCTGCTTCTTTGAATGTCTTGTTATCTTTTGGTGAGAACTGGCATTTGAAAAAACATCCACCTCTCAGTATTTACAGGTTGGCACTGTACAGGGAAAGACCTTCAGGGAAAGTCAGGGAAGAGTTAAGATCTTTTCAGGATTCCTCTGGGCATGCAGCATTCCTGAGCCTGTGTACTTCCCCCCTGCCCCAAGTCCCCCATATACACAGCTGCTTTTACAGACTTAATTTCTCTGAGTATCACCCCTGTTTCTTCTCAGGACCTTAGATATTCTATTGTATTTCTCAATCAGTAATCTCTTGCCTCAGGTATATGCAGATCTGCACTCCTCCTGCAGACTTAATGAACCATGCCTGCTGCTTCCCACAGCTTTTATTAGCCTGAGATCTGAGTTGTACAACATTTGGGCATGGAGCTCCAACCTGGGTGAAATGGAGACCAATCAGGCAGTCCCTGAACAGGTTAGAATGTTGCAAATTTGGTCCACCCTGCTCTTTCTGGTTCATGGAAGGGAACTGGGGATGAGACTACCATTTCTCCCAAGCCATACTGCACAGCACCAGGAGGAGGGTGAGGCAAGGGTGAGTTAACACGCCATGAAATTTTCTCTGTTTTGAATGTGACTTTCTTGACTGGGCATTCACTTGGTTGCTGTACATCTCTGACTGATTTCTAGAGCTCCTATCCAGTTATTTTAGCTAGTCTCTAGTTATTTGTTTAATGTTGCCATGGGGGAATGAGGGTCTGGAGCTTCTTTTCTGTAAATCTTTGCTTATGTCATTCCTCTAATCTCCTTGTTTTAAAGTCAGCTCATTAGCAACCTCAATTCCATATGAAACCTTAACTTCTTTTTACCGTGTAACATAACATATAGACAGTTTCTGGGAATTAAGACATGGACATATTTTAGATATGACTAAATTTAATGTGGTATCCTGGATCAGATCCTGGAACAGAAAATGAACAGTAGGGAAAAACTAATGAAATTTTAATAAAGCATGGAGTTTAATTAGTAGTAATATACCATTGTTGGTTCATTAATTATGACAAGTGTACCTTGGTAACGTAAGATGTAAACAATTGCAGAAATTGGATGTAGAGCATATAGGAACTATCTGTACTATCCTTGCAACTTTTCTGTAAATCAAAATTTATTCTAAAATTCAAACTTTAAAGTAAAAAAGAATAACAGTAAGATGTAATAAAGCTTATATAGTACACCAGGGCTAAGAGAGAGTGCTCAAGAAAGGGCAAATTTAGAAGAGGGACCTGTTCTCAAGGTTGGGGTTCAGACCATATTGGAGAAGTAGCTGCAGCCCACTGGAAAGCAGACATTTTTGCTGATTTTCCTATACTAAGCTTGACCACAGTTTCTGAGCAAGCAGGAAGCAACTCTCTGGGGGTGCAGGCAGGAGCAAGCAAGCTGCAGTGACCAGGCATGTAGGTTCTCAGAGGGAGTAGGGGGAGCCAATTATAACCCTCTGCAGTGCAGGGGGGTGTGGATGAGCAGAAAGTGGGAATATTTGGGGTATGAGAGGAACAGGGTATACTATGTCTGTGCCTAGAGGGCAGGAGATAGGCTGGGACTGTGAAATTGGAGATACTTTTGGTTTGGTTTAGTAGGGTATATTTATGTACCTCCCAGTCACTTTGTGAGTAGAAAAGTTATTGCCAGTTGTCCCTGTGTAGGAACGTTTTCTCTGAACACTGCTGAAGAACCCTGCTGACTCACCTGGTATTACAATAAGACTGTGACATGACTGCCCTTATAGTTCCAGGAACTGAGAAAGTATGTTGGTACTGAAGGAAAACGAGTTTGAAATCTGAGGAGTGAAAAGCTTACCTGTGGGAAATTCTCCCAAATATTGGGTCATCAGATGTGTAAATCTGTAAGCTGCATATTTGGTTTGAATATCTCCCCAGTCAAAACTGGAAGTTTAAGCCTGTACTTATTAATGCAATAAACACACACACACACATACACACACTTACTTTTTGAAAATCAGAATGCCTATGTTTGTAGGATAAAGTGACTCTGTGTATGAAGTCACACATTTCATAAACCCCACATAATGGACTCTATCTTAGGGTATCTGATATTTGCTATCATAATGAATTCTAATGGTTTCATATAAAAGAACAGAAAATTGACCACATATGAAATTAGCTGAAATCCTGTAGCTCATAAATGAAAAAAGTTTGATAGGGCTTTTCTTAAATTTGACAACAATCCTAAAATTTTCCATAACTTTACCACCAATGGTTTGTGAAGCCAATGAAATTTTCTATGCCACCTATAATAAAGACAGCCAAGCATGATATTAGAAAGAACCTATTTTCTCTAGAGAAAAAAACCCTGCAAACTTACTTTCAAATGAGAACAAATCAAATAATAAGGGGCCACTGAAGTATAGAAAAATATATTACAGAATACACTGGACAATTAATATAAACATGGTATTTTAGGTACTTTGTGATATTTCTGTAGTATTTTTTTACCTTTCTTCCATATGTAGTTCACTGTGATTTATTTTCTTGTTATAGACATTCATAAGCAGAGGTAATTTTGTACTTATTTTGTGTTCTTTTATTTAAAGGGTTTCCCTTAAAACTCTGTAAGCACCAAGGCTTGTAAAGTTTTGGACATCACTGACATGTTCCTTGGACTAAGATAGTTTGCCCATGTAATCCTAATCCAATGAGGAGGTGGCTTTCTTGAAGGAACAACCCTGCAATACCCATCCCTGCCATGGGAACATGAACTCACTGAGGTTAAGGAGAATGGCAATAGCTGCTGGCCCACAGTAGCATATATTTACTAAGACTTTCTACTGTTAAAATGAATTACCTACTGCTGTCTAATAAAGTACTACAAACACTTGATGGTCAAAGCAACAACCATTTATTTAGCTCCTGTGTGGCTCTGTTGATCTAGGCCAGGTCCAGCTAATTTTGGATAAGCTGCTGGTGCTTCTGCATCAGCCATCCAGTGGGCCAAAAGCTGGCTGGTTTAGGATGGTCTCAGCTGTGATGACTCATCCACTCATCTTTCAGGTAGTTAGTCTTTCATCCTCTAGGAGGCTAGCCTGAGTGTTCACCTGGCAGTTGGGTAGGTTCCAGGAGCTAGAACGAATCACATGGGGCTTCTTGAGACCTGGATTCAGAACTGACCATCACTTCTGCTGCATTCTGTCAGCCTAAGTAAACAGATGTCTCTCCTTCCCCTAAAGCAGTTAAGGCACACCCTGGTAAAGGAGATTTTAAGAAATTTGATGGTGGCTCTTTGCTACTGGCCAGAACTGACAGTGGGAGATACTACCATGGCGATACCAATGAGGATGTAGAGATTCCAGAATGGCAGAGAACGGGAGACAGTACTTAATTATCAGCAGGAAGGTGGACATAATTACATAATCCACAGCAATGCAAGGGTGGTTACCAAGTACCTTGATTTTTGCATTGTATAAGAGTGGTTACTTTATCATGATGTCCCTAGGGGCAAGGTAAATGCAGAGAACACTAGCATTTCTTTAATTGCATAATACTGGCTCCTCCTCTAGTGTATAGAATTCATGTCAGTTCACAGACACACAAACCAATCATTGAGGGGACTGTTGAGTCTATCTGAAGAAAAACACAGTAATACTAGCACGTGTGTGTGTGTGTGTGTGTGTGTGTGTGTGTGTGTGTGTGTGTGTGTATTCTCCTATTTCCCAAAGGTAGTTGAAGCTATTATTCAGAGTATCTGTGGGGATGGGGAATATGGAGACTCTTCAGAGCACCATAAACCCAATCTGTGTATAGCCCCAACTCCACAGTCTATAATTGGGATAGATGTGGGAGTAGATGTTGCAAAATCCTCACACTGATCTTCAGTAAGAGTTATTTCAATAGAAAGAGTCAAGTAGAAACCCTGGAAACTGACATTTTAGCCAAAATAACAATTCAGAAAGAATAATGCACTTCAGGAGGATTTATTGAGATTAACACATAAGAGTCATAAAAGAGTCATAAAAGATGCAGTGGTAGTAGTCTCCATCATATTCCTTTTCCATTTATGACCCTTGCAAAACCAGAAGCAGCATATTGGATGACAGTAGTCGGCTATAACAAAGTATGGTAGCCTCAGTTTATAACTTCTATGCTGAGTGTTGAATCGTTGCTAAAAGATACCTACCAAATTCTGACACTTAGTATGTGGTATTGATCTGGTGATCATATTCCTTTTCATTTTCATTAACAAAAAGGCTCATGAGCAGTTGGCTTTTTCTTGGGAAAACAGAAGTATACATTCATTGTCTTGCCGGGGGCCCACGTTAACATTCCTGCTCTTTGTCACATATAGTTCACAGGGACATTGACTTTCTGCAGAAATATCACAACAGTCCACAATAATATCAAAATCTTGATTGGACCTGGTGAACAAGAGTAACAAGCAACTTACACGCCCTAGTAATTTACATTTGAGTTTAGCTGACTGGTGGTGCTGTCTCTCAGCTGACGTCACTGCTTCTCTCAAGGCAACTTTCTGCACGTGAATTTCACCTTCCATGTTCCAGCAACCCTCGGTGCTCCTCCTCACTTTTGACTCAGAGTTAGCAATAGCTCCACAGGTACGAGTTTTGGGTGTATCACTACCTCTTGTTTGTGATTTCCCTACCTCCTGCTCACACATTTAAAAGTTCCTGTATTGGGACTTCCCTGGTGGCACAGTGGTTAAGAATCTGCCTGTCAGTGCAGAGGACATGGGTTTGATCCCTGATCCGGGAAGATCCACATGCCGAGGAGCAACTAAGCCCATGTGCCACAACTACTGAGCCTGAGTGCTGCAACTACGGAAGCCCGAGCACCTAGAGCCCATGCCCCTCAACAAGAGAAGCCACTGCAATGAGAAGCCTGAGCACCACAACCAAGAGTAGCCCCTGCTGGCAGCAACTAGAGGAAGCCCATGCACAAAAGCAAAAGACCCAACGCAGCCAAAAATAAAAAAACACACTTATAAAAGTTTCTGTATTAAATCCTCATAAGTTACCTGAAGTTTCCCATCTTCACCCTGCTAGGACCTTGGTGGGACATGTCCCAGTGGTTGGAAATTCTCAGGAGAGAATATTTTCTAATTCACCTATAAGGATGACAACTTTCCAGGCAATGTGAATCCATGTATGTCTCTCTCTTGGGCTCCAATTTCACACAGGTCTCAGTGTTAGTACTGTGTCTTTTTGTACTGCAGTCTTTTAAAGTTCAGCTGTGGGGTTCTAAAGTAAAATGCTTTCTTTGGTTTTTGCTTATTTTCATGGCGTCATAATCACAGGTGATTTTGACTATTTGCAGTACTCTGAAGGATTCAGAGGATTTTCCTCTCAAACCAGCCCCAATCTGAATTCACAATACTACTACCCCCCCCCCCAAATACTCTCAGATTGCTTAGATTGAAATTCTATGACAATATATTTACTTGATATCTTTACCTCCATCTAATTAATACTCTGCCCAGGATTAGACTGAATGTTTCTTATTACTCTTACCTCACAATGCCAGCTGAAGTGTCTTTTTCTGATCCACAGAAGGCAGTAAACTTTTAGTCTTTTCCTAACAAGGTTAACATAATTCTTGTGGGCTTGCCAATGAAAATCTACTATACCTAGACTGATAAGGCAAAGTTTACTTCATTTGTTACCATAACACATTTTCAAAGAGTACATCACCAGAAAACTGTGTCCAGTTTTTCTTGACATAGCACACTCTATGCTCACATCATCATGTCTGGCTTTGGCTATGTAGCTGCAGACAGAAGGGACATCATCACCAATGGGCAAATAGGAATGCAGCTGGCTCTATCACCAACATATAAAGCAACGGTTGGACAGAGATACATCTAATATTGGAAAAACCTGACAAGCCTATGCTTAATTGGGTCATTCTTGGATTTAGATTTGAATACATGAATTATCTGAGAGGGTATCACTATATTTTTCATCTCAGGAGTGACTGAGATAATAAAGGCACCCAAGTTATAACTCTGCCAGAAGTGTTGAGTTCTGTCTAATTTGAAAGGTTCTCTGGTTCATCAATTATGAAAGAGGGTTTTCACCAAAAATGGCTTTCTGTTTGCATCAAGGCTATTCAGAGAATGTTACAATTATCTATTTTCCAAAACTACTCAATTGATAAGTGGAACAACTAAAACCGAATATTTTTGTTGTCCAAGATTGTTTTTAAGTTTTAAATTTATATATTTTCCTAAGAACATTTATAACTATGCTATGGAGTATAACACAAGAAAATTATTTTTAATCCCTTAAAAATGTACATTATCAGGTATCTAGGACCCAAACAAAAATGTAGGCCAAATATACACAGTCGTGTAATTTTAAGTGATATTTAAAGAACTGCAGTTAGTTGCAAATTATACATAAAGTCAGGATGATCAAATATGCCTTTCTTGGGTCTCATGGATATACAGGCCTAACATTAGGTCTGTTGCATTATTTTGTAACATTTCCCCGTGGTGCTTTAATAATCACAAGGTATGATCATAGCACTTCCCAGTATGAGACACTGGCCCTAAAGGTAAGTGACAGATATGTTCACATTATCCCCATGCTAACCTTCCGACTGCCAACTGGCAAGTGGTGGTAAGAGCTAGAATGTAAACCCTGGCTCCAGCACTCACTTGCTGAGTGACTTCAGACAAATTATTTCCATCTGAGGCTCAGTTAAAATATTAAATACATACCTTATTTTTTGCAGAGCTTTTGAATGCCTAGTATGGTACTAAGCTAGGTGCTGGGGTTCCACACAAAAGTCTTAGTTTTGCCTTTATGAGGCTTGTAGTAAAGGAGAAAGAAACAAATAATCACAGACACACATAATTACAATACATGATTGGTTCTATAAAAGCAAAACATAGCATGCCATGTGAGACTATAACAAGCAGGGTGAATTATAACTGTGGGTGCCATGGAGAAAGTCTTCTAAGAAAGTCATAACTAAGCTGCAGCACAAAAAATAAGGAAAAGTGAGACCGGCACAGTGGTCAGGAGCAGTAGTCCAAGCAGAGACCAGAGATGTGAAGGGCCTGATGGGAACATCATGTTCTTGAAGGAACTGGAGGGAGGTCAGTGTGACTAAAGCACAGAGAACAAAGGAGGATGCTAAAGAATAAGGCTGTAGACATTGACTGGGCCTTATCAGCCATTATTAGGATTTTTAAAGAATCTTAAATGCAAAGGAAATCCTTCCTGGGCTTTTAAGCAGGGGTGTGAAATGATCTGAATTGCACTTTAAAAACCTCACTCTGGGCCCTGCATAAAGGATAGATGGCAATGGAAAAGGAAGGACTCTGGGAAAAACTGTAAAGAGCCTGGGAAAGCAGCATAACTCCAGGTGAGAAGTGAAGACTGAGAATTTTTCACAGTATATGAAAATACACGAGTCCTTGAGAAAGAGCACAAAAATTATCAAAAATGTGAGATAAAAGTTACACATCTTATTAAGATTCAGAGCACCAAAGACCATGGAGATTTTTTTAAAAATCGAAGAAAGCATACAAGTAGTAATTAATTGCATTCTTATATACAGCAAAAAGTTAAACTAAATAGGTTTTTTAAATGATAATATTTATAATGGCAAACACGTTATCAATATATTAATTATATACATGACAGAATAAGTTTAATAAAACTTGTGAAAAAATGTATAAAACTTTAGTGAGAGGTACTGAATAAAAATTAGATAATGGATGGGAAGAAAATGTCATAAAGATGTCAACTCCCAAATATAACCATATATGCAATACAATTTCAATAAAAATAATGACATTTTATGGAAATTCCAAAGCACATATTAAATTTCATATGAAAGATAAAGAAGCCAAACATAGCCCAGACAGTTTTGAAGAAGAGCAAGGCAAAATTCAGTGTAGAAGGGGCATGATTTAAATTTTAATAAGTTTTGGTAGGCAATAATGTAGAAAGATAGGGGTGAGATAAGAGAATAAAAGACAAGGAACATAATCACAATCATATGGAAATTTAATATATGACCAAGGTGACACTGAAGACAATTTGGCAAAAGAATGGATATGCTATATTTGGAATTATGTCTTCCTAATGAATTGATCCTTTTATCATTTGAATTATATCTGTTTATTTTTGGTTGTACTCCTTAACTGGAGATTACTTTTTCTAATAAAGCACTATAATTTTCTAAGGAAAAAAATAATGGATACGCTAGGGGTTTTAAACACTTGCTATGCATTTAATTCAACTGGGGGAGTTTATAAAGTAATTTCAAGGCCTCCATTCAAAACCACAGACCATGAGATAAAGAAAAGACTGAAGGCTTGGGTTATAAGAAAAATTTAATGCAGTTGTTCAGCCAAAGGCACCATTTTCAAACGTGAACACAGAAGCCATGAGTTCAACTTCCAAGAATGGTGGAGGAGCAGGTAATTTTAAACAATAGACACACTGAAAATGACTAAAAACAATTGATACACAATATTTTAAAATCTGTTGTAAAGCAGAAGAATGTTTTAGAGCTATAACTCAAGGACCTAACATTTGCTGGTTTTTTTTTTCTCTAGAACAAAAGAACTTACCAATTCTATAAATGGCAGCAGAAAACCTGAGAAGAGAAGCTGAGGAACTGATATATTAATGGAACTAAGATTTAAAAACTGATGTTCAAAGCTTCACAAAGGAGAAGGCCCCTGTAAACCATGGAATGGCTACACACAGTGGGTTAGGGTAAGTGGAAAACAAACTGGTTTACATACAGATTGAAACCCAGCTTTTAATCATTTCAATCTCTTAATGGATTAAGGAGATTGGAGGTTACTAGTGCCTAATTATCTTTCCAGAATCAACTATAAATCCAAATTACCTACTCAACTTTTCAAAAACAATTTCCAGTAGTCAAACAAAAATAGCCAGGTACATGAAAAGACAACATCCAAATAACTCCCGAACAAGGAAAAAGACCTTTGAAACAAAATCAGAGATACAAATAATGAAATAACTATACATATATACAAAGTAAATATCCTTAATATTACTCAAAAATTAAAATGTAAGATTGTAACATTCCATCATGTATATGTACCACATCTTCTTTATCCATTCCTCTGTCTATGGACGTCTAGATTGCTTCCATGTCTTGGCTCTTGTAAACAATGCTGCAGTGAACATTGGGGTGCATGTATCCTTTTGGACCATGTTTTTCTCTGTGTGTGTGTGTGTGTGTGTGTATATATATATATATATATATACACACACAATGGAATATTACTCAGCCATTAAAAAGAATGAAATAATGCCATTTGCAGCAACATGGATGCACCCAGAGATTGTCATACTGAGTAAAGTAAGTCAGACAGAGAAAGAGAAATAGCGTATGATATCCCTTATTTGCAGACTCTAAAAAGAAATGCTACAAATGAACTTATTTATAAAACAGAAACAGACTCATAGACTTAGAAAACAAATGTATGGTTACCGGGGTGAGGGGAAGGGATAGTTAGGGAATTTGGGATCGACATGCATACGCTGTGATATTTAAAATGGATAACCAACAGGGACCTACTGTATGACACAGGGAACTCTGCTCAATGTTATGTGGCAGCCTGGATGGGAAGGGAGTTTGGGGGAGAATGGATACATGTATATATATGGCTGAGTCGCTTTGCTGTGCACCTGAAACTATCACATTTTAATCAGCTATACTCCAATATAAAATAAAAACTTTAAATAAATTAATTAAATTTACATGAAAAAGTAAAAAAAAAAAAAAGTAAGACTGTAATCTAGGGCAAAGAATCAAGTAGAATTTCCAGGCTTCAAAAATATAACAAATTACAAACTCATTAAATGAGTCTCACTGCAGATCAGATACTGCCAAAGGGAACAGTGATTCTCAAAGATTGGGCAAATCACAGCAACATAAGCATCACCAAAAAGCTAAAAAGAAATGCACATTGTAAGGCCCCACCTCAGAAGTACTAACTGAGAATTCTGAAGGTGGACCCAGGAATAAATTTTATCAAGTCCTGCTGATGAAGGATTCTGGGAAGGTTTTGGATAGGAAATTGTGCTTAACTTTAGCCAATTTCAGCTCTTAGCATAGTAGCAATTACCCATCCCCCACCCCGCTGTCACATGCCAGGCAACTGTGAACATCTCCTGGAGCATCTTATACACAGTTTATGCGAGCCAGGGTGGGAGAAAAAGGACACTATACTCCAAATATTAGAGACCTGTGTTCTGATTTCTGATTGCTGCTTCTGATCACAGAGGTGTAGTCAAAGAAGTCAGTGGCCATTTTTGTTGTACCTACCCTCACTGTTGCAAACCCCACCCACTCCAGGTAAAGTAACTTCCATGGGATTTAAAAAGCCAGTACCTTTTCTTTCCCCCTCTTCATTTTTCTACTTTTCCCTTTTTAGGAGTCAGACATTAAGACATTCAAAAAAAAACCTTCAAATATGGGGAAAACTGGCAATGCCCAGGAAAAGTTGCAGGCAAGGAAAAGACCTGAGAAGAACTAAAGTTTACACCTCAGGCTCATCCTTGCCACAGAGACAGTCTACAACAATAAAATAAATAAATAAACAATAATAAAAAAGCAAACCATGGGAGAGGGAGAGAATCTGATATTCTGAGTTACCACCTTATTGGATTCAAATATCCAGTATTCAATAAAAAAATCAAAAGTCATTCAAAGAGACAAGAAAGTATGGCTCATTCGAAGGAAAAAATACAATAACAGAAGCTGTCTCTGAAAATGACCTGATAGCAGATTTACTAGAGAAATACTTTTTAAAAACTGCCTTAAAGATGTTCAAAAAACTAAAAGACATGGGGAAAGTCAAGAAAATAATGTGTAAACAATATGGAAACATAAGTACAGAGAAATGAAACCTAAAAAGAGACCAAAACTAAATCTAGAACTAAAAAGTAAAATAAATGAGATGAAAAATTCACTAGAAAGACAGACTCAAAGGCAGATTTGAGTAAACAGAAGACAGAATCAGTGAACTTGAATATAAGACAATGGTAATTATTGAGGCTGAGGAACAAAAAGGAAAAATATTTTTAAAAGCAAACAGAGCCTAAAAGAACTGTGAGAAACCAACATATGCATCATGTGAGTCCCAGAAGATGAGAGAAAAAGGGGCAGAGAGAATATTTGAAGAAATAATGGCTGAAAACTTCCCAAATTTGATGACAGTCATGAATATAAGCATTCAAGAAGTTCGATGAACTCCAAGAGACTCACAATGAAATAAAAAAGACCCACATTGAGACACATTATAATCAAATATTTGAAAGACAAAGAGCAAATCGTGAGGGGAGCAAGAGAGAAGTGAATCATCAAATACTAGGGACCCTCAATAAGATTACCTGCAAGTCTCTCATCAGAAACTTTGGAGTCCAGAAGACAGTGGGCCTGTATTTAAAGTGCTAAAAGAAAAAAAAATGACAATTCAGAATACTATTTCAGGCAAAACTGTCTTTCAAAAGTGAGGGATAAATCAAGATATTCCCAGATAAACAAAAGCTGAGTGAGTCTGTGACCATTAGACCTGCTTGAAAAAAATGCTCAAGGGAGTCGGCAAGGTGAAACATAAGGACATTGGACAATAATTGGAAGCCATATAGAGATCTCTTTAAAGGTAAACACATGGGCAATTGTAAGAGCCAGTAGCATTCTTTTTTTAAAAAAATTTCTTGGCTGCACTACACAGCATGCAGGATCTTAGTTCTCTGACCAGGGTTTGAACCCAGTGGAAGCGCAGGGTCTTAACCACTGGATTGCCAGGGAAGTCCCAAAAGGCAGTATTTTAACAATGGTTTATAACTGTGTTTTCTGTTTTCTTAAAAAAAACATTAAAAAATTAATACATACAGATTTAAAAGATGTGGTTATCACAAGTCTGTTGAGGGGGAAAACTACTGCATAAAATAACTAACTTGGAATAAATATTTTGCATCAGTAAAAAAATAAAAAAATTAATACATTTAAAGAAAAAAATTATTAATAATAGCTATTATTACTGTATCTTGTTTTCTATATAATTCAGGAGACTAATGCATCTGAATCATTTGTTTGGGAGTACACAATATATGAAGATGTAATTCTGTGATATCGACAACCAAAAGGGATGGGGTTGGAGCTATAAAGGAGCAGAGTTTTTGTACATTATTGAAGTTGAGATGCTACAAATTCAAATGTTGTAACTGTTTTTTAATAAATTTATTTATTTTATTTATTTATTGGCTGTGTTGGGTCTTTGTTGCTGCACACGGGCTTTCTCTAGTTGCTGCGAGCTGGGGCTACTCTTCATTGTGGTGCACAGGCTCCACATTGTAGTGACCTCTCTTGTTGTGGAGCACGGGCCCCAGGCACGTGGGCTTCAATAGTTGCAGCACATGGACTCAGTAGTTGTGGCTCACAGGCTCTAGAGCACAGGCTCAATAGCTGTGGCACACAAGCTTAGTTGCTCCGTGGCATGTGGAATCTTCCCAGGGCAGGGCTCGAACCCATGTCCCCTGCATTGGCAGGTGGATTCTTTACCACTGCGCCACCTAGGAAGTCCTCAAATGTTGTAACTTTATGATGTTAAATGTAATCCCCATGACAAACACAAAGAAAATACCTAGATTATAAACAAAAGGAAATTGATAAGGAATTTAAACATTTCACTACAAAAAAAATCAACTAAAGACAAAAGAAGTCAGGAATGCAGTAAATGAGGAATACAAAGCTGTAGCACATATAGAAAACAGTACAATTACAGAAGTAAGTCCCCCCTCATCAGTAATTAAAGGTAAATGGATTAAATTCTCCAATCAAAAGATAGAGAATGGCACAAGAGAAAAAAATACATTACCAAACGATATGCTGTCTACAAAAGACTCATCTGCGATCAAAAAAACAAACAAGCTGAAAATGAAAGGATGGAAAAATGATAATCCATGCAAATAGTTACTAAAAGAGAGCAGGAGTGGCCACACTTACATCAAACTAAATATACTTTAAATCAAAAAAGTTTACAAGAAATAATGAAGGATATTATATATTAATAAAAGGCCCAATATAACAAAATGTAATAATTATAAATAATTAGGCACCTAGTGACAGACCATTGAAATACATGAAGCAAAAAACTGCCTGAATTGAAGGGAGAAATAGACAGCACTACAATAATAGTTGACGATGTCAACCATGCTCTTAAATAAAGCATAGAACAACCAGACAGAAGAGAAGTAAGGAAATAGAGAATTTAGCACAATAAACCATTTAGTCCTAATAGACATATGCAGAACACTCCATCCAATAACAACAGCACACACATTTTTCTCAAGTGCACATGGGACATATTCCAGTATAGACCATATGATAGGCAACAAATCAATTCTCAAGATTTTAAAAAGATAGATAGTATACAAAATATCTTCTCTGAACACAATGGAATGAAGTTAGAAACCAATAACATAAAGAAAACTGGAAAACTCACAAGATTGTGGACCTTAAACAATACACTTTAAATAATCAGTGAATCAAAGAAGAAATCACAAGGAAATTAGAAAAAACTTAGCGATAGATGAAAACAAAAACACAACATACCAAAACTTATGGGATGCAGCAAAAGTGGTGTTAAGAGGAAAATTTGTTAAATTAAAAAACAAGAAATTTCTTGAATCAATCTAACTTTACAGATTTAAGGAAATATAAAAAGAACAAACTAAATCCAAACCTAGCAGAAGGAAGGAAATACTAAATATGAGAGCACAGGTAAATAAAATAGAGAATAGAAAAACAGAGGTAATCAATGAAACCAAAACTTGTTTCTTTGAAAAGGTCAACAAAATTGACAAATCATTAGCTAGATGGACTAAAAAAAAATAGACAAAAGACTCAAATTGCTAAAATCAAGAGTGAAAGTAGGGACAATACTCCCAATTCTACAGAAATAAGAAGGATTACAAGAGAGAACTATGAACATTTTATGTCAACCAACTGGATAACACACATGAAATGGACAAATCCCTAGAAAAACAAAATCTACCAAGACTACATCACACACAAAAAGAACAGTCTGAAAAGATCAGCCATGATGGTGGAGTATAAAGACCCTGAGCTCACCCACTCTCCTAGGCACACCAAAATTTAAGCTATTTAAAGAACACCTATCAAAAAGACCAAAATCTACCTCAAAATGAGCTTCTACAATTAAAGATATGAAGAAGGAACCACAACTAGGTGGGTAAAAGGGGTTAAGTGGTGGTATAGTCAAGATCCATACTCCCTGGTGGGTGACCCACAAACTGGAGAATAATTACAATTGAAGAGATTCTCTCCAAGGAATGAGGGGTCTGAGCCCCACATCAGACTCCTCAACTCAGGGGTTCCAGAGCATTTGGCTTTGAAGGCCAGCAGGGCTTAACTTTGGGAGACCCAGCAGGCTATGGGAAAGAGACTCCATTCTTAAAGGGCACACACAAAATCACATGCTATAAGATCCAAGGCAGAAGCAGTAATCTGAAAGAAGCCTGGGTCAGACCTACCTGCAGATCTTGGAGAGTCTCCCAGAGAGGCAAGAGAAAAGTGTAGCTCACCCTGGGCATACAGACATTGGCAGAAACTAATTTTGAGAGCTCATTCTACTATGTGGACACCAGTACTGATAATGGAATATGCCCTCTAGCTTATTAGCCTCAGGAACCGATCCCCAGCTCCACCCCCCCACCCATCCAACAGCATGTAGGCACCAGCATTGGGATGCCTAAGGCAAAGTACTAACTGGGCAAGACACAGGCCCACTCACCAGCAGAGAGGCTGCCTTAAGAACCCCATGGCCCATAGCCACCACTGGACACAGCCCTGCCCTCCAGAGGGCCCAGAACCTGGCTTCACACACAAGAACACAGGCACTAAACCCAGGACCCCCAGTGCCCTGCAGTCAGAGACTCTGGGACCCACCTGTACCCACCAGGAGGCAGGCACCAGCCATAGAATTCCCAGCCCTGGCCATTGGCAAGTCTGCTTTAGCTTTGGGACCTTCCTCATCCACCAGCAGATGGACACTGACTCCATGACAACTGTACTCCTGCAGCCTATGGACCCAGCTCAAATACCAGCAGGCCTGCACCAGCCCTGGGACTGGCTGGGCCCTAGCTCCATCCAGCTGCAGGCCACTACAAGCTTCAGGACACCTGAAATCAGCTGTGTCAGGAATCAGCTCCACCCACCAGCAGTCCACTACCAGCTCTGGGAACCCTGGGCCCTGCAGCCGGACCTCACATCCTGGCACTAACACTAGGAGCTGGCTTCACCCATCAGAGGGTAAGCACCAGGCCCAGGATCACCTGGACACTGACTCAACCCACCAGGAAGCCAGCACTAGCCTGGAATCCCCTGGGCTTCAGCAATTAGCTGCCTCCTGACCTGGCAGCCTCCACACAATGGCAACCAACCATCCCAGGGGCCAGCCAAGCCTACTAGACTGCCCATTAGTAGTCAGCCCACCACAACAGAAGGACCTATGCAGCCCATATAGGCAGCAGCCCTAGAGCATATAGCTCTAGTGACCAGAGGGGAGTGCACCACTGGGATGCATAGGATGTCTCTTACAAAAGACCACTTCTCCAAGGTTGGGGAATGTAACCAACTTACCAGATAAACAGAAATAAAAACAGCAAGTTAAGACAAAATGAGGTGACAGAGGAACATGTTCCAAATGAAGGAACAAGATTAAAAACACTGAAGAAAAGCTAAGTGAAGTGGAGATAAGTGATCTACCAAAGAAAGAGTTCAATGTAACAATCGTAAAGATGATCAAAGAGAAGAGAAAAATGGATGAACAGAGTGAATAGAAATTTTTAACAGAATTAGAAAACATACAGAATAACCAAAGAGAGATGAGAAATACAGTAACTAAAATGAAAAATATACTAGAAGGAATCAGCAGTAGGCTAAATGATACAGAGGAATGGATCAGTGAGCTGGAAGACAGAGTAGTAGAAATCACTGATGCCGAACCAAGAAAAGAAAAAGGAAAAAAAAAAATTAGGCGGTCTAAGAGATCTCTAGGACAACATCAAGTGCAATAGTATTCACATTATAGGGGTCCCAGATGGAGAAAAGAGAGAGAGAGAGAGAGAGAGAGAGAGAGAGAGAGAGAGAGAGAGAGAAAGGGGCAGAGAATGTATTTAAAGACATAACAGCTGAAAACTTCCCTAACCTGGGAAAGGAAACAGACATGCAAGTCCAGGAATCACAGATCCCAAACAGGATCAACCCAAAGAGGACCCCACCAAAACAAATTGTAATTAAAATGGAAAAAAATAAAGATAAAGAGAGACTACTAAAAGCAGCAAGGGAAAAGCAACAAGTTACATACAAGGAAACATTCATAAAGCATTCATAAACATTCATAAAGGTGAATTCAGCAGAAACTCTGCAGACCTCAAGGGGAGTAACATGTTATATTCAAAGTGATGAAGGGAAAAATCCACAATCAAGAATACTCTACCCAGCAAGGCTCTCATTCAGATTTGATGGAGAGATCAAAAAAGTTTCACAGACAAGCAAAATCTAAGAGTTCAGCACCACTAAACAAGCTTCACAGAAATGTGAAATGTTAAAAAGATTTCTCTAAAAAAAAGGCTACATTGGAAACAAGAAATTATGAAAGGAAAATCTCATAGGTTAAGGCAACTAACTATACAGGAAAGGTAGCAAATCAACCATGTACAAAGCTAGTAGAAAGGGTAAATGAAAAGAGTAGTAAAACCATTTAGATCCACAATAAGAAGTTATAGGATACACAAAAATTTAGATGTAAAACATGACTTCAAAAACAGTCATTGTGAGAAGAGAGTAAAAATGCAGAGTTGTTTAAATTCATTTGAAATTAAGAGATCAGCAAATTTTTTAAATTGTGCATACATATAGATTTCTACACACAAACCTTGTGGTAACCACAAGCCAAAAATCTATAATAGACACATGCACAGAAAAGGGAAAGAGATCAAAATAGGACATTAAAGAACACTATTTGATGAGTTCCTTGTATGTAACTCATCAATTAACACAAGAAGAAAAGAAAATAATAATTAAAAAAAAAACCGCAAAACAATTTTACAAAATGGCTATAAGTGCATACATAACAACAATTACTTTAAATGTAAATGGCCTAAATGCTCTAATCAAAATATATAGAGCAACTGAATGGATACAAAACCAATACCCATGTACACACTGCCTGCAAGAGACACTTAGATCTAAAGACACACAGACTGAAAGTGAAAGGATGTAAAAAAGTATTCCAGGCCAATGGAAACCAAAAGAAAAATGGGGTACCAACACATATCAGATAAAATAGGCTTTAAATCAAAAACTGTTACGAGACAAAAAGGGACATTTCATAACTATCAAGGGTACAATCCAAAAAGAAGAAATAACAATTGTAAATATATACGCACCCAGTATGAGACAACCTAAATATGCAAAGCAAATATTAACAAACATAAAGGGAGAAATTGACAATAATACAATAATAGTAGGGGACATTAACACCCAGTTACTTCAGTAGATCATCCAGACAGAAAATCAATAACAAAATCCAGGCTATATGTGGCACATTACACTAGATGGACTTAATGGATATATATAGAGTATTCCACCCCAAAGCAGCAGAATACACATCCTTTTCAAGTGCACATGGAACATTCTTCAGGGTAGATAGATCACATGCTAGACCATAAAACAAGTTTCAGTAAACTTAAGAAAATTGAAATCCTATCAAGCATCTTTTCACACCATAATGCTAGGGCACTAGAAATCAACTGTAAGAAAAAAATGCAAAAAACACAAACATGAAGGCTAAATGATATGCTATTAAATAACCAAAGGATCTCTGAACAAATCAAAGAAGAAAATTTTTAAAATACCTAGAGGGGACTTCCCTGGTGGTGCAGTGGTTAAGAATCTGCCTGCCAATGCAGGGGACACAGGTTTGAGCCCTGGTCCAGGAAGATCCCATTATGCTGTGAAGCAACTAAGCCCGTGCACCACAAATACTGAACCTGTGCTCTAGAGCCCACGAGCCACAACTACTGAGCCCATGTGCCCCAACTACTGAAGCCCACATGCCTAGAGGCCATGTTCTGCAACCAGAGAAGCCACGTCAAATGAGAAGCCTGTGCACTGCAATGAAGAGAAGCCCCTGCTCACCACAACTAGAGAAAGCCTGTGTGCAGCAACGAAGACTCAATGTAGCCAAAAAAATTAAAAAATAAGTAAAATAGTAAATAAATCTTTAAAAAAAACTAGTAAAGAATATTTTTTTAAAAATTAAATAAAATAAAAATACCTGGAGACAAATGAAAACAAAAACACAATGATCAAGAATCTATGGGAGGCAGCAAAAGCACTTCTAAGAGGCAAGTTTAGAACGATACAAGCTTACCTTGGAAAACAAGAAAAATCTCAAAGAAAAACCCAACCTTACGCCTAACAGAAATAGGAAAAAGAAGAACAAACAAAACCCAAACTTAGTAGAAGGAAAGAAATCATAAAGATCAAAACAGAAATAAGTGGAATAGAGACTAAAAAAAAAAATAGAAAAGATCAATGAAACTAAGAACTGGTTCTTTGAAAAGATAAACACAATTGATAAACCTTTACTCAAACCCATCAAGAAAAAAAGAGGGCCCAAATCAATAAAATCAGAACTGAAAAAGAAGACATTACAACCAACACCACAGAAATAAAAAAGAATCTTAAGCAATTACTACAAAAACTTACATGCCGATAAAATGGACAACCTAGAAGAAATGGAAAAATTCCTAGAAATGTACAATCTCCTAGAAAATATAAACAGACAAATTACCAGTAATGAAATTGAATCAGTAATTTTAAAACTCCCAACAAACAAAAGTCCAGGAACAGATGGCTTCCCAGGTGAATTCTACCAAACATTTAGAGAAGAGTTCACACTTATCCTTCTCAAACTGTTCCAAAATCTAAGGAGGAAGAAAGGCTTCCAAACTCATGCTATGAAGCCAGCATTACCCTGATAATAAAACCAGATTAAGATATCATACATACACACACACACAAATTACAGACAATTATTACTAACGAACATAGATGCAAAAATCCTCAATAAGATTTTAGCAAACCAAATCCAATGACACATTAAAAGGACAATACACCATGGTCAAGTGGGATTTATCCCAGGGATGCAACAATGGTTCAATATATGAAAATAAATCAATATGAGGCACCACATTAACAAATTGAAGAATAAAAAACATATGGTCATCTCAATTAATGTAGAAAAAGCTTTTGACAAAATTCAACATCCATTTATGATAAAAATCCTCCAGAAAGTTCACATAGAGGGAACATACCTCAACATAATAAAGGCCATATATGATGAGCCCACAGCAAACATCATACTCGACAGTGAAAAGTTGAAAGCATTTCCTCTAAGATCAGGAACAAGATAAACTGCCCACTCTCACCACTTGTATTCAACATAGTATTAGAAGGCCTAGCCACAGCAATCAGAAAAGAGAAAGAAATAAAAGGAATCCGAACTGGAAAAGAAATAAACTTGTCACTGTTTGCAGATTACATGATACTAAAACTAGAAAATCCTAAAGGTGTCACCAAAATATTACTAGAGCTTATCAATGAATTTAGTAAAAGTTGCAGAATACAAAATCAATATATAGAAATCTGTTGCTTTTATATACACTAATAATGAACTATCAGAAAGGGAAATTAAGTAAACAATCCCATTTACAATCACATCCAAAGAAAAGTACCTAGAAATAAAAGTACCTAAGGATGTAAAAGACCTGTACTTGGAAAACTGTAAGATACTAATAAAAGAAATAGAAGATGACACAAACAAATGGCAAGGTATACCATCTTCATATATTGGAAAAATTAATATTGTGACAATGACCATACTACCCAAGGCAATCTACAGATTCAATACAATCCCTATCAAAGTATCAATGGAATTTTTCACAAAACTAGAACAAATAATTTAAACATTTGTATGAAAACACAGAAGACTTCTAAATAGCCAAAACAACTGTGAGAAAGAAAAAAGCTGGAGTTATCACACTCCCTGACTTTAGAATATGTTATAAAGCTACAGTAATCAAAAGAGTATGATACTGGCACAAAAACAGACACAGAGATCAATGGAACAGAATAGAAAGCCCAGAAATAAATCCATATACTTATGGTCAATTAATCAATGACAGAGGAGGCAACAACAATTAATGGAGAAGAGACAGTCTCTTCAATAAGTGGTGCTTGTAAAACTGGACATCTACATATAAAAGAATGAAATTAGAACTTTTTCTCACAACATATACAATAAATTCAAAACTAATTAAATAATGAAACATAAGACCACAAACTATAAAACTCCTAGAAGAAAACAGGCAGAATACTCTTTGACATAAATTGTAGCAATATTTTTTTGCATATGTCTCCTAAAGCAATGGAAATAGAAGCAAAAATACAAATGGGACCTAATTACACTTAAAAGCTTTTGCACAGCAAAGGAAATCATTGACAAAACAAAAAAGGCCAAAAAAAAAACCCCCACAAAAATACAACATATTGAATGGGAGAAAATATTTGCAAATGATATGACTGATAAGTGCTTAATATCCATAACATATAAACAGCTTGTACAACTCAATACTAAGAAACCAATCTGGTTTAATAAATGGACAATAACTCAATAGACATTTTTCTAAGGAAGATATACAAATGGCCAATAAGCAAGTGAAAAGATACTCAAAGTCACTAATCTTTACAGAAATACAATCAAAACCAGAATGATTTCCAAAACTATGTTAAATAAAAGTAGTGAGAGTGGGCGTTTTTGTCTTGTTCCTGATCTTAAAGGAAATGCTTTCAGCTTTTCACCACTGAGTATGACATTAGTGAGTTTGTCATATATGCCCTTTATTATGCGAGGTATGTTCCCTATATGCCCACTTTCTGGAGAGTTTTTATCATAAATGGATGTTGAATTTTGTCAAAAGCTTTTTCTCCATTAATTGAGATGACCATATGTTTTTTTTTAATTCTTCAATTTGTTAATATGGTGTATAACATTGGTTGATTGCAGATATTGAAAAATCCTTGACTCCTTGGGTAAATCTCACTTGATCATGGTGTATGAACCTTTTAATATATTGTTGGATTCAGTTTGATAGTATTTTATTAAATGTTTTTGCATCTACATTCATCAGTGATATTGGCCTGTAATTTTCTTGTATTATCTTAGTCTGGTTTTGGTATCAGGGTGATGGTGGCCTCATAGAATAAGTTAGGAAGGCTTCCTTCTTCTGCAGGTTTTGGAATAGTTTGAGAAGGATAAGTGTTACGTCTTCTCTAAATGTCTGGTAGTATCACCGGTTAAGCCATCTGGTCCTGGACTTTTGTTTGTTGGGAGTTTTAATGTTACTGATTCAACTTAATTACTGATAATTGGTCTGCTTATATTTTCTATTTCTTCCTGGTTTAGTCTTGGGAGATTGTACATTTCTAAGAATTTGCCTATTTCTTCTAGATTGTCCATTTTAATGTCCACTTTAATAGTTGTTTGTAGTAGTTTCTTATGATCTTTTGTATTTTTCTGGTATTGGTTGTAACTTCTTTTTCATTTCTGATTTTATTGATTTTGGTCCTCTTCCTTTTTTCTTTTTTTTTAATTTATTTAATCATTTATTTATTGGCTGCATTGGGTCTTCACTGCTCCAAAGACGTTTTCTCTAGTTGTGGTAAGCAGGGGCTACTCTTCATTGCAGTGCACAGCCTTCTCACTGCGGTGGCTTCTTTTGTTGTGGAACACGGGCTCTAGGCGCATGGGCTTCAGTAGTTGTGGCACACGGGCTCAACAGTTGTGGCTCACAGGCTCTAGAGCACAGGCTCAGTAATTGTGTCACATGGGCTTAGTTGCTCTGCGGCATGTGGTATCCTCCAAGATCAGGGATCGAACCTGAGTCACCTGCACTGACAGGTGGATTCTTAACCACTGTGCCACCAGTGAATTCCCCCCTTCCTTTTTTCTTGTTGAGTCTGGCTAAAGGTTTATCAATGTTGTTTACCTCTTCAAAGAACCAGCTTTTAGCTTCATTGATCTTTTCTGTATCACCTTGCATCTGTCAGAATGGCTATCATCAAAAAGAACACAAATAACAAACGTTGGAAATGATGTGGATAAAAGGGAACCCTTTTATACTGTTGGTGGGAATGTAAGCTGGTGCAGCCACTGTGGAAAATAGTATGGCAGTTCCTCAAGAAATTAGAGATAGAGCTACCACATGATCCAGCAATTCCACTCCTGGGTATACATCCCAAGAAAAGGAAAATACTAATTTTAAAAGATAACATGCACCTCAATAATTGTAACTGCATTATCTACAATAGCCAAGATGTGGAAGCAACCTAAGTGTCCACCAACAGATGAATGGATAAAAAGATGTGGCATATATATACAATGTAATATTACTTACCCACAGAAAAGAATGAAATCTTGCCATTTGCAACATGTATAGACCTGGAGTGTATTATGCTTAATGAGGTAATTCAGACAGAGAAAAACAATACTGTGTTATCACTGTTATGTAGAATCTAAAAATAAAACAAATGAAAGAAAATAACAAAACAGAAAATACGCACAGATATGGAGAAGAAACTAGTGATTACCTATGGGGAGAGAGAAGGGGGGAGGGGCAAGATTAACATAGGGGATTAAGAGATACAAACTAATATGTACAAAACAAATAAGCTACAAGTATATATTGTACAATACAAGGAATATAGCCAATATTTGATCGTATCTATAAATGGAGTATAATCTGTAAAAATGTTTAATAACTATGTTGTATACTTGAAACTAATATGATATTATAAATCAACTATACTGCGATTAAAAAAAGAAAAAAAGGGAGGGTTCCCTGGTGATCTAGTGATTAGGATTCACTGCTCTCACTGCCATGGCCCAGGTTCAGTACCCGATCAGGGAACTGAGATCCCACAAGTGCACAGCACAGCCAAAAACAAACCAAAAAAAGGTATCTAGAGATAAATTCATGCTCCTCCCTAACCCCCCCATAAAAGATAACAATCAGAATCAAACTATAAGTAGTAAGGAGATTGAATCAATAATCAAAAATCTTCCAACAAAGAAAAGCCCTGGACATGATGGCTTCACTGGTGAATTTTACCAAACATTTAAAGAAGAACTAACACTAATCCTCCTCAAATGTTTCCAAATAATTGAAGAGGAGGAAACACATCCTAATTCATTCTGTGAGGCCAAAATATCCCTGATACCAAAGCAAGACAAACACTATAAGAAAACTAAAGACCATTATCCTTTACAAACATTGGTGCAAAAATCGTCAAGAAAATACTAGTGAACAGAACTTAGCATATTTTGAAAGAACTTTACCCCATGACCAATTGGGATTTATTCATGGAATTCTAGGATCATTCAACAAACAAAAATCAATATGGCACATCAACAAAATGAAGGAAAAAAACACATGCACATTTGAATGAAGCAGAAAAATCATTTAACAAAATTCAACAACCTTTCATGATTAAAATCCTCAATAAAATAGGAATAAAAGGAAAGTACCTCCACATAATAAAAGCTATATATGAAAAAGCCACAGCCATCATAATTCTCAATGAATTATGATGAAAAACCGAAAGCTTTTCCTCTAAGATCAGGAACAAGGTCCAGAATGGCCACTTTCACCACATCTATTCAACATAGTACTGGAAGTTCTAGCCAGAGCAATTAGGCAAGAAAAAGAAACGAAAGGCTTCCAAATTGGAAAGGAAGAAGTAAAATTATCTTTGCTTGCAATTAGTATAATCTTATATCTAGAAAACCCTAAGATTCCACACCAATAAAGTTAGAACTAATAAATAAATCCAGCAAAGTGGCAGGATATAAAGTCAATACACAAAAACCAGTTGCATTTTTATGCACAGTGAACAATTTGAAAAAGAAAATTCTTTAAAAAATCCATTTACAATAGCATGAAAAAAGAATAAAATACTTAGAAATTAGTTTAAGCACAAAGGTGAAAGATTTGCAAAATGGAAACTACAAAACATTGCTAAAAGAAATAAAAGAAGACATAAATAAATGGAAATACATCCCATGTTCATGGATTGAAAGACCTAATACTGTTAAAATGTCACTATTATCCCAAGTGATCGGGCTTCCTAGGTGGCGCAGTGGTTGAGAATCCGCCTGCCAATGCAGAGGACACGGGTTCGATCCCTGCTCCAGGAAGATCCCACATGCCACGGAGCAACTAAGCCCGTGCGCCAAAAAAAAAAAAAAAAAAAAAAAAAAAAAAAAAAAAAAAAAAAAAAGAAAGAACAGATTCCCAAGTGATCCACAGATTCAATGCAATATCTATCAATATCCCAAAGATACTTTTGAAAAAATAGAAAAAACCTAGCCTAAAAAATTTATATGAAATTTCAAGGGACCCCAAATAGTTCAAAATTCTTGAAAAAGAAGAACAAAACTGGAGGACTCACACTTCTTGATTTCAAAACCTATTACAAAGCTACAGTAATCAAAACAATATACAATTGGCATAAAGACAGACATACAGAGCAATGGAGTGGAATACAGAGACAAGAAATAAACACTCACACACACAGTCAAATGATTTTAGACAAGAGTATCAAGACCATTTAATGGGTAAGGGGTAGTCTTTCCAACAAATGGTCCTGTCAAAAAATGGATATCCACATACAAGAGAATGACACTGGATCCTTACCTAACACCATATACAAAATTAACTCAAAATGGATCAAGGACATAAATATAAGACCTAAAATAATAAAACTCTTATAAGAAAACACAAGACAAAAGCTTCATGATATTTGATTTGGTAATGAATTCTTGGAAATGACATTAAGCACACAGACAACAAAAGATAAAAGACAAATTGGACTTCATGAACATTTTAAAATTGTGTACATCATGAGACACTATATACCAAGTAAAAAGGCAACACACAGAATGTGAGAAAACATGTAAATCATACATATGATAGGGGATTAATATCTAGAATATAGATTTTTTATTGCAATTAAAAAACAAACTACCCAATTCAACAATGGGCAAAGGACTTGAATAGACGTTTCTCAAAAGAAGATATACAAATGGACAATAAGCACATGAAAAGATTCCAAACATCACTAATCATTAGGCACATGAGATCAAAACTAAAATGAGAATCCACTTTACACGCATTAAGATGGTTGCTATCAATAAAACAGAAAACAACACATACTGACAAGGATGTGGAGAATCTGGCACCCTTGTGCATTGTTGGTGGGAATTTAACATGGTACAGCTACTGTGGAAAAAAGTATGGAGGTTCCTCAATAAATTAAAAATAGAATTATGATATTACCCAGCAATTCCACTTCTGGGTATATACCAAAAAAAGGTAGGGCCTTGAAGAGATGTTTCTACACTCATACTCAGAGCAGCATGATTCATAATGTTTAAAACATGGATGCAACTCAAGGGTCCATCAAATGATGAATGAATAAGCAAAATGCAGTATACACTTACAATGGAATATTTTGCTGCTTTTTTCTAAAAACTTCTCTTTTCGGAAGGAAATTCTGCAATATGCTACAACATGGACAAATCTTGAAGACACTATGTTAAGGGAAATAAACCAGTAACAAAGACAAAAACTGTATGAGTCCATTTATATGAAGCATTTAGAGTAGTCAAAATCAAAAAGACAGAAAATACAATGGTGGTTGACAGAAGCTGGGGGAATGGGAAAGTTGAGTTGTTTAATAGGTATACAATTTCATATTTACAATGAAAAGAGTTAAGAGGATGGATGGTGGAGATGGTTGCACAACAATGTGAATGTATTTAGTACCACTGAACTGAATGCTAACAAATTATTAATATGGTAAACTTTATGTTATGTGTATTTTAATTCAATAAAAAAGAAAGAACAATTTTTTAAAAAGAAAGGAAAAAAAGACGTAACTGAGAGATACCAGGAAACAAAGCTGTGTCTGGGTCCCACTCTGCATCCTGTCTGGGTTTAATGGCATCACAGAAACCCACCTGGGTACTTGGCAAGTTTGAGAATAGGACTTGGGCACCTGTATGAAAGTTCAGTGTGCAGGTGACAAAGCCATCCCAAATGCTACCCTATCACTTGGAAGGGCACCTCACGTTGGGTATAACGAATTAAATGGGGACGCCACTGGATATGTCCATGTTCTAATCCCTGGAACCTGTTAATGTGGTATTATTTTGGAAAAGGGTCTTTGCATGTGTAATTATGTGTAATTACATCAAAAACTAATTTGCAATCATCCTAGGTTATCCAGGCATGCCCTAAATCTAATGACGAGTGACCTTATAATAAGAGGAGAAGACACAGACAGAAAGGAGGAGAAAGACCATGTGAAAATGGAGGCAGAGATTGGAGTGAGCATCTACAAGCCAAGGAATCCCAACTGCCATCTGCTAAAGTTGGAAATTGCAAGGAAAGGAATCTTTCCTAGAGTCTCTGGAGAAATTTTGGCCCTGCAAACGCCCTGATTTTGGACTTCTGGCCTCCAAAACTGTGAGAAAATAAATTTCTGCTGTTTTAAGCCAAAAAAGAAAGAAAGAATGGCTGATAACTTCCCTATCTGGGGAGAGACGATTTGGACATACAAGTTCATGAAGCTAATAGGTCAACCCCAAATATCAAACCAAAATGATCTTCTCAAAGACACACTATTAAAAAACTGTCTAAAATCAAAGGCAAAGAAAGAATTTTTAAAACTGCAAGAGAAGAAAACCCTCACATATTAAAGGAACCCCCAATAAAGCTATCAGTGAATACTCAGCAGAAATCTTGCAGGCCAGGAGAGAGTGGGATGAACAATTCAAAGTGCAAAAGGAGAAACACTGCCAAAGAAGAATACTTTACCCAGTAAAGCTGTCTTTCAGAAATGAAGCAGCAATGTTTGTTCTCAAACAAACAAAAGCTGAGGGAGTTATTCTACACTAGACCTGCCTCACAAGAAATGCTGATAGGATTTCTTCAAGCTGAAAAGAAATGATGGTAATTACTAACATGAGAACATATGAGAATATAAAACATTCTGGTAAAGGTAAGTATATAGACAAATTCAGAATAATGTAATACTAGTAATATAGTACTGTGTTAATCACTTTAGCATAAGGGTTAAAGGACAGAAGTATTAAAAATAACAATTAACAATTTGTAAAAATATGCAACATAAAAAGAGGTAAATTTTGACATAAAAAACATAATATGTGGTGTGAGGGAGTAAAAGGGTAGCATTTTTGTATCCAATCGAAGTTGTTGTCATCAACTTAAACTTATACTTATGTTTTATGTAAACATCATGGTAACTACATAGCAAAAACCTACAACAGATAGATAACAAAGAGAAAAGAATCAGACCTTAAACTACAGAAAATTATCAATTCACAAAGAAAGTGAGAGGAAGAAAGAATAAAGGAACTACAAAAGTCAGAAAAATATTAATAAGATGGCATTAGTAAGTCCTTACCCACCAACAGTTAACTTTAAATGGAAATGGATTAAATTCTCCAGTCAAAAGGCAGAGGAGCTGAATGGATTTTCTTTAAAAAATATCCAACTAAATGCTCCCTACATGAGACTCACTTCAGATTCAAAGACACACAGACTGAAAGTGAAGGGATAAAAAAAAGATTTCCTGCAAAGGCAAACAACATGAGACCATGGATAGCTATACCTATACCAGACAAACAGACTTTAACTCAAACACTGTAACAAGAGACAAAGAAAGTCATTACATAATGATAAAGGGGTTGATTCAGCAGAGAATACAACGATTGTAAATTCAAATGCACCCAACATTAGAGCACCCAAATATATTCACAGTGAAAAAGGGAGAAAAAGGCAGAAATAGATAACAATACAATAATATGGAAGATTTTACTATCCCACTTTCAACAATGAACACACCATCTAGACAGAAAATAAATAAGGAAATACTTTAGGCCAAATGGCCCTAATAGACATATGCAGAATATTCCATCCAAGACCTACAAAATACATATTCTTCTCTAGTGCACATGGAATAGTCTCCAAGATAGATCATATGTTAGCCCACAAAACAATTCTCAGCAAATTTAAGAAGACTGAATTGATACCAAACAACTTTTCAAACCATGGTGGTATGAAATTAGAAATTAATTAACAGGAGAAAAACTGAAGGACTCAGAAATATGTGGAAATTGAACAGCACACTCTTCAATAAACAATGGGTCAAAGAAGAAATCAAAATGGAAATAAAATATCTTGAAACAAATGAAAATGGAAACACAACACACTAAACCTTATGGGAAGAACTTTATAACAATATACGCCTACATTAAGAAAAAAGAAAAATCTCAAACAGCCTAATGTCACACATCAAAAAATTAAAAAAAAGAACAAACTACATCCAAAGGTAGCAGAGGAAAGGAAACAACAAATATCAGAACATAATCAGGAAGGACACTATATAATGATCAAGGGATCAATCCAAGAAGAAGATATAACAACTGTAAAGATCTATGCACCCAACATAGGAGCACCTCAATACATACGGAAAGTGCTAACAGCCACAAAAGGGGAAATTGACAGTAACACAATAATAGTAGGAGACTTTAACACCCCACTTACATCAATGGACAGATCATCCACACAGAAAATAAATAAGGAAACACAAGCTCTAAATGACACATTAGAACATCTCGACTTAAGTGATATTATAGGACATTCCATCCAAAAATGACAGAATACACTTTCTTCTCAAGTGCACATGGAACATTCTCCAGGATAGATCACATCTTGGGTCACAAATCAAGCCTCGGTATATTCAAGAAAATTGAAATCATATCAAGCATCTTCTCCAACCACAACACCATGAGACTAGATATCAATTACAGGAAAAAAGCTGTAAAAAAATACAAACACATGGAACCTAAACAATACACTATTAAACAACTAAGAAATCACTGAAGAAATCAAAGAGGAAATCAAAAAATACCTAGAAACAAATTACAATGGAAACACGATGACTCAAAACTGATGGGATGCAGCAAAAGCAGTTCTAGGAGTGAAGTTTATAGCAATACAATTCTACCTCAAGAAACAAGAAAAATCTCAGATAAACAACCTAACCTTACACCTAAAACAATCAGAGAAAGAAGAACAAAAAAACCCCAAAGTGAGCAGAAGGAAAGAAATCATAAAATCCTATCAGAAATAAATGAAAAAGAACAAAGATCTATAAGACTAAGAGATGGTTCTTTGAGAAGATAAACACAATTGATAAACCATTACCCAGACTCATCAGGAAAAAAAGGGAGAAAAAAAGGGAGAAAGTGAAAATCAAAAGAATTAGAAGTGAAAAAGGAGAAGTAACAACTGACAATGCAGAAATACAAAAGATCATGAGAGACTACTACAAGCAACTATATGCCAATAAATTGGATAACCTGGAAGAAATGGATAAATTCTTAGAAAAGTACAATCTTCCAAGACTGAACCAGGAAGAAATAGAAACTATGAAGAGAATAATCACAAACATGGAAACTGAGACTGTGATTAAAAATCTCCCAACAAACAAAAGCCCAGGGCCAGACAGCTTCACAGGTGAATTCTATCAACCATTTAGAGAACAGCTAACACCTATCCTTCCCAAACTCTTCCAAAATATAGCAGAAGGAGGAACACTCCCAAACTCATTCAACAAAGCCACCATCACCCTCATACCAAAACTAGACAAAGATGTCATAAAAAAAGAAAGTTACAGGCCAATATCACTGATGAATATGGATGCAAAAATCCTCAACAAAATACTTGCTGACAGAATCCAACAGCACATTAAAAAGATCATACACTAAATCAACAGAATTAGAAATGAAAAAGGAGAAGTAACAATGGACACCACAGAAATACAAAAGTTCATGCGAGACTACTTACTACAAGCAACTATATGCCAAAAAATTGGATAACCTAGAAGAAATGGATAAATTCTTAGAAAACCACAATCTTCCAAGACTAAACCAGGAAGAAATAGAAACTATGAACAGAGCAATCACAAGTACGGAAATTGAAGCTGTGGTTAAAAATCTCCCAACAAACAAAAGCCCAGGGCCCGATGTATTCGCAGGTGAATTTGATCAAACATTTAGAGAAGAGCTAACACCTATCCTTCTCAAACTCTTCCAAAATAGAGCAGAAGGAGGAACACTCCCAAACTCATTCTATGAGGCCACCATCACCCTGATACCAAAACCAGGCAAAGAGGTCACAAAAAAGGAAAATTACAGACCAATATCACTGATGAAAATAGATGCAAAAGTCCTCAACAAAATACTAGCTAAAAGAATCCAACAGCACATTAAAAAAAATCATACACCATGATCAAGTGGGGTTTATCCCTGGGATGCAAGGATTCTTCAATGTATGCAAATCAATCAATGTGATACATCATATCAACAAATTGAAAGATAAAAACCGTATGATCACCTCAGTAGATGCAGAAAAGCTTGTGACAAAATTCAACACACATGTATGATAAAAAATCTCCAGAAAGTGGGCATAGAGGGAAATTACCTCAACATAATAAAAGCCATATATGAGAAACCAAAAGCCAACATCATTCAAAATGGGGAAAAACTGAAAGAATTCCCTCTTAGAGCAGGAAAAAGACAAGGGTGCCCACTCTCACCATTATTATTCAACATAGTTTTGGAAGTTTTAGCCATAGAAATCAGAGAAGAAAATAAAATAAAAGGAATCCAAATTGGAAAAGAAGTAAAATTGTAACTCTTTGCAGATGACATGATATTATACATAGAAAACCCTAAAGATGCTACCAGAAAACTGCTAGCACTAATTGATGAGTTTAGTAAAGTAGCAGGATACAAAATTAATGCACAGAAATCTCTTGCATTCCTACACACTAACAATGAAAGAGCAGAAAGAGAAATTAAGGAAACACTCCCATTGACCACTGCAACAAAAAGAATAAAATAGATAGGAACAAACCTGCCTAAGGAGTTAAAAGACCTGTATGCAGAAAACTATGACACTGATGAAAGAAATCAAAGACAATTCAAACAGATGGAGGCACATAACATTGTTCTCGGATTGGAAGAATCAACATTGTGAAAATGACTATCCTACCCAAAGCAATTTACAGATTCAATGCAATCCTTATCAAATTACCATCAGCATTTTTCACAGAAGTAGAACAAGAAATTTTACAATTTGTATGGAAATGCAAAAGATCCGAAATAGCCAAAGTAATCTTGAGAAGGAAAGATGGAGCTGGAGGAATCAGGCTCCCTAACTTCAAACTATACTACAAGGCTACAGTGATTAAGACAGTATGGTACTGGCACAAAAAAAGAAATATAGATCAGTGGAACAGAATAGAGAGCCCAGAGATAAACCCGTGCACATATGGTCACCTTATCTTTGACAAAGGAGGCAAGAATAAACAATGCAGAAAAGACAGCCTCTTCAATAAGTGGTTCTGGGAAAACTGGACAGCTACATGGGAAAGAATGAAATTAGAACACTTCTTAACACCATATACAAAAATAAACTCAAAATGGATTAAAGAACTAAATGTAAGGCCAGACACTATAAAACTCTTCGAGGATAACATAGGCAGAACACTCTATGCCATAAACCATAGAAAGATCCTTTTGGACTCACCTCCTAGAATAATGGAAATAAAATAAAAAATAAACAAATGGGACCTAATGAAACTTAAAAACCTTTGCACAGCAAAAGAAACCATAAACAAGACAAGAAGACAACACTTAGAATGGGAGAGAATATTTGCCAGTGAAGCAGCTGACAAAGACTTAATCTCCAAAATATACAAGCAGCTCATGCAGCTCAATATTGAAAAAGCAAATAACCCAATCCAAAAATGGGCAGAAGACCTAAATAGACATTTCTCCAAAGAAGACATGCAGATGGCTAACAACCCATGAAAAGATGCTCAACATCACTAATCATTAGAGAAATGGAAGTGAAAGTCACAATGAGGTATCACCTCACTCCTGTCAGAATGGCCATCATCAAAAAATCTGAAAACAGTAAATGCTGGAGATAGTGCAGAGGAAAGGGACCCCTCCTGCACTGTTGGTGGGAATGTAAATTGGTACATCCACTATGGAAAACAGTATGGAGGCTCCTTAAAAAACTAAAACTAGAACTACCATATGACCCAGTAATCCCACTCCTGGGCATATACCCTGAGAAAACCATAATCCAAAAGGAAACACATACCACAATGTTCATTGCAGCACTATTTACAATAGCTAGGGCATGGAAGCAACCTAAATGCCCATCAACAGATGAATGGATAAAGAAGATGTGGCACATATATACAGTGGAATATTACTCAGCCATAAAAAGGAATAAAATTGAGTTATTTGTAGTGAGGTGGATGGACCTAGAATCTGACCTACAGAGCAAAGTAAGCCAGAAAGAGATAAACAATACCATATGCTAACTCATAATATGGAATCTAAAAAAATGGTACTGAGGAACCCAGTGAGGGGGCAAGAATAAAGATGCAGATGTAGAGAACGGACTTGAGGACATGGGGTGGGGGACAAAGTGGAAGCTGAGACAAAGTGATAGAGTAGCATTGCCATATATACAGTACAAAATGTAAAATAGATAGCTAGTGGGAAGCTGCTGCAAAACACAGGGAGATCAACTGATGATTGGTGATGACAGAGGGGTGGGATAGGGAGGGTCAGAAGGAGTCACAGGAGGGAGGGGATATGGGGATAGATGTATAAATACAGCTGATACACTTTGTTGTACAGCAAAAACTGGCACAGCAGTGTAAAGCAATTATAGTCCAATAAAGAGCTTAAAAAATAGTATGGCATAAAAACAGACACATAGAACAATGGAATAGAGCAGACAGCCCAGATATAAACCCACACATATACAGTCAATTATTTTTTTTCAGTCAATTATTATTTGACAAGAGAACCAAACATGCTCAATGGGGAAAGGATAGTCTCTTCAAATAATGGTGTTAGGAAAACTGGATATTGCATGGACTCTTATACCACTCACAAAAATTCACCTAAAATAGATTAAAGACATAAGGCCTGCAACTATAAAACTCCTAGAAGAGAACATAGGATAGAAGCTCCTTGACATGTCTTAGTGATTTTTTTGGATATGACATCAAAAGCACAAATGACAAAAGCAAAAATTTTAAAAATGGGACTACATCAAACTACTAACCTTCTATACAGCAAAGATACAATTCATAAAATGGAAAGGCAACATATGGAATGAGTAATATTTGTAAACAAAATAATAAGGGGTTAATATCCAAAATACGTAAGAAATTCATATAACTCAACAGCAAAAAAAAAAAAATTAAGCAAATCTATTTAAAAATGGACAAAAGATCTAAATAGAGAGTTTTCCAAAGAACCCATATAAATGGCCAACAGGTGTTTGAAAAGATGCTCAACATCATTAATCATTAATGAAAGACAAATCAAAACCACAACAAGGTATCACTTAAAACCTATTAAAATGGCTATCATCAAAAAGACAAAAGATAAAACTAGAGGGAAAGGAATACTTATACACTGTTGCAGGGAATGTAAATTGGTACAACCATTATGGAAAACCGTATGCTCGAAAAATTAAAAAGAGAATTACCATACGATCCAACAATCTCACTTCTGGGTATACAGCGAAAGGAAAGGAAATAAAATTACTATCTCAAAGAAATATCTGTACTCCCATATTCACTGAATCATTATTCACAATAGCCAAGATATGGAAACAACCTTAGTGTCCATCAACAGATGAATGGTTAAAGAAGATGTGACATATATATCTATATATATATATATAGATACATACACAATGGAATATTATTTAGCCATGAGAAAGAATGAAATCTTGCCTTTTGAGCAACATGGATTGACCATGAGGGCATTAAGCTAAGTGAAATCTCACAAAGACAAATACTACGTGATATCACTTATATGTGGAACATAAAAAAGCTGAAACTCACAGAAACAGAGCAGGATGGTGGTTGCCAGGGTCTAGGATTTGGGGAAAATGGGGATGTTGATCAAATGGTGGAAACTTCCAGTTATAAGATGAATAAGTTCTGGGGATCTAATATACAGCATGGTGACTACAGTTAACTATATTGCATTATATACTTGAAAGTTGCTAAGAGAGTAGATATTAAATGGCCTAACCACACATACACACAAAGGTAACTGTGTAAGGGAGTGGAAGAGTTAACTAATCCTATTGTTGTAATCATTTTGCAATTATATATGTTTATCAGATCATCACATTGTATACCTTAAACTCACATAATGTTATATGTTAATTATTTCTCAATGAAGATGGAAAACAAAACTGCAGCCCACTACTGTTGGCTTTGTTGATCACACTGGCATCCCAACACAGTCTATTGGAGGAAGCCTCTCCTCACTCACTTTTGGGAGAAGCCTCTGCCTTGTATGTTAACTAGTTATTCTAGTCACTCCCAGGGTCAAAAGCCTAAAAAGCAGGTATGTTGATCTCAGAATAAAAGAGACTGATGAGATGAATCTGTCCTGGCTAAAGTGCCAACTAGTGAATTATAGCCCTTGCAGACCTACACTACAGCACCTTTAAGCTACAGAAGGACCTGTGAAGGACCTTAAGGACTCCTCCAAGAGCTTATAACAATTTAAGTTGTAATACAGCATATGGTAGACACAGCACAAACTGGTAGCAGCCAAAGTGCAAATCCACCAAGAGATAACAGTGCCTTTCTTAGGCAGGAATTGCTGTGTGGTAGAATCAGTTAGACAAAAAACCAAACCAAAACAAACAAAAAAGAAAGCCAAGAGCAGCCCAGAGGTAAGCCCCCTCCACGGAACACCTGAGTCACGTTGCTCACTGTGCCAACTGTCCTACAATTATGTCTGGGGTTTAATTTATGGAGGTGACCAAGTGATACAGATAGGCCAATGCCCCTGAAGCTCATTACTTACATTTCCTGAGAGGAGGGGATCTACACCACCACACAGGGCCACAGGGTAAGTACCAGGTTTGGTCAGGAGGCAGAAGCAGGAATAAGGAGAAAGCCTATGCCAGAGCCTTTATTGGAATTTTGACAGAAAATATGAGGGCAGAGTAAACAATTTAGGATTGCTTAGTTTGAATAATTCTGGGTTTTAGGCTCTAGGGGTGGTCTCTAGTTGCCTGGTACCTGACTTTGGGACATTTTAGGTCAGGGGAAATATTGGTTTAGTGTGTGAGTTAGATAAACAGGGTAGTTGGGGCTATAGACTCCAGATTGGCTGGTGATTTACATATGAAAGACAAGCTCCCAGAGAGACCTTTGCTAGTCCAGTGTGGGACAGTCTCTCCCTGGCCAGACAGCTTTTTAAGATGTCAAAACATCACAAAATATAGAAAATGAAAACATGATTAATACACTGCTGCTGCTCTACCTGGCCATTTGTGCACCAGGCCCATTTATCTCAAGACCCAGCTGCCAGGACCACATAAATGCTGAAGGAGTGTGAGCCTGCCTAGGTACAGACATGCTGAACGCATCTGCATGAAGAGGGGCCAGAAACATTTGTGGGGTTCTTTGGCCCTAGAAAATGGACCAACTCTAAAAACAGAGTTACCATGTGATCCTGCAATCTCACTCCTGGGCATATATCCAGAGAAAACTCTAATTTGAAAAGATACATGCACTCCAATGTTCACAGTAGCACTATTAACAAGAGCGAAGACATGGAAACAACCTAAGAGTCCATTGGCAGATGAATGGATAAAGAAGATGTGCTATTTATATGCAATAAAATATTCATCATAAAAAACAATGAAATAATGCCACTTGCAGCAACATGGATGAACCGAGAGATTATCATACAAAATGAAAAGTCAGACAAAGATAAATGTCACATAATATCACTTATATGTGGAATCTAAAAAAAAAATGATACAAATTAACTCATTTACAAAACAGAAATACACCTGAAACGAATACAACATTGTAAATCAACTATACTTCAATCAAAAAATAGTGCTTCCTTTGGAATGTTCCTGAAGGTCAATGACCAGTGTGCATCATTACTGTGAGTTGATAGGAGGCTATTTTAACCCATGAACTGATTATTTTGCTGTTGATGAATAGCAAATTTAGTCCATACACAATGACTTTTTTAAAAAGAGACAATTTATTTTTTTATTTTAAAAAAAATATTTATTTATTTATTTATTTATTTATTTATTTATTTATTTATTTGGCTGAGCTGGGTTTTACTTGGCACATGCTGGATCTTCATGGCAGCATGCGGGATCTAGTTCCCTGACCAGGGATCGAACCTGGGCCCCCTGCATTGGGAGCACAGAGTCTTAACCACTGGACCAACAGAGAAGTCTCAAGACAATTTATTTAAGAAATTGACAATTAGGCCTTATCATTTTGAGGGCAAGTTGAATCCATCCTCACTTCTACATTCCACTGCCACCTTCTTATTGTGAGTCACTTCACCAACCAGAACAATTACTGCTGATCCCCAATTCCACTCTTTCCATCCTGCAGTAGTGCCTCCATTCAGCTTCTAAAACTGCTATTATCTTGTCTAAAACCTTGCCTGGGAAAGTGTCCAGCTACAAAGTGTAATGGTGACCACCTGAATCTGAATCTCTTTAACCGTCCAAAAACCAGCAGATCAACAATGACAGAGAAAACAACACAAGTAAAGAACATTAATAAAATTACCATTGGCCATGCTTTAGATATACTAGGGGACAGAGAATACCACGAACTTTTAATTATTTACAACTAGAGAGATGAAAAGCAAATTTCAACAAGCTCTCATTGAGACAGGCCTGGGACTCTTTGCTGCAGTGCTTGTACCTGGACAAACCTCTCCTAGAGCAACAAAATACAAAGAAACTTTAAGGGACTAAAAATAACTGTGTGCCTGCACAGTTGGAGCAAATTAGGGACAAAATATACAAAAAGACCAAAAAAAAAAAAAAAAAAAAAACTCTTACTGCCACTTCTGAAGACCTGGAAGCAAAAACAGGGTGTCTGGAGCAAAAGCAGGGTACTGAGCATGCACCCTGACTCAACACCACCAGAGGGAATGGGCAAGACACCTAAGCCACCCCTCCAGCCGCCCCTGGACACACCCCTACCCTCACCCCATATAAGGAACAAGCTCACCCCTGCTCAGGGAGCAAGTGAACAAGCAAAACTGTTAAATGTTCTCATTCTCCACTGCTGCATCAGGAGCCCCAATAAAGCTTTGCCTGAATTTCTTGTGTGGCCTAGTCAATTTCTGTTGATTCGGGAGGGCCAAGAACGCTGGTGGGTATCACCATGCCTGGTAAAAGTCTACAGGAATGAAGAATGAGGGAAGGTGAACTTAAGAGATTCTGTGAAAAAGAAAAGTGGAACAGAAGATGCAGATAAAGATAGACAAAATCACTTCCAGAAAGTGAAATTACAACAGTAAGTGACAAACACAATTCAAAGAATTGGCAATTCCCAGCATCAGCTATTAAGAACTGGGCTTGAAAGTAAGCAAAACTATAGGTATTAGCCTTTGGGAAGCATTCTTCTAGGTGGAGAATCTGCCATATGGAGAAGAAGTGGCAGTGAAAAGAAAGAAGGAAGCAAAAGGAAGAAGTAAAAGTTAAGGATCCTACAGAAACCAAAGACAAACATGTCTCACTTCTCTTTCTGCCACCATCCCTACTCTTACCAACATAATCAAAAACTTTAAATGCATTTTAAAATACTGGTCAAAGGGCACTCTTAAGCCAGGAAAATTATCAACAAAGGCCTAGGATCAAAAAAAAATTAACTCAATTCAACATAAAGTACTACAATAAGTAAACAGAAAATTCAAATTCAAATACTTCCTGTGATAGTCTTTCCAAAAATTAATAAGGGAACAGAAGAATACTGTAACAAACTTGCAAACTGAATTAAATATTCATAAACAAGCAATTAGTTTTAAAATAATAATTTAAAAAGGCACTGAAACAGAAATTTTAAAAGCTAATGACAAAAAAAAGGACAAAACACATTAAAAAAATGCAAAGAAAGTCAATCAAGCTCAGAAAAGGAATTGGAGAAAAAACAAAGTCAACCAGGAAATGGAGAACAAATTAGAGGGTGCCCAAGTGAGTAGAGACTGGAATAAAATTTCAATAAGGGACTTTGAGGAAAGGCAGGAAAAGAACCAAGAGAGTACATCTGAAAATGTTTTAAAAGAGTAAAAATGTTTAAGGCAAAAGTGGATGAAGTGCCAGGCAGGCAAGGAAAAACAAATCTGCTCTTTATATAATTAGAATTACTAGAAAAGAAAAAGAAATACAACAGAAATAAATATTGATATTTACATCTGTAAGGCAAGAAAACTATCTGGAAATAAAAGATAAATTTACATGTGGAGAGGTCCTACCTTGTACCTGGGAAAATGATTCAAAACAAATAATTTTGAGAAATATGTTAGTAAAACGTCTCCAAGGAAAAAAATCATCAGATCCTCTAAACAAAATAATCAAATTACCTATAATGAGAATATTAGTCTAGCACCAGCCTCTCAAGAGCAACATACAATGCAAAGCAACAGTGGGACAGCATTTTCAAAATATTCCATAGAAGAAAAGTTAACCGACGTTTTTATATTCAGCCAAGCTGCCTCTAACATATCAAGTCTATAGGTAAATCATTTCAACTGTGCAAGAACCCAGGGACTATTGTACAGGTGAGGCATTCATGAGGAATCTACTATAGGGTGAGTTCATGTAAACAGCACAGAGTGAGGAAACTTTGGTAAATGATTGCTGGTGATTAATATATTTAATTGTAAATCAAACAATAACACAAGAGTAGGGTAATGGGTGAGAGAATAGTGTTTAATTGTTCTATGTTCTGACTATGTGGTAAGAATTCCATTAAAAATGGAAGGTGAAGAGCGAGAGAAGATTGAAATTTGAAAAAAGGTAACTGACTGTTGTATATATGAGTGCCAACGAGTACCACTGAAAACTCACAGACTAGATAGCAAAGGATTTTTTAAGAAAAAGTAAAATTAAGGGCACTGTAACAGGTATACATATAAAGATTCCTTGGAACAAAACAGTCTTTCTAAAAACCAAATGAAGTAAAAGAAAATTTTGTTATATTTTTTGTAAATAAAACATATCAATTATAGCATAAAATACTGTCAGAATTGAAACAAAATATACTCGTAACATTAAAAGTACATGGGCAAAGAAAAAAAAACAATGCACCAACTTGATTCACCAGGGTCAAGGCACACATACAAAGGCCCACAGCCTCTGAATGCCTTACTCGAAATTCTTATAGAGTCTCCCATACACATACCCATTGATGCCTGAATATTTTTGCTTCACACACACACACACACACCAGTGATAAATGCTGATGAATGCGTAATAAAATGCTTTCCAGAGTAGGTAGGAAAGCTTTGATTTATGGAGCTTCACCACTTACCTGGTGTAACTGTTCTCAACATGACTACTTTCAACCTGATGTCACAGAGCTGGGAAGAGATATGCACCATTGACTATACCAAGCTACTACGAGCCAGTTCCAGTGCACCCCATCCCCTTTCCTACACATATGTGCACACATCTGACTGCCCCCTAAGTAACGCCCTGAACTCTCACCACAAATATACAAACAAAACCACACTACATATCTCCAGAATATACCTAAAAACATACAATCTTTCATATACACTAAACACACCCATACAACCGCTACCTGAAACCTGAATATACATACAAAACACCTTTCACTACCTGATTTTTACACAAAACCACTCACCTTGAATGTGCTCAAATACAAACATATGCAACCAACATACAACCCCTATATTCACAACAAATAACCTACAGACACACAGGCTCTCAAAAAACCACCAAGTATATAGCTGTTTCATGAGCCACCCAAAAAATACCCACACACAATCCCACAGTCCTAAAATACATATACTCCACAATTCCTGAACACACAACCTACACAGCCTGTCTCCAAATACGCACACTGAACCTCTCCCGCATCTCAGAATACACACCCCATAAGCCCCATGAACCTAAACACACACACAGCCACAAAACAAGCAAACTTACCAAATATATGGAGGACTATCCCACAAACACTCAAAACACACATACAAGCAACTCCACCAAGTTCTTCAACCATTACATTCCAGAAGTGACACAAAGAGGACCCCTGAGGGCTTTAATACACACACAAAGCCCCCATGCACACACTCATAAACTAACCATGAACATACACCCCCCATGCTCTAATAGATGCACACAAAACACAAAAACACCAACAATCCCTTAACTGTAGCTACTATACACTCACAACCCCCACATACTCATGGATACACACACCAGCAAATATTCCCACTCTCTAAATATATATATCCTGCAAAACACTATATATCATCATTACATTTCCAGAATCCAGCGTTACCACCACAATCCCCAAACATTTCCAAATACAAAAATCCCAGCATTCTGCGAAACCACTGTGTCCATTTCTGACAAACCCAAACCCTATGAATTCACCCATGTGCTGATGGATATACACACAAACCAGTACACACTCCGAAGACACAAGGACACATCTCCAGCATATCATATATAAATACACATAAAACCCCTTCCAAGTCCCAAATTACACATCTGAAACCTCCAGACCCCTACTCACCTAGAATCATATCACATACCTTCAGTACAAATAAATTCTCTCACTATACACATAACTCCATTACACTATCAACACAAAAATACTCACTTTCAGATACAAATAACCCCCTAATGAAAAACGCAAACACATACTCTAGAAAATATTCATGCAATCTGCTACGTTCCTTGAATACATGCACAAACTCAACCTACATGTTTCTCACCACAAGCCCCAAATATACCCACAATTACTAAGCATGCTATAAGTATGGAAACATACCACCCTATACCCAAATATAAACATAAAGTTTCACACTATCTGCATATACATAAATCCACAGTCCCAAATACTCACTGAAATAACTCCACTTGCTTCTAGAATACAGCTTCCTATAAATCCCACACCACACAACCCAGTCATCTGCACATATACAATATACCACCAGCCCCATAAAACAGTCATACACTTGCCCTCACACACCTCAAAACACATAATTCCTGAAAACCACCAAAGAAACACATGTAGTAATACAGCATGCCCTGAATACCTACAAATGATTCCTCTACTTTTCAAAAATAGGCAAAATACATGACCCTACACCAAAAATAATAGACACAAGCACTTTTTCCAACTTTGCCAATATGCACATGCACCTAACCCTTCCAAACCCACCATTAGACACACATTTCTAACGTGCTGGGGGAAAACACACACACACACATGCACATTCCCAAAGTCTTACACTACAAATACATAACCCGAACACCCTGAGTATAACCAAATTACATCTCAAACCCTCTACATAAACTCAACTACATCCACTCTCACAAAAACACACTCATGTCTTCCACTTAACCCCAAATATCCACACAGACATCACCAACCCACAAATACAAATACACTAATCAGACTCCCACCAGCTCCATAAATGTACAAATAAACCTCAAGCCAGAAGCTCATGGAAACACATTCCCAGCAGACTCACAAATAATGATATACATAAAACCACCCACTGCCCATGAAGCCCTACAGTCCCTGGGAGATCTACAAATACACATATACCACATCACACTTCCAGATACACACAAACACCCACTACTTCCCAATTGCCAAAAACAAGCACATGACATCTTAACATCCTTAACAAAACACTGAATTCCAACAAGCCACAAACACACACATATGTAACTCACACTACAAACACACCCACACAGTAATTTCACTACCCCAGAAAACAAATATAAACTACCTTAAGCCCCAGACACACGCACTTGCAGTGGTGTGTTATCAAGCAAAGCCTCAACAGCCTAATCAGCACTCCCTAAAGAAGTGTGGAGATATATACCATGCAATAAATTTTAATGATATAATGGATGTGTGCACATAATTTGCAAATAATTTAAAATGTACAATACTCTTCACTGTAAATTCTATATACCAAATTGATTCTTACCTAATGCTTTCACTGATTTCTGCTGAACTCTTGCATCATCAGCCAATCTATGCTTGCAATTCCATCATAATTTGACAGTATCAGACTATAAATAAATGCATATTGTAGAGTCAGCAAACTTACTCCCATCACTGACAAAAGAGTACACTTTGAACATAAGTGTTGATTGATAATTTTATGTTTAAAAAGTTACTAGTCTGCCTCTCCACCTTTTCCCCCCTCCTGCCTCCCTCCTACACCCCTAGGACCCAAGCAACAGAGGGGGCCTCGGAGGGTAGAGGGCTCGGCCAGGGAGCCCAGCAGGCCTCCCAGCCAATTGGTCAGGGGAAAACTAGAGGCTCTCCCCTCTCATCCTCCAAGGCCCGGAGTGTCCCTCCAGGTGGGAATCTCCCCCCTCCCCCAGCTAACCCTCAGGGGTGCCGGTCCTTTCCAGCCTCCACTTCTCTACCGCCCTGACTTCCCCCATGTCCTAACTGGTCATTCAAGGATTCCTCTGGTCTTCTTGGACCTCGAGTTCCCCCACTAACTTCCGGCAACTGACCTAGTTATGGGGATATGTGAACTCCACATCCTCCCATGCCCCTATCTTGACTCCACCCCTGCAGAAGAACAAATAAGTGAGATAGAGGATAGAATGGTGGAAATAAATGCCAAGGAAGAGAATAAAGAAAAAAGAATGAAAACAATTGAGGACAGGTTCAGGGACAACACTAAATGCACCAACACTTGAATTAGGGGTCCCAGAAGAAGAAGAGAAAAAGAAAGGTCTGAGAAAATATTCAAAGAGGTTATAGTGGAAAGCTTCCCTAACATGGGAAAAGAAATAGTCTCCCAAGTCCAGAAAGCACAGAGAATCCCATACAGGATTAACCCTAAGAGAAACACACCAAGGCACATATTAATCAAATAACAAAAATTAAATTCAAAGAAAAAATATTAAAAGCAGCAAGGAAAAGCAAAAAACAACATACAAAGGGAACACTATAAGGTTATCAGCTGATTTCTCTGCAGAAACTCTACAGGCCAGAAGGGAGGGGAAGGATATACTTAAAGTGATGAAAGAGAAAAACCTACAACCAAGATTGCTCTACCCAGAAAGGATCTCATTCAGATTTGATGGAGAAATCAAAAGCTTTACAGACAAGCAAAAGCTAAGGCAATTCGGCACCACCAAACCAGCTTTACAACAAGTGCTAAAGGAAATTCTCTATGAGGGAAACACAAGAGAAGAAAAAGACCCACAAAAACAAACCCAAAACAACTAAGGAAATGGTAATAGGAATATACATATCAATAATTACCTTGAATGTAAATGGCCTAAATGCACCAACCAAAAGACACAGACTGGCTGAATGGATACAAAAACAAGACCCACATATATGTTGTCTACAAGAGACCCACTTCAGACCTAGGGACACATACAGATTGAAAGTGATGGGATGCAAAAAAGATATTTCATGCAAATGGAAATTAAAAGAAAGCTGGAGCAGCGATACTCATATCACGTAAAATAGACTTTAAAATAAAGAATGTTGCAAGAGACAAGGAGGGACACTACATAATGATCAAAAGATCAATCCAAGAAGAAGATATAACAATTGTAAATATTTATGCACCCAACGTGGGAGCACCTCAATACATAAGGCAAATGCTAACAGCCATAAAATTAGAAATCAACAGTAACACAATAATAGTAGGGGACTTTAACACCCCACTTACACCAAAGGACAGATCATCCAAACAGAAAATAAACGAGGAAACACAAGCTTTAAATGGCACAATAGACCAGATACATTTAATTGATATTTATAGGACATTCCACCTGAAAGTGGCAGAATACACTTTCTTGTCAAGTGCACATGGAACTTTCTCCAGGATAGATCACATCTTGGGTCCAAATTAAGACTCAGAAAATTTAAGAAGACAAATCACATCAAACATCTTCTCTGATCACAACACTATGAGATTAGAAATCCATAACAGGGAAAAAACTGTAAAAAACACAAATACATGGAGGCTAAACAGTGCACTACTCAATAACCAAGCATTGCTGAAGAAATCAAAGAAGAAATTTAAAAATACGTAGAAATAAATGACAATGGAAACACAACGACCCAAAATCTATGGGATGCGGCAAAAGCAGTTCTAAGAGGGAAGTTTATAGCAATTCAGCCTCACCACAAAAAACAAGAAAAGTCTCAAATAAACAATCTAGCCATACCCCTAAAACAACTAAAGAAAGAAGGAAAGAAATCATAAAGACTAGAGCACATGTAAATGAAATAGAAATAAAGAAAACAATAGCAAAGATCAATAAAACTAAAAGTAGGTTCTTTGAGAAGATAAAATTGATAAGCCCTTAATCAGACTCATCAAGAAAAAAAAAGGAGAGGACACAAATCAATACTATGAGAAATGAAAAAGGAGAAATCACAACTGACACTGCAGAAGTACATGGGATTAAAAGATACTACTATAAACAACTTTATGCCAATAAAATGGACAGCCTCGAAGAAATGGACAAATTCTTGGAAAGGTGCAATTTTCCAAGACTGAATAAGGAAGAATTAGAAAATATAAACAGATCTATCACAAGTAATGAAATTGAAACTGTAATACAAAAATCTTCCAACAAACAAAAATCCAGGACCAGTTGGCTTCACAGGTGAATTCTACCAAACATTTAGAGAAGAGCTAACACCTATCCTTCTCAAACTCTTCCAAAAAATTGCAGAGGGAGGAACATTCCCAAGTTGTATGAGTCCACCATCACCCTGATACCAAAACCAGACAAAGATATCACAACAATAGGAAATTATACACCAATATCACTGAGGAACATAGATGTCCTCAACAAAATACTAGCCAACAGAATCCAACAACACATTAAAAGGATCATACATCATGATTTAGTGGGATTTATCCCAGGAATGCAAGCATTCTTCAATATATGAAAATCAATCAATGTGATACACCATATTCACAAATTAAGGAATAAAAACCACATGATCATCTCAAAAGATGCAGAAAAAGCTTTTGACAACATTCAACACACATTTACGATAAAAACTCTCCAGAAAGTGGGCACAGAGGGAACACCTCAACATAATAAAGGCCATATAGGACAAACCCACAACAAACATTATTCTCAATGATGACAAACTGAAAGCATTTCCTCTAAGGTCAGGAACAAGACAAGGATGTCCACTCTCGCCACTCTTATTCAACACAGTTTTGTAAGTCCTAGCCACAGCAATCAGAGAAGAAAAAGAAAGAAAAGGAATCCAAACTGGAAAAGAGGAAGTAAAACTGTCATTGTTTGCAGATGATATGACACTATACATAGAAAATCCTAAAGATGCCACCAGAAAACTACTAGAGCTCATCAATGAATTTGGAAAAGTTGATGGATACAAAATTAATGCATGGAAATCTCTTGCATTCCTATATGCTAACAATGAAAGATCAGAAAGAGAAATTAAGGAAACAATCCCATTTACCACTGCAACAAAAAGAATAAAATGCCTAGGCATAAACCTACCTAAGGATACAAAAAAACTTGTATTCAGAAAACTATAAAACAGTGATGAAAGAAATCAAAGATGCCATGAAAAGATGGAGGAATATACCAGGTTCTTGGACCAGAAGAATCAATATTGTGAAAATGACTATACTACCCAAGGTAATCTACAGATTCAATGCAATTCCTATCAGATAATCAATGGCATTCTTCACAGAATTAGATTAAAAAAATTTACAATCTGTATGGAAACACAAAAGACCCAGAATAGCCAAAGCAATCTTGAGAAAGAAAAACAGAGCCAGAGGAATCAGGCTTCCTGATTTCAGACTATACTACAAGGCTACAGTAATCGAGACAGTAAGGGACTGACACAAAAACAGAAATATAGATCACTGGTACAGGACAGAAAGTCCAGAGATAAACCACACACATATGGTCACCTAATTTATGACAAAGGAGGCAAGAACATACAATGGAGAAAAGACAGCTCTTCAATAAGTGGTGTAAAAGAATGAAATTAGAACAGTCCCTACTACCATACACAAAAATAAACTCAAAATGGATTAAAGAGCTAAATGTAAAAGCAGACACTATAAAACTCTTAGAGGAAAACATAAGCAGAACACTCTATGACATAAACCACAGCAAGATCCTTTTTGATCCACCTCCCAGAATGATAGAAAGAAAAACAAAATTAAACAAGTGGGACTCAATGACACTTCAAAGCTTTTGCACAGCAAAGGAAACCATAAACAAGACAAAAAGACAATCCTCAGAATGGGAGAAAATATTTGTAAATGAAGCACCTGACAAAGGATTAATCTCCAAAATACACAAGCAGCTCATGCAGCTCAATATCAAAAAAAAAAAAACACCCAATCCAAAAATGGGCACAAGACCTAAATAGACATTTCTCCAAGGATTACATACAGACTGCCAACAAACACATAAAAAGATGTTCAACATCACTAATCATTAGAAAAATGCAAATCAAAACCACAATGAAGTATCACCTCACACCAGTCAGAATGGCCATCATCAAAAAGTCTAGAAACAATAAATGCTGGAGAGGGTATGTAAAAAAGGGAACCTTCCTGCATTGTTGGTGGAAATGTAAATTGGTGCAGCCACTATGGAGAAGGCTATGGAGGTTCCTTAAGAAACTAAAAATAGAGCTACCATATGACCCAGTAATCCCACTCCTGGGCATATAGCCTGAGAAAATCATGTTCCAAAAATATACATGTACCACAATGTTCATTGCAGCATTATTTACAATAGCCAGGACATGGAAGCAACCTAAATGTCCGTGGACAGATGAATGGATACAGAAGATGTGGCACATATATACAATGGAATATTATTCAGCCATAAAAAGGAATGAAATTGAGCTATTTGTAGTGAGGTGGCTTGGACCTAGAGTCTGTCATACAGAGTGAAGTAAAGCAGAAAGAAAAAATCAAATACCGTGTGCTAACACATGCATATGGAATCTAGAAAAACAGTACTGATGAACCTAGTGGCAGGGCAGGAACAGAGATGCAGACATAGAGAACGGGCTTGAGGACACTGGAGGAAGGCGGGAGGGGAAGCTGGGACATAGTGAGAGAGTAGCATTGATATATGCTCACTGCGGGGTGTGAAGTGGATGGCTGGTGGGAAGCTGCTGCAGGGCGTGGGGAGATCAGCTTGATGCTTCCTGAGGACCTGGAAGGGTGGGATGGGGCGGTTGGGAGTGGGGCTTGGGAGGGAGGAAATACAGGGATATGTGTGTACATATGGCTGCTTCACTTTGTTGTATAGCAGAAACTAGCACAGCACTGTGAAGCAATTATACTCCAATAAAGATTAAAAAAAAGGGGGGGTAAATATGAAAAATAAAAAACCTCTACATAGGTCCACACATAAACTTGTGTGAGTCTTTAAAGACGGCCCCAAACCAGAAACAATCCCAATGTCCATCAGCTGTGAACAGAGAGACAGAAATGTGGTGCCTCCACACACTGTAACACCACTCAGGAACAAAAAGGAACAAACTGCTGATACACGCTACAACATGGATGAACTTCAAAAACATTAAGCTCAGTGAAAGAAGGCAAACGCATAAAACCACATATTATTTTATCCCACTGATGTGAAATCCAGAAAAGGTCAACCTATAGTATAGGAACAGAAAGTAGATGACTGGTTACCTAGGGCTGCGGGGGACGGGGAGTGACTGTTAATTGGCACCAGGATCTTTCTGGGATGATGGAAATGTTCTAAAATTGGATTCTGGTGATGACTGTACAACTTGGCAAATTTACTAAAAACCAGAGAATCATTAAAAAAAAAATTTACTAGTGAAACTATAACGCTGTTCATTAGCTCTTCCCTCATTTTCCAGTGACCTGAACCAGATGACGGTTTCCAATGGGAAGCGCTTCCCTCCAGCGCCTGCTCTCCTCAGAAGGCGCAGACCAGAGGCGCCTGTGTAACCTCACACACACCGTCCACCCCCCACTGCAGGCCCCGCCGTCCCCGCACCGGCCACGCAGCCTGCTCCCCAGCGGAGCCAATACTCCTGGTGTAAACCCCTCGGGGTCTCGGGCTCTATGGGGGCGTGAATCCCCAATGCGGGGAGTCTCCCTGCAAGGACAAGGGCACACATGACCCACAGGGTGAACAGCAGCACGGAGCAGTCACACCTAGGGGTGAAGACTCCCAGTATCCCTTACCTCAGGGTTCATATTACTGAGGCTATAGGCCGCCATCAGAGGCCCCGCCCCCAGCCAGGAAGGCCGTTGCTGCCCGCCCCTAGCACTCGCGCGCATGCGCCCCTGTCTTCCCCAGCAGCGTGCTCCACAGACGCCAGTTGGAGGTTAGCTGTCCGCGTGCCCGAGAGCCCCGCCCCCAGTGGGCGTGCGCATGTGTGCAGGCGCGGGGCCACAAGGTCCCTGCAGGAGAGGAGAGAAAGGGAGGGTTGGGGGGCATCAGCGACCCTTTCTGGTGGTGTCTCCTCACCGGCAACCTTCGTGGCGGTCTCTTCTCAAAACCAGCTCTTGTGAGATGAGCACTCGTGATTTTTAAATTGCACACGTGAAATCCACACACTTACATACACAGAGTTTCAAGAGCTCAAGCACAATATCCTCAAATTGGGGCAAGTGCTTTCTAGCCCTGTGGACTGCAGTTCCCTGGTTCTTGTCTGTACCTTTCAAAACAGTAGGTCCTTTTTCCCAGCAAGCCTGCAGTTTCCCTTAAAGAACAACCTAGCAAAGAATTTCAGACCTGGGAAACACTCCGAGATACTGTCTCCTGACTCCATTCCAAGAGGTTTTCCAAACGCATTTACTCTACAAGAATATTTATTCTTAGTGTATTCAATACATGGAGGTTTTTCAATAAATGTTGATTCACAGGTGTTTCCTTGGTCAAGTTTTTGTTACAGCTTTGAGCGAGCTGTGACAATGAGTCAATATCAACACAGCAGGTAGTATGGGAAGAATTTTACTCTGCCTTTCTCCTTTTTGGTAATATATTGCAGAATTGCAGTTGGCAATAAAAATAATAAATAGTGGGATCAGCTTATTGACCTTTATAATGCTTCCCAAAGAAACTTCAATCACCAGATCCTCTTTCTGGTCAGTTGCAAGGTTAGAGCATTTCTCACTCAACAGGATGTTTCTGAAGACCCCTCACATCTAACAGCACTAAGAGCCTCCAAGTGCACAGATTTGAAAACCCCACGAGACACGAACATGGTATCTCTTCGTTTCTCTATTGTTCCGTGATTGAGTGGAAGATGAACTGTCTTCTGAGGCTTGTGATCTGTGTCCAGAGATGTTTTTTTCTCAGTAGCCAATGCCTGCTCCCAACGTCTCTGCAGGAATGGTCAGAGATCATGATCCAAAGGACTTTTAGATGCTCCCTTCCGTGACAGGTCTTTCCAAATTCCATTCGGGCTAATTTGATTATCTGTCTCTGGGGTGTAGGATTTTGAAGCAGTACAAAAATGATCACAGTATTGGGACTGGATAATTTTTCCACAATGTAATTTTTGTATCAGTGGCCCTGAGAAGACTCATTCAGATACTGTGTCAGAGTTATGAGTGAGAATCTTGTAAATAACTGGTTGAAAAGACGGGGAAGCAACAAGGAAGCCTGGCTTTCTTGAGTGCCTGGGTACAATATTTTGCCTCACCATCCCTCTAGAATGAAGTTATTGGTTGAAAATCATTTCAGTTTTCCTTCATGATAAAAAGCTCAAGTACTCAGCGATATTTCCAAGTTGTTTATTTTTTTTCAGTCCCCAACAGGAGTTTCTTTATATAAAGTTCACCAAGATATTGTTTGAAATACTCTCACCTCTTCTCATCTTCTTTTGAGGCAAACTTTCCTGACAAGGGGCAAGGAATGTCTTAAGCACCAACAGGAGTCTTTTTCACAGTGTAGAAAAGTCCTTCTAAACCTCTCTTTCCTTCCCCAACACCCTACAATCAGTAAGAATTCTGCTGCTACAGCAGTGAGGGAATCTTGTCTCCCAAAAGATTGGGTTTCAATCTTCTGAGGTTTTCACTCTTCATCTTCCTTGACGAGTTTCTTAACAATCCTCTCTTCTCACAACACAAGACATGAATACTCTTTCATATCATCTTGATAGTGATAAAGTGACATTGATTCTCAGTATGAAAATAAGAATCAAACATGTTTTTAAAAAAGCATTGCTACCATGATTCCCATGCATATGAGACCGTATGCACTGATGAGCCTAGATTCTAAAGAGTCAGGGTAAGTAATGGAGGCAGGAAATGCACAAGCTTATAAGCTGGGCTTGCAGGATAGGATTTAGATGGAAGTGGGTTTGTATGAATGGGGATTGAACATTGGTGGATAAAGTCTTGGCATTGTCTCAAGGTGCACATCCATTTCATGGGTAGTGGATTTTTAACACCTAGAAAAACCAGCGCTCTACGATGTTTAGTCCCTTAACATAAAGAAAGAGAAGAAGATTTTCTGCCTTCTTGTTCCTTACTTCTGTCCCTCCCCCTCCTAAGCCTAGACATTCAACGCTATATGATGGCTCTTCCAAATCCATTTCATTCAAAGAGCCTGCAGATTTTGTGTGTATTTGCAACTGGGTTTCGTGTTGAAGCCAAGATGCACACTTCAGTCTCTTTACTCCGAGTTCACTTTCTCACAAGGATGAGTAACTAATAATAGCTTAATATATGATACATTTTTGGTAGTGTTGCCAGATAAAATACAGCTTTCCAGTTAAATGCAAATTTCAGAAAAACAGGGAAAGAATTTGCAAGTAAAACTATGTCCAAAATATTGCATAAGACACACATATTAAAAACTAATTCATTGTTTTTGCGAAATACAAAAATCAAATTCAGTTAGGCATTTGTTATTTTTATTTGCTAGATCTGGCCACCCTATTCTTTCAGGTACTTTGAAATTTAAGCGAGTGTAGAAATTCTTGTTCTAGGGATCTGGTGCAAAAATAGAAGAGCCATGATACCAACACAAAGACAATCATCGGAAATATCCTCAGATATGTTGGAACACATATGAATTTTCAACCAGAAAACATCTGCAGACATTTTCAAAAATGAAAATAGATTGCATTCACTTTTAGTTGCACAATGTATCTCTGGAAAGATTTTAATGAAACATAATAATGGTTTCCTCTGGGAAAGAGGATTGGGTTGACAGGGGAAAGAGGTGGGAGGAGGAGGCGTGAGTGCAAATTCCATTCTGCACAATTTGAACTTGAACCATGCAAAGGTACTATTTGTTAAACTATTATATGAAAATTTTAAAAAGGTACAAAATATTTAACAACAACGTAATACTATGAGAAACACATTTAGTGAATTCTGCTCTTAGACATGTGGGCTGCATGATGATTTTTTGATGGAGGGGGGCTTTCCCGCACAAAGGAGCATTAGTAAGGCTGCTCTTGGTGGATGTTGGTTGGAGCACAAGGACCACTTCCTTGGGAATGATGTACATACAGCAATCAACCATGCTGCATCTGTTGAGACAATCCTAATTTCAAACACTTGGTTCCACGTGGCCGTAAATACCCAAGTGTTTATCAGACTAAAAGTTCTGAATTTTGTTCCGAAAGTCTAGTCTCTGTTGAAGTAAGTCAACAGCCAGGTAGGAAGCAGAGTGGGTTGAGGGACACAAAAGTAGGTTGATGGAGAAAGAAGCGAAATAAAGAGAACATCAAATCCAACCTTGCTGCTATGACTCTAAAAAGCAATTTATAAATCGCCCACAGAGGCACATACAAATTGCATTGCCACCGTGTAATGTGGAAGGAACTTCAGTTCTTGCCTACCTGCCAGAGCCCTCATGGAATGTCTCCCCATCCCACCCAGGCCCACCTGCCCTCTGCCCCTCCCCCGCTGCAGAATGTTTCCGTCCCACATTCTATAGTTTAGATTCAAACTTCTCCCTCCTTTACTTGGATGTTGAGCATCTGCTGGAGCAGGTCACTCTCTGGATCCTGGTTTTGACTTTTCTCATCGCGGCTGAGGCAGCGATCGTCCGTGCCCAAGCCTGCGGGATGGTTTTAGAAGGAGGTAAGCCTGTAGGCTGGGGGTGTGTTCTCAGAGACCCTGCCATCCATCAAACCCTTGGGGTTCACAGGTGACAGTTGACATGTGGGCACATAGCTGGACTGGAGTAGAGGAAGGAGAGAGCTCTGGGCTCTCTCTCCTGGGGAGACTGGGGAGCCTGAAGCACTCTGAGACTGTACGGGGCAGGAGGAGGTCATTGGAGGTGGCTGAAGGGGAACTGGCCTGAGTATGGAGAAAGGATGGCAGTAGGGAGGTTGATTCTTTCTAGAAGGGAGACAAGCCTCTTTGAAACGTGTGTGTAGGGATGTGGGTGATGTCCTGGTCATGACACAGGGAGGGTCACGAGGAAAGCCTAGCCCTGTGTTGGGTTCCTCAGGCAGCTGAAGCTTGCCCCACCATATCTTTCTAAGGGATGTGAACTGGAGCTAATGTGTCTAATGGGGCCAGGGGGACAGATGGTCTTAGTCAGAAAACTATTCAGTGGGGCTGTGTGTGGCCACACCTGCAGTGAAGTGTCCTCTCCCAGAGCTAGGCAGGAAGTTCCTCTAACTGCCGCAGCCCAGACCTCCTCCACTCCTTCCAGCCCAGAGCTCACTTCTCCGTTCAGCTAACTGTTGCCTTGGATCCAACAGGGGATGGGCAACCATGTAGCTTCAGCCAAGAGAGTGCTGGGGGTCCCAGGTTGTTGGGAATGGCTCTTCCTTTTGTGGAAATGCAGTTCTTCAGACCTATGTCATCTTGTCCAGTATCTCATGGCGGACCCTCAGGCCTGCCTTGAGAGGAAGAGTTTGTTCATATTTGGTGTCACTCCTTCATGGACAGGGAACCGATGTGGAGTGCAGCTGGTTGGGGTGGAATGTGTGTGAAGGCTGATTCCCTTTCCAAAGGGGGAAGGAGTGTCACCCAGAGGCAGGAAGACATCTTCTGTGTTATTAGACGTCCTATGACACCTGTTCTGATTAACCAGGTGCACCGTGCTGTGTACCTTGTTCTCCTGGACAGGTGCTTCAGACAACTTGATCACAATGGCACCTGGCTCATGCCCGCTTCTCAGTTCGTCTCACTTTCCGTTAGAGGGAGCTGGAAGGGGAAAGACCACAGGCAGTCTTACTCCCACAACCAATGTAACATGATAATTCCCTGGCCCCTGTTTGATCCTCTGCAACCATCACTGGCTGTGAAATGACAGAATCTAAGGGACACACACCTAATTCTCAGATCCCCCCTCCTCAGAACAGACCCCTGAGTGATGACAGTGACTCTGGGCACGGGGGAGGGGGTGGCAGGACCTGGCTCACGTTAAGGGTCTGCTGTGGGTGGTTCTGAGATGCAGCTGCATGCTGGGCCGGGGTGTAATAGGTTTGTATCAGGATTCCACTGGAGAGAGATTTTTCCAGCATCTTTGTTTTGTTTTGTGAGGCTAGGAAAGAAACAGAAGATTTATACTGAGCATCAGGAAATGGAAGACTGAGGAGGAGGTGGGGCCCTAAGATTTTAAATAGTGCCTGTCCACAAAGGGCATCTGGGTGCCGAGAACTTACCTTGGAGAAGCTCCCAAACTGCTGGTGCACCTGCTGAGGGGCCTTTCTCACAGAGCAGATGTCCACCCAGTTCCAGGTCTTGGGAGACAGCCTGTGAGGCTTAGGTGCCAGGGGCGCCTTAGGGAGGCTCTCCGAGTCAGTGCTTGCTGAGACTGTTTATTCTTGGCAGACAAGGGTCAGGGAACCAGGTGGATAGAGCGAGGTCACCAGTGGAATACTTCTCAACTGGAGGTCAGAGCAGGAAAATCCCTCCAGGACATTTGCACACTGCACAGTCTCCCCTGTCCAAAGGCCCCTCCCCTGTGGAGATTTACACACTGGTTCCCCAGAGAGCCTCAGTCCCCGGTGCCCATTCTCCTCCGGCACTCACCCCTTTCCTTTGCCTCAACAGCATCTGCAGTGCTGGGAACGGATGTGACCATGAACCCTGGTGCCTCCTTGTCTCCTTTCACGGCAGTGCCCTTTGCTCCACCTGTTCCTGGCCCCCAACACTGGCCACCCCGGGAGCAGCACCCGCCACCCGCCATGACCCCATCTTTCCCTCCTGGCAGCACCCTGCTGCTGCCAGCTTTCCCCACAACACCTTTGCTGGCTCATGGTGGCCATGGCCCCAGTGCCCCTGGGGCTTGCAACGTCATTTTCCAAGTCAGCTCAGAAGCGAGGCCAGTAGAGCCCCCCCAGACTCAGACCTTTGTCCTTACTCAGGCCCCCTTCAACTGGCGCATCCCAGGGGCCCTCAGTGGGAGTGCTGTTTGTCCTGCATCCATATTCCTAGCAAGTCCTGCGATGGAGACCATTGTGACTGCTCCAGATGTTGGAGTGACTCAGGCTGGCATGGGAGGCTGGACCCCCAGCTTTCTTCCTCGAGCGCCACCACCAGCTGCCCAGCTGGTGCCCATCATCCCCCCAGCGAACTCTGGGCCACGGCCACAAGGCACTTCCAGGGAGGGCAACTTGGCCACCAACCAGTCCAAGGCCGCGCAGGATGACTCCTGTAACCCCAAGAGCGTGTGCGAGAACTTCCGACGTTGGCAGCGCTTCAAGCCCCTGGCCCGGAGGCACCTTCCGCAGAGTCCTGATGCAGAAGCTCTTTCCTGCTTTCTCATGTGAGTGAACTCGCAGGGGGTCATGAGCTTATCGGAGATTTTAGATAAAGAGGAACTGTGGGTGGACTCACAGGTTAGGATTCTAGGGATATGGCAGGAAGGTCTGAGGGCGATGTCCATGCTCTGAGAAGGCACACAGTCAGTCATACACGTCACTCTGCCCGTTCATGACATCCCTTCAGGGCCTTATGTCAACTGACCCCACCACCTTGTGAGCCCCATCAACTCGATGTCTTAGGATTCTCACGGTCATATTGACTGGAGACGTGCAGTCAGAGGGCTGTGGTGTAAGGTGAGGAGCCATGGGGTGGATGCCCCGCTCTCCTGTGGTGCTGTCTCCCCTCATTCAGGACTGGAGTGTGCATGGCCAGGGCTGTGACTTCAGAGGAGGGTAGGGGTGCGGGGCCCAGGAGAGAGTTTCATGCACACCTGGCTCTCATTGTTCGGGAGAATCCCAATAGGAACAGGGCCGTGGTAGAGCTCTCCTAAGGGCGAAGGCACTCTCCTATGAGAGCTGTGAGCCTGGCAGGCTTTTCCATCCTAAACCACAGGTCCCTCGTGAAAAGGGGACAGTTACACGTACCTCAGAGGAGTGTGCAGGAGACTCCTTGGGCTAATCTATGATGTGTTAGCAGATTGCCTGGCACCTGCCATGCCTCATTACTGAGAGTGATTTTGATTATGAAAAGGCAATCTTGAGGAGGAAGAGCGCTCCCCAAGCACAAGGTCCCAGCTCTAGCCTGGGAGTGGGTGGTCATCCTCCAGGGAGTGTGAGGCGGGGACAGTGGTAGCCGGGCAGCCTTGTCTTGCTCTCCCAGACACCTGCCTCTCCCCGTCCTTACGTTCGTTGAGTGACATGTGGTCTGCATGGCTGGGTGGGGTCGGGCAGGTGGGGGCTGGGCTGGTCACGGAGACGGACCCCGACGGCTTACAGCCCAGTGCTGCGATCCCTGGCCCACCTGAAGCCCACCATGGCACTGGAGGAGAGAGAGCAGCTGGCCGTGCAGGAGTGGCAGCGCACCAGCAACTTTGACCGCATGATCTACTACGAGATGGCGGAAAAGTGAGTCAGCGTCCTGGGCTCAAGGGCTGCAGGGTGGGTGAGAGCGGTGGCTGAGGGCCAGACCCAGGGCAGGGTCTGGCTGTAGGGGTGCCCACCAGAGAGGACAAAGGAGGAGGACTGTCACCCAGCACAGGGTCCCTGCATCCCAGGGGCCCTTTTGCCCTCCAGGAGCCCCTCCTTCACCTGCAGAGCCTGAGTCTTCTGTCCTTCCTCCACCGGGGCTCTGCCCTCCCCTGATGCTCACCCACCCTTGTGTTGACATGGAGGTCTCAGGATGGGGTGGGGTAAAGCTGTGAGTCTGGTAGGGGTCCAGCTCCAGCCATAGGGCCCTGCAGGGGAATGCGCTCCACCCACCAGCCTGCTGCCTCCGTAGTGATGGGTGGCTGGCGGCCACTGACATAGAATTTGGGACCCCCGCTCCTCATGAAGAGTGGCCTGCCTGGGTACCCTGGCATCCCTGAAGAGGCCGGGGAAGACAGCCTGTTGTCAGCCCTTCCAGGGTTTTCTCCATGGCAATCCCCTTGGTTCAAAAAACAAAATCAAACAAGCGCCTCTCAGAGGAAAGGAAAGCTCCCCTCTATGCTCAGCGTCCACGTCCTCCAGCCTCTCCTGAGCCCTGTCTGCAGGTTTATGTCCCAGGACTCTCAGTCCCAGCCCAGGATCCTGGATTCGGGCAAGGACCCCTGTGGGGAACACATGTCTGATCCAGCCTCTGGCTGTTCGTGTGGTTCTAGATAAGGACGGGGGCATGAGGAGGGTGTCCCGTGGGTCTGCTGTGGGTCCCGTTGACCTGGCCCAGTTCAGTGATGTGGGTCTATGCTGTTCAATGCCCTCCAGTGCTGGTGAGGCAGGAAGTGTCCCAGATCTTGGATTGGTTCCACAGCTCTCTGCTGTGGACAGCATCTCAGGGCCTTGACAGCCCCAAGGCACATCCTCTCCCGATCCCTCGTTCTCTGCCACCTTTGTTGGGCTCCAGAGCCCAGGCCTTTAGCTCAGGGTGGCCTATGCCTCTGTCACCCCCTAGGTTCATGGAATTTGAGGCAGAGGAGGAGATGCAGATTCAGAAGTTGCAATGGCTACAGGGGGTACAGGGCCTGCCTCCCCCAGCCCCACTGAAGCTGGATCCTCGGGGGCCCCCAGTCCCGAACGTGGGCCTTCAGCCAGGCACCCACATTCCCACTGGTGTTGACAGCAAAGGTAACAAGGGCCTCGGGATGGCCACTGTCCCCACATGGGTCCTTTTCCTTCAAGAGGGCACTGGTCTTTCAACCAGAACAGCTACCAAAGGCGGGGCGGGGGGGGAGGGGCGGGTCTCAGCAGCCCTTGGTCACAATGGGGTTCTGACTCGGTCCGTTTTGAAACTCCTCTCCCAGCTCCCTATCAAAGGACCCCACACAAAGTCTGCCTAAAGTGTGGGCTTGATGGGGAGACCCCAGGAAAATCAGAGGTCCCACACTCCTTCACATGGGACTCTCTTAGATGCCCCCCTTACCTGCCCCTCCCACTGTGCATACGGCTTCAGGTGGTCCTGACCCCGCCCCCACTCACGTCAATGTCACCCCAACACTGCAGTCACCACCGTGTGCTCGGTGGTCAGGAGGTGCACTGGGAGCCCCTCACCTTATTTCCCTCCTTCCTGCTCTGCCTCAGCCTGCGCTCCCAGGAAGGCCAGCCGCAGGGCCCAGCCTACCCGCCCGAAGCCACACAGATCCCAGCGGCCCCTGGGGCCCAAGGCACCCAAGGAGATTCCCCCTGGGGCTGTGAGAGAGTATGTGGACATCATGGAGGTACTGGTGGGGCCTGTCCACTCAGCCACGGGCGAGTCAGATGCAGAATGTGGAGAGGACGGAAGTGAGCTGAAGCAGGAGGAGGACGGGACCTACCCGGACCCAGATCTCCTGAGCTACATTGACCAGCTGTGTTCCCAGGAAGACTTCATCACCAAGGTGGGCTGGCCTGGAGCCTGGGGTCTGCTAGATTCCAGGGCGTGGAACTCTCAGCACCCAAGATCTGGGTTCCTCCCAGGCCAATGGGACTTAAGCGCAGCTCCTTGTTCTTGAGCTGTAGTGGGGGGGGGGGGGGCTTTGTGTGTAGGGAGGGGTGTGTGTGTGTGTGTGTGTGTGTGTGTGTGTGTGTGTGTGTGTGTCAGATAACCATCCCCGCCTTGTGGAGGGGAGGAGGTGCGGGTCTCGGCTTTTCACTTTCCCTCCAGGCCTTGGCTCACAGGCCACTCCTGGCCAAGGATGCTCACAGCCTCTTCCTTCTGTCCCAGGTGGAGGTGGTCATTCACCCTCGATTCCTGGAGGAATTGCTTTCTCCAGAAGCACAGCTGGATCTCTTGGCCCTAGCTGAGGAGCTGGAGCAGGAGGAAGGACTCACCCTTGAAGAGGTGAGCCAGGGGAGGGAGAGGGACACTCAGGGACCCCAGGGAGCCAGGGGAGCCAGGGACCCCAGGTAGAAAAGGGGTGACGAGGGACACCCAGGTAAGACAGGGGAGGGAGGGACTCTGGTGAGCAGGGGAGAGATAGGACCCCAGGACAGGAGGCCCACGTGGCTGTGTCCATCCCTCCCTTGCCTGGGAGGCCTGGGGTGGGTGCAGTGCAGGGCAACAGGAAGGAGGGATGGGGAGACGCGAGGGGACGTAGGACACACAGCTGGGAATCAGGTGCAGGAGGACGGCAGGAACACACAGTGTCTGCGTGTGGACTCAAGTCCCGGGGTCACCCATCTCCTCCTACCCCTGAGGGCCATTGTCCCACTGCCCAGTGCTTCTCCTCTCACACGTGTGTGTGGAGCAGTCACTGTCCTCCTCCCTCCTACCAGCTGGTGCAGAAACGACTCCTGGCCTTGAAGGAGGACAAGGGTGCGCGAGCACCCCCCAGTCACAGCGCACCCCGAATGGACTCAAGTCATTCTGAGTCCAGCGCCGGGCAAGGTGCCCAGAGGCACGACCGAGGCCCCCAGCTCGGGGTCTGCGATGATGCCTGCCCACCAGAGATGGATTTCAAGGCCCTTCATAGGCTCAGCCAGACAGACACTGGCCTGTCCAGGCCCAAAGGCTTTGTTTCCTCTCCCAGACATCAGGAGTTGCCTCCATTCCGGGCTGCATGGCCGTCCCCTCCCCAGGGTCAAAGGCGCCCTGGCCCTCGACTGGGCCCCAGGGATACCTCCGTTCTCAGAGGAGCCTCTCCTGTTGAGGAGGCCCGAGGGCCCAGGGACAGGTCCAGTGAGGACGAGGGGGACCTCCCCAGCCTGGCCTTCCTCTTGGCCTCTGAGCACAACCTCCTGCCCCGGGGCCTGTGCCTGAGTCCTGCCCCTGCCTCGGGGCTGGTCGGCCCTGGAGGTTGGGGGACCCAGAGAGCTCCCCAGGGCCCCTCCCCTCAGGGAACAGGCCTCAGCCCAGCTCCGCCAGCCGCCGCCAAGTCTAGGAAGCGGGCTCCGTGTGGAGGCCCAGCTGCTGGTGAGAAGCTGCCTGTCCCCGGGGCTGACCTAGGGGTCTCTGGGAGGCCAGCCTTGGCTCTGGGGCTGGATCGCCCCACACAGCCGAGAAAGAGAAGGTGTGACCCCTTTGCCTCAGGGGGCAGGAGGAAGCGGCACTGCAGCCAGTAGGGAACCGTGGGCCAGCTCTCCAGTGCCAGCCCCTTGGGGCGGCCTGCAGGGGACCCTAGGGGCTCCCTGTGGTCTCATCCCAGTGCTGATCCTGGCTGATGTGGGGAAAGGGAGGGAGGGCAGGACCACCAGGGTGGGGAGAGGGGGAAGTGGGGTTATGGAGGGTGAGGAAGGTGGGGGGGGTGCGGTCTGGGTGGGTGTGGGTGGGAGCAGGACCTTTGCAGTGAGGTATGTAATTTGTGAATAAAGATCGTTTTGTTGGGAGATGCTCTCAGGCCACCGTCATCTTGTTTGTGTTTGAGCTGGTCCACAGAGAGGGATCCTGGGAGGAAGGAAGGATGAGGGAGGTCACAGGAGCTGTGGATCTACAGGGGGCCAAGTCTTCCTTCCACATAGACCAGGACCCCTCAGGCTGCTCCTGGGAGCACCCAGCTCTCACTCTCCCCAAAGACCCCTTGTCATCCCCCTCGCTCAAGTCTGCCTGGCTAGGTGCCTTCTGGGGCAACTGTACCACCTTCTGCATCCCTGAACCATCTAGGGAAGGGGAGCTGCTTTTGTGCGTCTCAGTCCTCTGGACACTAACCCATTTCTGGGATGGAGCCCAGAGACAGCCCTTGTCTCTAGGGAGCTTCTCTCTGCTTCCCGGAAGCGGCCAGAGGACGCTGGGATGATCCTCTGCTCATCCAGGGTTTCCTGTGTGGGTGGTCTGACCAGAGAGGGAACGTCTCGGCCCCAGGGACAGGACCGTCTGCCTCTCTGCCTCCTTGTCGGGGGAGCATCCTCTCATCTCAGTGGGAGTATTGCCATGTGGAGAGTGGTGGTGGCAGCTACCTCTTAATCCCAGTGAGAACGGAACAAGGGGAATGGTGAGAGGAAATTCCTGGGGCGCCCATTAAAGGTATGTATAAGGGAAAGGACAGGTGGGCCCTTTCGTGGAACGTGTGGGATTTCTGTGCAGGAGCATCTTGTTTAACTGAGGGAGGAGGACCCATCTTACTGTGGCTGTGGGGCCTGGCCCTAGAGACCTATGGGTCTGCAAAGACATCCCGCAACTACTGTCCCTTCCTTTGCCACCCATGGCTGGACATGTGTGTGTACTGGTGTCAACACTGATTTGTAGTCACATATAAAACACTTCCTCCTCACAAACTATGACCACGCGTCACAAGAACAGCTCACCCAGCAGGGCAGCAGGGTAGAGGTGTCTGTGGCCCAGATCTGGGTGGGAGCTGGGATCCGTGCTGAGGAGTGTGGAGACCTCCGTCACCCTCCTGTGGGTGCTGGCAGGGGACCTCACATCGTCAGAGCAGGGTAAAGGACCCGCTGAACAGGGAGCAGACCCTTGCTGTGTCCCAGAACTCCCCCGGCCCCTCCCAGTCTGCTTAGCCCCCATCATGCGCCGTGCTGGCCCGCCTCTGAAGCCCCTTCCTCCTAACCACTTAAACGTTCTGATCTTTTGTGGACCCACCCTGGGCCTCACCCCTCTTCCCTCCTGGCCAAAGCCTCTTCTCCAGGTTCTGAGTTCTGATTCCTTCCCCAGAACCCAGGCAGGGTTGGGACAGCAGAGACTCCTTCATTCTCCCTCCTCCCCCCCAGACCTTGACAATCGCCTTTCTGTGTTTCTATGGTTTTGACTACTGTATATACTTCATATGAGTGGCTATGATATATCCTTTTATGACTGGCTTATTTCACTTAGCATATTGTCTTAGAGATTTATCCATGTGGTAGCATGTCTTGTGGTTCCCGTCCTTTTTTGTTGTTGTTGTTTTTTGGTTTTTGTTGTTGTTGTTGTTTTAATAAATTTATTTATTTATTTATTGGCTGTGCTGGGTCTCCGTCGCTGCACACGGGCTTTCTCTAGTTGCTGAGAGCGGGGGCTACTCTTCATTGTGGTGCGCAGGCTCCTCATTGTAGTGGCTTCTCTTGTTGTGGAGCACGGGCCCTAGGTGCATGGGCTTCAATAGTTGCGGCACATGGGCTCAGTAGTTGTGGCTCACGGGCTCCAGAGCACAGGCTCAATAGTTGTGGCACACGGGCTTAGTTGCTCCGTGACATGTGGAATCTTCCCAGGGCAGGGCTCGAACCCGTGTCCCCTGCATTGGCAGGTGGATTCTTTACCACTGCGCCATCTAGGAAGTCCGGTTCCCTTCCTTTTTAAGGAAGGAAATAATATTTCATTGTGTGTATAGACCACAGTATCCGTTCATCTGCGTTGGACATTTGGGTTTTTTCACCTCTTGGATTTTTGGATAATGCTGCAATGAATATGAGTGTGCAACTATCTCTTCGAGATCCTGCTTTGAATTCTTTGGGTTACGTGTCCAGAAGTGGGGCTGCAGGATTACATGGTAGTTACATGTTTAACTTTTGCAGGAAACCTCATCTTGTTTTTTCTAAAGGTTGTACCATTTTACACTCTCACCAACAATGAGAAAGAGAGCCACCATCAAGAACTTGGTGTATATCCATCTTCTAAAAATATTTATGCTTTTAGCACACCTATAGGTAATCAAAATTATATACAATACTATTTTTGCTTATATAAGCTGTCATATGTATATCATATTGCCTTTGGCTTCTTATTTCAAGATTCTTACTTTAAAGTAAGAAAAGTTGACAAATGTTCTTTAATTTTTAAATTATTTACAATTTTGCATTGTATGGATACATTAAAAATCATTTCTCAGTTCTCATGTTGGTGAACTTTTATAAAATACAATGTTACAGGGTAATCAATTCCAGAAAAAAAGGTTTTCCTTTCAGAACTTTGAAACTTTATTCCATCCAATATGGTTTTTATTATTTTTTAACATTATGCCATCAATAAATCCTCTCATGGTGGACGATCATCTTCCTTGCTAATTGTTTTTAAGATTGTCTTTTGTCTTTTGAGATCTACGGTTTCTTGATGTGTGACTAGTTTCGGGTTAAATTTATCCTCCACATAACCTATTTTGCTTCATTAACTGATAATACACATTTTTCATCAACTCGAGAACATAATATTATGTTTTTCAAATGTTTCTTCTCCACATTCTCTCCTGTCTCTACTTGCAGAACGCTGGATAGATGTATATTAGACCATCTCATATGTTCTCTCTGTCTTCATCAGCTTGGACTGCTATCACAAAATACCACAGACTGCGTGGCTTAAAAAACAGACATTAATTTCTCAGAGTTCTGAAGGTTGTAAGTCCAAGATCAAGGGGCTAGTTTCAGTTCCTGCTGAGAGCTCTCTTCCTAGCTTTCAGATGGTTGTTTTTTTACTATGTCCTCACATGGCAGAAGGAAAGAGGGATCGCTCTTGTGTCTTTTCTTATAAAGGCACTAATGCCATCATGAAAGCTCCATTCTCATGACCTAATTACCTCCCAAAGGCCCTATCCCCAAATACACTGAAGGTTAAAGCTCCAGCATATGAATTTTTTTGGGGGGTGGGGTATAAGTCCATAGCGTTCTGCCCCTGGTACCCAAAATTCATGTCCTTATTGCATGCAGAATGCATTCATTCTATCCCAACAGCCTCAAAAGCCTTAAGTCATTCCAGCATCAACTCCAAGGTTTAAAGTCCAAAGTCTGATCTAAGCAACATCTAAATCACATATGGGTGAGACTGGAAGTACTGTTCATCCTGAGGCAAAATTCCTCTGCAGCTGTAAATCTGTGACCCAAACAAGTTAAATGTTTTCAACTACGATGGTGGGACAGGCAGATAATAGACATTCCTACTCAAAAGGAAGAAACAGGAAAGAAGGAAGGGGTGACCGTTTCCAAGCAATCCAAAATCTAGCAAGGCAAATCCCATTAGATCTTAAGGTATGAGAATAATCTTCTTTGATTTGATGCTTTGCCCTCCAGGCCCACTGGGGTGCCAACATCACCCTCACAGCTCGATGGGCAGCCCCACTCCTTCAGCTTGGTGGGGTGCCACCCACACTGCAGCTGTCTGTAGGTGGAAGAGTGACAATCTCATACTTTGAAACTGAGGCCCCCTGGGCCTGTGGTGGGACTGACAGCCCCAATGATCTCTGAATCACCTTTGGGGTCCTTCTTCCCTTTTCATGAGGGGAAGTACACGTTCACACCCAAATTGCTCTATTCTCCCATCCTGTAGAATCCAAGAATTCTGACAGCCTTCCCTCATTCCGCCTGGCTTTCTCTGTCCCCTTTGGTTCAAACTGGCAGTGTCTCTGCTGGTTTAATCCCTCTCTATTCCTAGTCTCTGCGGAGGTGACTGGTTACATTAACGAGTCACATCCACAATCTCTTCTTCAAATGGTTGCTCAGCTACACCCTTAGAGTTGTGTTCAGAACAAGCTTTCTCATTTTGAAAGATGGATAGGCTAAGAATTTTCCAAATCTCTAAGTTCTGATTTCTTTCTGCTTAACAATTCTGTCTCCAATTTATCTTTCTTCTGATGTGTTTTACTATAAAGCAATCATGAGGACCCAAGCCACGTCTTCAACACTTTGTTCAGAGATCTCCTCACATGATATTGTTTCATCGCTCACAAGTTCTACCTCCCAAAAAACACTAGAACACAGTTCAGTCAAGTTCTTTATCACTTGATGATAAGAATCGCCTTTCCTCCAATTTCTAATAACATGTTCCTCATTTCTCTTTGAGACCTCACCAGAAGAGCCTTTAATGTTCACATTTCTATCTATTTATGATTATTTACGTATTCTCTACAGAGATAGAGACTTTCTCTCCAGTGTGCTTCTCTTCTGAGCCCTCACCAGAATCACTTTTAATAGGAAAAGGCTGAAAGGACTTTATGGCGATCTCAGCTTTTTTTTTTTTAGCATACACCTCAAAACTGTTTCAGTCTTTACAAACTATCCAATTTCAAGGCAACTTCCACATATTTAGGTATTTGCTACTTCTTGGTACCAAAATATGTCTTAGCTCAAGGTGATGTAACAAACTACCACAGACTGGGTGGCTTAAACCACAGACATTGATTTCTCCCTGTTCTGGAGGTTGCAAAGTTCACAATCAAGGCATCAGTAGACTCTACGGCCATAAATTTCTCTTTCATACATTCTCTTTCTTTTCTGTGCTACATTTTAGCCATTTTTTCACATCTGTCATCCATGTCATATGCTTCCTCTTTATCAGTATCTGATCTAGCTTTTCCCCATTCTCTTTGACATGTAGATGTGTGATGTTTGTATGTTCAGTTTCATCATACACTATAAAATATTCAATTTCAATGGTCAAAATTTACTAACATAAATAATGTTTACTGTTTAATACAAAACACTGTTAACTGAGACTGGCACTTGTATTTTTTTTAATTTTTTTATTTATTAATTTTTTTGAACTATCATTGTGACCCTGGGATGAATCCAGCTTGATTGTGGTGTATGATCTTTTTTATGTGTTGTTGGATTCTGATTGCTAATATTTTGTTGAGAACTTTTGCATCTATATTTATCAAAGATTTGGCTTGTAGTTTTCTTTTTTGGTATTGTCTTTGTCTGCTTTTAGTATCAGGGTGATGGTGGCTTTCTAGCATGACTTGGGGAATGTTCCCTCCTCTTCAATCTTTTGAAAGAGTTTGAGAAGGATCAGTATGGGTTCTTCTTCATATGTTTGGGAGAATTCTCCAGTAAAGCCTAGACTTTTGTTTGCAGGGAGTTTTTTGTTTATTTATTTTTTGTTTTTTTTTGTTTTTAGTTTTTTTTTCACATTCTATTTCACTTCTAGTCATTGGTCTGTTTAAGTTTTCAATTTCTTCTTGATTCAGTTTTGGTGGGCTGTATGTTTCTAGAAACTTGCCTGTTTCTTCTAGGTTGTCCAATTTGTGGGCATATCATTGTTCATAGTATTGTCTTACAGTTTTTTGTATTTCTGTGGTATCAGTTGTTAGTTCTCCTCTTTCATTTCTTGTTATGTTTCTTTGGGTGCTCTGTCTTTTCTTCTTGGTGAGCCTGACCAGAGGTTTGCTGATTTTGTTTACCTTTTCAAAGAACCAGCTCTTGGTGTTATTGATTTGTTCTAATTTTTTTAAGTCTCTGTTTCATTTATTTTCTCTCTGATCTTTATTATCTCCTTCTTTTGCTGACTTTAGGTTTTGTTTGTTCTTCTTTTTCTAATTCTTTTAAGTGGGAGGTTTAGGTTGTTTATTTGAGATTTTTGTTGTTTTTTGAGGAAGGCCTGTATTGCTATGAACTTCCCTCTAAGAACTTCTTTTGCTGCATCACATAGATTTTGTATGGTTGTGTTTTAATTGTCATTTGTCTCAAGGTATTTTTTAATTTCCTCTTTGATCTCAATGTTGATCCATTGGTTGGTTGGTTTGTTTGTTTTTTGTAGCATGTTGTGTAGTCTCCATGTAATAGCTTTTTTCCCTCATTTCTCTCTCTGTGTTTGATTTCTAGTTTCATGCCATTGTGGTCAGAAAAGATGCTTTAAATAAATTCTATCTCCTTAAATTTGTTGAAGTTTTTTGTGTGTCCTACTGTGTGGTCAGTCCTAGAGACAATATCTTGCACTCTTGAAAAAAATGTGTATTCTGTTTTTTTGTGGGGTGTTTTTAGATGTAATGTTCTGAAAATTTCAATGAAGTCTAACTGTTCCACTATATCATTTAGGATCTCTATTGCCTTATTGATTTTCTGTCTAGGAGATCTGTCCATTGATGTGAGGTGGTAAAGTCTACTATTATTGCATTCTTGTCAATTTCTCCCTTTACGTCTGTTAATATTTGTTTTCTGTATTTAGGTGCTCCTATATTAGGTGCATATATGTTAACAAGTATAATATCTTCTTCTTGTATTGATCCTTTTATCATTATATAGTGTCCTTCTTTATCTTTCTTGATTTTAAAGTCTTCTTTGTTTTTAAAGTCTATTTTGTCTGATATGAGTATTGCTACCCCCACTTTCTTGTCATTCCCATTTGCATGAAATATCTTTTCCATCCATCACTTTTGATCTATTTGTGTCCTTTGCCCTAAAGTGGGTCTCTTATAGGCAGTATATTGTAGGCTCTTATTTTCTTATCCAATCTGCCACTCTGTGCCTTTTGATTGGACCATTTAGTCCGTTGCCATTTAAGGTAATTATTGATAAATACGTATTTATTGCCATTTTAAGCCTTGTTTTCCCATTGATTTTATATTTCTTCTTTGTCCCTTTCTTTTCTTTTTGTTTTTCCTTTTGTGGTTTGATGATTTTCTTTTCTATTATACTTATGTTTTCTTCTTTTTGGTTTTTGTGAATTTATTGCATGTTTTTGTTTTGTGGTTACCCTGTTTTTCAAGTATGTTAACCCCTTCCTATCTCTACTTGCCTTAGACTTGTAGTCCTATAGGCTAAAATGCATTCTAGAGAAAAAAATCTACATTTTCTTACTCTCCTCCCCTATATTTTATGATTTTGACGTCCTCTTTTACATCTTTTATGTTCATCCTTTTGCTGTTCATTGTGGTTGTCATCAGTTTCACAAAAAATTTTTGATTTTTTTTAATCTGTGTACTGGCTTATTTAAGTGATTTACTTTCCAATTGTGATTTTCTCTTTCCTATAGATTCTTACTTCTTTTCTGTTAAGAGAGGACCTTTCCCTGTTTCCTTTAGGATAAGTTTAGTATTGCTGTGTTCTTTTAGGTTTTGCTTGTCTTAGAAAATTTTTTTATCTCTCCTTATATTCTAAATGATAATCTTGCTGCTAGAGCATCCTAGGTTGCAAGTTTTTTCCTTTCAGGACTTTGAATATATCTTGCCACTCCCTTCTGGCCTTCAACATTTCTGTAGAGAAATCAGCTTATAGCCTTATGGGGGTTCCCTTGTAATTATCTTTCTCTTGCTGCCTTTAGAAGCCTCCTTATGTTTAATTTTTGCCACTTAAATTATAGTATGTCTTTGGTGAAGGTCTGTTTGGGTTCATCTTGTTTGGGACCCTCTGTGCTTCTTATACTTGGTTATCTGTTTACTCCTTTAGGTTTGGGAAGTTTTCAGCCATAATTTCTTAAAATACATTTTTTGATCCCCTTTTCTCTATCTTTCCTTCTGGGATCCCTGTTATGTATAGATTGTGGTGCTTTGTATTATCCCATAGGTCTTGTATATTGCTATCATTTTTTTCACTTGTCTTTCTGTCTGCTGTTCTGATTAGATGATTTCCATTATTCTCGCTTCCAGATCACTTATTCGCTCTTCTGCATCATCCAGTTTTCTCCTGATTACTTTTAGCTCAGTAAATGAGTTTGTCTGAGCAAATGAGCTTTCTTATTTTAATTGGCTTAAGTTCCTTTTTACAGTAATCTGCATTTCTATCAATATCCTTTCTCAATTCCTTCAATATTTTCATTATGTCCTTTTTGAACTTGGGACCTGGTAGACTAGAGATGTTTGTTTCATTGTTTGTTCTTTCAGGGGAATTCTCTCTTTCTTTTAATTGGGAGTGGTTCCTCTGCATCTTCATTTTACTTATGTTACTCTGAATCTATGAGTTTAGGAGAAACAGTTACTACTGTGGTCTTGAAGGGCTATTTTTACGTAGGAATATTGCCTTGTCTTTCCTCAGTGTGTGTTGGCCATTATCCCCTTGATAGGGGGTAGGATTGCTGTTGTGGTGACCAGAGCCTGCACTGGATATTGTGCAGAGCCTCATCTTTTCTCTGTGGTTGTCACAGCCCTGTTAAGGGCAGGTCTGCTCCCTGGTTGTTGGAGTAGACACTCCCAGATCTATTTCTGAACTGCAGAGTGGGATAAGCAGGACTGGAACACTCCTACTGGGACAGGCCTCACTGAGTATTCCTCTGCAGGAGCTGTCCACCAGAAAGTGTGCTCTGTGGTGCCACCTGTTACCCATTGTGCAGGCTCATAAAGTACACTGTAAATGGCACTGCCCTCAGCCCTGCATCAACTGTGGGAATTCAGTCCCCCAGGCACTGTGCTCACAAAGCAACTAGCACAGATCTTCTGGAACAGAACCACTGAGGTCCGGCACAAAGACTGCCATAGTTACACACTTAGACCTGCCTTGGGAGCTACTAAGTCTATCCAGATCCCAGCCCTGCCCCTGCATGCTTGCCTGCAGTAATCCACTTAGATGTCCACAGGCACTGAGTTTACAAAGCCGCCTGTGGTACATAAATCCACAGATCGCACAGCTGCTGAGACACTCAGATTTCAGCCCTGCTTATGAAGTCATGCAGCCCCTGAGAATTGGCTAGGATTTCAGCCTTGCCTCTGTGTGTGGGCAACCTGCTGGTACTTGGGTGCTCCCAGAACTTGTAGAGGTGGAGCTGCGCCCACTGTTGCACCCCAAGAACGAGGCTGCTGTGGCGGTCCCTGCCCCTCCCTTTGAGCACACACCTTAACAATGGGGCTTTAATGGCAGAGCCAGGCCCCTTCCTGCTCACATCCCCACTTGTGGCTTGGACCACACTCCAGCCCCTTCAGGCTGTCTCCATGCAGCCAGCTCCAGTCCTCTCCCCAGGTCTGTCCTTTGAAGCCCGAGTTTCAGCACCTAGGCCTTGCACCCACCAGCCAACATGAGTCCTCAGGCTGGGGACTGCAGCAAGATGGTCAGGACCTTCTGTGCAGGTTTCTCTCTGTTCTGCCTGCTACAACCCAGCTGTTGCACTCTCCTCTGAGCTTCTGAAGCTCCCTTTCTGTCCCAGCTGATCTCACAGCTGGTGAAGGGGCTTCTCAGAGTGAGGGAATCTTTCCTCTTTCACAGCTCCCTCCTAGGGGTGTAGGTCCTGTCCTGATTCCTTTTTTTTTCCCCTTTCTTTCATCCTACCTGGTTATGTGGTGATCTTTCTTGCAATTTTGCTTGTATGATATCTTGCGCCAGCATTCAGCAGGTATTCTGTGAGAACGCTTCCACATGTAGATGTATTTTTGATGTATTCGTGGAGGGAGGTGACCTCTGTGTCCTTGTATTCTGCCATCTTGATCTGGCTCTTACCCATTTTATATATAGGAAAACTGAGGCTTTATATGGCTCTCTAAGTTGACTAAGATCAGAGCCGGCATCCATTCTGCAAGATCAAGTCTTAGTCTTACAGAGTATTGGTACTAAAATTAGGATTCTAAAATCATTTCTAACAATAAGAATTTGACCAATGAAGCCAACAAAATGAGACAGAGGAACGTCAAATTCCTGACTTCTAAAGTTGTTGAAAGTAATATGATGATGTAAGACGTAGAATAGGACTTGGGGAACTCACTGAATTTATTATTTAGGGGTCAAGATTCCTTAGAGAAAGTGAATGCAGCTGGTACTGAGAGAAAAATTTTCTAAAAAGATGGTATTTGGTGGATCATTTAGTAAAAAGCAAATTTGAAAGATCAGAGAACATCTGTAACCATAAAACCATGTCATCCAAGCCCAGTGCTACATTCTACTCAAGTTTATGGACTGTGACCATGTAATTCATTGCACATTCAAATTGAAACAAATGATGCAGTACCAAAGAGAACTCTGGATACAACCTTTCATTTATAGACCTAACCGTAGGTCCCAGACTACACAGGTATACATGCTAATTACAGCAGTGACAGATCCCCTCATGATATAAACTGCATGATAAATGGAATATCTGCTGATGATCATATCTTTTAATTCCAGTTGCTAGAATACATAGCCTTGTCTATTCTTCCTTTTCATATATTTGAGGAAATAGAATATGCCTCAAATTTTTGGATAGATAAGTATGATATCCTTGGGGGAGGAGGGAGAGAGAACAATTTTATATGGTTAATTATCAAAGCTCCCACTAGCTCAAATTAAATGTAATTTTGTTAAAGATGTAAACAGCAAAAGCAAGAAGGTTGACTGGTGAGAAAGATATACTTGAACTGGGGAAGTTGGATTCTTGCCAATATCAATCTGAACTTGAGAATCAACTAAGAATATTAACCCTCTTAGGAAGAGTCAGTATAACAAAGAAATTGCAAGACACAAAATATGTACATAATTTGCTTTACTTTCTTTTTAAAACTCACTGTATATTGGCACAGAAACATGAATGCTTATTAGTATAGACTTCTAGGACAAAATGAAATAATTGTGTGTAATTGGTAAGATGGGTTATATGGTGATTAACGTTTAGTTGTGCACATTTGCAAGGATGAAGGGACACTAAGCTGAATGTTCCAACATGCACTCACATGAGGGTAAAGTTGTAATATTTAAGCTAGGATATCTAAGGTAAGGTTGTATAGAATGTGTGGATTAGCCTCTGTACAACTGAATAAACGTATGATAGCTTGAAGGAAAGGTCAGGGAGGTCTTTGAGGACATAATGTTTTAATAATAATAATAAAAATCACAGGCACACCACTATGAATCCTGGGTGAATAAATTGTGAATGAATGAAACATTTAGTCAATGATTGAACTAAAAGCCTACAAACAAAACTGAGAAATGCTTAAATTATATGAACACAGGATCATTGGATGAATATTTATATAAGTATGGGAAAAAGAGAGCAATCACCCCAACAGAATATATTTGGACATGTCAACAGAAGTCTCTCAAAAGCCCTAACACTGTAGAAAATGGCTTGCAGCATTTGGCCCTATCTTATCAGCTTGGAAAATCCACCTGGGCAAATCATTGTCACCATTTTTTTGTGTAAACTAAAATAATCCTCTCCTCAGCTAGATATTAGAGTCCTGGCCACAATCACAGTCACCTCATTTGAAAGACTCAACCAAGGGAATGTGTGTGTAAAGATACAAACAGCCACTCTAACAAATGTCACTTCACCCTACCACATGTTCAAATAAATCATCCAATTTCTAAAACCCACTGTCTATATTGAATACCATGTTAGGCAACAGAAAGGAATTTATAGTATGTTTATGAAAGTTTTCAAGTAATACTAAGACAGGTGGGTTCATTACAGACCAAAACAAGGTAATAACTAGTAAATTACCAGGAAAGACTGATTAAGGACTAATAAGGAAAAAAATCTAGAGTCACAAAGGACAACAAATTAAACGTGTTATCTCAATCCTTATCCCTACACTGTCATATAATGCTTACATATAGGACAAATAGGAAAATGAGAGATAGAAAGGCTTTTCTCTCAAAGTTAATATATGTCAAATCTGAATTAAGAGCTTTGTATTTTGGAGCCTTATGTTGCCCCCAAGTTTAGGAAACAGGAGAGAGTCTTGGACGAATCTTAGGAATAATAAATAATTTAAAATATGCTAAGTGCTATGAAATGGTAAAGATGTTTAGATAAGAAAAAAAGAATAGCTGTCTTCTGAGAATCTTACCTCACATTTGTTTCAGAGTAGTATAAAACAAAATATATGTTTACTGATTTTAGATAGAAGGAACTCTTCGTAACTCTTTTATAGGAGGGTGATATCAAACCCTTATAACCACAATGAGCTATCACTTCATACCCACTAAGAAGGCTGTAATAAAAAAAGATGGACAACAATACATATTAATGAGGATGTAGGGAAATTGGAACCCTCATGCATAGATCATGGGAATGTAAAATTGCGCAATCACTTTGGAAGACAATTTGTCAGTGCCTTAAAAAGTTAAACAGAAGAGAATTGAAAACATACGTCCACACAAAACATAGGTCCACACAAAACATACAATAATATTCACAGAAGCATTATTCACGATAGCTAAAAGTAGAAAAATCCAAAAGTCCATCTATCAAAGAAGGGGTAAACAAGACATGGTATATCCATACAGTGGAATATTATTCACTAATAAAAAGGAATGATTCATGCTACAACCTGGATGAACCTTGAAAACATTATGCTAATTGAAAGAACCCAGACAGAAAAGGCCATATTTTATATAATTCCACTTATATTGAATGGTCAGAGTAGGCACCTGTAGAGGTGGAAAATAGATTAGTTGGTCTGGAGAGGGGATGGGGTTGGGGAGCGACAGGGAATGGGGTCAGAGTTTCTTTGGTAATGAATGTGTTCTAGGATTAGAAATGTTTTGGAATCACGTAGTGGTGATGGTTGTACAACTTTGAGAATATAGTTAAACCCAGTGAATTGTATACTTTAGAAGGGTGAGTTTTATGATCGGTGAATTATATGTCAATTTAAAAACTATATAAGTGAGTAGCTAATATTAGGGAAATAGTTATTGTACTTTAGAAAAAAAATGTTTTATCTAAAGTAAACTTCTGCAATTTAAAAATATTCATTAAAAGGACAATGCACATCAGCTGTTCCTTCTTCTTTAGAACAGATGAAATAAAAATAATGGACAGCAATGATAGGATTAATTATACAAGGTCTCTGCCTACAGAGACTTCCCTGTACAGTGGAATAGACGACATGCAGATAAATAATTACACTACATGAAATACATGGGAAAAAATGAGAGATCTATACAAGGTAATATAACACAGAAGAGAGACGGTCTATCTCTGGGTGGCATCAGTGCTTAAGGAGCTTCAAAGTTAGTATACATTGATCTGAGTCTTTATGGAAGAGTGCATCTTCCACAGATACACAGGGTGTGGAAACACATGCAGATACAAAGAGCACGTTGGTTTCATGGGTCTGCAAGTCACTCTGTTGGGCCAGAACTTGCAGAGTTTTTGCAGAAGAAGAGCTGATGAGGCTCACAAGGTTTTGTTTTTAACAAGGAATGAGACAATGAGCTTTATTCCATAGGAGATGGAGAGCCATCAAAGATAATACTCAAGGAAGTGAATTATTCAGATTTCATTTTAAGCAGATCATGCTGGCAGCAATGGGGGTCAAGCATCCGAAGACGACAAGACTAGTCGCTGAGAGATTCTTAGAGAGTAAATGGTTAAGGCAACTAAATGATGAAGCAATATTAGCAGAAATAGAAATAAATTAACCAGGTACGGACATACTTAGGGAAGAGGAGGAATTGAGAATGACTCATCTCTGGCTTAGGCAGGGAGACATTTGTTTATGTTGTTTCTATTTCTAACAAAATTATATTTAAATTGTAATGTTGAATTTGAAGCGTTTGTTGCAAATTAGAAATCTAGTTGGTAGAATTTTGCATTTTCAGCAAGGGGGAGAATGTCTGGGTTGGAGATATAAATTTCAGGGGTCATTAGAACATTCCTGGACTGATGGGAATGGATAAGATTGAGCAAGAGGAACTGATAGAAATAAGGAAAGAGGGCAAAGGCCAGAAACCATTAGAAGCCTAGATTTTGAATAAGGGAGCTTAGAGCCCAGCACATATTGCTCAATAAGTATTTGTCAAATGAGTGGACAAGTGAACTTCATATTTGCTCCCAAGGAGAGCAAGTAAGATGAAGGGTTGAATATGGAATCAAGAAAGAAGGATGCTTCTTACCTAATTGTTAGTAGATCACAATGAAAAATAAAAATCAGTCCTCTACATTGGCTGAGCATATAATTTTGGTAATTTTAAGCACAGAGATGAGATCGCTGAGTAGAGAAGAAGGCTGAAGACTAAGTTCTAATCAGGAAGAGGAGGTAGATCCAGCAACTAAGAGAGACAAGCAGCCAGTGAGATGGGGGTAAAGGGAGGTGGGAGTGATGTCTTGGAGACCAAGTGAAGAAAAGGGAGAAAGGGTAGTCATTGCTCCCAATGCTGCCTATAAGTCAAATTAGATGAGGACTGAGGATTTTATATTGGATATGGCAAGGTAAAGGTCATGAGTGACTTTAACAAGTGCTCTTCTATGAAGCCAAAATGGGAGAAAACCTAACTGCAGTGGGTGTAAGAGACAGTGCTGTGGAGGAGTCAGATATGTCGGTTCAAATAAAAGATCCAGGCAGAGAATGAGGAGGTGAAGAAAATAGAAACAAGTATGGAGTTCTAGCATAAAAGGGAGTAGAGAAATGGGCAGAGCTAGTGTGGGATGAGGAGTCGAGAGAGGGATTCTTTGTAATGAGATGGGAGATATTCCACATGCTTTTAACTGATGGGAATAATTCAGTGCAGAAAGAAAGGATGATGCAGAAGAGAAATGGGATCAGCCCAGCCTCAGAGAAGTTAAGGAGGAACAGGACCCAGAACACAAATTGGGGGTAGGGGGAGGGAGTTGGTTGGAGAATGCTACTGCAGGAACAGCAGAGGATGTGGGTCCAGATGTAGGAAACTCATTAGATTTGGTAGAATTTAATTTTACAGATAAGATAAAAATGGTAGTACATAACTTCCCAAGAACCAGGAAGCCAGGATAGTTAATTTAATTTCTGTCTAAAAATTGTGACATGTTAAATGTTGGCCCAAATGGGACATAGTATTTTTCCTTAAAAATGATACTATTATTTTCATAAAGTAATTTGTCTCTTAGTAAGTGTAAGAATAAAATGCTATAAAAGTTTGAATATAGAAGACGGCTGGGTTTTACATATCAAATATGAGAGTGAGTCAAAAATTATCTGCACTCTGGCCTTAGAATTTATTTTCATTAACTTTTAGAAAAGACGAATACATCATTTTTCAACATAATCTCCCTTCTTTTCAATACACTTTGTCCATCTGTCAATGAGCTTTCGTATTCCCTCATTAAAAAATGTTTTAGGCTGAGCTGCGAGCCACAAATGCACTGCCTCCTTCACTTCTTCATCAGAAGCGAATCTTTGTCCTCGTAGGGCTGCTTTCAGGGGACCAAACAGGTGAAAGTCCGATGGAGCAAGATCAGGACTACAGGGAGGATGCTTTAACACCTCAAAGCGAAGTTTGTGCAGAGTGTCAACAGTGTGGGCAGAAGTGTGCAGATGTGCATTGTCACACCAGATCACAAAGCCCTTGGATAGTAGTCCTCTGCGTTTAATCCAAAGTTTAGGCTTCAGCACAAACTTTTCGAAACCTAAGTCTGTCATGGATTATTTCATAGGCAGAGCCGTGGCTGATTTGCAAACGATTTGCCACACAATCCACTGTCACTCATCTATTCGACAGAGTCATTTCACATGTACACTCAATGTTGTCATCAGCCGTGGTCATGGACAGGCGTCCGGCTCCCTCTTGACGGCTAACACTTGTGCAACCTTCCTTGAACTTCTCTATCCATTCATATACACTTCTTTGCGACAAAACACCTTCTCCATACAGTGCACAAAGTCTTTGATAAATAACGGCACCGGGTGCACCCTCAGAGCACAAAAAATGAATCACTGCATGCTGCTCTTCTTTCGTGCAGATCACAAGTGGGGCATCCATTTTTGCTCGCACCTCAGTTACCAATGAACGGATGTAACACATTCACACCTGCACAGCAGTGACTGGGGAGACAGTAGCCTTGAATGGAAAGTGTTGATAAGACAGTGCGGGCAACAGAAGTTTTAATATAACTGGAGTGCAGATAATTTTTGACTCACTTGTAATATGACAGCAAGTACATTGGAATCCATGTAAAGAAAACTTAAACACAACTGGAAGATTTCTAGGGTCACTTAACTAGCCTGACATTAAACAGGAAGCCATCAATAGCAATATTTACTTTAGGAATACATGTCCAAATCAAACTCTGAGGGGTACATTTCCTTGTAAAATAAACAGAAAATAAATGCCCTAATAGCTGTCTTCCCAGTAACAGTGTATTTTCACAAAACACTTGTAAATAATTAGAATTTATTTTACATAGGAGGCATTCAGAAAAACCCTTTTTAATGAATACACGGATGAATAAACTTTGAAGAAACATTGAGGAGCTTTCTGGATCCTGTGAATAGTCAAATTATTCTTCAAAACATGAGTTACCTTCCCTTATAGGCAATAGAACATTGCCTGTTGGATCCTAGAGCAAAAGAAAAAAGTATTACAAGCTCTAAGTCAATTAGCTTTTGTAGAACAGATAATATAAGGGATACATTTATCTGAATAGAGTCATATTTTTATTAGACAGTGGGGAAAGTCTTGAGCAGACAAGGTGATAGAGATTTCAGAAGGCACTAGGAAACATTTATTTTCTAAATTCAACACAATGAATGTTGGATATGATTATAATGATCACTATTCATGTTTTCACTAACTTGTTTTGCAACTAGCGTTTCTTTACAGCTAGTGATTATTTTCTGTAAATAAAGCAGTTGGGATACTGTCTGCACCTTATCGGGTGATAATGTGACTTAAACAACATGAATTTTTATGTCCAACAGGGGAAATAATAATATTTAAATATAACATTTTGCATATAGTTATATTCAATAAATATTTGTTAATTTGATTTAAAGATTATACCTATTTTACATGAAGTAATAAATGTTTAACATAATAAACCATCAGTCCAAGAAAAGGTTGGAAAATAGTTACTATAAGATCAGTTGGGGACAAGAGTGTGATTACACGTGAACAAATTCTGACCAACAGAACACATATCTCGCTACCTAAAAAAAAAAAAGAATAGAATTATTGCTTTTCCCAAAATACATAAATACAAAGTATATGTCGAATACAAAGAAGAAATCTCTTTGGGATTCCAAAAGTCAGTTCTCTAGCTCACATAAAAGCTGGATTGTTTTTATCCCTTTACACCAGGTAAATGTACCATAAATGCTAGTTGGGAAGGAAAGCAAGAAAACTTAATAAATAATCTTTTTTACATAAAAAGTAAATGCTTTTTTAAAAAAGTTAATAATTTGATTGTAGGCCATAAATAGTCACTTAACAAATAAAATCATTTAAATTTTAAAAGTAAATCTGAGTCCTATTTTATACTCAAGAGCATTGTTCAAGTCACGAGTGTAGTTTTAAATTTGAGTGTAAGTGAAATGGTATTTCATAAGTGCCAACTAGACTTCTCTGCTATACCTTTAAACAAAATGGACACATTATTTCAGGTTAATTGCTTGAGATAGTCTCACTTTGAAATCCCATATCAATAGTTCTGTGATCATTTCAATTCAGAATGTTTGCTAAAAATTATATATATCGTTGTCACCTACTCAAAGGTCAAATATTCTTTTTAAGGTACCATTACAACTTGAAACACATTCTGATGGCTCTGATTGTAGCGATTCTCTTTAACTGTACCTGAAAAGTAACTCATGGCCTTTTCTTAATTTGTTGGATTTTAAAATCGGTTAATTTTTAAAATTTTAATCATGTCATGTGGTGTTAAAAATATGCAAAGGTTCTACAGCAATTCATACACAAGTTATATACCCATCTTCACTCTTCACGTTTCTTTGCCAGGTAAATTATTACTTGAGCTTCTTGCTATCATAGGAAACTTGTAATTTCACAAAACACGCAATGTACAATGTTAGGGAACTGAAACTTGGTGACTTCAGATGAGTGGGTATATTTGAATTGGCAAGTTTTAAACTAACGTAGTCTCTAGAAAGTGTTTATTTGATTTTGCAGGCCTCTAAGCACAGACTTCTGAGTTAGCATGAGTCTTAACATTTTGATACCATGAGCAAGGACTATCTTTTTTACTTGTTTTATTGACTCAGCACCAGAATAAAATGTTGATAGTGCATAGATTCGAATACTTTCAGCAGCAAGTGACAGGAAACCCAACTCAAGCTAGCTTAAATAATCACATATTTATTGGCTTACTTAGCTAGAAAAAGAGAAGGCAGAGAGGTGTTAGAGGTGACAATCCTGTCACCTGCCAGAGTTCTTTTTCCTACTCTAAATAGAAGCTTCATTTTCAGGGTAATAGCAAAAGAGTTGCAGAAGAATCATGACAATGTCTAGAGAGAAGGTTGCTCTGAGAATCTCTCTCATTGTGATGATGTCTTTCTCAGATGCCCCTTGAAAACCCCTTTCACATTAGCTGGGTCACATGGCATCTCCTGCATCCGTGACTTGCTCTAGAGATGGGGTTAGCTTTAGATGCACCAGAGCCACCCAATAGAGCTGACCTGGAGTGATTGAGGTCAGGTTCTCCTGAGGCCCATGAGAGGTATGGCGGAGGGGCAGATACTTGAGTACAGTTTAGGTATTATCGGAAGGAAGAGAGAAATGAATGCTTGTAGGCAGCAGAAATGTCTGTTTCAAGTAGTGGTTGGTGATCATGTATGAAATATAGCCCTCCAAAAATCAAAAGCAAATAAAAAAATTGAGGGAGCAATACTCTTCCATATATACAGAATTTTTATTCTGCAGCTTTAGAATTTTTCGGTCAGGAGATTTTTGCAATCCTGTCTTTCAAATTCATGGTGTGTTTTCAGCCTCTTTGCAAAAAAGAATTATATACCAGCTTGGTCACTCTGTGGCTGCTATTTTTTAAGTCAGGCTATAACTTTGGAAATAGTATCCGATATTTTATTTGCCTCCCGCATTTGTTACTGTTCATTTCAGATTATGTTTTTTTCTAATGTGTTATTCAGCCAGACTTTAACAAGCACTATCCTTACTCAAGGTACTTTTTACACATCTTTCATATATTATTGGCACATATGTAGTTCATGAATTTGGTGGAGGAGATAGAGTTTAAGGCGAATATGCTGGGCTATCTGATAAAACGATTTGTTTGGAGTGAGGGATTAATTAGAACAAAATAGGAGCTATGCAAACCCTTGTTATATTACATTTTCCATTTATATTAAATCTTGACTATGTTCCTAGATGTTCAAGCATCTGACTAATATTCTTGCTTCACTTGCCATTTGATTCAAATGTGATCATAATTGATGCTTATAAACCCAATAATATGGTTAGAGACTCATCACTTATAACCAGCTAGGAAAAATTCCTGAGCCTTATAAAGCTATCTCCTCATTTATAAAAAAGAAAGAAAAACTACCTCACTGAATTGTGGGAAGATTTAAATGAGATGAACTGTGTAAAATCATGGAGCAATGTTTGACATAAAGTAGGCCCTCCATAAAGGTTAAGCAACTTCTGGAAAAGGCCTGTTGCTGGAGTGTCCCAATTAAAGAAGTTAACCTTCAAAGGAAATGAAGCGTATAAATACAAATCCTTTAATCTTATAGTATTGCAAGATTATTTGTTTGTTTTAGTGACGGGCAAGAGTAAAGAATATATAAATTGGTATAGTTTCAAATTCCCAAAAATACATAGAGAGAAAGGTAGACATCTTTAAAACTTTTTTCTAACAGAACACAAACGTGTATCTACTATGGCCTACTCCACAAACCCAGAGGGAAAAAAAATTATGCATATCTCTTATTTGGTTCCTGTTAATCCACTGGGTCGTCTTTGGTTACCTGCATCCCTCCCTAAATGCCACAGCTCTTGTCAGACACCCTCTACAAATAGCCACCCTCAGAGTTCTGGTCACTTCTCCCTTTTCTTCAGACCGGGAACAGGTAATGGTTCTCCGCTGTTGCTAGTTCTGAAGTTCTACATAATCCTTATTTTTGGTTTCTTTAAACACTCCCACAGTTTTAAAAATAATCCTTTGAATCAGTTGGAGTTTACCCTCTATTTTCTTCAGAGATCCTGACTGAAACAATTAAATAAGGACGCAAGCCAGGTTCTCCAAAATAGGAACTCCTACAGGTGAAACCACATTTCATGTTGTGGGTAGCATTTCCTCTAAGCACCCCTGGAATCAGAAGGAGGATAGGGAGCTGTGAAGGGTATTCCAGGCTACAGACCCACTAGGCCCGCATAGGAGTGAACGAGCCTTCACGTGGTTCCCACCCCGGCCTCCACGTCGTCCACCTGGGACTCCAGGTGTAGTGGATTAGAGACCCTGCTGTACCCCATCTGAATTCCTGACCCACAGAAACCATGAGACAGAAAAAGTTATTATTGTTGCTTTAAGCCACTGCACTTCGAAGCACCCTGTTACACAGCAACAGATAACTACTACGCTTGTCCTCTCCAGCGTCTGTCCTCTGAGGAGCTCCCAACCTCTTCCTCTTTTTCACTGTCCATCATCTCTGACACCTGTGAGAATAGGCAGCGCCAGCGCTCACTGACCCTAATGACACAGCAGACCAGGGTGACTCATGTCTCCTGTTCTCTAAGCCTTTCCTGACAAGACTTCACAGCATAACACAGTGGTAAAGAGTGCACACCCTCTAGCTGAACTGTGTGCCTTCAAGTATGAGCTCTGCCGCTTACTAGCAGTAAGCCCTTGAACCAATAATATAACCTCTACATACCCCAGTGTCTGCATCTGTAAAATGGCGATAATAATAGCACATGGTTGATAAGGTTATTAGGATTAAACAAATTATTATTTGTATATTGTTCCAGAGTGCCTGGAATATAGAAAGTGTATATTTTATAGAATATAAAATAATATAAAACATATATACTATATAATATAAATATGTTATAGATATAATTATATCTATATATAGATTACATACATATATAGATTCTATCAATATAATATTATATAGATACGTAGTCTATATAGACTATATAATATCTATCTAATTAGATATATCTAATATATATATCTAATCTATAGATTATATTGATAGAATCTATATATAGATATAATTATATCTATAATTATATATTAAAGATATATAAAATATATAATATAAATAAAAGAATATAAAATAAGACAGTATGCCAGAAAATGACCAATTTCCCCACAAAGCAACAATGGGAAGACTCACTGAATCCAGAAAACCTAAATAAAGGATGGCCTGAAAAACCTGGTCTCTTCTAAAATATTCTAAAGTATTTTGTTAAGGGTAACATGCTAATTACCTGATATGAATACACACACATATGCTTGTGCTAATTTGTCTCTGGCTTTCTAAAGCATAATTTTGGACATCCTTAACATAGACTGTTAGCTTTCTCCTCTGTTCTTTAATAAATCTTGAGATATGTACATCAGGTCTGGTATATAAGCCAAGATCCTGACAGGAAACAGATGACATGCTCAAACTGGGTAATTCAAGAGAATTTAATTAAGGGACATTTTTGAAAGGTGGACAAGATTTCTAAAAGTCAATAACAAAAGATAGTACAGTTAGAAATGGCAGGGAGCCATTACCTCCCATAGGCTGTAAGGCAAGAGTAGTTCTATGGAGAGGGCTGTCTTGAAGAGATTTTGGCAGAGGGACACAGCCAACCAGGGCTGACCCAGTTGGGAGGTTACCAGGTGTTTGGTTATTTATTGCTGTGAAACAATAATCATGTATTGTACGCACAATATTGTGGGTCACTAACTCTGGCAGGGCACAGCAGAAATGGATTATTTTTGCTTCACAAAAGCCTGGAGTCTCAGCTGGGGTGGTTTGAACAGCTGGAGATGTTTGAGACAGCTCAACAAGGGTCATATATCTGGGGCCTCAGTACGGTTGTTGGCTGAGTTCCTTCATTCTTCTCTATGATATATCTGCTGGGATTGCAACGTCCTCCAAGATGTTGTCTTCACTCACGTATCTGCCTTGGAAGGCTGGAACAGCTAGGGGATGGCCAGCATCGCTCTCTCTCCATGATCTCTCCCTATGGCTTCCTCCAGCAGGGAAGTCTCAGGGTAGTTGACTTCTGACAAGACAGCTCAGAGCTCCAAGAGTGAGGGCTCCAGGAGACCTAGGTAGTAGGGGCTGCAAGGCTTCTTGTGATGCCCTAGCCTTAGAAGTCTCAAAATGTTACTTCCACTACATGCGATTGTTCAAGCAAGTTACTTAGGCCAGCTCTGATTAAAGGAGAGAGGGGAATTAGACTCCACTCGTCAAATCTTCAACTGGAGAAATAGCACAAAAACCCTTGACAGCATGTTTAGTTTAGCATGTCCGGTTATTAAAGATTCTGAGCTCATTTCCTCCTGGCCTGCCATCTCTTGCTGATGCTCTCTATAAACCAAGACAACCAATACCCAGAGGGCAAAGGAGCTTGATTTTTAATCCTACTAAAATTTAAAAATTTGAGAAAATTTACAAATTTATAAATATACAAATTTATATTATTATACTTTTGTAATCACGTCATATATTTATTGTTTGTTAATATTGGGTTGGTCAAAACATTCATTCAGTTAGTGAATATGTTGTTCAATAAAGTGCTTTGTGAAAATGAAAAATGTCTTTTAGTTTTACTTAAAACCAAATGAACTTTTTGGCCAACACAATACATTCTTATATTCATATTATTTTCTTAATTGAAATACAGTTAATTGACAATGTTGTGTTAGTTTCGGGTGTACAGCAAAGTGATTCAGTTTTATATATATGTGTGTATACAAACACACACACACATATATTCTTTTTTCAGATTCTTTTCCCTTATAGGTTATTACAAAATACTGAGTATAGTTCCCTGTGCTACACAGTAGGTCCTTGTTGGTTATCTATTTTATATATAGCAGTGTGTATATGTTAATCCCAGATTCCTAATTTATCCCACCCTCCCCCCTTTCCACTTTGGTAACCATCAGTTTGCTTTCTATGTCTGTGGGTCTATTTCTGTTTTGTCAATAAATTCCTTTGTACCATTTTTTTAGATTCCACATATAAGTAATAGCATATATTCATCTTTGTCTGACTTAGTTCACTTAGTATGATCATCTCTAGGTCCATCCATGTTGCTTCAAATGGTAGTATTTCATTCTATTTTATGGCCAATATTCCATTGTATATATGTACCACATCTTCTTTATCCATTCATCTGTCGATGGACATTTAGGTAGTTTCCATGTCTTGGCTATTGTAAATAGTGCTGCAATGAACCTTGGGGTGCATGTATCTTTTTGGATTACAGTTTTCTCCAGATATATGCTCAGGAGTGGGATTGCAGGATCATATGGTAGCTCTGTTTTTAGTTTTTTAAGGAACTTCCATACTGTTCTCCATAGTGACTGTACCAATTTACATTCCCATGAACAGTGTAGGAGGGTTCCTTTTTCTCCACATTCTCTCCAGCATTTATTGTTTGTAGACTTTTTGATGATGGCCATTCTGACCGGAGTGAAGTGGTACCTCATTGTAGTTTTCATTTGCATTTCTCTAATAATTAGCAAAGATGCTGAGCATCTTTTCGTGTGCCTGTTGGCCATCTGTATGTCTTCTTTGGAGAAATTTCTATTTAGGCCTTCTGCCCATTTTTTGATTGGGTTGTTTGTTTTTTTGATATTGAGCTGTATGAGCTGTTTGTGTATTTTGGAAATTAGTTTCTTGTTGGTCTCATTATTTGCAAATATTTTCTCTCATTCTGTGGGTTGTCTTTTTGTTTTGTTTATGGTTTTCTTTGCTGTGCAAAAGCTTTTAAGTTTAATTAGGTCCTATTTGTTTATTATTGTTATCTCCATTACTCTAGGAGACAGATCCAAAAAGATATTGCTGCAATTTATGTCAGAGTGTCCTGCCTGTGTTTTTCTCTAGGAGTTTTATAGTATCCGGTCTGACATTTAGGTCTTTGGTCCATTTTGAGTTTATTTTTTGTATATGGTGTTAGAGAATGTTCTAATTTCATTCTTTTACATGTAACTGTCCAGTTTTCCCAACACCACTTATTGAAGAGACTGTCTGTTCTCCAGTGTATATTCTTAGCTCCAGAGGAGCTTGTTTATGTAGTCTTTATAGGTCAGCCTTCTGGGAACAGAGTAGGACCTGAAGGAACAAACAGAAGATATCCAGCATATCCAATGACTCTCCAAACCCTCAAAAAGGCTTTCAAGCACTGTGCTAGAGTTATATAGGAGTTTGTTCTTGAGAACATGGGAATGACCAAGAGGAGAGAATCCTATAAGCCCTTCATTGCATTTGTATTTCCTATTATTGTACCTTTCATTCTTCCAGTCTTAATCTGTGTTCATATAGAAGTGTTCTTTGGTATGGGCTAGAATTTCATTCCCTACATACCGTCAATTATGGTACTGCAGTTTCCCATCTACAGGGAAAAAATAGACTTACCTCCAACTGGAATCCCACCATTGGAATATTCTTGCAAATCATTCTTACACAGGGTGGGTAGCAACATGTTAGTCTGTGTGTGCTAGCATGCTGAGGCTTGGGATGCAGTACATTTGTGCCTCAGGAGTCTAGCAACATTAGATACTGTGTCCCCTTCCATCGTGAGGTTCTATTTAAAAAAATTTTTTTTGGATGGAAGGCAGGGAACGGTAGAGTATCAGGTGAAGGCCTTAAACTCATACTGTACATCATTTTCTGTTTGGTTTATCTTCAGAATCAAATAGTTACTTCCTTTTTCAGCAAAGCCTAGTAAAGGAGCATTCTCCTTCTATACCTTCCAGAATTTTTTGCTGTCCAGTAATTTTTAAATATATTATAGTTTCCTTTTAAACTAAGTCTTATCACAGTTTTCCAGATTCCCCAAGTCAGAAAGAGCTTTTTCCTCCTGAACTATCCACACACTTCCAGTAACAAGTAATGTAAGGCATATTCATTTCGCAACACGATGTCTGACCCTTTTCATCCTGGAATTAGGTGATTCGGAAGAATGTGTGGTAGGAATATTCATATAAGTCTCTCCCACACCAGGGCAGCGAGCAAAAACTTAACAATGAAAAGAATTGACTTTGAACCAGATAAAGATATCTCCCTTAAACCAAACTAAATGTATTCCTAACTGAACGTCCTCTTAGCTGAATCCCCAAAATGCCTTCAGCCACTCCAGTGATATTGCTGACGTCTGAGGAGGAAATTTTGGGTGTAAAGAGTCCGTTGTCTTAAACAGTCAGCAGTTAAATAATTGCAACGATGTGGCCATGTTGCTAGAAACCCACTCAGAGATTCAGAAGGGGCCCTATAAAGGAATGATCCGGAAGCTTCTGTAACGTTGGGGTACATCCACCTCTGCCCTTTTTTGCAGATGATGTTTCCTCAGGAGGAGCCGTTGCTCTTCTCTGCCTCTGTGTCTAGATCAGGGACATCCTGAGTCAGCTTGGCACATAGTACACCCCAGCCCCTGCCACCCCCGCTGCCTCCCAGTGCTGAATTACAGCTCATAAAAAGACGTGGTTTCGTTCCTCTCTTCCAGAAGTTCCAAATTCCTTATGAAAATTAATCTAACTCCATCCTAGGGACCTTGTTTGTGATGAAGGGGTCCCAGGGAATGGCAGCCTTTTGTTTCAACTGTCATTCCCCCTTCAAACAAGGGAACCCTTCCTATACCCCATGTACATAACTAAAGGGAAAATGTCACGTGATTTGTAGCAGAGGATCTGATTCAAAGAAACTGTCTCCTTTCTTACAGGTTGGAAGTGCTCACTGAATTTTTAATTCCCCCGCCCCCCCCAAAGGCTATCTACAGGTATTGTCTGCCTCAAGAGGCACCCTGTTACTTTTTTTTAGGTGACTAAAACAAATACATGTACATATATTTATCAATTATATGCTATAACATTTTAGGTTATGATGTGGATATACACAATTTACTGTTCTCAAGGACCTTATAATCTGGTATTCAATGCTTAACATTTAGCACCTAGCATGTACCAGAGAGTATTGTGGGAGCTGGCGACCCAGTGGTGAATAAAACAAACTCAACTTTATGGAGCTTACAGACATCTGGAATAAACAAATAAATAATATAGACTATAATGTCCAGAGTAGATAAGTGTATCAAGAAAAATACAGCTGTGTTTGGCAGTGGTCTGATTGTGTGTCCTATTTACTTACTCAGAAGATCCTTCTGAGATGATACGTGAGCAAAGATCCACATTAATTGAGATGTGGAGCTAGGCAACTATTTGGGTTTTTTTTTTTTTTTAAGTCAGAGTGCGCAATCTCCCCAATTTGGGAGATTTTTTTTAATCTTAATAACAATAAAAACTGTTAATGAGTCACAAGAATAGTAAATAAGACATAAGAAACCTTACTCATTCATTCATTCAGTTATGTTCCTAGGGATACAGATATGAACACAAGGTCTTAGAAGGGTGTGACTAAGATTAGCATGAATAAGACCTGGAGGGGCCTGCCCTCCAGGAGCTCCTATCCTGATGTGGAAATAAATTTCAAGTAGAGGATTACAGTACAGTGCAAAGGTTGGGCATGTGTTATGAGATTACTTAAGAGGTATACTAAATGAGCCTTGGGTGAGAAGTGGGGCCTGTTAAGGCCTGGGAGTATGAGTTTGCTGGAGAGCTTAATCTCTAAATGAAATTCAGAGGAAACAGTAGGAGTTAGCAAGAAGCCAAAGAGAGCACATTTCAGCCTTGTGCAAAGTCCTGGGAAACTGAGAATATGCTACATTTAAAGAACTGTGGCACTGATGCTTCTGCCAGTGTGAACCCGGTTCAGGCCACACATGGCTTTATATGTCCCACTGAGAAGATTGTCCTCTGGTTAGAGGGGATAACGGGGAAACACCAACATGTTTTAAGACGGAAGTGACTCCAGCAGGCTTACACTTTGCAAAGATCACTCTGCCTGCGACATAGAGAACGCATGGCTTCAGGATTGAAGACAGGAAGTGGGTTGGAGAAAGGGGATGGATTTAAGAGCTGTGATATAAGATCAGTCTTTAGGACTCCATGATTGGCTGGAAAAAGAGAAAATTACAAAATAAATTATTTACACCAAAAAGGTGGCTTCAGAGAATGGATTTGGAGTCAGTTTTGAACCATATGCTGGATTTGAATAGATGGAGTAAGGAGTTTAATAGAAGGGAGAGGGCTAGAAGTCCCTTCATGTAGTTATTCTCCAGGTAAGAACTACTGAGCTCTAACTGAGTGCTGGGCACTCTGCCTACTAAGGTATATTTATTATATCACATAATAGTCAGAACAAGTCTATGTGAGCCATTGTTATTCCTGTTACAGAGAAGGAAGCTGAGGCACTGGGCAGTCACCCAGCTGGAAAACAGGATGATACAAACTTCCAATCTAGACTATAAAAACCAGAGCCATTATTTTATAACCATTTCTTATTTTACCAAAAAAAAAATGTATTTCCCACCAGACCATAGGTGAAGTAACTTTTGACTGTTTAAGATATACAAAAAACCAAATTCACTCTCAGCATAAAATAAACAAACCAGAATATTGTTACTACTGAAGAGATGCAAAAAGTCTGCTGCAGACTCTGAAAGCATTCAAAGAAGAATTTCCCAAAATGTTTTGAGCAATGGCAATACCATTCATAAAATCATATGGCCTTCCAAGGTAACTATTGCAGAGAGAAAATCACTTGCATTGATCAATTCTAGAGTTTTAAGACATTATTGAAATGTTTTTCGGTTTCACAGACCGAATATGAAAGAAATTTTGCAGGTTTTACTCTCATGCTAGAATAGCTTGCACAATACTTCTAATATATGCACCACCTCAGTGATTTCATGGACAGGGAAGAATGAAAACAAATGAACTGAAGGAATTGGGGCCTGTTCTGTGGAGTATTTCCTTCTTTCAACTGATTTATTGATGACTCTTCTTGGAAGTGCTATTATTTAAAGAGAACATTTTATGTAAGCATAGCTGGAAATTTTATCCTAGAACTTCCAGATTGGAACGGCTGCACATCATCTCCTGTCAATATATTATTCATTTCCCTGTAAGAAAGGAATGGGAAAATTCAGTCACTGTGACTATATCTATTAATATAAAGAATGAACTTCTGGCTTCATCTAGATCTTCATACAGCCTTTGTTTACTTAAAAAATGGAGTATTTTCAAGGCATCTATCAAAGTTGAGTGAAAAATTTTGCACACTTATTATCCCTAATTTGGGGGTCTTGTTTGAGTTTTAATTGATTTTGTTAAATTGTAAAATGTTGATTTTTGTTTTCAAAGAATTGAGTCAAAGAGGTTTATCCAAAAGCTACTCCTAAAAGATGAAAGTTATCTCCAGTCATGAGGTTCTTTCTTTTTCTCTGGCATAATAATTAAACCACACCTTTCCTTACACATTTGGAAAGAGGCAGGCTTCACAACGGTGTCTATGCAGCCATCCGAGGTTTTCTAAATGAGACTGAGCATCAAGTAAAAAATTTTCATCTGTAACTTATAAAGGAAGAACAAATGATTCTGTAGGCTAGACTCAAGATCAACAAACCTATCTCTTTTTTTTAATACACATTTTGTTCCTTTAACCTTTAAAGAGTCTATTTTAAATGACCTACTTTTAAACTGGTTTTCAGTTAAGTGTGTCACACCTGGATGCAGTTAACTTAAAAGTGTTTCACTCCTTGCTATTTCTTTCTAAACTAATTATTTTATTTTTAGTCACTCTGACTAGCGCAGGATATCTTCTCTAGAGAATGAAATCTTTTCTGTAATATGAAAGTGGATGAAAAGAGTACAGATTTGTTCTGGATATAGGTGTTTTAGGTTATTTTACGCTTCTGTGAATGGTTAATATTATTTATCAATTAAAATGACATCATTCCTCTGTTTAACATATTCTCCATATGCAGGTGAAAGGGCAGTGAGGAGCCTCGAGAGTTCCTGAGGTTGATCTGCCCTGAGACAGGACTTCAAAGCATTATCAGAAGATGGTTGTCCACCTCATTTGTAAAAGTCTCTAGGGAAAAATTCCACAGTTGGTTTTCATCACGAGTCCATCTGTGTTGCACCCTTCTGTCAGGAAAGTGTGTCTAGTATCTGTCCGGAATCTCTCCTGTTTTAATGTAAGTCCATTTCCTCTATGTGTGACCTTCCTTGATACAGAGAACAGCTGCTTGCCATCCTCTGTATAGAATCCTTTCACATGGATCAGCCTTTGTATATCAAACTGAATTCTTGGCTGCTTCAAGGGACTTAGGTAGAAAACCCTAGGTTTGATTTGAGGGGAAAATGCTGTGTACTGATTGGAATCATTGCACTGCACTATAAGATAGTTTTATTATTCATAGTTTGGCTCTGTCTTTGAAACTTAGAATTATGATCTGATTTAAATTCACACATTTAAGATATTAGGCTGATCTCTACTGTGTGACAACTTGAAACATGTACTCCAACACTGTCCTCAGAAAACTGCTATGTCACATGAGCTTAGTGCTGCTAAGAATAAACGGTGATGTTAAGTGTGATATGACTTCCAAAGACTACTAAAAGAAATAACCCTTCCCCAGAGATCAGTTGCTGACATATTTACACACATACAATGAGCAAAAGTATTTCCAAGGTACTCTAAGGAAAAGCCCAGGACTTCCCTGGTGGCGCAGTGGGTAAGAATCCACCTGCCAATGCAGGGGACATGGGTTTGATCCCTGGTCCGGGAAGATCCCACATGCTGTGGAGCAACTAAGCCCATGTGCCACAACTACTGAGCCTGCACTCTAGAGCCCACAAGCCACAACTATTGAGCCCGCATGCCTAGAGCTGTGCTCTGCAACAAGAGAAGCCACCCCACTGAGAAGCCTGCACACTGCAACGAAAGGCACCCCCCGCTTGCCACAACTAGAGAAAGTCCATGCACAGCAACGAAGACCCAACCAACCAAAAATAAATTAAAAAAAAGAAAAAGCCCACATTTCTTTTTAAAATGACCCAACAAATATCTACTGAACCCATGCTATGTCCCAATCACTGTGCTTTATTATACAATATTATTCTAGATGGATTCCTGAGGTGGTCTCCATGATCCCCTCATCCTGCTGTTTACACTCAGGTATGATCCCTTCCCCTTATGTGAGGGCAAAACCTTGACTTGCTTCTTTCAACTGAAAAAAAATGTTCAACCTAAAAGTTGAGAATTATATTTTAATCAGTGGCCTTATGGAGGACTATAGGATACATCCTCTCAAACAGCTCTGAGGAACTATTCCATAGAGGTAAGGGAGGAGCCAGGACATAGAGGATTTTCTGCTGGGAAAACAAAACAAAACAAAACCATGCAGTCAAACATCAAAAGACTACTGCTAATCACCCCCCCCCCCAAAAAAAAAAAAAACAAACAAAAACCCCAGACATTTCAACTTAATGATTTTTAGTGCTTTGCTATATATGGGAAGATGCAAGAGTCTGGGCTTATAGAAATTATTCCTTTGTTATGCATCTTAACTATCAATATCTAGGGCCAGTATTCTGCTTTTCTCCATACTGTATTCCCCTCTGAGCACACTGTTGGGGCAGCTGCAGTGGCTCATGGCTTGATGGCAGGCAACATTCATTGTTTACTGAAATGGCAGGCAACTTTTTTCTGTCCACACTTCCACAAATATAATATGGCAAAGGTACGTATGCATGTATGTATGTGATTGTGTATATGTGACTGTTTGATTATATTATTATAAGTTTATACTGCTCATCTTACTGGAGGCTCTCTCCCTTGCTGGCGGCTCTCTCCCTGCTGGCTTTGAGGAAGCAACTGGACATGTTGGGAAACTCCATGTGGCAAGGCACTGACAGTGGTTTTGAGAAGCAGAGAGGGGCCTCCAGCCAATAATCTAAAAAGGCCTTCAGGAAGCACCCAGCAAGAAAAAGAATTTCTCAGTTCTACAATCACAAGAAATTGAATTCTGCCAACAGCCTGAGTAATCTTAGAAGAGGATCCTTCTCCAGTTGAGCCTCAGATGAGACTGAAGCTCTGGCTAACACCTTAATGCCTTGTGAGACACCTCTGAGCAGAGGACCCAGCTCAACCAACCCAAACTTCCAATTCACAGAAACGGAGGTAACAAATGTGTGTTGCTTTAAGCCACTAATATTGTGCTAATATCATTGCATAGCAATAAATAATAAGGAGCTCCTCGGTCTTTGTCTTTCTTGACCTTGAAATCTTTGAAGCATAGAGGCCAGTTATTTTGTAGAATGTCTCTCAGTCTAGGTGTGTTTTATATAAATCCCTCCATCTCATCCTCGTGATTAGATTCATGCTTTTGGCAGTAATGACATAGAAGTAATGTTGTGTCCTTCTCAGTATATTCTATTAAAAGGTGTATACTGTTAGTCTGTCCCAGTATAAGTGATACTAAATCAAATCACTTGGTTAGAGAGGTATCCAACAGGTCTCTTTGTTGTAAAGATACTATTTTCCCATGATAAATAATAAGCAACCTGTGAAGAGATACTTTTATTTTAATTTTTATTTGGAGTATAATTGATTTACAATTTTTATTTGGAGTATAATTGATTTACAATGTTGTGTTAATTTCTGCTGTACAGCAAAGTGAATCAGTTATATGTATACATATATCCACTCCTTTTTAGATTCTGTTCTCATATAGGTCATTACAGAGTATTAGAGTTCCCTGTGCTATACAGTAGGTTCTTATTAGTTATCTATTTTATATATAGTAGTGTGTATATATCAACCCCAACCACCCAATTTATCCCTCCCCCCCTTACCCCCTGGTAACTATAAGTTTGCTTTATACATCTGTGACTTGTAGATAAGTTCATTTGTACCTTTTTTAGATTCCACATATGTGATATCATATGATATTTGTCTTTTTCTGTCTGACTTACTTCACTCAGTATGATAGTCTCTAGGTCCATCCATGTTGCTGCAGATGGCATTATTTTATTCTTTTTTATGGTTGAGTAATATTCCACTGTATGTATGTGTGTATACACACACACACACACACACACACACACACACCCCACATCTTCTTATCCATTCCTCTGTCAAAGGCCATTTAGGTTGCTTCCACATCCTGGCTAAATAGTGCTGCAGTGAACATTGGGGTGCATGTATTTTTTTGAATTATAGTTTTCTCCAGATATATGCCCAGGAGTGGGATTGCTGGATCATATGGTAGCTCTGTTTTTAGTTTTTTAAGGAACCTCCATACTGGTTGGACCAATTTACATTCTCACCTACAGTGTAAGAGTGTAAGAGGGTTCCCTTTTCTCTACACCCTCTCCAGCAATGGTTTGTAGAGTTTTTGATGATGGTCATTCTGACTAGTGTGTGAGGTGATACCTCATTGTCATTTTGATTTGCATTTCTCTAATAATTAGTGATGTTGAGCATCTTTACGTGTGCCTGTTGGCCATCTGTATGTCTTCTTTGGAGAAATGTCTATTTAGATCTTTTTCCCATTTTTTGATTGGGTTGTTTGTTTGCTATTGAGCTGATGAGCTGTTTATATATTTTAGAGATCAATCTCTTGTCAGTCACTTTGTTTGCAAATATTTTCTCCCAATCTGTGGGCTGTCTTTTTGTTTTGTTTGTGGTTTCCTTTGCTGTGCAAAAGCTTTTAAGTTTCATGAGGTCCCATTTGTTTATTTTTGTTTTTATTTTCATTGCTCTAGGAGGTGGATGAAAAAAGATCTTCCTGCAATTTATGTCAAAGAGTGTTCTGCCTATGTTTTTCTCTAAGAGTTTTATAGTATCTGGCCTTACATTTAGATCTTTAATCCATTTTGAGTTTATTTTTGTGTATGGTATTACAGTGTCCTACTTTCATTCTTTTACATGTAGTTGTCCAGTTTTCCTAGCACCACTTTTTTTTTAAATTTTTTATTTTTTTATTTTTTACAATAAACTGCATATGGAGTGTACAATTTGTTATCCCAATCTCCCAATTCATCCCCCCCCCAACCCTCCCCACTTTCTCCACTTGGTGTCCATATCTTTGTTCTCTACATCTGTGTCTCTGTTTCTGCCTTGCAAACTGGTTGATTTGTACCATTTTTCTGTAGTCCACATATATGTGTTAATATACTATATTTGTTTTCCTCTTTCTAACTCACTTCACTCTGTATGACAGTCTCTAGGTTCATCCATGTCTCTAAAAATGTCGCAGTTTCATTGCTTTTTACAGCTGAGTAATATTCCATTATATGTATGTACCACATCTTCTTTATCCATTCATCTGTTGATGGACATTTAGGTTGCTTCCATGTCCTGGCTATTGTAAATAGTCCTAGCACCACTTTTTGAAGTGACTGTCTTTTCTCAATTGTATATTCTTGCCTCCTTTGTCATAGATTAGGTGACCATAGGTGTGTGGGTTTATCACTGGACTTTCTATCCTGTTCCATTGATCTATATTTCTGTTTTTATGCCTGTATCATACTGTTTTGATTACTGTAGCTTTGTTGTATAGTCTGAAGTCAGGGTGTCTGATTCCTCCAGTTCCATTTTTCTTTCTCAAGATTGCTTTGGCTATTTGGGGCCTTTTGTGTTTCGATATAAAGTGTAAAATTTTTTGTTCTGATTCTGTGAAAAATGCTATTGGTAATTTGATAGGGATTGCATTGAATCTGTAGATTGCTTTGGGTAGTCATTTTGTAGTCATTTTGGGTAGTCATTTTGTAGTCATTTTGTAGTCACTTTGACAATATTGATTCTTATGTGAGGAGATGCTGTAAGCTATGAAAATATCCCATCCATCATCAGTCTCAATAATTAGTTTTAGTAACCATTAATATTTTTCTAATTACGTGATTCTTTTTATATTTATTTGTTGGTGTTCTACTGTAAGAAACATCCCTTTCTCTTCTGTTTATTTGGTTATCTAGTTATTTATTTATATCAGTATGGAATCACAGTTTCTGATGTTAGTCAATGGTTTAAAATTTGTTGCAATCAATATATATTTTGATATTCCAATTGCTTTAGATATGTACATTGGAAGCCCCTTTCAGATATGTTCTCTGTTCTGATATGTTGGCATCATTTTTATTTTCTTATTTTCTGTCCAAACAAGATTTTCCAGGCACATTTTGTACTTTTCCTGACACAAACCTGGAATCTTTTCTCCAAAGACTCCTGGTTTCTTTTAAAGTGAATAATGGTATTTAGAAACCAAATCTGGGACGAAGTGTACTCATTGCCACATGAATGTCATTGCTTCTAGTATCTCTCAGTGACGGTGAAGTATATACGGAGATAAGTTTAACAAAATACATGTAAGACGTGCACTAAAAACTACAAGACATTGCTGGGAGAAATTTAAAAGATTGGAATAAATGAATAAATATACTATGTTACTAGATTCTAGGACCCAGTGTTATTAAGATGCCAATTATGAAGCTGTCTTCTGCTTAGCATCTCAGAAGGCTGCAACCAGTTTATTGGCTGGCATCGTGGTCTTATCTAGGCTTGACTGGGGAAATATCTGCTTCTGCACTCACTCCAGTTGTTGGTGGAATTCAGTTCCTTGCAGTTATAAGATTGAGGAATTCATTTTGTTGCTGGATGTAGCTCCTTGCAGGCTGTCAGCTGGAGGCTGTCCACAGCTCTTAGAAACTGCCTGCATTTCCTTGTCATGTGGGATTTCCCCACATGACACATGCACACACACACACACATTTAATTTTTAACCTCCAATTCCATTTCAACACCACGATGTACCTTCTAGGCTTCCCCTTCAACAATGAGAAACCTAGATTGCATTATATGTGCAAATGTGTTTACTCAGTTTTCTCAAGCCTAGAGTATATAGGTTCGCTGCAAGGACACAGAAGCTGCTATGTGGTATTTGAACAAAACAAAACAAAAGGCAGGAAAGATGTCATGACTTTTATAATTTGTGTTCCCTTTTTTGGAAAAGGAATTTGATTATCCATGGTTTTGTTCGTTTTTTCTAGTTGTATGAATAAAACCTTTAGCAGCAGAGGTCGGTGAAAATCATGCAGAACCTTTTAAGCCATGGTAGAGAGTTTGGGTTTTATTCAATGGGAATGCATTGGAGGGCTTTCTGTTAAGTTGTTGCATGTTTGTTTGTTGTAAGTAGTATTAATATCATTTTCCAAGTTATTTCCTAGTAATGTTTATCACTTACTCATTCTTCAACTTACTCTACAACAAGATAGACATGCTTAGAGCAATCCATACCAAAAAGTTAGAAAATACATGAAATAATGGAGCAAATAAATGGGATAAAGAATTAATGGAGCTGGAGAACAAAAGGCCAGGGTGAGGCCAGTTCAAAATATGCTTAACTTTAAGTACTTTAAAGTTACAAGACGTACTGTTTTCTCTGAGTTTTCTAGAGACTAGAACAGTTTGAAATGCCTCATCCCCCATCCCTTGAGATATACTCACTCAGGTAACAGGCCTTCACAGTAACCCTCAACCCAGCATCTATGCCACGCAGAATTGAGACTCACTGATGGGAGAGTCCATGGATTGTTTTTCTTGCACAAATTTTTCGGAAGCCTTCCTGGTTGCTGATAATTTAACCCTTTGAGGTTAGGAAAGAAAATGGACATTTGGATAACGCCTGTTTAGTTAATCATGGTAGCCAACCAAGGCAAGAAATTCAAGCCAAAAATTCACTCCATCTTTAGTAGGACATAGAATTTTAAATTATAATTGACCTCTTGAGAGGAGAAATGCATGGCTTTCCACAGGGAAAAACTGAGCACTGAGGAGAAAGTCTTTATTCCATGAGCACCATAATCACTATCATAGTAACAAATTAGAAGAGAACTTTCATTTTAAAATCGGATATAATTTATCATGCATTACTTCATGCTATACTCCTTTGCTTGTTATTGGTTTGTGGCTACTTGCATACAATAATGAAGTTTCAAAGAAACTGAAGTTACAAAAGGACAATTATTTAATGCAGGAAGTATAAACCATTGCATTGGGGGACTGGAAGACATTTTTTAAAGTTCTCATATTATCTGTTGAATTATGTGTTTCTACACAGTGAGTAATGTCTTACATTCTTGCCAACAGTGTTTTGAAAGAAGTTTGTTAAAAGTATGTCAGCTAAATCACATTTAGGATATCACTGCTAATGGTGTCGTTCACACGTTGTGAAACACACAGCTCCAGTTTAATTCTGCCAAAAAAATTAGGTCATTGCAAAATACCGTATGAAAACTGCAGGGAGACAGGGATAAGGATAAAGCAAAGGAAGACACCAATTCTTTTTTGTAAAGCGTAATAGGGATAGGACAAAACCGGGTAGGAAGGCTGAGCCCTTTTAAACAGATACTTTTTTCCGTGGTGTGTGTGTGTGTGTGTGTGTGTGTGTGTGTGTGTGTGTTAATTCCAGTTGAGTACAGATGATGAATTAATTTAAAATTGGGCTAACTGGCTGTTCTGCACTGTACCTGGGTAGTTCCCGTACCTTCAAGTTCACCTAATGGTACGGAGATGCCCTTGTTTTCTGACTTCATACAGAAACCATCGTGATTATTGTATCTCAATTTACTTTTTTCTTTTTCCAGTCAAGAAAGGGGGCTTAATGCAAATTAAGCCTTTGATGCGAAGGCACATAATTTATAATCATGATTGTTATTATTAACATTACATCGCGGGAATGGCTTTGTTGGAAGTTACCCACCAGGACCCGCAAATCTATTTCGGTGACACACGCCCCAACTCTCCTCACCGAGGCGTGGTGCTTGGCTGGCGCGCTCTGAGCCACTGCGCTGGCTGAGCTCCGAAGGAGGTGGTCCCCGCTCCTCCCGAACCCACGCGCTGGGCTGGGAGAAAGCGAGGCGGGACAGTCATTGTTCTCCCTGGCCCGGGCTACCAGCACCTCTCACTTTCGGGAGAAACTTCCCCCGGCTGCCGCTCTCTGGGCTTGGGATGGGTCTCCACAGCGCGCCCTTCCCTGTCCTGGAGTGGGACGCTCAGCGAACACACACACCCACAGTCACCTTTGCGCGCTCGTCCGGAGCCGGCCGGCACACAGCGCACCCCAGCGGCCGCGTGGCTGCCTTCTAGTCCTGGCCACTAGGCTCCCGCAGAGCTCGCCAGTCGCCGCCGCGCGCGCCTCGGAATCTGGGGACTCGAGAGCCTGCGAGAGCCAGTCTCAGCCAGACCCCAGGGAGAGCGCGGGGCTGCGGCACCCCGCCCCGCCCGCCACACCTGGGAGCGGTGAGGACCGGGAGAGGCGGGGCGCGGCAGGAGGCTGGCCCGGTGTCTGAGCAGCGCCGCCGAAAGCCGGCCGGACTGGAGCGGGGCGAAGGGGGAGAGTCTCGAGGCCGAGTCCAGCTCCTCCGAGGGAGGGACCCCAGCTGGGGTGGAAAACCTGCACGGGGGAGCCGCAGAGACGCGCCGCGCTGATCATGGAGTGGGTCGGCCCCGGCTCCGCGCGGCCGCAGCAGCAGTAGGACCAGGAATCGGTCGAAGCGTGGCTGGACGATCACTGGGACTTTACCTTCTCTTACTTTGTTAGGAAAGGCACCAGGTAAGAAGAGGACCCGTGGAAGACCCGGCCGGGGCATGGAGCGTAACCTGGGGCTGATCTCTGTCCCTTATTGAATTTTCCCCTTCGTTAACCATTAAACAGTCTCCACTCTCAGGCCCTTTGCCTTTGAAGTAGGGCCGTGATCCTGTTACGGTGTAGAGACCTCGACTTTAAGGCGAGTACAGCCGAAAACCCCAAGCGTCGGATTCGATCCAACTTGCACAAAGTTCAAATCCAAAAATGAACGTGCCGGACCCCCCTCTCCCTCCCTCCCTCCCCCCAACACGCTGGCAGCCCTGGTATTCCCTGGGAGCAAGATTATTTTCCTATGCCTGCGCTCACGGGCCTTCCTCTAGCCCTTCTCTAGCCTCCTGGTTCCCCTAAATCTCCTTAGCGAAACCAAAAACAGTTTTTGAGCCCCTTCCCTGCCGCTCCGGAAGCACCATTTCCAATGCGGTCCCTGTGGCTCCGCTCCTCCCCCGTCCCCCTTCGCCCCGGCCCTGGCGGGGCGGGGAAGCCCGGGTAGGGCACGAGACCACGAAGAAGCCCCAAGGGCAGCAACATGCCGGAACCTTCCCAGAGTGAGTGCTGTCGTTTTTTTGCCCCCTTCCAGTCCCCTGGTTGTCCCGCGCTCCTCCTCTCGGCCGCTTTTGCGCGCAAGGCGGCGCCGCCGAACGGGCTCCGTGGAGGGGTTCGCGGCGCGCACACAAAGGGCGGCGCGGAGGCGCGGCGGGGAGCGGACCCTGGAGGGGGGTGGGGTGACAGGTCCCGCGGCCCGGGACAACCCCAAAGGCCAGCTCTTCCTGGTCCGGAGCCAAGCGCCAGGGCGGCTGCTGCGGAGGGCGGGGAGGAGAGAGAGACTATCCTTCGGGAGGCGGCTGCTCAGCGGGCAGTCGGGGCGCGCGTGGGAAACGCTCGCGGGAGACTTGGAGAGGAATCGCGGCTGAAGCCGAGGGGCTAGGAGGGCGAAACGCAGAGTGCCTGGCGGCCGGGTGCCCCGAAGCCGGGGGAGTTGGTGCGAAGCCCGGCCGGCCGCTGCGCGCGGCGTGGGGCTGACTCCAGACGCACCCCTTTGAAGGAGGGGCCGGGATCTCGGCGTCGCTGGCTCCCGGCAGCGGCCCTCGGGCAGCTGGCGCTGGCCGCCTCTCCGGGAGGGAGACGCGAGCGGGGCGGTGATGGTGAAGGGGCCGGCTGGGGCTGGACGCTGGGCTCCCACCCGCCGGTGCACCGCCGCGACTCGGCCGGGCGCTCCCCGCCAGGGGGCGGCGCAGCGCGGGGCGAGCGGGCGGCGGCGGGCGGCGGGCGGCGGCGCGAAGGCGCGGGCGGTAGGGGAGCCGGCTTGGAGTCGCTGGCCTCACCTGGGCACGTCGTCGGCCCCCAGCCCCCACCCCCACGGCGCCTCCTCGAGTCCAGGGTCCGCCGACGCCGCCTCATCTGCATCTCCAACTCGCCAGGTTTGCTATGTTGCCTTTTGGAGACAAAACAAGGTACTTCCTTAAGCATCCTCCCCCTCTTTCCCCACTTTCCCCGGGGGCGCGGTGGGGGCCGGGTGCAGGGTGCTTGCACCCAGGTCACACCGGCGGGGCGATGCTTCGTTGAAAATGTGCTCTGTGACATTTCTGTCTTCCTCTACCTTCCTGCAGATGTAATACTCTGAGGTCTTAGATGGGACGCTTTTTAACTCCGTTGCTCCTAACGAATGTTCAGTGGGTGTCGATTTGATCACTTTTGGGGGGTTTTAACAGAGGCGATGGCTTCGGGACAGATCTTATCTCCTCTGTTTAATTACTCAGCCTTCCTTTTAAAATCCTCTTCCCGCTTTCGCCTTCTATCAAAATACTAAATCTGGAGCGACCCAGGGGATAAATCCTGAATGGAAAGTGGTTCCCTTTCGAAGGGCACTTTTCTGCGGGTTTGGGGTGAGGCACTAAGACCATCTAGGTCTGGAATTATCCATTGCTGGGAGCCAGCAGTTTTGAGAGGTCTCCTCCTCCGAGGCCATCTGTCCCCGTTTTCCTTTCACCCTTGCATACTTCCACCCTTCCGCCCTTAATGAATTATAGCGCATAGTATAATGCGGAGTGGGCAGGAGAACGGGGCTGATATTTTAAATGTGTAGAGGGATGTTCTTTAGGCAGATTATTAAGAAAGAACAAAATTATTTATTTTAAACTCAGCGTAAATGTCCTTTTTCTTTTTTTCTCCCCTCTCCCTTTAAAGACATAAACTTGGGATTGTTTGGTGGTAGCTTTTAACTCATACATAACAACACTTCACTTTGAGAGCCCGCCAAAAGTTTGAGAGTAACGTTTTTTTTTGGTTTTTTTTTTTTGTTGTTTTTTTTCCGGAAAATAAATTGAATGAGTTGTTACATTTCTTTTTACATTACTTTTTTCTCCCAAATAGCATAGGATTAAAATCCCAGTTCTCAAAATTACACTGCTTAGCGTAAAATGTAGATCATCTGAGACTTTGTTAAAGGTTTTCTCTTCAGTTAGGGTTTTTATATCATAGTTGATGTGGACAATACGCTGAAACGCTTTCTGTGGTATATATATGTGTGTGTATGTAATCTTGGGAGAAGAGTTTATGTTGAGTTCAAGTTGAAAAACGAAAGTGTAAGATAATCAAGAGTAGTGTAGGCCCTCAATTTTAGGAGTTATAGATAAAGCGCTGAAAGTAGTCAGTGTGAAGAATATAATCTGTCTTGTCTGTAGCCAGAGATTTTTCACGGAACAGTACTCCAGTTTGGGCTTCTATTTGATGGCATGACCTGGAGACACAGAATGAGAGGTTGAATATTAGCAAATTATAAAAATGCCAACCTGCTGAACACAGTGTGATTCACATGGTTGTGGTAAAAGCTTATTGGAGACACTTTGTTCACAGCTGTTTTTTGTTGTGATTTTTGGTTTTTAACGAAAAGCTCACATTACTTTGCTTTTTCCCCTTTTGTTAGACTATGTATAAAATGAACACTGTATGTGATTTGGGAAAGCCTTGAAAGAGAATAGTTCTGTAGAGGCATTTGGTGTGTTTTAAGATTTAAAATAAATTTGCATTCACTTAGAATGGCCACCTGTGCCTGTAAACAGGCTCCTTGGTAGAATTATTTCTACCTTATTTGATTTAATTGTTGTTTGACATTCATGCATGCTTCTCTGTTCTCTCCCCAAACGGAATGGTCTGCACTCAATAGTAAGTCATTGAATAGAAGGAAGGTTCTGGCCCTCCTTAACTCTCATGTAAACACCTGTGAATTTTGGTTGACCTTGAAAGCAATTATCGCTGCTATATTTTACATTATTTCCTATAATTATCTTTCCTTAAAAGCTATAGCTTGTAGCACACAAATAGATGCTTTTTAGCAATCAAAACCTGTTTCAGTGAATTTTGAGAGTGTCAGTTGAACATTTCATAATATAATCTATTGGCATAAAAATTAACTTGAGACTAGTAACTAAAACCTATGGAAAACTTCCACCCTCGCTATTATAGAAAACTTTGCAGTCCTGCAGGTTTGGGATGCTGTGTTCATTAAGGGCTTTAATGCTTGTACATTCACAGATGGAGCCTTTTTGGTGCTAATGCCACTTTAACAGCTGTTGTTATTCTTGACAGCATATTAGAATAATTTATCTTTCATTAGTTACTAATCAGCTCTGTGATTGTGGGCAATGTTTTTGATCCTTTAGTATTGTAGGGGTAATATGATTGACTTTTATTGCTTTGTTTTGCACTAGGCAAAAGCTTGAGAATATTTGGCATGTACTGGAAATAGGAGATATTAAGTGAGGACAACTTTTTATGACTACTTGGATCAAAGTCCAGAAACAGAAGTTTTACACTCCCATGTAGTTTTCTATGATAGACTTTTTATTTGACATTGCAAAGCTGTGGTGAATTAGTTGATGTTTCAGGTCCTGTGTTTGGGATTTTCTTTTTCTCTTTCTTTCTTTTTCTTTTTTTCTTTCTTTCTTTCTTCCTTTCTTTCTTTCTTTCTTTCTTTCTTTCTTTCTTTCTTTCTTTCTTTCTTTCTTTCTTTCTCTTTCTCTTTTTCTTCCTTCCTTCCTTTCTCTCTTTCTTTCTTTTTTTCTTTCTTTCTTTTTCTTTCTCTTCCTTCCTTCCTTCCTTTCTCTCTTTCTCTCTCTCTTCCTCTCTCTCTCTCCTTCTCTCTCTCTTTCTCTTTCTTCCTTCCTTCCTTCCTTCCTTCCTGTGTCTGTCTCTCTCTGTGTGTGTGTCTCTAAAAGCTATAACCTTTTATTTGCATGATATTTATCTTAAAGTCAGATGATGGGTGTAAAATAAATCTTGCTATTCGATCTTAAAAATGATTGTTTCTGTGATCATATAGGAATATACACTTTTCACAATTTTCAAACGAGTTGCTAAGCATATTTTGTTAAGCAGTCACTAATACTGAAGATAATAAAGTCCTGTGGGCATTGACTCAGTCTGGCTTTGATATTATTTCTATTTTCATTATGGTAATTCTGGTGTAATAATGTCCTTTTATCCGTGTATTGCTTATGACCAGGGTCCTTATAGCCAGCTCTAAGACACCTTTTAGTGCCCTAAAAGTACTCATGTGGATTGAATTTGCATAGGATTGAATCTGGAAGAATCCATAGGAGCCCCTGAAATGTTTCTCATTGCTCTTCTATCACCAGTGTTCTCAGGGTTTCATATTCAGTTCCATTTTGAAAGCCCCCAATACAAGATCATGATTCCTAAAACTGTGGCAGAACTAATCAGTGGCAATTAGTCATTCAAATCTATTTGCTTAGTGTAACACTTAAACAGGCTTGTAGTACAATTCAGTAGCTTTTTTTTGTTTTTGATCTGAAGATCTATAGAGATTGCCAGTATTTTCTTAATATTGTTTTCAGTACCTAAAGATGAGCAGTTTTTAGCATTTTGATTATGTTGTGCAACCAAATTTCCTTTCTAAATAGTTCCACCTGAAGAAATGACTTGAGTCTGGTTTCTGATACGATTTCTTTTAAAATGTATGAAAATGCTTTCAAGTTGTATGGGTAAAGTTTGTACCTTCACCCTTATCTGATTACAGAGAGTATGTCTTACTAAGATGCATGCTTCCCTTCTTCTAGATTTGAAAACACGAATTAACCTAAACATGCTTGAACTTCCTAATACTTTTTAATAATGCTTGGGAAAGAGTTCTTTCGTGCGAGAAAAGTCTTTAAAAAAACTGCTTGGTATTTATTAGTTTGTCCCTCAAATATTTTTCAAGCTAACAATTTATTAAACCCCTAACTGTTGCGTTAAGTTAGATTTTTTCTTTGTTCTCAGGGCTAATTGTAGGATAAAACCTCTTGCTTTGGTAAGGGCTTCAGGGCAATTAAATAAATCACTGAGTTGATTGATAGTGGACGGTTGAAAAATGACTAATTTTTGAATTTAGACTGCACACTAGCTACTGACTTTGCAGGACTTCCTATGAGAATACTTTAGCTGGACAGATGTTGATTCAGTTGATCAATGTTACAGCTGATTGATGTGGCCTTGGAAATATCTGTTAAATCAGATTCTCAGTAAAAAAAAAAAAAAAAAAAAAAGTGCCTATGAATTACAACCTAAGAATAAAAATTGAAGAAACTCTTTCCACATGAGTCATTCGTTTGATATTTAGCTCTGTAATCTTATTTACTGACTTGGTATTCTCACTTTATTTTGAATCATATTTTTTTTCATGGTGTGAGTGCTTTATTCATTTTCTCTAACTGGTAGGAATTTCTACTTATTGCCAACTAAATATTTAAGGCAGGTAAGGTAAACTAACTGTTAAGTTCATAAGAATCATCCTGATGAATAGTCTAAAAAGCTTTATAAAAAGCCTTCTGTATATGGATGTATACATAGATGTATATATACACATACCCCATTTGTAGTTTGTAGTGAACATGCTTTTTAAAGTCTTAGGTGCCATTGTTAGCTTCTGTATTCTTTGAGACCTTTCCCTTATTTCTGAATTGTAAAGTAAAATTAACTTTTTGCAGATTGTCTTCTCGGGATAATTTTATTATATCTAAACTTGAGAAAGAAAAGATCCCTATCTGATCTCATATCCCTGGTAATAATTATTTTTTAAAAAGTCATCATTTCTACTTTCTGTTGAATACATATACTGAGGTTATAAGAAGAGACAAAACCCTAATTTTTTAAGCTGATGAAATAATTAAAACACACAGGATCTTTGAACTGTAGAGTTAGAGGAGATCATGTCCAGTGTTTCTCAAATTTAAGTAATGTTTACCTTGTAAGAAAGACATTCTTATTGATCCCCAGTATCTTCGTTAAAAAGCTTTTGGTCACAAGTGACAGAAACTCATCTTAAACTCATACAAAATTAACTGACAATTGACATTCCTGGAGTTTGGTTTGGGTGTGAAATTCACCTGATGAAATAATCTTGTCAACATTCTTTTTGTCTGTATATCTATGTAATCAATCTTCCTTCCTTCATTCCTTCTCTCCTTCCCTCCCTCCCTCCCTCTCTCCCTCCCTCCCTCCATCCCTGCTTCCCTCCATCCCTTTGGCCCTATGCAGCTTTGGCTTTATTCTCAGGCAGGCTTTCTTTGTGCACTGGAAAAGTTTCTTCTTGGCAAGTTTATGTGGGTCTTAAACTTCTGATGTTTGAGAAGTACCTTCTTACCCATATCAGTCATCTCAAGATTACTTGGCCTTGCTTGCATGACTTGCCTGCTCTGGACCTGTCATTGTGTAGGGAAGAATAGGGGTGTCTCACTACTTTGCTGGGGCAGGTCGCCCATAGTGTGATACGTCAGTGGGGGAGGAGAAATTCCCCAAAGAAAGTGATGTCAGCACCTCCAGAGGTTCCAGAGATCTGCCATACCTAGTACTGACTTTCTCTTATTTTAATGTTAGTTAAATGTGGAATTCTTAAGAGTAGGTATAAGTTAATCCTAGTTATAGCAATTATACAACTAATACCAAAAAAAGTGTATAAGTTAATTATGAATTAAATGATAAAACTCTAGCCAAATGTAAGTTGACAGGCTTCATTAAATCATCCTGGTAAGGGTGACTGTGGCCCTGATTCCCCTGCAGGGGTCTGGTGAGGTCCGCTTGCCTTGGCTGCAGTTGCCTCCTGATGATTGTTTCTCCCAATGGGGCCCTCTTAACAGTCCTGAAACTTTTAGTCCCATAGCACAGTACACCAGCTTTGGGGTTTTATTTGGCTTGAAAGCATATTTGCATATTAAATCTACTTTTTTTTTCTCTTTACCCCCGAACCATTGGGCTGCAGTGTGATTGTAAACAGAAATATAAACTTGACTGCTAAAATTGCAGGATAGTATTTGGTTATAAGGTGGTCATCCCAATCATTTAAAGTATATGTCTTTTACTTTTTTTTTTTTTAGGTTTTAATTGTCATTAGTGTGAAAACGCAAAACTGAAGCATTTCCATAGAAAAACTACAGATCTTCAAAACATACTTGCTTTGGACTGTCCCGGCTTCTCGTACCTTAGATTGAGACATGCCAATCTAGTCCAGTCTTTCCCATATCTAAGCTGCAAAACAAATCGGTTTACATATTTACAGTATAGATTTTGCTTATTAGGTTTTCTTTCAGATGTAAGCAGGTTTTCCATGAAAGAACATTTTTCATATATGTGATTGTGAATGCATGGAAAATTATAAAACATGTCTCTTCCAACTCTTGGTCAAATTTGAATGTAAAAATATGAAGCAGTTGTGCATTTTATTTATATTTGGTCCCAGTAAGTGTCTCAGATGTTTTCATAGCTGGAGAACACTTGGGAACATCAAATAACTTTAGGCAGCATTTGTTTCTAAACCATGCCAGAAGCAAAGGAACTACTCACTGTAACATCAGAGTAGAGATTATTGGAGGAATCACTTGGAGGTGTCCCAGATCGCCCCTGTTTCATTTAATACCCTGTTATAGTATGTTAATCTTTTATTCATCCAAACCATTGCTTTTTTTTCTTTCCTTTTTTTTTTTAATTGAAGTATAGTTGATTTACAGTGTTGTGTTAGTTTCAGGTTTACAGCGAAGTGATTCATCTTTTTCAGATTCTTTTTCATTGTAGTAAACCATTGCTTCTTAAAGGGGATGCTGTTTGGCATTCGGTAGTGATACTTTTTGTTGTTGTGAGAAACTGTTCAGCGTGTTGCAGGATGTTTAACATCCCTGGGCCCCAGAAACTAAATGTCAGGAGCACCCTGATTATTGTGACACACATTTCCACATGACCCCCAAAGGCTGGCACCACTACTTGGTTAGGAGCCACTGTTCTGAACCCTTTAAAATTTACTTCTATTTATGGTGGTTAAGGGCCCCAGATAAGATAGATTTAAGCTTCAACCCCAGAACTACCGCTTTCTTAAAAGTACCTTTAGGTACTTTATTTGCTTTCTCTGCAAAATGGGAATAATAGCATTGACTTCTAGTGTTCTTAAGGAATTTAAAGGAACTAATACATATTTCCTTATCTTTTTTAGACTGATTTTCAGTAGGTTACTGTTTATTTTACTGAGAATCATCAGTGCCTTAATTATAATTGCAAACTTTGAGAGTCACCCCCTTATTCTGATAAGTGGGAATTAGAACAACAGAACAGGGACTTAATAGACTTTGTGTCCTTCTCATTTTTTAGATGAGTTTTTATTAATGGTTGGAACAGAACCTTTTGTGGATTGTGTAAGGTACTGGAAAGGGAATTGAAATGGGAGTCCAGACCTCCTGCCTGTGTTCCCAGCTTTGTGACTGGCCCAGGTTAATAAATCTTGGCTTTAAAATGGGAGATAGGAGGGGGTGAGAAATCAAAGCAGAGAAATTCATAAATGAGTTTAACAATCTCTTTCAGCTCTAAGCATTCTTGATTCTCACCAGGAGAGCAGAATATCAGCTTCTCAGATTGAATCGTTTCCTTCTTTAAGTATTTTCCAAGTATGAGTGGTGGATCTAGGTCAATTATGCAAACAACACAACTAAAACTGTGTAAAATTAGGATCCAAGGGCAGAAGAAATATCTAACATTATATTTTATGTGAGTTATTTTTACGTTTTTCCTACAGATAATTTTATCACATTTCCCTATGTTATCAACCATCCCTTTTTAGACAGGAAATTAGTGTACTCTTTGTAATTCTGGTTTTAAGTGGTTAATTCCCATCAGTGATGGAAAAAGGCACTGGAGAGAAAGAGAAAGGGGTCATGTTTTAATAGTAGACTTAAAAACATGATTGTGCACTGTGTTTGTGGATCATTCAGGGCCTGTAACTGTTTCCTTTGTTTTGTTTGAGGCACCCTGCAAATCTCTGTAATGTTACTCAAAGGTAACATCCTTGAGGCCCAGATATCAGCCTACCTATAGAATTCCCCCAAGTAAGCCCCCTAGGGTGGGAACTAAAGTGGACCAATTTTAATCCCCAAATCTCCTGTAGCAGAGTGTTAAAGCATTGTTTTTATCAAGTGTTGATATTTAAAACCATTCTCCAGTTTAGAGGTATGGTTGTTATGAAATATTGCTATGGTTTTTATCATAAGTAATTAGTTGTATATTTTATCACATTTGTTGTCAAACAGTTTTATTATATCTGTGATGTTTTGAAAAACTCATCACCGAAATTCTATAACTTATTTTTAAAAATTAAATTCTGAGTAGTAATAGAAAGACAGTGATTTTTCTCAAGAAACAAAACACAACACTGTTCAGCTCTTAATCTTTGTGCATTATTCAGAAAATTATGTCATATGTAAGTGTAGTTATTGGTCTAGGGAGTCTATGTTTTTTCAGTTCTAATTTGAGAAAATACCAACATTGAAACAATTTTTTTTTTTGCACAAATGTTTCTATAGAGAAATTAGTGCTTTTAAACTAGGAGCTTAAAAAGAAACAAATGGGTAACATCTCATTATTCTGTAGAAACCCATGAATAAATTGTTTTTATTTTTACAAAATAAATTTTGAAAATATATTTCAGTTAATGTTCGATTAACTTGGGAATTTCCTGGTGGTCCGGTGTTTAGGACTCAGTGCTTTCAGTGCCAATGGCCCGGGTTCGATCCTTGGTCAGGGAACTAAGATCCCACAGGCTGCATGGCGTGGCCAGAAAAAAAAAAATTCAGTTAACTTAAAAACAGTAATGACCACATATTAAACACTGTGTACTAGACTCTATGCTATTACTTTATAGGCATCATTTCCCTTAATTTTCTGAAGAACGCTATGAGGGTTAATGCCATTATTTCTATTTTATAGAGAGTGAATAATGCACCTGAGGTCTTATCTCAGAAGCAGCTCTGGGGTTGAAGCCTCAGTCTGTCCCACCAAGAGCCCTTACCCACCAATCTCTACTGAAGTTCAATATTCAATATTAACGGAAGCAAAGCAAAGACTCATAGATTTAATGTCGTGAGGAATTTAACTCAGGAAGAGGCTAAAGTTTCTCCTAGGGCCTCTTAATGTGCAAGCACGTTACTAAATGAGGTGCCTAAAGACTTTGCCCAAGTGGGTTTCGTTTCCATATATAATTTTAGAGTATGAAAAGTGGGACCTCGCCAATGACATTTTAAAATAGAATGGCTGAAAACTTGGGTACTAGACTGTTACCATTGTATTTTTAGTATTAGAGCACAGATACCCTAAGTACAGTATATTTTCAAAGAATTTTTATCCTCTGATACATTATTTTAGGCAAGAGTACGAAACACATTAAACTAGTTGCTCTACAAGTAGATTTCATCTAATTATATTTTTAACCCGTGAGAATTATGTTTACATCAGAATTTTACACTGCTTTGTAAATTTTTCTTTTCCTTACTTTTCTAGATGCCAGGAAATAGTCTATAAAACCTAGACAAAGTATTTAAATTATTTTTCCCTTTCAAGGCATCTGGAATACTGAATATGTACTTTAAGGTATTTCTGTCTTTTTAAGATGAGTGAGCACAGTAAAAGTTATTGCTTCGTGGAGCCCCTTTGTACACAGTTGCGAGTGCATGTATGTTGGTGTGTGTGTGTGTGTGTGTGTCTCCCTTTTGCTAACCGTATTTGAAATGGTATGTGAGAATTTGCATCCCACTATGCAGTAAGTTTTGCATATTCTATTTAATACTTCTAGATAGTAAGCATTTGGAAGAAGCTATGACTTGTTTAGATTAGTGGGAAATTTCTAGAACACAAATTATAAACTGTAGTTTTCCTCCCTGTGATAGGTAATAATGTTGAGTGAAAATTAGAAATTGCAAAAGGGGGAAAGTTGTCATTCGTAACAGAGTATGTGCCATCATCTGGTGACATTCCATTTTTTCAATGGATATTACTAATCAGTTTATAAAATTTTTGTAGAATATGAGAGGAAGCATAGCTCATATCTAAAACTTAAACCTATTTAAATATCCCGTAAAAAGATATTCTTAGCTTGGTACCATTAAATTTAATCATTAACTTAATTGAATCTATCATTTTAAGAATGATACACTTTTCATCTTTAAAAATATGAGCACACAGGATGTGTAGGAATGAAATATGTAGCACTTTGTTTCTACCATGTGTGTAATTTTGATGAGATAACTCTTTGTTACAACCGTTGTAAAAAATGACAATTCACCTCCTAGGCTTTCTACCCCCCAGAATTTCTTCCATGCTTTTTTCTTATCATTCACGAATGAATTTATTCTTTCCATTTCTCTGTGTATTACCAAAGATCCCAAATGCCCGACACTGGAAATGTCAAGCTCAGCCTTTTCCTGCAGCAGCTGCTAGAACCTGGCCGCCTGGCCTTTTGAGTGCATGAACTCATTTAGTTTTGTAGGGTGCTCCAGCCACAATGAACATTGTCTTGAAGGATGCAGTGCCGTTGGGGCTTTACAGAAGCCTCCTGAAATCAAAATATGTTAAACGTTATTCCTCATGACACTGATTTTTGTATTAAATCATCATTGCATGGGTGGGACTCTTGAGCTGCAAGCGTCTTCAGTAAAGTAGAATACTAAGATAGTAGACTTCTGATTGGATTCATTGTTTTAAGAGATTCGGGGTTTAAAATCCAAGTCACATTTATGATAACTCATGGCACGTTTTGATCAGCTTCCAGTGGCTGTATTTCCGGCTCTCTAATTAATTTCAATCTTTTGGGTTCTTTACTTGCTCAGGAAGGGAAAGGGTCCCTTCGTGAGCCCTGAGCAGCATCTCTGGTACCTGTAAGTTTGAAAGCACAGTTGGTATTCACATTCATGTTACCTGAGTGAAGTAACTCCCAACATTGATTTTGGCACCCTCCAGGGTTTCTCCAGTTATTTTAAGACATATTGTAGAAGTTTAAAAACAAAACTACGTCGAATTTACCCATTTTAAAAAGGTGTATAATGCAACTCATTTATGAGGTGAGAAATTTTGTGTGTAATAAAATGTGGAAGGAAATAAGTGACTGGAGAATAATAAAACAGATTTCGGTGAGGAGAGAAGGAATGACTTAGATGGGGTGTTAAACATCGGGATCTTGTCATCGATTATAAATTCTTGGCGTTAATTTTTATTGCATTTCCCTTGGCTGTGGGTTTTTTTCAAGGGTCCAGGGCCTGTTGTCTTTCATTAACCAGGGCCTGTTGTCTTTCATTAACAGCCTTGTAAAAGTTAAATCAACTCAAAGACTTCAAGAGGTCTGTTCTGCTTTCGATTGCAGGGCAGTTAGCAAGGACTTGCTGATACCTGAAAGCAGAGTCACTAAGTTATCAGTGCTTGTAGGAGAGGGTAGAATACCTTTGTGGAACGTGCATCCATTTTGTTCTTTTCGTTCAGATGGCTAGGATGTAACTTATGTAGACTTATGATGTAACTCTTCTTTTTAGAGGGAGAACTCAGTGGGATTCTATAATGAGTGACAATCTGCAGTATCTGCTTTGGACAAGTACTCTGGATGCTCAGGGTGCAGGTAGTCAGCCTGTTTCCAAACCCTCTTAGGCCCACTCAGCCTGTGGGCCTGTACCACCAGGAATACAACCTTTTTCTCCCTCACTTTCTCTGATTCTCTTGGCTGGACTTGAGGAGGGAGTGAACAGCCATGGCTCCTTACCCCAGCCCTACGTCTCCACTGGAATGAATCCTAAGGGTCTAGGAGATAGCAACATCTTCAATATATGGAAGAGATTTTGAAATGCTTCCACGTGCGTTCTCTAACTTGACGCGCACACCAACCCTGTGCGGTGAGTGAAGGAGGAAGAAGTCTTTTGCCTGTTTAAAAATGAGGAAGCTGAGGGGCAAAAGGAGATGACAAGAGTTGACCAACCTAATCATCATCACCTACTGGCCCGTTCATCATGTAAGCAGGCTTCATGACCTGTTCATATGGCTGACCGTGTGTACAATGAAGAACTTGTACTCTGGAGAAAATGAACTCCAGAGAAGTTGTGATTGGTTCAGCCTCAGGTCTGTGTATTCTTATAGTTGGAACTAGAGTTCTCTCCTGATGGCCAGTTTGGTATTCTTGACTTCATACTCTGCTGAAGAAAGTCAGCACCTTGCGCTTCATGAAGAAGTTAGAATAGGCAGTATTTCCCCTATTATACAGAGGATGAAATCGAAACTCAGAAGAAGAAAATTGTTTGCCACTGGTCACAAATCCCATTGGTAGCAATAGCTAAGATACAGACTGGAATTTAGGATTTATGGCTGAAAAACACAGCTTCTCGGGGTGTGGTTGTAAGTCCCAAGAGTTTTTAGCACGTAGTCAGCCTCCCTTTTATAAGTAGATTGCAGTTTGTTTTTTCTCTACTAAGTATATGGTATAGTTTGGACAGTAAAATGAAAAAGCTTGATTTAAGGAAGACTTTTATGCCACAAATTATTAATCCAAGAGCTTTCAAAAGGTTCAGTTATCTTACACAGGATCCTTTGTGCTCTTTCAATGATAAAATTAGTATTAGTGATTTGATAGCCTGGAGCTCATTAGCATGCTGCATAGAACCTGCTTTTTTCTTTGTTGTCTACCTGCCAACAGTTTCACTTGGGAAAAATAGAATATCGAGTGACTAGTGTGGCCAGCTAAAATATAGGACACCCAGTAAAATTTGAATTTTAGATACTGCTTATATTAAAAAATTATTCATTGTTTACCTGAAACTGAGTTTTAACTGGATATCCAGGATTTTTATTTGCTAAATCTAGCAGCCCTGAGAATTATTCTTCTCTTGAACACATTTATTATATATTCTTTTCAGTGAATCATTTTCGGTTTGTAAAACATTTTATGCTTTCAGAGAAACACAGGCATGGGATTCAGTCAGATTTTTTTTCAGGACACTATCCTTAAGAATCTTTGTTCTCTGAATCCCTTGAGGCAGTGTTTTTACCTCGGTGGTTAAGTGTGCTGTCCTTTTATGATCTGGATGGAAAGAATTTAGTTAGAGGATGTGTATTATAGGTGATTTTATTTTCTCTATGCCTTGTGTGTTTAAATTTGATCTTTGACTCTTTCAGATGCTGCTAGACATTATGAAGTGTCTTTGTGACAAACATTGATGTTCTGGGAACTTTTAGGTTCTTGTAGGCCATAAGACTTGGATTAGGAGACCCAGATTTGATTCCAGGTTTTGTTACCAGCTTGCAGAATGTGTTTGGTTCAGCCATTTAATTTAGCTTCATAATTTAGAAACTGGGATTGTGCATGCCTGCTTCACGAGGTTTAAATAAAATGGTGCTTTTTTTTCCCTTCCAATATCACTAATGTAAATACTTTTCAAAATCTCAGAGACTCAAGGAAGAGAAAGAAGGGAAAACAGAGATCCTATCTCAGGCCAAAGAAGTGATTTGCCCCATCAGAGCTACCAGCCAGGTTTCTTGAATCCCATCTGGTATATTACCTTCATATTTGACATGTTCATCTTTCCATCTTTTTTCATTCATATGCAGTTACATATAACTTCATATGACAGCAAATTCAGTGTGTGTGTAAATTAGCTGCTGGACACAATGTAAGCTTCAGTTTGGGGAGGAGAGGTCTGGGCTTGCTCACTCCTGTATCCCTAGTGCCTGACACACTCAAGGACCTTCATGAGAATAATTTATTCTAGAAAAAAAAGGACACAGAAGTGAATCCAATTAAAATGGGAAAATATCAGTGAAAAGGCTTTGATTGGAACTTTATCTTGAAAAATGGAACCGCGGGTTATAAGAGTAAATTTACCTTATTTTAGATTTAAGAAGATTTAGATTATAATGAAAACTCCAAGCTATTAAAATAAACAATTTTCTGGCAAGGCTGTATCGTAAACACAAGTATCTTTACTTCTTATTTGGCATTTGCAGCAGGATCCTAAAGAGAGTCTTTTTTCCTCAAATATAGTTTTTTAAAATTAATATTTGACATTTTTCCAGCAGCCTTTCTTAATCTAGAATGCAGTTATTTGAATAGAATTCTCTTTTCACGTGTTTGTTATTTCATGATCCTTGTTTTTTTCCCAGTTGTTAGCTGTTTTTTAATTGGACTTAACCCTTAATTATCAGTGGCTTTATGTAATATTAGAATAGTTCTCCAATATCACCTTGGTTTACTTCTAGAAATTCTATATCTTACATAAGAGTGTAAAATTTCAGTCTGCAGGTGATTTGTATTTGCAGAGATTAAAGTATTAAAAAACAATCAACAGGAGATGATAGATATTAGTCTTAGGAAAGAAGGCTCACTTCATACAGCCACATAGGTCATGCACTGCAAAACCTCAAGGGATGCCTAAAGGGAGAGAGGTGGGAGAGAGGATTTAATTTCATTTATGCTTGGTTTATAAGTGATTGTTTTGATGTTATGATAACATATGTTTTCCTATGCAGGGATGTATCTACAGGGACTCAGATAATCAATAATGTGGTCGTGAGAAAACCCTTCCCTCCATGACTGGTAGTTAATAAAAATTGTTGATTGAGTCACTGAATATACCAGATCTATTTTTCCTGTGTCATTTAATACTGAGTTCATCTCTCCAAGAAAATATCTAGAAGTAAAACACTTGTGACACAATTAAATATAATACAAAACACCTAACAAAGAATTTTTGGACTCTGGCTTAGTTTAAGACATATATTAGGCCCTATAGGATATCCTATAGGGTAAATTAGCCATGGTCAGTTATGAGACTCACATCCAAAGGAAGATGAACATTAATAGCTAAAACACAATGTTGATTTTCTGTAACAAATATACCAGCATTCAGATTTTCAAAGGACTATTGTCCCTTTTAATGCAGTTAATTTAGGAGGCTTCATTTATTTATTCATTCACACAAATAGTTATCAAGGACTTAGTATGTGCAAGGCATTTTCTAAGTACAGACATGCAGCCGTGAACAAGACAGACAGACAAGTATGACATTTACATCTCCTCGGAGGAGGCAGACAATAAACCAACAGATTGATAAACAAGAAAAATAGACGATAGTAAGAATTCAGGTAGCGTGGGGGGAGAACATAGTGTGTCGAGGCCACTTGAGGTGGAGTGACCAGGGAAGACCTGTCTGCGCAGGGGATGAGGAGCTGCGATCAGCCGGGTGCAGGTGAGTAGAGTGGTCCAGACTGGGGGCAGTTAGAGTTTGATGTGATGAGGAGTATCGAGGGGCTGGCATGGGCGAGAGGGGCTATGGTAGGGGATAGAAAGAGTTTGAGTTTTAGTCTCAATTCAGTGAGAAGCCAAGTAGGGTAGTTAAGATGTTAAGGTTTTCTTTGTTCAAAGATGACTCTGGCTGCTGTGTGGAGAATGGATTGAAGGGAGGCTAGTATAATATCAGAGAGACCAGTTAAGGGGCTGTGGCCATAGTCCCAGGTGAGAGGTGATGGGCTTGGATCAGGGAGGTAGTACAGGAGATAGAAATGAACAGACTAGAATATAGGGTTTTGAAAGTCACGTAGACAAGACTTGGCTGCTGGATTGGACGTGTGAGTTGAAAGAAACAGAAATTCAGAGTAACTCCTAGATGTTTGAGTAGCTAGGGAGATCATGGTGCTACTTATTAATATGAAGAAAACTGTCAAGGAGTGAGGTTGAAGCAAGACGAAGGATGGGCCATTAGGAATTCTGATTTCACGAATTTAAGGTGTCTGTTTAGATGTTCACATGGAGTTGTCAAGTAGGTGGCTTGATTAAAAAATTTAAAAGTCGATCACCATTTTTCAATGAGAAGATAAGAAAAGTTGAGGCTGTGTTTCAGGTTTGTAGCTGAAATAGTTAAAATGCCTATTTTTTGTATACATTTGAGAATTTAAGTTACATGTACACACTTTTAAATCACATGAGATGTTAAGTTAAATGTATTCTTTTTTCTGTCTTATATTTTATGAAACAGCTTATTCAAATGCTTCCTGTGCATTTTTCACATACATGTCTGACATCAGTGTCTTTGGCACTACTGCTGTGATTCTGGAGGTAATGCAAGCATTTCCCAAAGTATGTCCCCCTCATTTCTGTCGAAGTTTTTGAGATACAGCATTATTTTATTATCAGCGTATGTTCTCATCGCTGGAAATTTTGTTCCAAGCCTTGTCATGAATTTATAAAACATTAGGCAATTATATTTTAAAAGATTCTGTGCTGTAGGTATACACCGGGGATCTGTACAGTATACTTACTACATTGCTTTTCTAAAAATAATTTTATTTATTTATTTATTTATTTATTTATTGGCTGCGTTAGGTCTTCATTGCTACATGCGGGCTTTCTCTAGTTGCGGAAAACAGAGGCTACTCTTCGTTGTGGTGCATGGGCTTTTCAGTACAGTGGCTTCTCTTGTTGCAGAGCATGGGCTCTAGGTGTATGGGCTTCAGTAGTTGTGGTGCACAGGCTTAGTTGCTCCGTGGCATGTGGGATCTTCCCAGACCAGGAATTGAACCCATCTGTGTTCCCTGCACTAGCAGGCGGATTCTTTTCTTTTTCCTTTTTTTTTTAATTTTTTAGTTATCTTTGTGTCATTTTTTTAAATTTAAGCTCTTTTTTGGAATATAATTGCTTTACAGTGCTGTGCCAACTTTTAAGGTACACGAAAATGTATCAGCTGTATTTATACACATATCCCTACCCTCCCGTGACTCCCTCCAACCCTCCCTATCCCGGCCCTCTAAGTCATCACCCATCATCGAGTTTGTCTCCTTATGTTATGCAGGAACTTCTCATGAGCTATATATTTTACATTTGGTTCTGTATATATGTCAAAGCTACTCTCTCACTTCGTCCCAGCTTCCCCATTCCTTCCCCCTCCCCCAACCCTGTGTGCTCAAGTCCATTCTCTACATCTGCATCTTTATTCTTGCCCTGTCACTGGGTTCATCAGTACCATTTTTTTTTTTTTTTTTAGATTCCATATGTATGAGTTAGCATACAGTATTTGTTTTTCTCTTTCTGGCTTACTTTTCTCTGCATGACCGACTCTAGGTCTATCCACCTCATTACAAATAACTCAATTTCATTCTTTTTTATGGCTGAGTAATATTCCATTGTATATATGTGCCACAACTTCTTTATTCATCTGTTGATGGGCATTTAGGTTGCTTCCACGTCCTGGCTCTTGTAAGCAGTGCTGCAATGAACATTATGGTACATGTTTCTTTTGGGATTATGGTTTGCTTTGGGTATATGCCTAGTATTGGAATTGCTGGGTCATATGTTAGTTCCATTTTTAGTTTTTTAAGGAACCTCCAAACTGTTTTCCATAGTGGCTGTACCCCAACTTACATTCCCACCAGCAGTGCAGGAGAGTTCCCTTTTCTCCACACCCTCTCCAGCATTTATTGTTCTTAGTTTTTTTGATGATGGCCATTCTGATTGGTGTGAGGTGATACCTCATTGTGGCTTTGACTTGCATTTCTCTAATGATTAGTGATGTTGAGCATCTTTTCATGTGTTTGTTGGCCATCTGCAGGTTTTCTTTGGAGAAATGTCTATTTAGGTCTTCTGCCCATTTGTGGATTGGGTTATTTGCTTTTTTGGTATTAAGCTGCATGAGCTGCTTGTATATTTTGAAGATTAATCCTTTGTCCGTTGCTTCATTGGCAAATATTTTCTCCCATTCTGAGGGTTGTCTTCTAGTCCTGTTTATGGTTTCTTTCGCTGTGCAGTGGCGGGCGGATTCTTAACCACTGCACCACCAGGAAGCCCTACATTGCTTTTTTAAAAACTAATTATTATTATTATTATTATTATTATTATTATTATTATTATTATTATTATTACTATTTTGGCCCATGCTGCATCACATGCAGGATCTTAGTTCCCCAATCAGGGATCAAAACCTGTGCGCCCTGCACTGAGGGCATGCAGTCTTAACTGCTGGACCACGGGGGAAGTCCCTACATTGCTTTTTAAAGAGAACTTTAAAATTTATACCTGTATCTAACACTTGGAATTATGGGGTAATCCTAATCATATCTGTGTTATCTTTTTTTTGACCCATTTCATTCTAGACTGGTGTCATTTCAGGGTAGTACAGTATTTACCAAACAATAGTTGCTGTTCAAAATAAAATAATTAAGGGAACATTCTATAAGTGAAAGACTTAGTAGAGACTCAGAAAAAAGGCTAACTCTTCTTTCTCCCTTCTGGATCTTCTTTTTTCACTTAATAAATTGTGGTAATTATTCACATCAGTACCTATGACCATTTTTAAATGTCTGCCTAGTGTTCCCTTTATAAATGTGCCATGATGTGTTTTTGCCAGGCTTCTGTTTGTGGTATTAGGTTGCTTCTTATCTTCGCTATAACAAAAAGTACCACAGTAAATAAATACCCTGGTACTTCCTTTCCCACATGCGTAAAATCTGTGGAACAAAGGATAAATGCATTTTAAAACTTGTTAGCTATTGCCTACTTGCCCTCTGAAGAGGTGTTATCAATTTCTATTGCATTCAGAAGGATTAGAGAGTGCCTGTTTCCCTGCACTCTCCAAAATGATACACTGTCAAACTTTTTTATCCTGGCTCCTTGGTGAAGATAATCAGTAAGTCATTGTCAAGTGGAGATTGCATTGCTTTTATAGGCCAGTTCTTTTAAGTATCCTCAGTGGTAGCAAGTTTCTGTCTCTTGAAAGTGAATTTGAGTTTCAGAAAAAGTCAAGTCTAATGCATAAGATATACATTAAGTTATCTTTTACTCTAGGTTTTTGTGGTTTCACTTGCTTGTTTTGAGAGGAAGGCTTACTGAAAAACAAGATCTAACTTTAAGATAAAACAAATATTCTTTCTACTCAATACTCTGTAATGGCTTACATGGGGAAAGAATCAAAAAAAGAGTGGATATATGTATAACTGATTCACTTTGCTGTACAGTGGAAACTCACACAACATTGTAAATCAACTGTACTCCAAAAAAATCAATTTAAAAAACTAATATTCTTATGTGGCTCTTGAAAATTTTTAGAAGTTAGTTTCAAAAGAAGAGTTCCAAAAATGTCTAAAGTAATGGCACCATCAGTTGGCATGAGAATGCAGCTTCCCAAGAGGAATTATTTGACCTGAACAGCGATCATTTGGATGTGTATGATCTGGCATATTTGTTTAAAAAAAATCACCCACTGTGAAGGCTTTAGCCCAAATGGGTTTTTTTCATGGGATGGCACATTAATAACATAAATAACTTAAGTTTTCTTGGACTGAATTTTCTATATTAGTTATTACCTACCTTTTTGTTTTCTCCTTTATACAAGGAGTAGATACTCTAGAAGAAGAGATCATCGTTACCATTAATTGAACAAATCTTATTAGGATGATTTTAATGGAAATCTATAATCTTTCTACCACATACCAGATCAAATGGTTTATATTTTCCACTTCCCTTTCTAAATCTAATCTATATGTAGCGATATAGATTAAAACAACTATCTAAAATTAAGCATATTAGCTAGCCAATTTTATATAAATTTTTAAAAATTTTTAAATATTTAACTTCAGAAAAAGTTGTATGTTTTAAATAGCAGATAAATTTCCATATTTATATTTTCCTAAGACTCTTGTCAAATTTAGTGTCTTTTACTTTAACACAAACTGATTTGAGAGGAGCAGACTTGACAATGTGTTATAAATCAGATATCTGAAAATACACGTTATAGGAGTCAGGCTTTATTAAAATGTTCACTGAAGCAATTGTCCTCTCGAGTTTTTCAAAATAAAACCGTCTTAAATAAACCATCTTGTTTTTATTTTCTATGACAAATCAATCATTACCACATCAGTTTACCATGAGCGGATTTTTAGAAGCTTTCGGGGGTAGCAATATTTAAGAAGGGGTATTCCTCAAACATTTACTGTGTCTACATGTTCTTTTCTGCAGAGAAATGGTCAATGCATGGTTTGCTGAGAGAGTTCACACCATCCCTGTGTGCAAGGAAGGCGTCAGAGGCCACACGGAAGCTTGCTCTTGCCCCTCGCAGCAGAGTCCCTGTGCAGAAAGCAGCGTCCCTGGAACACCAACCAGGAAAATCTCCGCCTCCGAATTTGATCGGCCTCTTAGACCCATTGTCGTCAAGGATTCTGAGGGAACTGTGAGCTTCCTCTCTGACTCAGAAAAGAAGGAACAGATGCCTCTAACCCCCCCAAGGTTTGATAATGATGAAGGGGACCAGTGCTCAAGACTCTTGGAATTAGTGAAAGATATTTCTAGTCACTTGGATGTCACAGCCTTATGTCACAAAATGTTCTTGCACATCCATGGACTCATCTCCACTGACCGCTATTCCCTGTTCCTTGTCTGTGAGGACAGCTCCAACGACAAGTTTCTTATCAGCCGCCTCTTTGATGTTGCAGAAGGTTCAACACTGGAAGAAGCTTCAAATAACTGTATCCGCTTAGAGTGGAACAAAGGCATCGTGGGACATGTGGCTGCTCTTGGTGAGCCCTTGAACATCAAAGATGCATATGAGGTAAATAAGAAACAGAGGCGGGGTGGGAGGTGGAGCGTGGGTGGGGCCTTGGACAACTACTGTGAATTGTGGGGATATTTGAAACTGACATGTAAAAATGTGCATACTTGTTAAAAATGGGACTGTCTGGTAAGGACCTCCCCATCTTTTAAATGCCAGAGTTTCTTCACTGGGGGCTGAATCAAGGATAGAGGCCTGAGGGAAATATTGTCTTGTTTTCCTGCTTAATGATAATTTTACATAGCTCATCTCACAGTTGTATTCTTTCATCTTTTTACCTGATCACTATACATATCCCCTATCTATGTTATCTCCACATGAACTTCTGGGGACTTTACTAAGATTCTAAAATGATAGGTCCAAAAAGTGTCAGAAAACCAAACCCCCAGTCTTTTTAAATTCATTCATTCAATTCATCATATTCATTCATTTGAAGTCCCTTTGACACCAAAGTCTGTTTCTTTCTTTCCACTCTTTCGTTTCATTAAACAAATAAATGTGTGGATAGCTCTAGAAAATGGACATTTTTGCCCTACAATATTTCAATGGAAAGATTTGATATTTCTTCCACTTTTGCTTCCATTATGAACAGATCTTTATTATGGACTTAAAGTTTACACTGTATGATTTTTCAAATTTCCCATTTACAATGATTCTTTTATTAATTGAATTAGAGGTTTTAAACAAATCATCTTAATTGAATGACACTTAGTATGTTTATGAATTATGTTCTGGCATCATGATAGAACAATTATGCTAGTTACTTATCATGTGGTACACTTTGAAGATTCCATAATAATACCAGCTTGAGGCTCCTCTGTGTAATTTGAGGGGTCATAGATGTTTTATTCACTCCTGTACTCCTGATGCCTAATACAGTGCCTGGAACATAGATAAGTGTTAATAAATATTGATTGGGAGAAAATTATAGTAGATGAGATAAATAAGTAGACTAGATAGCAGGTCATAATTGATCCAGGGAAAATGTGTTAGGTTCAGGGAAGCAGGAGATCACATATAATTGGGGAGATGGAGAGAGGTTTCTTTGAGGAAGCAATGATTGATATGGACCCTGGAAGATGGATAAGATTTCAGTAGATTGAGTCGTGTGCATATTGAGATCCAGTTGCAAAAAGAAGTTTGAGGAAGAAACAGGAAGTTGGACCATGTGGTGCTTGTAAGGAAATGTGTGGGTGATAGTATAGACGTTGAGGAGCTACTGGAGATTACTGGGGTCTTAAATGCCAAGCTGAGGAGTATTTATTTGATTCAGAGCCATGAGGACTAATTAAAGATGGTTTGAAAGGGGGACTGGCATGATTCAGACTGTGCTTTAGAAAGATGAATATTATGGTGGCCATAAAATGAATTAGAGGGAAAAATACTGGAAACTGGGAGGACAGGTTAAATAGTCTGAGGGAGTAAGCACCTGAACCAGAGCACTGGCCTTTGAGACCAAAAGGAGGGAATGGATTAAAGATGAAGAAGCTGAATCTGCTAGACTTGGCAGCTAACAGGAGGTGGAAGTGAGGAGAAAAGAGGAGTTGGAGAAGACTCAGGTTTTGAAGTTGGGTGAATAAGTAATAGTAACTGGTGAGAAATACTGAGGGCAGGTATCTGGGGAAAGATGTGATAGTTCAGATTGGCTAAATCCTGAGATAGCTTTCAGAATCCACTCTATACCAGCAGTCTTTTCAATTTTGATTCTTCACGGAGCTATCTCCATGACCTCTTTGAGCTCTGTAAGTAATGTCACAGCGCAGCAGACTCCAAGAGGGGTATTAAGGACACAGCTGAAGGATCGCTGCCAAATTTGCAGAATTCCCTTCCTGTCTTAGGTGACAGCTGGGTTTCCGCTTTTCAATGGCACTATAGTCCCAAGTACAGTAGGACCATAAATATACTACAGCTTTGCTGGGAAAGCCTTCATCTGTTTGCATGGTCCTAAATTTCTCCAGCCCTGAGAATTTCTTCACTTATATGCACGTTATTTAATCTGTTTACCATCTTTAGAGTTTTCATGGTGTAATCTTTGTTTTGCAGTTAGTAATGATTTAATTCTTGTACTGCCATCTAAAATAGGCTCAGTGTCCTGGATTTGCAGTGACCCCAGACTGAAGCCTCTTAGTCTGTGGATTTCTCATGTTACTGCTTCACCCTTGACACCTTTGATCTGTGTTTATAGAGGCCTTGCAGAAGTTATTCCCATCCCAGGAATTTCATTAGAAGTTGTGGGATTGATCTGGGCCATAATTTACATTGGTATTAACAGTGGAAATCAGTTGGCTAGTGGGTAATTCATCACTTAGCCCACTCATAATTTGAATAGTCAAAATACTGTCTCATAGCCGTTTATGAAAATAGTCAGAATATGAAAGTACGTTCTATGTTTTCTGAGTCCTACTGCTTTAAATACGTGTCTGTGAAAATGACACATTTCTTCAGCTTATGAGACCACAGAACACTTAAAAATTAATAATGTAGCAGTAGAAAACCAAGAAGTGGCCGTGAAACAAAGTAGTGCTCAGATTGAAGCTAAGAGTAAAAAAATAGTCTCCTAGATAGATTAATTGTAAGAAATGGTCAACTTTTGATTCACTTTTTAAAACTTTGTAACAGAATGATATAAATTTAGGGATTCAACTATTTTGTTATTAATAAAATAACACATTCATATGTTTAAAATAGAAGACAAGGTCCACAATTTAGACCAGTGAGTTTCAATTAGACCACAAATACCAATGGTGTTCAGTCACACATCATCTCCTCCTTCATCAGCCCCATCATTCGTGCAAATTTCTTGACTGTGGCACAGTGTTTATTAATAATAAGATATTAACACATAATAACCAGAACAACTATATAAATGTGTTGGCATTATCCTCATATGTGAAAACTAGATATCATCCAATATCTAGATTGAATTGCGTATTAGTCAGTGTTCTTCAGAGAAACAGAACCAGTAGGATATCCAGAGATAAATAAGTGATTTATTGTAGGGATTAGCTCACTTGGATATGGAGGCCTAGAAGTTCCACAATCTGCCCACCATCTGCACAATCTGGAGAACCAGATAAATTGATGGTATAATCAACTGAAGGCCTAAGAATCAGGGAGGGGTCAATTGTGTAACTCTGGTTTGAGTCCAAAAGCTTTAGTTCCAAGAGCTCTGATGGACAGCAGGAGGGCAAGAGAAGATGGATGTCTTAGCTCCGAAAGCAAATTCGTCCTCCCTCTCCCTTTTTGTTCTGTTCAGGTACTCAAGGGATTGGGTGATGCCCACTGCGTTGATGAAGATCTTCTTTACTCATTCTCCTGATTCAAATGTTCATCTCTTCTGGAGACGTCCTCATAGACACACCTAGAAATTACATTTTATCAGCCACTTGGGTATCCCTTCGCCTAGTCAAGGTGACACAGAAAATTAACCATCACAAATTGCTTTGAACCCCTGGTTCCATGTCCTGTGGAAGCCATAAGCCTCCCCAAGATTTCCTATGTCAAAGGATTTACATTGTCTAAACAACCCTTTTTCCTAAGTCAACTGGAATGCAAAACTTGTACTCTTCTCTTGTTTCCTGGAGACAGCCTCTCCATGGATACCATGATTTCTAGGGAGGAAACTTGGAAGGTCTTAGGGAATGGTCACATTGCCACTCATGTGGCCTTCACCCACCCCCACTTTATTCCTCCCTTTTCAGTCCTTCTCCAGATAAACAAATCTTCACCAGCTCTCATCCTACAGGTCTCACTTGCTACTCAAGTGAATTTCTGATGAATGAAATTATTTCTAAAATGAATTTTCAGAGGAAAGAAGGAACAATAGCAACTGTTTTAATTTTGATAAGTCTTTAATTTATCAAAATTATTAATTGTGATAAATTTGATAAATTTGTCATGGCATAATTGTACTCCAGGAAACACAGTTCGGGAACTGCTCTATCTTTGTTTAATGTTCTAATAATCTTTAGGTATTCCACTTTGCGGAAGAAAACCGACATATAATTTGGCAAGTCTACTGTGTTATTTCCTTTTTCGTTTTCTTTTATCTTTTATTTTTATATTATTTCAAGCTTACAGAAAGGTTGCAAGACCAGCATCACAAACTTGTGTATACCCTTTACGCAGATTCTCCAATTGTTTATATTTTGTGCCATTGCTTTATTATTTTCTTTTTCTATATATAATGCATGTAAGTAATATATGCATATTATTTTTTTCTGAACCATTTGGAGACTTTTTTATGAGTATATATTTTCTAACAAGAATATTCTCTTACACAATTGTGATACATTAATCAAAATCTGGAAATTTTATGATACAGTACTCTTATCTGACATTCTATAGTCAAATTTGGTCAGTTGTTCCATGATGTCCTTTATAGTTGTTTTTTCCCTCTGATCAAGGCTCTAATTCAGGACTGCATATTGCATATACTTGTTCTATCTCTTTAGTCTCCATTAAATCTGGAATAGTTTCTCAGTGTTTATCTTTCTTAACATGTATTTTGGAAGAATACAGGGCAGTTATCTTGTAGAATGTTTTCCTTGAATAGATACAAGTTAGGCACTTTTGGCAGGAATACCACAGATGTTGACCTTGAGACCTTGTTTGGTTTTACAAACAACAGTCAGTTCTTCACTTCTCCTGCACCAGCTTTGAGCTACATTCCAGCTCAATTCAGACACTAGCTACCTGGAGTTAGTGCAGACCCCACAGGTTAAGGACTCAGTGCCACAGTATTGTCCCCGCTTCAGATGCCAGCCATAAATAGGATCCCCACATCCATGTCTGGCTAGCTACAGATTCAGGAGTTCCCTGCTCAGATTTAATGATTTCTTAAAATGACTCAGAACTCAGGAAAGCACTATAATTAACACTACAGTTTTATTATAAAGGATACAATTCAGAAATAGCCAAATAGAAGCGATGCATAGGGCAAGGAACGAGGTGGGGGACACAAAACTTCCATGCCCTCTCGAGTGGGAGGAGGGGCAGTGCATCACCATCCCAGCACACAGATGCCGTCATAACCCAAATCTCTGACAAACGGGGCAAGAATATACAATGGATAAAAGACAGTCTCTTCAGCAAATGGCGCTGGGAAAACTGAACAGCCACATGTAACAGAATGAAATTAGAACATTCTCTAACACCATACACAAAAATAAACTCAAAATGGATTAAAGACCTAAATGTAAGACCAGACACTATAAAACTCCTAGAGGAAAGCAGAAAACACTATAAAACTCCTTAACATAAATCATAGCAATATCTTTCTGGATTCATTTCCTTATTCTTTATATATGTGTGCATGTGCTCAAGCCATGTTCCAAGCTCTTTACTCCTCTCTGTAGAATCTCTTATCTTTCTCTTCAAGCTGAAGAGCTTTCATTAACTCTTCTTTAGTACCCGTGTGGTGGTGACAAATTCTCTGATTTCGTTTATCTGAAAATGCCTTTATTTTGACTGTAATCCTAAAAGATATTTTCACTGCCTAGACAATTCTTAGTTAATAGTAGTTTCCTTTCAACACTTAAAATGTTCTCCCACTTTTTTCTGGTTTTAATTTTTCTTATGAGAAGTCAGCCAGCCTTCATTTTTCACCTTATGAGTTTCACAATATATGTCATTTTCACACTATGTGTGTATGTTTAAGGTTTTCACTAATGTTGGGAAATTTTTGGTCATGTGTTTAAATATTTTTTCTGCCCCATTCACTTCTCTTTGAACTCCAATTGTATATATGTTAGACCATTTGATGTTGGACTCAGAGAACACTGAGGCTCTGTTAACTTTTTTATAGATTTTTTTTTTGTCCTCTCAGTCCTTTTGACTAGATATTTTCTGTTGATCTATCTTCAGGTTCACTGACCCTTCTGCTGTTTCCAGTCTGTTGTTAAATCCATCAATGAACTTTTGTATTTTTCAGTTCTAGAATTTCCATTTGGCTTTTTTAAAATACTTCTTTCTTTCTACAGAGATGTCCATCTGTTCATTATTACCATATTTTCTCTTCAGTCCTTAAACACACTTATAATAGCTGCTTTAAAGTCCCTGTTTGTTAATTCCAACCTCTGAATCATCTTGAGGTCATTTTCTATTGACTGCTTTTTTTCACAAGTCAGTTTATGTTACCACTTCACCTATTTTTGTCCTCCTGCCATTTGATCTATTTTTATACTAGAGAAACATAATATAGTTTCATTTATTTGTGTAAGGTCCGTTTTCATCCATGTTTATCTGCATCATTTTGCTATGCAAGCCTGTTTGCACCAAGGAACTTGCATGAGATCAAAATCTTTATTATCTTGGAATTTTATCTGTGTTGGAAAAGGCCGCTGAGCATAAGGAGGCAAACCATACTCTTTCTATGCAAGGGAAAGATCTCAAAACGTCTTTAAAAACTATCTAGATATGGACGTATTGAGTGGATGCCTAGACATGGATATGATTTCTATTTGAATGGCAGTCTCACTAAGTGCAGAAGTTAGTGGTTTTAAAGATTGAGTCAGTGATATCCAAAATATTTCATTTCTAAAATACAGTTCTTGGATCACTGTACTCAATCATAATAGTCAATGCAGCTCTGTAGAAAACAGTTCAAAGCTTCCAGATCTAAGAAAAGAAATTTATAGGTAATGAGCATCTACTGTGTGCCAAATACCAATTCGGTGCTTTACACCTGTTCAGCCTGGTTCCTTGTAGGTGGGGAAGTGGGAGACTTGGGCTACAGCCTGTGGTCTTGGAAACTGGTGATGGGACATAGGCAGAGCCACGAAGCAAAGAAAATGATGAAGTCTGAGTTCCAAATGACAAGTCCTCCAGAGTAAGGAATAGCTCCAAAACTTCAGGTCTGTGAGGGAAGAGTGTGGAAAGAGAAGGACTGGATCCAGAATGAAGGTTTTATAACTGCTGATCCCCAGTAAGTCCCAGAGGATAACCGTGAAGGAACACTGAGTAGGGAGAAAGAATCCTTCCTAGAGTATCTTTAGCTCAATTTGTGGGCAGGGAGGGGACCCGGCATCAAGTTAGTACATTACACATGCATTATCTCAGTCCTCACAACAACCCAATGAGGGTTACTATCCCCATTTTATACCTGTAAACAGTGAGATTCAGGAAGGTTAAGTAATTTGCCCAACTTGAAACATCCAGAATACATCCCCAGACCCGACTCCAAAGCCCATATTCTTTCTACTGTATCTCATTGCTTCTCAGAGACTGGGGAACAAAGAAGGGTTCCCCTGTTTCCCTGTGCAGACTCAGCCAAGGAGACTACAATACCACACGACTCTAACCCCAAGCTGGAGAAGTGAAAACTCACAGCCACAATATTTGAGTGTCAAGGAACATTAACTTTTTAAAAAACTCTTTTGCATAATAAGCTATCACTAAATGTTTATTAACACAAAACATTTTGTTGTGTAACAGGAGCATTCGTTTTCTTCAGTCAACATTTTCTTCTCTCATTTCTTTCACTTGTTTTTGTAACTAAATGCTGTGTTGGAATTTGGGCTTCTGCTTTATGGACTTTAGCCAGGTTGAGAAATAGACCCAGGAAGCAGAGATTGAAATGTATGTCTTATCATCTAAATTATGGGGTTCCCTAGTAAAGCTGAGTAGGAGATGAGGCTTAGGCCTAAAGCAGAAATAGGTTTGCTCCAGTTCTCCACAAATGAACTTCAGTCTTCCTCACTCAAGCCCAGCTCCAGCGTGGGAGTAAGAAGTACTGCTCCCTGAACGCCAAGGGCAGAATTAGAAAACGCTGTACCTGAGCTCCTGCAAGTCTTAGAAACTGAGTTCTTCTTTGTTGCCTGGGAAGGTGCGAGAGAGAAGGTGTAGAGAGGGGCCCCAAATATTTATCCAGTACCACCTTCCATCATCAGGATTAGAACAGAAACCTGAAGAGTGAAGCAACACGCATCCCTCCCCTTCTCTGCCAGGTTTCTCGTCTTTTAGCATATTACAGTGTGTGTCCCACTGGCATTATGTCAGTTGATTTCAGGTAGCAGGGTGATGGTGACAGGCATTTTTTTTAATTTTAGTAATTATGCATTTTAATCTATTCAGAAAAAATATATTTTAACATATCATGAGCTCAAGAATTTTAAAGTCCACACAATATTTTTAAAAATGTATCAGTATTAGCATGGGTGATGCGCAAATAAATAAAAATCCCAAAGCAGCGCATATATGAAGGAAGGCTGGGAAACGATGTCATAAGGCATTGTTCTTAGGCGAGTTAGAAGTCAGCCAGGGCTGCCTTCCTCTCAGCAGGGCAGGCAGCTGCTCACAGTGCTGCTGTGCTCTCACCATCATACACTCTGCTCCTTTCTACACAACGTTCCCCTCTGGAACTGCTGATGGGCATTTCACCTTTTGCCCACAAAAGACTCTAGCATCATGAGTCAGCCAGGATTCCATGCGGCACCCTAAGCTCAAAATTCACTCCCTATTCTATTCTTATCAGTAATTATCTCCTGTCATGATGTTGTCCAGAATAGGTCCACCAGATTTTATGAAATGAATATAAAGACTGGATCAACAACATAAACATGTCCCAAATTTGAACAATAGGAAACTCTTATTATTCAACGTCCTCAAAACTAAATCCCCTTGCAAATAAAAGCCCACAGAAATTAAAGTCCAAATGCCTTCATTCCCAATTTTATACGACTGGCTCCGTCTCAGCCAGAGGGTCTTACGTACTTGTCTGGGTTCCCACATCTGCAGCTGTGTCCCAAGCTGTCTTTCATAGGTATGTAGCTTCTTCAGCCTCTTTAAATTCAAATCTCTGGTTAGTTTTACTCTCCAAGGGGTCAGTAGCCACAAAGGAAACTGCAGCTCCACTGCAGAAGTTATCACAAACAAAATTATGATCCCCAAATTAAATGAATGGTGGAATGTCGTTCGATGTTGCTATTCTCAGCCAAAGAGCATGGCAGGTAACTTAGTGGTAGCTGTGTGGGAGACAGTGAGAACCTGAGAACACCTGGTTTCAGTCCCATGGCAGGCCAGCCAGCTGCACCGGTGTTGAGTCCACAGCCTGGGCATCTGTGTGTACTGACCAGAAACTGCCCAAAAGTTGTATTTCTACATGTATAATATATGTATTTCTGTGTTTCTTCTTGTTTTGTTTTGTTTGGGAGATGCCTGTGGGGATTCCCCCCGTATGTGTTGCCTACTTTCTCTCAGAGAGTGACATGCGAGACATTATTGCCTTCTTATTTAGATATTCTGGTTTCTTCATTTCCTCCTGTCTATTGTCTCATGCAAGACTGTGGTCTAGAGAAAACCTCTACTCCCAGATCCTTCCAAGTGTGTTCTCTGTAGGGGTGAAGTACACTATTCTCCATGAAAACGTGAGGAATGGAGTAGAGACCATCACCCTACTTCCTTAGCACTATGTTTTAACTTAATAATGTACACTGTTTTATTTACTCCGATACTAGTAATTGTCGTCACTTTTCCATAAACGTTTCCTTCCTACCTAGGCGGGCTGAGTTGGACCCAGGTGGGCCGTAGGTAACTAGAGTCAAAATTAAAAAAAAAAAAAATTAAAACACTAGGATCAGGACTTCCCTGGTGGTCCAGTGGGTACGACTCTGCACTCCCAATGCAGGGGGCTGGGGTTCAGTGCCTGACGGGGGAACTTGGTCCCACTTGCGTGCTGCAGCTAAGACGTCTGCATGCCATAACTACGTTTGCATGCTGCACCTATGACCTGGAGCAGCCCAAATAAGTATTAAAGAACAAAAAACAGAAACAAACAAAAAAACACCAGGATCACAATAGAGGCCAGTGAGTCAGGATTACTCTTGTGCACTGTTGGTAGGAATGTAAACTGGTTCAGCCACTGTGGAAAACAGTATGGAAACGCCTCAGAAATTTACTAGAACTTCTAAATGACCCAGCAGTTCTACTTCTGGGTATTTACCTGAAGAAAACAAAAACACTAATTTGAAAAGATATATGCACCCTTATGTTTACTGCAGCATTATTACAACAGCCAAGATATGGAAACAACCCATACGTCCAAGGATGCAATGTATATAGACACAACAGAATACCGTGTAGCCATAAAAGAAGGAAATCTTGCCATTTGCGACAACATGGATGGACCTTGAGGGCATTATGCTAAGTGAAATAAGTCAGAAGAAGAAAGACAAATACCATATAATTTCTCTTTTATGTGCAATATAAAAACCAAAACAAACAAAACAAAAGCAAACTCACAGATTCAGAGAACAGATTGGTGTTTACCAGAAGGAAGAGGGTTGGAGGAAGGGTGAAGTGAGTGAAGGAGAGCAATTGTATGGTGATGGATGGTAGCTAGACGTACAGTGCTGATTATTTTGTAGTGTATACAAATATTGATTTATAATGTTGCATACCTGAAATTTGTATAAATGTTATATACCAATTTTACCTTGATTGAAAAAACAAAAAAAGAAGAAAAAGTAACAGGAGGATACCAAAGTTTAGCAAAACTTTACGGAGATTCTAGATATCACAGATGTAAGTAGTCAAAAGTTAGTATTCCAAAAGGTTGGGCCAATGAAAAGACAGAGCACAAGCACAGACAAACAAAAAATACTTAAACCTAAACTTCAGGGTAGAAACTTTTCTGTTCTTACGCATTCCTGTCTCAGTAGGATCTGACCATCAGTGTAAGCAGAGAGACTGCAGCTGTGGAGGAAAATGGTGCCAAGAGCTGCAGCGGCAGAATTTTTTTTGTTTGTTTTTTGTGTGTCTGTGTGTTTTTTCACTTTTTACTTTAACCTGTAAAATTAATACATGCACAAGTTAAAAAAAATAAAACAGTACAGAGTGGTACTAAAAAATGAAAGTTCTCTACCTGACCTCGTTCTGCCACGGCCCATTTCTAACCCAGCTTCCTACTTTTTTAATTAATTTTTATTGGAGTATAGTTGCTTTACAATGTTGTGTTAGTTTCTGCTGTAGAGCCAAGTGAATCAGCTATATGTATACACATATCCCCTCCTTTTTGGATTTCCTTTCCACTTAGGTCACCACAGAGCACTGAGTAGAGTTCCCTATACTATACAGTAGGTTTTCATTAGTTATCTATTTTATACTTAGTAGTGTATATATGTCAATCCCAAAGTCCCAATTCATCCCACCACCCCTTACTCCCTATTTTTAAACATCTTTTATTCTGTTGCTGGTTATTACCATATCTCTGAAACTTATGCTAATTCCTCCACTTCTCATTCATCAACTTTAGATAGTATCTATTGAAAGACGATAAACTTAGTTCATATTTCCTTATCCATTACTAAGTTTTTCCAGTTATAGTGCTTTGGTTCTTCTGGTGGTTATCTATCATTTTAAAGAATATGCTTAAACCCCATATTTCGTTACATCAGTTTTAGATAGTATATCTGATTCATTACTAGATAACGTGAGAAAAATCTGTCTGATATTACCTTCCACATCTCTCTGCTGCCTTAAAAGTCAGACTTCCATTTTTATACATTATCAATGTTATTAATATTAGATTCTCTTTTATAGCTACTATTGTCTTCCAAGTTTTGTTTATATGTTGATTCTACAAACTGAAATAGCATTTACATTATTCCGATTATTAAATTACTCCTTCTTGAAAGACTGAATAGCTCTACCTATTGAGGAAAAAAAGGTAATCTATATCATTAAAATGGAAAGATGAATGTTCCAAGTGTCAAGCTCAAATGGGATTCCTTAAACCCAATCTTCAAGACTTCCTACTAAATTATTCATTTAGCCAATGATACCTTTAATTTCCAAGAAATCTTTCTTCTTTGATTATTCTCATTTCCCAGCCACCTATTCTTTGGCTTCTTGACTCTGAAGATGTTAGGGTTTGGGTTTTTTTTTTTTTTATCAAGTTTTTCTTCAGTTCTCTTAATTAACTGTTTTCTTCAGGAGCCAACTGTTATATCGGTTCCACTTGGACCCTATCATTTTTGCTGCTGGTTTCTACTACACTTTCTGGGGTTTTTTTCTCATACACATGCATGATGAAAAAGACTGATCAATACTGTTAGCATGATTTTCAACTCTGCTATCAGACCTGTCCCTTGAGTGAAAAGATGGATGGTAGGGTCTATGTACATATAAGATGGTACAGTCAGCCCTATGCATCCATAAGTTCCACGGATTCAACCAACTTAAGGTCCAAAATATTCCAAAAAAATTCCAGAAATTTCCAGAAAGCAATACTTAAATTTGCTGCACACTGGCAACTGTGTACCTAGAATTTACATTGTATTAGCTATTATAAGTACTCTGTAGATGATGTAAAGCATACAGAAGGATGTGCATAGGTTATATGCAAATACTATGCCATTTTACATAAGAGACTCAAACATCCGTGGATTGTAGTATCCACAAGGAATCCTGGAACTAATCCCCCACAGATACTGAGGGATGACTGTATTCTTTAAGGATACATTGAAATATTTTGTTAATCATGTATTTTTTTTGAAATTTGAAATATACTTTAAAGTATTTTTTTGAAATTTGCCTTTTAAAAATAATGCATGAAAATATCACTTATTTTATTTACTTAGTTTTTTTGTGTGTGCCAGGATTCATTCACTCTATTAGGAATCTGGCTTGGACCAAGGGCCTGGGGGTTAAACATAATTCCCAGGTATGGTCAGCAGGGGGCAGAAAAGGGTAGTGGAACAAGTACTCACTGCCAAGGCCTGGGCATCCCTCTCTTTCCCCTTTCTGCGGAGGTAAAAATCAATTAGTAGGTAGTAGACGGTCCAGAGTGCCAGAATCAGGAGAGAAATTACTCACAGAGACAGTGACCCAGAATGGCGAGTAGGCTGAGGAGGCAGGGGAAAGGTTTAGCCACCATTCACAGCCTGGTCTGTGTCACAGAGACGTGGACAACCAGACATCAGGAGGTGAATCATCAGAGCATTTTCACAGTCCTGACTGCTACTCCCAGCCTGCCCGAAGCCCAAGGTCTGGCTCCTTAAAGTAACAGGAGTCGACGATCCACCTTGGGAGCTGATATAAACTTCCTGTCTGAGAGCTAGTCCATGCTGCCAGCCAAGGGTTCCACAACCAGCCATTTTAAGGAGGACAGAGTAGGGTATGGGCACCAAATGCAAATGCTGACAGTTAATGAAAACACTTAGATACATTCCAATTAAATAATTTGGGAGCCAACCTAAACCTGATGTGGCTTAAATATATTTTCTTCCCTCCTCCAGAGGGGAAACATTGTTCAGTTGTGCAAACATTTTGACTTTGAAATGAGACAAACGTGACTCTAAACTGTTTGCTATATGGTTCTCAGTTACTTAACCTTCCTGAGCCTCAGTTTCTCCATCTCTAAAACTAGAAATAATGATTCTCACCTCACAAATCTGCTGCAAAGAAATGAGATGATGTACATAAACTGCATGGCAAAGAGCTTGGCAACTTGTAGTCAGTCAGTCAACATTGGTAGCTGTTCTATCTCCCTGTCTTTGTCTTGGAAGAATATCCACCATGCTGCTTGCTATCTTTGAATACAAAGTTTCAGTCTCCTAAAAGTATGACTAACATTAACTGAGGGATTACTGTGTTAGGTACCACAGTAAGTTTTCTGAAGTATAATCTCACTTAATTTTCATGATGTACTTTTATCATCATCTCTATTTTACAAATAAGGACATTGCACACCGATTTTCCTAGTCTTTCCACATGGTAAAGAACAAGGAAGGATTCAAAACTAGGTAACTGGATTCCAGAACTCATGCTCTTGACAATACCCAATCTGTTTTCCAATACAGACATTTAATCAAAGAGTTAAAAATCTAAAGGAAAAAACAGAATAGTCTCGTCTTTGCAACGTGTTTAAATGTTGGTACTATTGTCATAGGATCACCTCTTCTATTTGATACTTAGGGCAAAAGTTCAGTGTTCAATGAAATAAATGAAAACGCGCCTTGTCGCAGACACAGAGAATGGACATGTGGACACGGAGGGAGATGGAGAGGGTGGGACAAATTGGGAGATTATGATTGACATATATACACTACCATGGGTAAAACAGATAGCTGGTGGGAACCTGCTGTATAGCACAGGGAGCTCAGCTCGGTGCTCTGTAATGACCTAGATGGGTGGGATTGGGGGTGGGGGTGTAGGGAGATCCAAGAGGGAGGGGATATATGTATACGTATAGCTGATCCACTTCATTGTACAGCAGAAACTAATACAACATTGTAAGGCAACTATACCCCAATAAAAAAATTAAATAAAGTTAAAAAAAAAAGAAAACACACGTCACTGTTTTTCCATTTAGAATTCTTTAATAAAATTAAAAGAACTAACAATGGTATTTTGGAAGAAATTCAGCTTTAGCTATTACATTTAAAGATTACTATTACATGACTAAGGAACACTTCCTTGATCTTTCTGAGAAGTGTTCTCTCTTTTGCTTCACTAGAAAGGGAAGATGGTGTAAGAATACTTCTTCCTCAACTGATGCCTAAAAAAACAATCACAGTCCTGGTCCTATGTAAGGATCACGCAAAACACTTTTTATAAATACAGGTTTTCTGGATCTGGTAACTCAAAATTTCTGGGAGAGGACAGCCTAAAAAGCTCCTCGACGAATATCAGAACTGATTACCAGTGACTAGATTCTAGAAGGGGAGACGTCTTCCTGGCCCCTAACCTCTCCAAAAGGGAGAGGCAGAGAATGGAGATAATTTGGGAACTGGGGAAGGTGCAGAGATATGTCTGCCTACATTTCTTGCCTTAAATAGATTCTGCCAAATGCTTGATGAGAGGCCAGAAAGTGTTGCCCAATGAGCCTCCACGGTTCTAATCACAGTCAAGCATGTCCAGACCAGCACTGTCCCTTTAAAAGTGCTGAATAGTCTCTGGAGGCCACTGTCTATATGCCGCTTCTATGCTAGTTCATTTTAAGAGTGAAGACCTTAACAAAGTCACAAAGGGCTAAAAAGACCTGTGCTTCTGGCCTCCACCCACCTTTCCTGACTTACTTCACCTTCCCGTACCTTCTGTTAGTGTCTCCAATCTACCAAACTCTTTCACGTCTCTGAAATTTCATATATTCAGATTCTATCCCTTCAGCAAGAAATATGAAACATCCTCTCCCAACACACATTTTTCTCTTCTCTTCTCTTCTTCTCCCTCTTTCCCTCTCTCTCTTTCTGCTCCTTCCCTTCAACCCTCTTTACCTCTCTCCTTTCCTCTCCACCCTCCTAATTAATTCCAAATTATCTTTTTAAAAAATCTATTATTTATTTTGGCTATGCCGGGTCTTAGTTATGGCATGTGGGATCTTTAGTTGTGGCATGTGGAGTCTTAGTTGTGGTATGCATGTGGGATATAGTTCCCTGACCAGGGATCGAACCTGGGCCCTCTTCATTGGGAGCACAGAGTCTTACCCACTGGACCACCAGGGAAGGCCCCCAAATTATCTTGTAAAGCTCATTTCACAGGAGCTGTTCAAAGAAGCCTTCCTTGCCTGCCCTCTCCACAAAGTCAGGTGTCTGGTCCGTCTTGTAATTGCTCATCTCACTCTTTAATTTTTCTTTGTAGTACCTACCAGAGTCTGACATAAGAGTTATTGGTGAGATTCTGTTTAATTTCTGTCTCCCCCATTTCAATCTAGGTTTTGTGAGAGAGCTGGGCCAGAGTCCCTTTTGCTCCCTGCTGCCCAGACCTAACCAAGTGCCTTTCCTTCAGTACGGGTTCAAATACTCTCTGTTAAATGAATGAAGTAAAAGGAAGAGAGACTTTTAGATTCTCTCTTTTTTTCCTTCATCCAGGGCAGAAAGCTATATCATTGATTTACTCAATAAAATGTTTTGAATTCCTCCAATGTGCCAATGCCTGTGAGAATTTAATGATACATCAAAAAATAGACTCATTCCTTGAGGTCCTTAGAGTCTAGTGGGGAATAAAACATATGTATTCAGATAACTATTACAGGAGCCTGCCAGGGAAACCACAAACTTTCTTACATAATCAAATTTCAGTCCTTCACTGTTGTCAGAGCAAAGAGACCATCCCTGTGAGAAAAGATTAGGGGCCTCACTGCCCAGAGGCTGTGTGACCTCCAGAGTCAGCGGGATTTGAATCCTTCCATTACACTGTGGCTGCTTGGGTTCATGGTACCTAAACTATCTGTGCAGCAGCCTCCTCAACTGCACAATGGTCAATTTTCTAGTGGAAAGAGAAAGGTGTCTTTACAGGAAATGTTTTTAGCAGATTACCGTAGGTTCGTAAAACTGAAGAAGATATACAGATGGCGAATAAGCACATGAAAAGATGTTCAGTGTCATTAACTATTAGGGAAATGCAAATTAAATCCACAATGAGATGGAGCTACCCAGCTATCAGAATGCCTAAAATAAAAAATGACACCACCAAATGTTTGTGTGGATTTGGGGAAACAAACACATACAGTACTGGTGAGAATGTGAAATGGTACAGCCACTCTGGAAAACGATTTGACCGTTTCTTTAAAAACAAAAGGTACAACTACCATACAACCAGACATTTGCACTCCTGGGCATTTAGCCTAGAGAAAGGGAAACCTATGTTGACACAAAAATGTGTACACAAGTTTTTGTTGAGGCTTTATTTGTAACAGGCCAAAACTGAAGACAACCCAGTTGGTTAAGCAAACTGTGATACATCATTATCCTGGACTACTACCAAGAGTTACAAAGAAACGAACTATTATACCTGCAACAATCTGGATGAATCTCCAGTTATGCTGAGTGGACAAGAGCAAATCCCAAAATGTTACATACTGTGTGATCCCATTGGTATAACATTCTTGAAAATGGCAAAAAGTAAAGAAATGGAGAAAGATTAGTGGTTGCCAGGGATTAAAGAGGTGGTAAAAGTTGGAGGGAGTCTACATAGCTGTAGAAGGGTAATTTAAAGGATTGCGGAGGTGATGGAAATGTGCTGTATCTTCACTGTTTCAATGTTAATATCCTAGTTATGATATTGTATTATAGCTTAGAGACATGTTACCATTGGGAGAAACTGAGTAAAAGGTTATAGACTCTGTATTATTTCCTATAGCTACATGGGAATCTACAGTTATTTCAAAATAAAAAGAGGAATTTTAAAATATGAAAAGGTGGAAGCAAAGTCAGCGAAACAAGTATGGCGTTTGTCAGTTATAGCATAAGCCTCAAAACTCTGACATCATAATGGCCAGTGATCTTGACTACTACAGAATCCTGAGCTTTCGTGGATTTGTCCACAGTACTCTGCCAAGTGCTGTAGACATACTCTGGTTTCAGTGCCAAGAATTGGAGAAAAAACGATGTTCGCGTCAATCAGAAAGCACTTTGAGCTTTTTGGTGGTCAGTCAAGGTTTCGCCGCCTCAGGTAGTCTTTTAATATACTATTTTTGATCATCAAAACAGATGGTGGTCACAGGAAGTGTTTTGTTTTATTTCCTCAAAGACATATGAACTAATTTTTAACTTCAGTACTGGTTTCATGAAGAGCTACTGGTGTTCATAGGATTCAGTGCTGCTGAACACAAGTGAGCAGCTTTACATTCCTGGGGTGGAGTGGGGAGTAGGAGACACTTTTTTGGCTCCACGGGGGAGAACTTTCTGTAGATCTATGAACATGTCTGTTCTATTTATCAAAGAATATTTTCTGTTCAACTTAGTTGTTTTACCTATCATGACCTGAGAGTTATGTTAGAGTGTAGTCATAGCTCAACCAAATAATAGCTAAGCACTACCATACTTAGAAACTTTTTGATGTTTCCAGCATTATTTGCTGATCTTTGAGAATTTTCCCCCAAATTTGAATACTTAGATAAGATTGGGGTCAATCTTCCAGAATCCTCAGTTATCTACATTTTTATGTTCACGTGAAACTGAATTGTAATTACTTCTTTGCAAATCTCCATATCCTTTTATTTTATCTATAGGAGGCCACAGATTGTCCTATTTTGGGTGGTTGTTGTTGGTGTGTTGGTGGTGGTGGTTTTTACCTTCTTGTCCTACTCTCTACCTTTGGCCTCTTGGTTCTCCTCTTCCTAACAGTTCCTGACCAGCTTTGCTGCTTTCTTCTTTTCCCCACCTTTAAGAGTCCACATGCCCCAGGGTTTTGTTCCTGAAACTGTTCTCTGTCCATATCAACTCCCTAGGTGACCTCATTTCTTTCAGTAACTTTCTATAACTTACTGACTCCTGAGTTTGAGCTATGAAGCCCTGTTTGGGAGATTGAGTCTAATTTTTAGAGGTGTGTCGAGCTTGACATTTAACATGAACTCCATCACACATCTGACCAGCGACTAGCTGTTCTATGGTGTTTGTGTTTTGCAGGAGAAGCCCTTCCGTTGAGGTGGACACCCACAGCCAAAATACTACATCCTCTGAGGGAGCCAATCATACCCTGCTGATCCACAGCCCCGTAGAACTCAAAAGAGGCTGGAGGAGGCAGAAGCAGCACCTCTTCTTATACAGCGATGTGTTGCTTATATCTAATACCAAGTGCGTATACATGACATGCTCTCCCGAGGATCATAAAATTGCACATTCGCTAACCCTTATTGTAGGAAAATATGACAGTGTCTCTCTTGCCTGGGGCTTGCAGACAGATGATAAAAATAAGAGGGGGAAATTACAGATTGTGATGAGTGCTTCTGATACAAGGGAGATAGGGTACCGTGTAGAAGATGGGACCATCTTAGAGAGGGGCTGTGCAGGAGAACCTCTCAAGGCGGCAGCCTCTAAACTGGACCTGCGGGGCGAGCAGCAGCCACCATCCCCAGCCAAGGTGCATGAGTCTCCTAGGCGTCTAGGCCCAAGTGGGTGCGGCTCAGTCCCCTAGAGGGAGGAGTTCAGGGAAGGCCAGTGTGACTGGAGCCTGAAGCAGGGGGCGTGACATTAGATGTGATATGGTAGTCAGGTCACAGAGGGTCTCCACAGGCCTGGAAGGGGTTGAAATACTATGCTGAAGGGTGTTTAACTAGGATAGGAGCCATATCTAGTTTATATTTTTAGCAGAATTTTCTAACTATTGGAAGATGATGGACTTTTGGGTAAGCAAGAGTGGAAGCAGGGAGACTAGTTAGAGGAGGCAACAGTCCTGATGAACAGGAACAAAGGCTCCATCGTGGGGTTGACAGTGACAATGAAAGATGAGGCCAGACAGATCTGGAATACATGTTGGAGACAGAACCAACTGGGTGCACTTTGCTCTCAACCCTGAATACAAATGCAACGAATACCATAGACTTGGTGGCTTAAACAACAGAAACTTATTTTCTGATCGTTCTGGAGGCTGGAGGTCCAAGATCAGGCACCAGCGTAGGGAAGTTCTAATGAGAGCTCTCTTCCTGGCTTGCAGATGGCTGTCCTCTCACTGTATGTTCACATGGCATTTCCTCAGTGCATGGATGCGGGGAGAGTGGAAGAAAGCTCTCTCCCTCCTCTAACAAGCCCACCAACCCTACTGGATTAGAATCTTAGCCTTATGACCTCATAAGCCTTAATTACATTCTAAAAGCTCCATCTCCAAATATAGTCGTGTTGGCAGTGAGGGCGTCAGGGTGTGAAGGTGTTGGCAGGGAGCGGGGGGATCACAATTCTTCCATTGCAATAACTAGCAGGACTGAGTGCCACCAACCTTGCACAAATTTTCTCCACAATTTTTAGAAAACTACCTACAAGATCATTCCCATAATACATTTAGGTATAGTCATGATCATTATTAATATGAAAGAAAATTTTTTTTTTTATTCCAGAAAGAAACAACAAAAAAGAAATAGCCTTCTGTGATAACAAATGTACTTCTTCCCTGTCGTGCCTCATCTTTTTAGATGGAGGACCGTGTTATGCCCTGAATCAGTCTGTTCCAATTAATAATCTGAGTTTAGCACCCAGTTTTTTTGCCGTAAGAAGGGGTGGAGGGAATGAATGAAGTTTCCTTTTACCTCAGCTCACCTTCAGACTTCAGGTGAAAACTCACTCATCTTTAGACTGATGCTACAGAAATCAACACAAATGGAATAAACAGCTGATTGCTACCTATGTAGTTGGTCAGAATAAGTAAAATTTAGCTTGTATGTAATAATAAGAGGGATTAAAATGTTTATTTCTTCACAAAGAAATATTTCTCCAGTTGTGTGGGATGTTAATATTCAGTGAAAATTGTTTTGAGGTTTTTGTCCTTTCTTTTTCATACTACATACACTAGAAAATTCTGTTCTCAAGAATTAAACTCAGATGAAACCTTCAATATCACTTTTGATATTCATTAGAATGCTTAATAAGTTATTTTTCAAATAAAATTATTACCTCTGTTGTTTAGAACAGGATCTGCTTTGTAAATACTAAGATATTAATACTAGTAGAGGTCCATGAAGAATTTACAAATGGGAAGGGACTGTACGTAGCTCACACCGTCTTTAGACATCACTATCCTCATGTTTAGTTATTGAAGAATACAGAAACAATGAAAAATGAATTTTATTTAGGTCAAAAGATGACGATTACTATTCATTTACCAGTGAAATGACAGATACTTAAAGAATACACCACAATCCCTTCTCCTAAGCATCTAAGGGGACACCCCTGTGTAAAGAGAAATCTCCCTAGACTCCTATAAATTCCACAAACCATCGGGGCTTACTCCCTGGTATAAAGGTTGAGGTAAAGGAAAGGAGAGGGGTATCCATAGTAAGGGACACACGATAGAAATTAAAACTGCAGCCCTCCTCTCCCTTCTTCTCGAGTTAGTTTACATTAGCTTTGTTCTTTCTGACTTCTACTGAGAAAATCTCACTGAGTTGTGACTGAGTGTGAAGAAACACAATGAGACCCTAGGAGAATCACTGTAGTATAAAGCTTTGTTGTGATACAGTTTAAACATTTCCAAGCTAGCATCTAGCTCTGTTGGTATAATATCATGAGATATATCATCTCACTCCACAAATAAAAGAACAATCCCATCAGAAAGCCTGGTGGCTCTGTGGGAAGAGGTGGGGCTGAGGACAGGCAAGAGGAGGAGGCTTCTTCAGGGACCTACAGGTCAACACCCATGGAGGCCAAGTGGTTACGAGCACAGGCTCATGAGTCAGGTTGTCTGAGTTCAAACCCTGTTTCTGCTGCTTTTGGCAATTCACTTAACCTCTCTGTGAGTTTCCTCCTCTGTAAAATGGGGCTAAAAAAGACTGCCTGGTGTGGTTGTTTGACAATTAAAGGAAATAGTGTTGATAAAATATTTACAACAGTGCTTGGCATATGGTAAGTGCTCAGTGTTACAGGAGAGTGGAAACCATGCTCTGGACTTTTGGATAACTCCTAGGTTTGGTTTCAAGGGAGTGGATAATTTTGGCACTTCATTTCACTAAGAAGAGAATTACTGAAATGACTTTTGCAAGGTCAGTGTATTGGGAAGTTTCTGCACAGTACTTTGGGTGTCAATACACATGGATATCTACATCAGAAAAAAAAATCTATAAAATCCAGCAGATATGTGTCTATCTTCCCCATTGGCCATATATTTTTAACTTCATAATGTCTTTAGAATTACTATGTAGAAAAAGAATTTTATCTGATAATTGTGTTTCATAGAAATCTTAAAATACACAGACATAGGGTAAAACTGTTGAAATTAAGTGTAGAAAAAAGCCACCTTGAATTATAAGGTATGTTTCCATATATATATATATATATATATATTATATATATATATATATATATATTCATAGTGCCCACTGAATCTAGATTATCCTTCAAGTGGGCTTCCTGCAAAATTATTTTCATTTCATAAATCCCACTGAAGAGTTGTAGCTTTAACTGTTCCATGAATCAGTAGAGTCACAGGGATTTCTGCACATGCGGTGTCTTTGATCTCATTCTACCTTTAGTGTTTCTACATGTGGTTCTGGCTAGTGGGGAGTTCCAGAGCAGTGTGCCCAAGTCCCCTAGGCATCTTTCATAGGACTTGTAAAGATCTAAATCCTAGGCCCACCTAAGTGTTAAATTTGTGAATTAACCAAAAGATATGGTAGTTTCCATATCAGAAGTCAAAAGAGAATCAGCAGAAACTGTCAGAAAGCAGTTTCACTGGTGACAATCACCTTCTGACTCCCCAGAGATAAATGGGAAGTATGTCTATCACTTACACATGAGACACCCTAGCCACTGGTCTGAGATTGACTGACTGATTTTTAAGTTGGGGTTCAGACTGTATGCTAACAGTTTTTCAGTTTTAGCTACAATCAAAGAGAAAATTGTATGAACAAAATCTTAAGAAAGGAAACTTAAAATAACCTATACTAAAAAATCTTTTTAAAAATTAAGGTTGAAAATGTATTTTAAATCTCTCTAATCCCAGCTTTTATTTTGCCTGTCTCTGCTAGGAAAAAGACTGTATAATTATTTTTACAAACCATGTACCATGTATCTTTGTTCAGCCCCTCAATACTTTTTGAAGTAGGCAAGACGTGAATGTATAATAAATTATAATTACAAAGATACATATATAATATATAGTGTCATAAATAACAAATATAAGAATGAGTTAATGGTTCTCTAAAAAAAGCTCTAAAATATAAACGATGGTCCATACTCAACACTCAACATTCAGAAAATGCCTATTTCCTGCCATCGAGGAAGTGTTTTCAGGGCCTTCCTGGACCAGCCTCTGCTCAGCACACACTTTGAAAAGGTCTATCAAACTACTCGCTATGCTGTGCACACAGAGTAACAGAGATGAAGGAGACATGCTTTGGCCTGGAGCAGTGAGAACTAGCATCCTTAGCATGAACACAGCTTCTCCCATTACATTTAAGAAACAGACTAACAGAAGTGTTGTTTGGTTCTTTCCAGGTATAAAAAGAACTTTAAGGTAAAAAATGAAATACCACTGAGCACCATGTGGACTGCCAACTGTACAGACAAAATTGGTGAAGCCAACATTGGTGCCAGGAAGTCCTTTGTCCTAGGCTGGCCCACGGTGAACTTTGTGGCCACCTTCAGGTAAGACCTACAGCTTGGTCCTGTATTTGTAAGGGTTAAAAAAGGAAAACATTTAAATCTGATCGTATATCACGCCAGTGACTCACCTTTTGACAGCCCATGACACTTGTATGCCTTGTACTTTCCCCAAAAACGGTTTTTATGTGCAAATACGTGCACATTGATCATAAGTAGTGGGAACTACTGGAATAACTTCCTTTGGTTTTGACCAGCGGTTTTTCAATGGGCCATGTGAGCTTGGGAAGTTGCATCTTCATGTGTTCATGGTGTTCGTGTATCGGGAAGGAGGAGCATGAGAGCAAGACCCTAGGAACCCGCTCCAACTTCCTGCCCCCTAAGCTCAAGGGAGTATCTGTGTCTTTAAATCACTAGAATATCTTTCTTGAGCAAGTACAATTACATTTGAAAAACTGACTTTGTATTCCCAAATTAATTCCCTTAAAAACAGGATTTAATTAGACACATAACATTCATCATTTCATCAAATACTAGGTCGCCTACATTGCTGTGTACAGGTTATCTTATTTGGTGTCTGCAGAGGGGTGACAGTCTAAAACAAAGGTATGATTTCATGGAGTACAGGTCAGTTTTCCAAGACGCATCCTTAGGCTGGAGTGAGGATGGGGAATGTGGACATCCTAGGTCGACACTGCTGGGTTCCCAGGGGTCATGCAACACTTATGCCTGCCCTTCGGGAACAACCACACCTCAAGTCTCATTCTTATGCACACTGAGTGTTCATCACAGGCACTCAACACTCCTCTTTCTTGTCCCCCCCGCCGCACTCCACCAAAATCTGTGGCACCATCACAAAGACAGGACAACGAAAATGTTGCCAAGTTGTTAATTTATACTCTATTCTAGAATGCAGCTGTTGACTTCAGGAACGTTTTCAAAGCTTTTTGGGAAGAAACATGATTTGTGTCATTTTCTACATGTCTACTTTCCATGACTTACTTCTCGAAAGATTATCAGCTCCTATGGCTTAACATCTTTTCCATGTTGCAAGTGAAAGGAAGCAGTTTCAACTGGGAATATTCAAAGATTATGATAAGGGAGGGTCCAAGATTCTTGTTTTCTAGTGAGGGGGGAATGCGAAAGGCAGGTTCACACGTGTCATACTGGCTAAAAATCTGTGTAAGAACATATACGGCATGTATGACAATGCCTGGCACCTAGCGCTTTTGCCATTGGCTGTTTTGCTCTCCCGCAGACTGCCATGAGTAATTAGAAGCTGTGTCATGTACATATGTCGGTTGCGGAGATAAGTGGGCATTTCCACTTCCTGATTAAAACATGTCCTGAAATGGTGATGGAGGGGGCAGGAGCAGCGTTGCGGACAGGAAAATAAAATGTGGCAGCCCCTGGAGAACATATATATTCTGGGTATATACCCAAAGGAAATGAAAACACACATCCACACAAAAATTTATACACACATGCTCACAGAAGCATTATCCACAATAGCCAAATAAACAAGCCTAAGTGTTTATCAGCTGATGAATGTATAAACAAAATGTGGTACAGGGCCTGAGGGTGGGGGGATGGGGAGTGACTGCTTAATGGACACTGGGTTTGCTTTTGGGTGACGAAAATGCTCCAGAACCAGATAGTGGTGAGGGTTGCACAATACTGTTAATGTACTGAAGGTCACTCATGGTCAATTTTATGTTATGTGAAATTTACTACAATAAATAAAAGCTAGTAAGTGATGAGTCCACACATGAATGAGACTTAAAACATTTTCAGCTTTGGATAGTAAATGCTGCACAAACTTTAGCAGACAAACTACTACTCTTTAATAACTTAGCAGTAGGTAGATTGATCTCGATCAGAGGATCACAGTACTGAAAAACGTGTTTTCTAGAAACTAATTTAATGTATTACAATCTGCTATACGCTATACACATAAAGGAATAAAATACTGTAGGGTTTTTTCCCTAAAAAGATACTCTTGTTTCTGGGACAAGACAGTTCCATCCAAATGCCAGTTCCTAAGTATGATGTAATCTGAATAATAATGTTCTTTATACCTGAATCGCACTTCCAGCTGCAAGAACACTCTGAGGTATAATTAACCCTTCTTCAGTTCTGAAAACTGAAGCTCAGAGTGGTTAAGCGACTTGCCCGTGATGACACAGCTTGCATCACACAGCTGCAATCAAGTGTTTAGATTCCAAACCAATTTCTCTTAAGATCTACTTGCGATCGCTGTAATACTGCTTGAAAAAGAGCAGAGTCCATCCATCAAAAGCCCAGTTATGAGGAAGGTACAACTTACACATGCATACACATCGGTTAACAACTGGCTGCTGATATTTTTATCTGGAATGGCACTTGATATGTTAGTACAAGTCTTAATATGTTAGTGTAAGTATTTCATGTAATTTTTTCTCCCATTTTTTAATATTACAGTTCTTCCAAACTAAAGGAAAAATGGCACTCTTTCCTTCAAAGGTATTTTGTATACGTATCTTAAATCTTTAATCCATGATAGAAGAATACAAATCTCTTCAAGGCAGTGCCCCCAAACTTTTCTCCCTCTCTTTGGTAGGAATTGTTAGACTACCCTCTTGTGTAGATTTATCATGGCTCCTACTGCAAATACTGTTCTCTCATTTACATGTATGTTCTGCTTATTTTTGAGGAAGTTCTGATTATCACTCTCATCTTTCCCTTTTCTCCATCCTGATGGCCGGAGCTACCATTATTCTCAAAACATATATTAAATTTCCATAAGTGCAGGTTACTGACTGTACTGAATGATTCTCAAAGCAACTGCTACTTCCTACCCTTGAACCCAGGAAGGCACTGGGCCTGCCAATCTAGGCAGGAAAGCTTTGAGGACTGGATCTGCTGCCCACATCTCACATGACAAAGGAGACCTGTTATTTTCTGGGTCATATCTTATTTTCCTGAAACATTTTTGCATATTTTCTTCCAACCCCTAATTTGATTTTGTTGAGTCTATCTATATGCTTTGAGAATAAAAAAGACTATTTAAAATATTAGCAACACAGATTGATTTGAAAATAAGCTAATAGCTAATTCGTCTACTCTGTTTTGGGTTATTACTGAATTTTATTAGGTACATCAAGTTAGCCAAAGAGAAGGACCAGCCAAAAAGCATTCCCCTCAAAATCTTCACTGAGGACATCAAGAACTGTGCCTGTGTAAGTGTTTTTAAGATCAAACATGAAATTCCAAGTTCTTGGCTTAGCAAAATGAAACTGATAGAGATATACAGGAGAGAGCAAGAGAGAGAGAGAGAGATGGGATGGGTGGGAGGGAGGGAGAATGAAAGAGAGTGGAAAGAGAGAGGGAGTATTTAGAAAGTACTATGTGGGAACATGTATTTTCCTATAAAAATGTGTGTCTACACACACACACACACACACACACACACACACACACAAGGGTGAGTCAGAAATGATCTGCACTCTGGCTGTAGAATTTAACTTTCAGAAAAGACAAATACATCATTTTTCGATGTAATCTCCTCGCTTTTCAACACACTTTGTCCATCTGTCAGCAAGCTTTCGTATTCCCTCATTAAAAATGTTCAAATGCACTGCTGTCTTCACTTCTTCATCAGAAGTGAATCTGGCTCCTTCTTGATGGCTAACACTTGTGTGACCTTCCTTGAACTCCTCTATCCATTCATACACACTTCGTCACAACAAAACACTTTCTCCATACTGCGCACAAAGTCTTCGATAAATATCGGCACCGGGTACACCCTCAGACCACAAAAAACAAATCACTGCACGCTGCTCTTCTTTTGTGCAGATCACAAGTGGGGCATCCATTTTTGATGGCACTGCAGTTACAAATGAACTGATGTAACACGTTCACACCTCCACACCAGTGACTGCGGAGACAGTAGCCTTGAACAGAAAGCGCTGATAAGACAGTACAGCCAACAGAAGTTTTAATATAACCGGAGTGCGGATAATTTTTGACTCTCCCTCATAAAAAGTGAATCCTAGGCAACATGAAGCAAGAGGAATCCACGACAGCTACACTGTTTAAGCATGGAAAGAATACTGACCGTTAAGTGTCCATAATATTTCTCTGGATTCTTCTAATAACGACTTTAGTGGTTCACTGTAATAAAGTAATTTTCATAAGCAGGTATTTCCTATCAAAATTAAACATTTTTTCTTCTAATTGTTGCTACTTACATACATTGTGGTTTGGATTGTTTCCACAGTTTTTTTTTTTCCTGTGATGTTTTTATTTGGAATAATTGCAAACTTACAGAAAAGCTACAAAAATAAAAATAGTGCAAAGAATACTCCACATACCCTTGACCTAGATTCATCTATTTATGAACACTTTGTTCCATTTGCTTTATCATTTCTCCCTCCCTCTCTCTCTCTTTCTCTCTGTAGGTGTATGTGTCTAACTATTTTTGAGGGTCATACATACACCATGGCCCTTTATGCTTAAATACTGAGGTATCTCCTAAGAATGAGGATATTCTCTCATATAACCACCACACAGTTATGACCTTTACTAAATTTAACATTGATGTAATACTTTAATCAACCATTCATGTTCCCATTTTGTCAGCTGACCTCAGTGCTGTCCCCTTTCCAGTACAGGATCAAGGGGATGGTGTTGCTTTTAATCATGTCAAATGCAGAAGACTTCTGAAAGGTCTTTCATTCTGAAGAATGTCAGGATCAAATTGAGCTGAAAGGGATGACACTCTGAAATTACCGGCATATTTCTACCTGATTTTGTTTACGCTGTTGGAGAAAAAAAAAAGTCACACCATTAGCTCCAGTTATCTGTATATAATTTAATTGCTGAACGTGTACTGTAGTAGCCAAAACATTTACAGTGACAAGATATTCTGGGTATTTTTTATGACATTCTGTTCTGCTCTAGTTTATAGTAGCTCTAGATCACACAAAATAGTATTTGCAGACAGAAGAAGAGGTAGTTTAAGACAGTTATTTCCTGGCCAACAGCAAAAGCCATACAAATATTCTGATCTGTTTCTGAGCACCAGATAAATGCAATGGTTGAGGGAGATGAGACTAGAGAGTTCTCCTGTAGCAAAGCCTACTCTTTATCTCTGCCAGCTTTGATTTGTGGCAGTGGGTTACACTCAGAATTTTTCACAGAAAATCACCTTGAAATTTTAAAAAATCAACTTTATATATAATTTACACAAAATAAACATTTCTGATGTTTTTCATTCCTGAAGATCCAAGTTTCCCTCTGGTACTACCTCATTTCATCCTGAGGAAACTGTCCTTAGCTTTTCTTGTACAGATCTGGTGCTAACAGATTTTCTTAGTTTCTTTTATCTAAAAATGTCTTTACTTTGGGAGACTTCCCTGGCAGCCAAGTGGTTAAGACGTTGCCTTCCAATGCAAGGGATGCAGGTTCAATCCCTGGTCAGGGAGATAAGATCCCACGTGCCTCAGGGTCAAAAAAAAAAACAAAAAACATAAGACAGAAGCAATATCGTAATAAAGTCAATAAAGACTTTTTAAAAAGTCTATCTCACCTTAACTCTTGAAGGCTATTTTTGCTGGCTATAGAATTTTGTTTGCAAATGTTTTCCTTTCAGCACTTTAAAGATGTTCCATTGTCTTTTAGTCTCTGTGTTTTCTGATGAGTATTCTGTGCTCAAACATTAATCCCCTGTATGTGATTTGTCATTTTTCTTTGGCTGCTTTCAAGATTTTTTCTTTATTTTTCGTTTTTAGCAGTGTGGCGATGAAGTTTCAAAGCATGGTCTTTTTTGTATCTGCCTGTTTAGCATTTTCTGAACTTCTTGAATTTGTAAATTTATGTCTTTCACCAAGTTTGCAAAATTTTAATCATTATTACCTCATATTAATTTTCTATAAATTGTCTTCCTATTTTTTTGGAGCAGTTTCTTAATGTGATGTGTGGTAGAGCTATTATAAATACCCTATTCACTGGCAGAGTTTGGAATGGAACTGGAATCTTTAAAATTTTCAATGTCATTTCCTAGATTCATTGATTTTATTTAATTGACTCAACAGATTTCTTTTTTTTAATTAATTAATTAATTTATTTATTTTTGGCTGCATTGGGTCTTTGTTGCTGTGCACGAGGGCTTTCTCTAGTTGCAGCGAGAGGAGACTACTCTTCATTGCAGTGCGCAGGCTTCTCATTGCGGTGGCTTCTCTTGCTGCAGAGCACAGGCTCTAGGCATGCAGGCTTCAGTAGCTGTGGCACACGGGTGGAGCAGTTGTCACTTTCGGGCTCTAGAGCGCAGCCTCAGTAGTTGTGGCACACGGGCTTGGTTGCTCCTCGGAATGAGGGATCTTCCCTGACCAGGGATCGAACCTGCGTCCCCTGCATTGTCAGCTGGATTCTTAACCACTGTGCCACCAGGGAAGTCCTCAACAGATTTCAATCATGAAAATCTTAGTAACCATGATACCTGACACAGAGAAAGTACTCAATAAATAGTAGTTTTTTTAGAAATATATTTTACAGCCAGCTCTTATTCTAATTTTACTAATTTACTTTACTATGTAATTGCAAAGCAATAAAACCATACTATAAAAACACAACTCAGGAAGAGAGAAGAGGGTCCAGATCCTTCTTTTTAAACTATCCTTCCTCTATTATAGACACAGCCTTAAGGTGCTGAAGACCAGCCCATGAGCCCTCTCAGAATTCTGTCTTTCTCTTTCTTACTTAAGCTTCTATATTTTGTGTGCCACAAATCCTTTAAGAGAAATATCTGTTTTACTGAAATGCTTTCACCTAGCTAGCTTCATGTTATATAAAGAAATGGAAATCAACTATAACTAGGGGTTTGTGTTCTACATGCGCTTTACATTGTCATTACCTGAAAACAAGCTTTGCCTTTAGAATATGGATAATAATTTGACAATAGTTATTTACTCACCTGTTTAAAACTTATTTATAGCAATTTTTCTTGCTTCTTGCAGTCTGTAACTATAACAGTAACAAATTCAGACACAGTGAATGATGTTATCAACATGTCACTTTCAAAGCTAGGAATAACTGTAAGTACCTGAAAGTTATTTTTAGTTAAAAACCAACTTTGATTTTTGAGATTCGTGTGTGTGTGTGTGTGTGTGTGTGTGTGTGTGTGTGTGTAATGTACCTACCATCATAAGACAGCTGATTATTACAGATATGTAAGTCATATTTTGTCCCCTAAATTTAGAAGTTGAAGGCAGCAAAGCTATATTATTAGCCTATGCATGTTATTCTTGTATTCTCATTTTAAATTTTGTGTGAGTTGAAAGTCACAGCATAATGAAATCGGGCTATAATTTTAGAGTGCTAATGAAAACATGTGCTTTTTATTGTCTATATTATATATATAGACAATAAAATATTATAAGATTCTAAACATCTCCTCCTCTCTAGGACTGTTCTTTCTGTATCTTCATTCCTGATTCCTCTAGTTCCATCCCTATTTATCCTGATTGCCACCTGAGGACTCAATCTCAGCATCAGAAATCCTAAATGATATGTTTTGTTGTAAATTTGACATAAAGACCACCTGGCTAGACACTACATCCCCTTGATGCACGTCCTGAGAACTAGATGGCTAATGCCACCTGTGAACTGGTAAAGAAGATAAGTTCTGAGTAAGAGCATGGATCTGGGGGCATCTGTGTACACATCACTTTCATCTTGTTTTGCTTTCAAGTGTCTGTTCCTTTTTTTTTTTTTTTTGATATTTTGATTATTTTATTTGTTAAAGCTCTTTATTGGAATATAATTGCTTTACACTCTTGTACCAGTTTTTGAGGTACACCAAAGTCAACCAGCTGTATTTATACACATATCCCCATATTCCCTCCCTCCCGCGACTCCCTCTCCTTTATGTTTTGATAGGACTGTTATGGCTTGTAAGAATTTTTTGGTGAAAGAGATGGCTATGGGGATGAGGGTGCATAGGGGAAAAGAGAGGGAGAGGGACATTCAGATGGACAGAATTGAAAAAAGCACTTGTAAAGCACGGCTCCTTATATAAAATTTATATATACAAATATGAATATATATTTATATATATATATACATAAATATGAAAATGTCTTGCTATTGTGAAATGACATAATTAAAATGTTTGTATTTAAGTTTTGTCTGACTCAGTGGTATAATAAAGCCCCTTAAAAACTCAGGGCAGCCAGAATTTGATATAAGAAAGCGTTGATTCTGTAAAAATGGAATTTAATAATACATTATAAATAAAATTGAATTTATATGCACTGGGTGAAGTACCCCTCTGCATTGATTTCTAACCTATTTGATACGTATGTCCTGAATAAGAATTAAATCTTACAAGAGAGTGGTTTTAGGGATAAGGCTGGGGAGACTGATTAATGTTAGAGCTCATTTTATTTCATTTTTGTAATTTTCCTTTGCTTAAAGTGATCAATCTCACTAGACAAGAAAAAATTTCTATTTTAATGAAGAATTGGGGTTATTTGTTATTATATGTGTATGCCTGATTTAAGGGATTCCAACACAGTTTTTTCAATCTTTACCTTAAAAGAAAAGATTTTTTATTAGCTTTCACTTCTTATTTGCAATACAATTTTGAGCAGGTTAACTCTGTGTGTGTGTGTGTGTGTGTGTGTGTGTGTGTGTGTGTGTGTGTGTGTGTGACTGCTTCCACTACCTGGGACCTTGCCTCCTTCATGGCAAGGCCATGGTTTTTAATCAGAAGTCAAGGGCAAGCATAGTACCTATCACCAACAACTCTATTTCAAACATTTTTTTGCTTTATCCTCTCCTGGAGGACTCTTTAATTCAGCATTTTTTATAATTTAGGCTTGTTTCAAATGGGATATCCAATATTCCTAGGCAGTGATTGTTTTCTGCATCTGACACTCTCTAGGCTACAGTCCTTGTCCCTTCTCTCCCTTGAATGGCACTCATCTACATCAGAGCCAGTGGGCTGACTTGATTCTGCCATCTACTCAAAGCCTCTTGGGCATCTGTCTCCTTTTGCTCATGGTTGCTGAGCTTATGATGCCTTTCAAGTTGTACTTTGCTCAGGAATGGTCATGGCAGAGTGTGTGGCTCTCTGGACAACATGCTTGTCTGGGCTGGGATATTCGAAGCCAAAAGCCAACATTCTCCAAGGAATCTAGAGACAGCAGAAAGCAGGACTCCTGAGATTAGACTTCTCCTCCACAGCGAAGGGGCATTACTGCGATTTTTTTTATGCCATGGGCCGCCCACAAAGTGAGGGGCTAATTGCACTGTGGTACCATAGATCCCCACCCTTTACCAAAAAGGACAAGAATCTCAGAAGGTCCACTGGAGGCTGCGAAAGAGACAGGAGATACTGAAATCAGCATTGTTAACTCAAAAATTGTAGCCACCCCCATGCACCACATAGCATTTATACTGGCCCAAATTCTTTCTCTTTGGAAGTATAAAAGTGCTAAGGAAATGGGTTCTTCAAGTACCTACTGGGAAGATTTGCTGTGACACACAGTTCTTTTTGTCTCCAAGGGCTCTGAGAAAGATTACCAGCTGTGGGCCAGTTCTGGTAAGAAAGAGGCCTCATACCCACTCATCGGTAAGTGTCAGGGAAAACCTAAGATGGGGTTGATTGGGTTCAAAACTGTGACTCTAAAGTCTCAAAGTAATAGCTGATCAGTCTTGAACTTAAATACCCTTAAAAATGAAAATCTCATGCAATATTTATTCATACATTTATTAACTAATTCCAAGCACTTACTCTATCCTGAGCACTAATAACATCTCTTCATTCAGCAACTTACAGTCTAGCTGGGGAGAGAAATGGGAATTTTTCTTCTTTACTTTTTTCACTTGACAAACAGACTTGTCTTGAAAACATTGATTTACCTCCCTATGTACTTACTTACTTAGGTATGAAAGCAACACAAACTGGAATTTCTTTTTCTCATACATTACTTTTCTTTTCTTAAGCTCTTTATTGGAATATAATTGCTTCACACTGTTGTGCCAGTTTTTGCTGTACAACAAAGTGAATCAGCTGTATTTATACATATATCCCCATATCCTCTCCCTCCTGCGACTCCTTCCCACCTTCCCTATACTTTTCATATTCCAGTCTTGAAGTCCTCTGATCCATTTCCTAACTACTAAGCAGTCTCTATTTTGTGAGACTCTTCTAAAATCCAGCCATGCCTCTGTACCCGAGTACATTTATTTAATAATCTGCTCTGTGCCCAAAACTTTTCTCAGCATCATAAAGAGAATGAGATAATCACACTCAGATTCTTCAAGTCTTCACTGACTAAACCACCTGTACTTTGCTGTTTCTCAAGCTGTTTACCAGCATTGCTCTTGAGGTTTTTGATACGTAGATTACATCTTTCCTACAATAGTTATTATATAATAGTTAGAAATAATAATAATATAATAATAGCTAAAAATAATCTAGCTTTTCTAAAGCTAGGAAAGACTTGCTTTTCTTAGATCAGCAAGTCTGTTCAGTGTGGTCAGTGAAAAAAGGAGGGAATAAAACAAAGGAAAGGACAAAACCTGTAGCAGAACTTGCAATACAGTAACGGTGACAATGATTTCTGCTAGAAATCTTAGAGCATTCCCTCTTTTTTCTTTTTTTGATCTGTTCAATAATCCTGTGAGGCTTTTACTCTTTCAAGTGACCTGAAGAACGTTTTCAAGTGATCTAGAAAATCTAATCAACTGAGCTTTTTCTGTGATATGTATATTCCAAGTCTCAGAAATACATGGAGTCACCAAGCACCAAGCTGAGGACAAACTTCCCTCACCTATTTCATGTGTTTTTCTTTTTTAATGTTGACATTTTTGTAAAAGTCCACCAGCAATAAGGTGAAAAAAATCAAATACTTAAATATATTTATTTTAATGAAATGCATTCATTTAAACAAAACCATGTAAATGACAATCTTTAGGCTTAGAACAGCTTCACGCACCGTGGCTGGCTCTAAGGACTCCTAAGAGCCTGGCCTTCATGATGCTACCTCAGCAGTCACCCTGAATGCATTTCCTAACCTGCTCTCAACTCACAGTTACGGATTAGCTCCTGGTTATCCTGGTGATTTGGTTGTATTTTATTGCTGTCATGGAAGCTTCTTTTGCTTTAAAGGATGGAAGTCACTGTGATTCTTGCTCTGAACAGAACGCTGACATTGCACTTATGTTAGATGAAAAGCAAAAGCAAGAGCTCCCCAAGTTACATTCAATAATAAATCAGAAACAAAAGAAAAGGAACTTTCCTTCTATTCTTAAAAAATGAAATCCACGTCACAACACAGGGTCTTTGGGCATTCTATGGAGAGGAAGCAATGTAAAGCATGAAAGAGCAAAACAAATCACTTGGCAGGCAACTCCTGAGGATTTCTGGTGCGGTTTTCCACTCTGTAAACACTGGTTTGCACTTTGCTTCCGGGTTTCCACCACCGCGCAGCCTTGCCTCTGATCACTGCCTCGCAGGAACCCCCCCCCAAGGAGGGAAGGCAGCAATGGGAGGGAAACATAAAGGCAAACCACCCCGCTGCTCTGGAATAGCTCTGGCTGTTGAACTGACAAAAGGAAATGAAAAATCTGTGTGTTAAACTGACATGTGTGAGAGAACAGTGATCATAGCAATTCTTAACGTATATAGTCCAATCATTTTAAAAATATTAAGCACCAATGTTTATTCATATATTTACTTTGCTCCTTATCAGTCTATGTGAGGGTGAGCATTTCAAAGGAAGAACGTAAGGCTTGCCTGAGATGTACAATCTAGTGAGTGTCAAGGCAGAAACTAGAAGGCCTTCAATATTCTCAGATGGAAACACAACAAAAGTCAACATTGTGCAATGCAGGGATGGATATATACATTCCAAACCAAGCAAGGTGTCTCAAAACATTCTTCTCTTTACTATTTAAACTTATTTGCTTGGGCACCTGCTTTTTGCAGGGTGTCCCCCATGACAGTGCACATCCTACTCAGAAAGTACAGCCTTCTCTACCCAGAAGCCCCAGAAGAACAGCAGCCACACCAGTGTGGGGCACTTGCTCACGGTAAGGTAGGTTTGACTATACCCATCATATCAGCCTGAATCTATATGTAGATTTTTCTGCACATAGGGCATGAACATCCCTATGGAATTAAAATGAGCCATCTTCCAGCTACTGTGCTCCTGCAGCGGGGATCGGAGGACTCCACCTCTCCTTCTGCCCTCCAGGAGGCCTTCCCACTGCAACAGGAGTCCCAAGAGATCCAAGGCCGGTTTATCCTGAAACCCAAGCACACAGCCAGGAACCAAGCCAGGAATCAGCAGGGGAAAGGTGAGCCCCTTCCTTTCCTGTAAGTGTCTTCCCTTGGCTCTTGTCTCTCCTGCTATAAACAAACTCATGACATACAGCCGATTCTCCATGTGGGGTTAAGGGAACCGTATAGGCAGGCCCCAATACCCACAGAATCAAGCTCAGAGAAACACCAAAGGTCTGAAATCAAGATCCAACTCACTTCCAGGAAGGTTTTGGCTTTTGGTTTTTTGGTTTTGTTTTTTTTTTTTTAATTCCTCCAGGTACACATCTCCCTTCTCTGTATCCCCAGAGCACTGCCTACATATAATTACATCTGTACACATCTGTGTGTCTTATTAGAGTATGAGCTTCTTATGGCCTGGGAACACATGTTCCCCATGTTGTGTCTAGCATCTCGTGCCTTCACAGGAGGTGGTTAGATGACTGTATGGCTTAGAAAAGACTTCAAATCTATTCTGGACTTAGGCTGAAGTGGCTCTGGGGGTTCTGGTTAGAATTGAACTCTTAATTCTACCCCCACAGCAGTCTCATTTCCACGTTTGCTTCAGACCCAGGTTGTGATTGGAACTGAACGTTTATGGCTGGGGTTTTTAAAAATCTTCCCTCTTGCAATTTTCTCCCCCTACCATTCCAATATTGTCCCACTGATATTTCTTTCTCTGAATAAAATGTTCTTAATTAATCTGGGAAGTACTGGGGCCAGAATAGAATTCCTACTTAAAGTATTTTTATTGTTATGATTGTTATTCTGTAAGCAAAAAGTTTCAAAAATTATATATTTTTTTAATATTCAAACCCTAATCTGAGCATCAGGAAACACTAAACTACATCTTGCCAAGACTGTGTAAGAAAGATGAGGTTGTAAGGTTAGCTTGTTTACTAGTCTCCATAGTTTTCATGGCTATAGCATATATTTTGATTGGTCACAGAGGCAACATGAACTTTAATGTACATTATGAGAGGTCCAACTAAGCCTGAAAGTATCTTTGAGAAAGTATAGGACTCAATGTCTATTTTGCTTTCTGTCTATGCTCATAGAGTAGCTGGATATATAGCTTTATAGCAAGGGATAGAGCACTCTTCTTAGGAGTATTCTTATTAAAGCTGAACAGTGAATGAATACAGTTGTAATACATGAGTACATTTGGATAGCTTTAAAAATAATACAGTCAGGTTAAGAATAGGGAAACCAGGTTGCATAAAACAACTCGACCTATCTAAACATGTATCTTAAACTTCTGTACATGTTAAGGTAGAAAAATCTCCTCCTGGATTTAAGAATGTATTTGCTTTCTTCATTCTCTCCTTTTAAAATGATGGAGGTATACATGCCAGGGCAGGAAGAGCCTAAGGTGGACTGGTGGCATTCGTTCATGACTGCACATCTGCAGGCTGCAAACTCAACTGAAGAATGGGAGTGGGGTCTGCTTTGCAGGGAGGAGACTGATGTCTAGGCTGCCTTAGGCTCTCTGAGGGGGGGAAATTACCTCTGCTAAGGCTGCTATGAGCCATGTCTTGTGTTGAGTAGTACATTACATTATGTAGTTCAATGAAGTGTAGGTAGCATCATTTATGTTAAATTTGAGCAAACCAAAGCTCAAAGAGTTTAAAGTAACTTATCCAACTAGCTGGCAGAACAGGAGCCTTCTGGTTCTCTCATCCAGAACCAGAAGTGTTCCGCCCACATGAGTGGACATGGTGATGCACTCACTATGTCTCAGGAAAGCCAAGTGGATGGGCGTTTAAGGATATTTGGTAAAATGTTGCTCATCTGTTTATTTTCCTACAACTTGGCACCTCTGTTGGCTTTTTTAGTTGGTTATTTAAGCAGGTTTTTTAAGTAAATGTTAAACAGGTTACTTAAGCAAATATCCAGAAAATACTCACAGTTAGGCAGTAGAAATTTTGAACTCAGCTTTTCATTGATGATCACTTTTTCTTTAAAAGCCTGTCTTCAGCTTTCCTTTGACAGGGGCCTGGGTAGCTGGGTAGGGTGTTACAGGAAGATGGCCACCTGGCATCTTACCATATAGCCAGCATTTAATGACTACTTCCCAAGGACCCTGACTGCAAAAAGTCATCTATAGAGCTGCCAGAGGGTTGTGGCCACCCAGAAGAGAGGTCCAGAAGCTGGCTGAGAAGTGGGGTCAGGCAGGATGTGTCATGACAGGCCGATCCTTTTGACGGGAGAAAGTTGACCATGGTTGGGTACTCAGCCAAACAGGAAATCTAAGAGTGGGAAGAAACCTACTACAAAAGTAAATGATTACCAAACTCTGCTTGATTTGAATTCCAAATCTTTTTGGCTTTTAAAATGAGATCTGACACCTGAATCCACTGATAACACTTAACATCAGGAAATTTGTATAATACAGGTTAAGTGCCTCAGGACACAGTTAAGAGGCAGTAGATAGCACTGTCTGGGGAACACTGTCACTGGGAGAATCAGTCCTGAGTCTAATCAAGCCTCTAAGTTTAAATACTGGGTTGCAGGATACGTTGAAGAAGAACACATGAACACCACAAGGATGCAAGTAGCCAATTTCAGAATGTGGGAAATTCTGTACAACAAATGACTCAGTTTTTCTCTCTTCCGGCCACTGCAATGAATATGCTGTAAAATGTAAACCGTGGAAATCAGGTTAAATAAACTACACTGCTATTCGTAATAATCTCACTTCTTCCTTAGATGCAGGCCAAAAGACAGTCAAGAAGAGTTCTGCCAAAAACTGGGCCTTCTGGCGGAGCTTCAGGACTCGCCGGGACAGCCAGGGCCCAGCCCCACCGCCCACAAAGCCAAAACCACTCTTTGGAGTTTCTCTGGAGGATGTGTGCGATGATGACAGCCTGCCCACCCCAATCCGAGTAGGTCTCATTTTGGGCTTCTGCAGCCCTCCTGAGGAGGGGAGCTCTGAGAGATCAAGTGTTCTCACCCAAATCCACCCTCAAATGGAGACGTCATTAGACAGCCCCTGGCTCTGACTGAGAAGTTTTGTTAACACTATTTCAAATAGGATCTGATTTAGGTAGCGCAGAGTCATAAGGCAAATACAACAAGGAAAAGATGTTCTTGGCCATTCCACTGGTTTCAGCAAAGACCCACCTGCACCTGGTCAGATCAACTGTAACGGGCTCTGTGCATATGAATCTCTGAAAACCCACCTCATCCTCATAGTCTCATCTCCTTCCTTGAACTCCATACAAGTCTCAAGTCTCCTTCAGCTGAGTCTACTCCACCTTACCACTCAAAACATCTCACAGAGATTTCATTTGTAATTCACATGCTTAAGCATAAAGATATCCTCTGGCAAATACGAATCATTTAATCCTGACAGAATGTGTCAAATGAAAGTCACAGAGTTTGGCCTCTGTTATCTCAAAGTAGTGTATTGAATTGTCAGTGTTAACATCTGTTCACGGTCCACTATCCCTCCAAGCACTGTCCTAGATGCAGGGATTCTTACGCTATCTATGAAGAAATTTATCACGCTATTAATAGGTACATGCTAGCTCCTACCCCAGTCCTTGCACCTTTCACAGCAAATTTGGGGCTAACTATGATAATTACCATCCCCACTTCATAAATGAAAAATAAAAAAGCCTCAATAAAGTATGTGCTGTGCCCATAGTCACACAGCAGATGAGTAGCATAACAGAGTTCAGAGTGCTTGGATTACCTGACTCCAACATCTGTTATCTCTCTACCCTGTAAGTACAGGACCTGAAGACACAGCAAAAGGAAATGAAAGACTGATGGGAAGGGAATGTGATCAGAGAAGGAGGAGAAGGGTTTTGAGCCTGTTTTAAGAGAGGGGAGGAAATACCGGAAGTAGAAATGGGGTGTACAGTCACGGAAAAAAGAAAAAACAAATGGGAAATGAGTATGGAAAAAGATTTCTACACTTAGGAAGGAGCACCTATATTAGGTAATACTGAGAAAGGAACAGTGGAGGAGGAGAGGATGATTCTACTAACGCCTCAAAGCAGAGAAGTTTGACTTAGTGTAAATTTACTAAAAAGGAAAATCTGATTAAGCAAGTGTGTAAAATGTTTCAGTGTATGAATGTAAAATGGATTGTTGGGTAGAAAATATATTTAGAGACACTGAAAAAAAATTTCAAATTGACTCCAGTCCTTGCAGCTCTAGCACTGTACCCTCATACACCTCAGCTCTGTCAAAAAGGGGGCAAGCTTGTGCTCTGAGCTTGTAGATATGAAATGCTACACAGTTTTCTTTTTTTTTCTCTATAGGATATACTTTACTTTATCAATCAAAAAGGGCCACTCACAGAAGGCATCTTCAGTAAACCAGGCAGTATAAAATCATGCAGAGCCCTAAAGGAGAAGATAAACTCTGGGGACAAAGTGAACTTGGATGAGGAATCTGTTCTTGTGGCAGCATCCGTCTTCAAGGTAGGGAAATTTCTAGCATTATCCACACAGAGTAACTCTGAAGCTATATGACTGGTCCTGCATCATGACTGCCCAAGAACCCTACCAGGCGTAATATAAAAACACTTCACTCACCTCACCGGTTAGAATGGGGATCATCAGAAAATCTAAAAACAGTAGATGGTGGAGAGGGTGTGGAGAGAAGGGAATGCTCTTGAACTGTTGGTGGGAATGTAAATTGATACAGCCACTATGGAGAACAGTTGGGAGGTTCCTTGCAAAACTAAAAATAGAGTTCCATATGACCCAGCAATCCCACTACTGGGCATATACCCAGAGGGCACCATAATTCAAAAAGACACATGCACTCCAATGTTCACTGCAGCACTATTTTCAATAGCCAGGACATGGAAGCAACCTAAATGTCCATCAACAGATGAATGGATAAAAAAGATGTGGTACAGGGAGTCAAGGAAGGGAGGGAATACGGGTATATGTGTATAAAAACAGATGATTAAACCTGGTGTACCCCCAAAAAATAATAAAAAGTAAATAAAAAATAAAACAACAATTTGAATATAAAAAAAAAAGATGTGGTACATAGATACAATGGAATATTACGCAGCTGTAAAAAGCAACAAAACGGGGACATTTGTAGAGACATGGATGGACCTAGAGACTGTCATACAGAGTGAAATGAGTCAGAAAGAGAAAAACAAATGTATATTAACATATATACGCGGAATATAGAAAAATGGTACAAATCAACCGGTTTGCAAGGCAAAAATAGAGACACAGATGTAGGGAACAAACATATGGACACCAAGTGGGGAGGGTTGGGCGGGAATGAACTGGGAGATTGGGACTGCCATATATACATTACTAAGAAAAAAAATACCAAATTGTACACTCTAAATATATGCAGTTTATTGTATGTTAACTATATCTCAATAAAAGTTCTTAAAAAAAAGAAAACTTCACCAAGTCAGAATTGGAGGAAGCTACTTTGGGTGTTAAAAGCCCCACATGTTACATATACTTTCCTTTTTCATCACACAACACCCTCCCCCATTTACTCCTGAACACTCTATGCAAAAGAATAAAAATAATAAATTTCAAAACACACACTTATACACACAGAGTGTTTACCAAAACAAGCTTCCTGCTTGTAATGACTTCCTCGCCACTAATGAAGGCAAAGTTCATATTAAAGAAAATTCATATTAAGCTTTTGGAAACAGTTACAGAAGTTTACCACAGTAAGTAAACATTTGCCTTACCATAAATCAAAAAATGCTCAGTGAGGCCACTGAAATCGCTGACCATTTCATCTTCCTTCCCCTGTCTCTCAATGCCTTTTACTTTAAAGTTAGTGTAGGGATGACTCCACCCTTTGTTCCTCCTTTTTCCTCCTTGTACCACCTTTGGCATCCTTTGTTAATACTTGTTATGTTTAACCCACCACCTGCGGTTATAGTTACATGGTAACCAGCTCCTACCCACGTGCCTTTTCCTATAAATCTGACTTTTAAAGTGGGTGCAGCAGTCAAAATCAGTTTGGAATTCTGAAAATTCAATAGATTCATACAAAAATAGATTGAGTTTGAAATGATACAGCTGAATTACAAGTGTCTAGTTACATTCTACTTGTTAGTAGCTCTGAACAAAAATATGTTAATGTAGTAAACAGGTTATTAAAATTATCTTAGGAACTCAGTAACATGTGGTCTTTCCCTGTCCCCTATTACTGTTCGGTCATAATTCGATTATATGATAAAGAGCGACAGTTTAGAAATGACTTAGAGTTGACCGCTACTACACTCGCACCATAATAATACACACTAGGTAGGCAAACAGCAAGCTAAGTGTTGCCCTCTGTAAGGTACACACATGGAATTGACTTGATTTTCTAGCAAGAGTTAGTAGGCCCTTACCTATTTCCGTGTTATAAGCACAGACTAGCAAGAGGGTGGCTACTCATGGGTACGGTTCTTAGACATTCCCAAAGTTTTCTCTTCCTAAAGTTGACGGACCTTGGTGGAGGATCAGACTTTGCAACCTTGACCTTGATGATACCACGTGTCAAACTAACCAGAGAGTTGGCCTCAATCAGAAATGAATGTATCATGCGTACCGCACCGATTGCCATTAAACTTTCTGTAAACAGAGGTCCAACAGCAAATACCCTTGGCATATTCTGCATGGGTCATGTTCTGGCTTAATGACACTCAGCCCCACCAGTGGACTCTGCAGCACAGGGTCCAGGAAAGAGAGGAGACACACACTCCAAGTGCATGCAGTTTGGTACACATGAGGCAAAGGCCCTGCTGCACCCTCCCAGACTCCCAGAACCAGCCAAAGCTGGAGTGCTGCTTCTCTCCAAAGACACTGGGGTCACTCCGTAGGAAACAGTGAAGAACTTAAAGACCGTGAGTGGGTATTGTATACCAATAACACAGTGAAGGTTTGAGAGAACTGAGACTTTGTCCATTGTCTTCACTGCTCTATCCCCAGTACTCAGCAGAGTGTCTGGCACAAAGAGTAGCTCAATAAGTATCAGAACAAGTGGACAGTTACTGGATTATAATCATGATAGTTGCCTAGAAGCACTTCCTGGACAAACTACTACTAAGAGAAGTCGGGCTATATATTAAGATCAGTGGAAGCAAGGTGTGCCTTTGAAACTAGCAAGGCAATGCAATAATTTCCCCTCAGTCTTGCACAGAAGATTACAACTTCATAAATTTTAATGGGCCCAATTCTATGATATTAAGACTTGTTCCTCAGCCCTCTAAAGGGACAAATTTTCCAGGCCTCCACTTGGGAAACTTACATTTGCATATCACTAGCCTGATACTCAGAGGCCTGAAGCTGCTATACATCTAAATTTTTAATTTCCTTTTTTTAGGAGGATGTGTTCCATTCAAGGAGTTGTAAGAGGTAACATGTAGTTACCCACTGGGGATTTTGATATATTTCAACACCTGCTGCTTAGAAGTCTGCAGAACAAACTTTTATATAGTTATAAAAAAAAAGGAAGACAAACTGTTATTAGAGTAGTTTTTTCCCAAGGAGCACACATACCTCAAGTCAGAAAGCCCAGTTCTCTCTTAAGATGCAAGAGCATGTGGGAGTGTGTTTTTTGGTTATTTTTTTGTTTCAGAACTTCTCTTGCTTGAATTAAGAGCAAGCACTGTGTCTAAAGTAAACAAGCAAAATGGGTATGTGCATTTCTTTTCAAAAAACTAATACGATTTAGGATGAGCTATCACCAGACCTTGTCAGTTTGTGCTACTGTGCTAACATGTACACAAAGAGTAAGTTCCAGGTGATAGAAGGGGCTTTAGCTTCACTCTCTCTACAGCCCAGACTCTACTTTTATGCTTCTAATTTCAGTTGCAGAAAATCCAAGCAATGCTTCTGGATGTGCAAGTCTATGGAGAATCAGAGCCAAGCTCTGTGTGGATCACAGTTTGTGTAGTTGTGAAGGAAATGGGCATTGAACTCAATTTTTCAACTAAATGTTTTCTCTGTAATTTCTCCAACATATTTAACTTAAGACTAATATATATATTTTTACCCATGTAAGGATTTTCTTCGAAATATCCAAGGAAGTATATTTTCGGCCAGTCTCTATGATAAATGGCTTGGTGTTATTGACCAGGGGAACGAGGAGGAGAAAATAGCTGCAGCCCAGAGGTAATGATGCAATAATTACTCAACCCTGTTCACACCTCAAAAATGCAACCAACATACTCTCAGGAAAATATTAGCTTATAGTTTACAGCTTTGTCCACTAAAATAATGACCAATGTCAAAGGGTTCCACTTGATCCTAACCACGGCAGCCAGTATAAAAAATAGACACATGCCTTACTGCTGATATTGAATTCGTGTTTTTCTCCTAATCTTATTAATATGGAATCCTTGACCATTTTATACCTTCTAAATACATGAAACTGCTGGAGATGAAATCCACTGGTCTAAAAAGAGATGCTAAAGGACCAGTCTGCCAGGGGTATATGATTTTAACTTTGTCAAACACATAACTAACCAGAGGAGTTCTTATCTGGATCAGGAATTAAATTCAATGAAACATTTTTGTATGCATTCATGCCTGCAACTCTGTGAGAGTGGAATGTGTACATAGTATACGAAGAAGTCCTCTATTTTCTGTCTTTGTATTTCCACTTCCTAAGCAAAATGACTTGTTTTATTTAGAAATGCATTCTTCTGCCTTTAGTCTTTTAGGCCAGCTGCCAAGAGCTAATGTAGTTCTCTTGCAATACCTTTTTGGAGTGTTACGCAACATTGAGCAGAATTCCTCATCCAATCAGATGACAGCTCACAATTTATCAGTGTGTATAGCCCCAAGCATTCTTTGCCCACCTCATTCTGGCAGCTCAGCATTAGAAAACGACTTCAGAAAAAAGGTAATAAGATCTCTCATTTTTATGCCTTATGGGAAGGGGTCCCCGCTTTGAACCTGAAGTTTGTGGTATTAACTCTGATGGACCAGTTTTTTAAAGTGCACATTTTAATTACACTCCCCTGGAGTGGCAGAGTCCTTCTCTGGTGGGATATGGGAAGGTGGGCTATTAAGCGGGAAGCTGAGAGCAGTTGAGTCACTTCTCCTTTTCTATCTAGGAGACCCAAACAATAGAAAGATGAGAGTAGGATGATATGATAGAAAAGAATCTGGGCTTTGAAGTCTGAGAGCCAAGGTTCAGCTCTCAGCCTAATCACTGAAGGATGTGTAAACTTGGGCAAAGTTTCCAAGCCATGGTTTCATCATTACATAGTGATGCCAACACCTTGCGGCTCCGGTCACTGCTGGCACATCCTAGGTGGCTCGGGCAACGTGAGCACCTGTGGCTCCACACATGCTGGCCTCCCGCTGGCTCGTTCAGAAAAATACTTGGCTACTATTTCACCTCCACTACAGGATGAAGAAACTAGTAAAAGATTTCAGAACATCCTAACAGAGCCACAACATGCCTAATAGGATCACAGCTCTTCCCTCAAGCTTACCCAGAGCAAGCATGAGGCAAGGCAATGCAGTTAGACAAGCAGACATGTTTTCTCTCCAGCTGCTTCCTTCTTTCACAAAAAACCACTGAAATCTCTGCTTCCCATATTTCAGATATGTCTTAACTGAAGTAAACCACACAAGTTTTTCTGTATTGGATACTTTATAAATTTTAATAAGATGTTATATATAAATTATATCTCAATAAAACTGGAAAAATTTTTAAATAAAAATAAATAAAATTTAATAAGAGAATATACACCTTGGCCCCAAACATTCTATGTGGGTTACTTGAAAATTATCCTAGTATTAAAGACGTAACCATCATTACAAAAATGTTCGCTATTTAAACTAGCCCACAAATTATAACTTTAGCCCACTGATTGAAAGAATTTTAAAATCTGTGCCCAAAGTCCTCTTGAAAGTATTGGTTATTTCTTAGAGAAAACTGGTTTATAAATATGTATGTCTGTGTGTGTATATATATATATATATTTTTTTTAATCAAGTCTGAATTTCTCTCAGGATTATTTTGCTTTTTTGTTATAGCCAAGATTCATATATGAAGTGTGATTTACCACTATGCCATATGTAAAATAATACCTTGTTTTTTGCCCTTTTGTGTAACAGATTTCTTTTGTACAATTTCTCATTGAAAACTGCCTCAAGATATTTGGAGAAGATATCACTTCCCTCTTTGAAGAGAGCTCAATGAGTTGTGATAGTAGTGATATCACTGATAGCCGTGAGAAGGCTGCAGGTACTGTGAATAATTTAACTGGCCTTGATGAGAAAGACAGCAAGGCTGCCAGGGGTCACGGCAGATCTTTAGACTGTGCTGTCCTGGAGCCTAAAGCACATCCCAAGGGCAACGATTTCCATGTGCTCCAGGTCAGGTGAGGTTTCACACTGTTGTGAGAGCAAAGAAAGGATGAGACAGATCTAACTGCAAGAAGTTGCAAGCACAGCATTAGGAGACATCACGGTATAATACAGCATTTGGTTTTTCAAACAAAACTTTAAATGGGACTGATATATGTATCACATGTGCTCTGGTTGAAACCAGAGTGAGAGGCCCAGAGCACTGCTTGGTTTATTCCCCTCTCTCTCCTTTTTCTGGTCAGTGGTTCCTGACGTACCACAGGTACCCCGTGTCTTTGAAATAGGTTGAAAAGAACCAGCATCACTGAGAGAAAAAGGACTTGACTTCACGTCAAACAGCCTTTCCAGACTATAACCTCATGTGCCTCTATTTACCAGCTGCGTTAACTTCAGCCAGTTATTCTAGCTCAGTTTCAGTTTCTTCGTCTCTAAAATGTGAATAAAAATAATGTCTAAATCTTAGGATTATTGAAAAGATTAAATACAACAATGGATGTAAAATAAATTTGTAAAAAAGCAATTAATGGGGCCAGTAGAAGTTTCCATGAGATCAGAGCTAGTTCTAACTGAGCCTAGCTAATCACAGCTAACTGATAGCAGTCCATTTTATGCGGCAGCATTTAGATTCAGAACCTGAGGACATGTGTCATGAGTTCCTTCATATTTTTCACATTTCTTGGTTTTATGACATTTACCTCACTGCTTTGAGGAAACCGTTAGGAAAAGCCATTTAATCAGGCATTGAGATGAGCCTAATATCTGAGAAGATGCTTATCCTTAGATAACTGTTTGTTTTTCATTTCATCAGTGACAACAGAACAACCTCTTGAATCCAAGACAGTGAGAGAGATAGTGATTTACAAAAAGGCACAACTGCAGGATGATGCCAAGACCCCGCCTAGCATGGGTCCACCCAGCGACGTGTCTACAATTTTCTAAGTCCCCGAAGGTTATAATCTCCATAATCACACTTGACCCTTCCTTTTCCTCTCTTTAGCCACCTGTCTACAATTTTCAAAGTCACTGAAGATTAGAATTCCCCATCACACCTGACCCTTCCTTTTTGTGTATTTCCTATAATACCTCATTTGAATTTTATTAAAGGCTTTTTCTGCATCTATTGAGATGATCATATGGTTTTTATCCCTCAGTTTGTGAATATGTATCACACTGATTGATTTGCGTATAGTGAAGAATCCTTGCATTCCAGGGTATTCATGGAATACTTGCATTCATGGTATATGATCTTTTTAATGTGCTCTTGGATTCTGTTTGCTCGTATTTTTTTGAGGATTTTTACATCTATATTCATCAGTGATATTGGCCTGAAATTTTCTTTTTTGGGTGACATCTTTTTCTGGTGTTGGTATCAGGGCGATGGTGGCCTTGTAGAATGAGTTTGGGAGTGTTCCTCCTTCTACTATATTCTGGAAGAGTTTGAGAAGCATAGGTGTTAGCTCTTCTCTAAATGTTTGATAGAATTCACCTGTGAAGCCATCTGGCCCTGGACTTTTGTTTCTTGGGAGATTTTTAATCACCATCTCAATTTCAGTGCTTGTCATTGGTCTGTTCATATATTCTATTTCTTCCTGGTTCAGTCTTGCCCCCAAATAGTCAAAGCAATCTTGAGAAGGAAAGATGGAGCCAGAGGAATCAGGCTCCCTGACTTCAAACGGTACTAAAGGCTACAGTGATCACGACAGTATGGTACTGGCACAAAAATAGAAACATAGATCAATGAACAGAATAGAGAGCCCACAGATAAACCCACGCACATATGAGCACCAAAGGAGGCAAGAATATACAATGGAGAAAAGACAGCCTCTTCAATAAGTGGAGCTGGGAAAATTGGACAGCTACATGTAAAAGAATGAAATTAGAACACTTCCTAACACCATACACAAAAATAAACTCAAAATGGATTAATGACCTAAATGTAAGGCCAGACACTATAAAACTCTTAGAGGAAAACACAGGCAGAACACCCTATGACATAAATCAAAGCAAGATCCTTTTTGATCCACCTCCTAGAATAATGGAAATAAAATAAAAAATAAACAAATTGGACCTAATGAAACTTAGGTACCATTTGCACAGCAAAAGAAACCATAAACAAGACAAGAAGGGATTTCTTAGGTGGCGCAGTGGTTAAGAATCCGCCTGCCAACACAGGGGACACGGGTTCAATCCCTGCCCCAGGAAGATACCACACGCTGCAGAGCAACTAAGGCCATGCGCCAAAAAAACAAAAACTAAAAACAAACACAAGACAAGAAGACAGCGCTCAGAATGGGAGAAAATATTTGCCAACAAAGCAACGGACAAAGGATTAATCTCCAAAATATACCAGCAGCTCATGCAGCTCAATATCAAAAAAAGCAAATAACCCAATCCAAAAATGGGCAGGAAACCTAAATAGATATTTCTGCAAAGAAGACATGCAGATGGCTAACGAACACATGAAAAGATGCTCAACATCACTCATCATCAGAGGAATGCAAGTCAAAACCACAATGAGGTATCACCTCACACCGGTCAGAATGGCCATCATCACAAAATCTAAAAACAGCAAATGATGGAGAGGATACAGAGAAAAGGGAACCCTCCTGCACTGTTGGTGGGAATGTAAGTTGGTACAGCCACTATGGAGAACAGTATGGAGGTTCCTTAAAAAAACTAAAAATAGAACTACCATATGAGCCAGCAATCCCACTCTTGGGCATATACCCTGAGAAAACCATAATCCAAAAAGAAACATGTACCACAGTGTTCACTGCAGCACTATTTACAATAGTCAGGACATGGAAGCAACCTAAATGCCCACCAACAGATGAATGGATAAAGAAGATGTGGCACACATATACAATGAAATATTACTCAGCCATAAAAAGGAATGAAACTGATTTATTTGTAGTGAGGTGGATGGACCTAGAGTCTGTCATACAGAGCGAAGTAAGCCAGAAAGAGAAAAACAAATACTGTATGCTAACTCATATATACGGAATCTAAAAAAATGGTACTGATGAACCCAGTGACAGGGAAAGAATAAAGATGCAGATGTAGAGAACGGATTTGAGGACACGGGGTGGGGGGTGAAGGGGAAGTTGGGACGAAGTGAGAGAGTAGCATTGACATATATACACTACCAAATGTAAAATAGATAGCTAGGGGAAAGCTGCTGCATAGCACAGGGAGATCAACTGGATGATGGGTGACAACTTAGAGGGCTGGGATAGGAAGGGTTGGGAAGGAGTCACGGGAGGGAGGGGATATGGGAGCATGTGTATAAATACAGTTGATTCACTTTGTTGTACAGCAAAAACTGGCACAACAAGGTAAAGCAAGTATATTCCAATAAAGAGCTTAAAAGAAATATCTCTTTGAGAACTCTTTTCACGAAACATGTGCATGATTTTGTTCAGTCTGGATTAAATCCTCAGATCCTGTCCAGAAATAAATGAATTTCCTGGCAGAAGGATATACATGAGGCACCTTAAACCAAGAAAACACTGTAGATCACTGAATGAAAGTTAAGACCTTACAAGGTCGCAGCTCATCCCATTTGAGTTTTCTTTGTCTTGATCCCATGTATGCATATTTGAGAAAATCTTCCCACAAAATATCTCCTCTATCTTCTATTCCTACCATATTATGTTTTTTGTATTTTACTGTACATTTTTATATTAATAAAAGTGGGTTAGACAACCATTTTATTTGCTTATGATTCATATTAACACTGGTGGTGGCTCATCTGGCAGTCTGGGTCTCAACTAAGATCACTTACGCACCCTGCAGTCAGCTGGCAGCTCACCTGGAGCTGACTTACATGTCTGCTGGTTGCTGTTGGCTCTGGGTCGACCCCCATTGTCTTCAACAAGCTAGCCAGTCTTCTTCACATGGTGGAAGAAGAGTTCCCAACAGCACGAGAGGCTTTTCAAGAGTCAATGTAGGAGAGCACTCCACAAAAGACCACAAAGACAATGAGTTATTCATTATTTACTGAGGGCTATTCCTGTAATCTACCAGACATGAAAATCATAACTCGACAGCATTACTACCACACACCTCCCTTTATTCATCCACTTTCAACCCTCCGTTCTTCAGAACAGCACTTCCCAAGGGGTGTTAGGAAGTGTGGTAGAAAATATCTCTGAAACAATAATTGATTTTTTTTTCCTCAGATATTTCTTGCCTCTACCCTCCTCCCTGTCTTAAGCTGTCTTAAGAGACAGCTAGATCATTTCCTCAGGGAACAAAAGTTACAGAAGAATATGAGGGGAAAAGAGCTCTTTGTTGCTTATCAGTTTTGAAAATTTATTTCAAACAAAACAAAACAATTCATGGCACAGAGTAAAGATTTAGGTGGAAACCTCATGGGAAAAGCCCAAAACCATTCGATGTATGGAACATGTGACCCATTTCCTGAACAGAAACCAAGAGGAATCAGGAAGCCCTCACAGAACAACTAAATGACATGTCTAAGAAAGATGGGGTGTTGTACATTCATGCAGAATTTCTTGTACCTCAACATGGAACACATCAGTGAAGTTATTCCCATCAATCTGAGAATGGTATGGAAGGAACAAAGCCACTGGAATTGAATGACACGTCTCAGCAACAGTTGTACAGACCAATTCCCTGGGACCAGATAGGAATTAGGACATCTCAGCAGATGCCCAGCATACACAGATGACACAGAGGATAAGTTACATGTCGTCTCCCCACTCCATAACCTCCTAACTCCTTGGCACTAGAAGACTCCAGCACATGGACACACTCATGGAGAAAACCGATCTTGAATTTCTGCCAATCTGGGAACAAAAGATTAAACTAGAAATCAAATGAGTTATTTAAAAGTATAGAACAGTACATATCTTACATATATCAGTTTGTAGACTGAGATTAGTACCAATACATGTTGAATACTTGATCCACGCATTGTTTTCCTAGAAGGGGTTCCATGATCACATAGGTTTGGGAAATGCTGTATTTTCTTTTCAGAAATCAAAATGCCCATTAACATATTAATGTCTTAGAGAAGACCCACAGTACAGAAAACACAGTATTTTCCACATTTATTTGACCTGGGAGATCCTTTGGGAGGAACCATATTAATGAATGAATTAATAAATGAATATATTAATAAACTTTGCTCTACATTTATCTTCTTAGGTCATAGAAGATCCTCCACAATGCAACCTGCTCCAGTAATCAGTTTTCTCTTCACTATTTCCCAGTGTAGAACCTTTTCTTTAGCTAGGTCAGACACTCCACTGTTTCCCGAACAAGATACACTCATGTTTCTACATACAATTATCAACTACCCTTGGTCTCTACATATCCACAGACTAGGTAGCCACTTGGGTTCTACTCTCCTAGAAATTTCACAAAGCTGTCCTTGACCATTCCAGCTCAAATTAATTGTTTTTTTTTTAATAATGCACGAGCATTTGATTTCATTAGACATTGGCTCATATGCTGCTTTGCAACATCAGGAATTATGCTGGTATGTTTATACATAGCTCAACAAATCCAAATTCCTGTGGTAAATGGTTATACCTTGTGTTAGTTTTATATTACTTTTAACGCCTGGCTAAATGTGTACTAAAAAAAATGTCTGAATTTGTGAGCTTTTCTAAGAATATAGAAATTTTACATAGATTGGTAATGACTGCAAATTTTAAACCTGAAGAGGTAGAACACAGCACAAATGGAATTTCAGTGGGTGGCAATAAGACATCAGTTTGACTAAAGTGTTTTAGATATAGTCATATCTTCACAGTCTACTATTCACAGGTTCTGGGATATACTAGTTTTATTCATCTTGCAAAAAATGGGATATTGGTGTGATGTATTTGGGAATAATTACATGCTTGTGTGAAATTTCTTTTAAATAGCAACAATTCCATAATAAAAGGGGCAAAAAACATAGTTGGGCAGTGCAACTGTGAGTTTTTGAGCCAATAAAGATATACAAAAGTCCCTCAAATTTGAAAAGAAGAAATAATAGGAGGTAAAGAAAAGCTGAAAATAACTAATTTGTCAGTTGTAACTCATAGAGGAGATTCTTGCCATGTGGAAATGGTCAATAAATGTTTTTCCCCCTCAGGATGCTCAAGTATAATGTATCATTGAGAAAGTCAATTTATTAAATTTTAGAAAATTTAGGAACTGATAAACTATAAAAGGACCCAGTTGTCTGATCCAGAATGTACAAAAGGCAATTAAGACTTTCTGATATTGGTCTTTACCAGCTGGTAAGATCTGTATAATCATCAATCAACCTGCATTTAATGATGTAATTAAGATGAAACATTTTCAAAAGTACAGCAAAGATACTGAGGATGAAAATCTTATTTTATTTCAGAAACAAAGCTATTCATAGGCTACCTTTATGAGAAAACTAATCCTCTTTATGGTAATTAATTACTATGATATATTGAATGGAAAAAATATATATAATATGTATAATACATATATTCAACTTTTATTCCACAAAAGCAACATGTAAGAATTGGGGGGATGGAGTATATATTTGTACAAAAAGCCATCTTTTTTCAGAAAGGATTGGGCAATGCCTTTCATATTTCTCCATCATTCCTCCCATGCTAGCCAAATGAGCCAGTAGGTACTCTAAAGATCTGTAGTGAATGGTGACTGTATTTTCCACTTTTATGCTTTACATGTCCACAGCATAACTGGTGCTAGGAAGACACTGATTTCTTTTTGGCCTTGGGTCTAAACGTCAGTATTCATTTGGTTGGCTAAGTCTTTCCAAAGAATGAAATCATTCCTTTGTCATGTAAAAGAAACTACTAGAAAACAAAATTGTCAAAGGAGGAGTTATAGTTTCCTAAAATGGGAAAAGAGAAACTACTTTGTGACAGTGGGAGTTTTTCCAAAATGCAGAGGTATAAAACGAGTTGGAAAAGTAAAATAAAACAAAACGATACTGACTTCAGGATAACGGATACCTCTGTGGATGAAAGGAAGAGAATGGGATATAGGAAAGGTGAAAAAGAGACTTCAAGCATATGTATATTATTTTATTGCTTAAAAGATTTTTAAATGCTAACATTTTGCCGTATGTTTCCATTTTTTTAAGAAATAGAATGTTAATAGGTAATTTTGTTACATAAATACCCGCAACACACTAATGCACGCGTGCGCGCGCACACACACGCACACATATACATTTTTATATATAACATACAACTTTATCCAATGAATAAATAAAACAGAAATTTTTATCATTCAGCAACTTTATTCTTTTCCTTAACATATGTTTTTGTGATTTCTGTATACTGATACATGCAGGCCCGATTCACTCAGTCTAGTTGCTGTATAGTAGTATTCCATGATAAGAATCACGCATTAATCTACGTACGTATTGGACTGGCCAAAAACTTCATTCGGGTTTTCCCATGAGATGTTACTTTTGGGCCAACCCAATATATCTATCTTGCTCAAACTTTCTAGAGACTTGACTAGTTTACTAGCTTTCAAAGGAATAGATTTTTAAAATTATCTCCATTAATGTTTTTCCTAGATTAATGTGTTGTTTTTATAATTTCATTGCTTCAACCTTCTTACTCTTCTTTTGATTTCTTCATCTAGCTTCTTAGATTAAATGCTAGCTCATTTACTTACAATAAATACATTTAAGACTATTCATAACTTCTAGGTACTGCTTTAGCTACATCTCATAAATTTTTTATTTTTATTTTTTTAGTAATTTAGTTTTTTTAATCATCATTCAGTTAATACATTTTATAATTTCTTTGTGAATTATTTTTTAATCCATTCATTGTTTAGGCTTTTTATTTTTTCAGGGTTTCCATTACTATTTATAATACTTCATTTCTAATTTAATTACATAGTGATCAGATGATATGTGAATCACTGTGATTCTTTATGACTGAAAGTATATAGTAAATTTTATACATTTAAAATGTTGAATGCATTCTCTGTTGGGTTCTCTTTTGGATACAGAGACATATACGTTCAAAATCATGCTATATGTGTTATTCAAATCCTCTGTTATATATTCTCCAAATAAGTAGTTTCTAAGAGAGGTGTTAAATTCTGCCATTATGATAATGAGTTTGTCAACTTTATTTTGTAATTCTGAGTTTCTGTAGGTTTTGTGTGTGTGTGTGTGTTTTACAGCTTGTCTGCGTTAAGTATACATAAATTTATAATTTTTATACTCTTTTCATACATATTCTTTATTCATGTTAATGCTTTTGCTTCATCTTGTATTTTGAGCGATACTGTTATACCAGCTCTTTTTTGGTCCATATAGCCTGGCATATCTCTTTTCCTTTTTTTCTTTTTCAATGTTCTGTTTTAGGGTAGTAGGTATGCATGGGTGTGGCAATGTGTGTATGTGTGTGTCAGTGTCTCCTATAAAGAGCATGTAACTGATCTTTTTATATGCAAGCTAATAATTTGATTTTTAATTTAATCAGAATCATGTACTCCATTTACATTTACTGTCACTATAATGTATTTGGAGTTACACTCACCATTTTATTCCATGGTTTACGTTCATCAGCAATTTCTCACGGCTTCATTTCTCCTCCTTTCCTAACTTTCCTTGGATTGGTAAACTGTAGACTAGTGTTTTCCCTATTGATTTTTATTTATACACATTAAAATTTCTCAGGCATTATCTCTTTGAATATGCTGCTATAATATTCCTCTATTTTGCTAGAATCCCATTAAAATTTTACAAAACAAGGATTCTTGAAGAACACCATATCTCAACAACTTTTTCAATTTTTTTCTTTATGCTGCATCCTGGGTATAATTCTTAGTTCTCTCTTCCAGTTTATTAAGTCTTTAACTTTGTTCATTCCAGAGTTTATACTTTCAGTTTTATGACTTTTTAATGCTGATATATTTTCTGGGGTTACTAATTGGATCTTTTTCCTATTCACATATATGATTTTATCTTTTTAAACAGAGGTCATTCCTTCCTTTTCCTCTCTGATCCTGGTACCAAGAAGTAGGATGCTTCTGTAGTAAATAACTAAAAATGTGGAAGGGGCTTTGCAACTGGGTAGTGAGTAGAGGCTAGAGTTTTTGAGATGCATATTAGGAAAAGCCTGAATTGCTGTGAAAGCAGTATTGCCTTCTGAACCTCACCAGAAAGATCTTTAACATCCATATTTCTACTAACATTCTGTTCATGATTATTTATGTATTCTCAAACTCTCCTCTTTTCTTTCTGAACCCTTGCTAGAATCTAGAGACAGTCTGTATCTTCTTCAAGAATACATAAATAATCATGAACAGAATGTGAGTAGAAACATAGATGGTAAAGGTCATTCTGGTGACGTCTCAGATGGAAATGAACATGTTACTGGAAACTGTAAGAAAAAAATAACCATGTTATAAAGGGCAAAAAATTTGGCTGATCTGGTCTTCTAGTGTTTTGTGGAAGACAGAACTTGCAAGCAGTAAAAATGAGTATTTAGTTCAGTGGCAGGATTTCCACTACTCTGTCTTCCAGATCACTGATCCATTCCTCTGTATCATTTAGTCTACTGTTGATTTCTTCTAGTGTATTTTTCATTTCAGTTATTGTATTCTTCCTCTCTGGCTGGTTATTCTTTATACTTTCTCTTTGTTAAAAACTTCTAACTTCTCACTCTGTGCATCCATTCATACTGTGGAAAACAGTATGGAAGTTTCTCAAAACCTCCAAAAACAGAACTACCACATGACCCAACAATTTCATTTCTGAGTATATATCTGAAAAGACCAAAAACTAATTTGAAAAGATACATGCACCCCAATGTCCATAGCAGCATTAATCACAATTGTCAAGACATGCAAGCACCTTAAGTGTCCATCAACAGATGAACGGAATGTACATATATACAATGGAATACTACTCAGCCATAAAAAAGAATGAAATTTTGCCATTTGCAGCAACATGGATGGACTTGGGGGGCATTATGCTAAGTGAAATAAGTCAACAAAGACAAATACTACATGGTATCACTTATATGTGGAATCTAAAAAAATACAACAGACTAGTGAATAAAACAAAAAAGAAACTCACAGATACAGAGAACAAACTAGTGGTTACAAGTAGGGACAGGACATGAGGGAATTAATAGGTACAAGCTATTAGGTATAAAATAAGCTACAAGAACATATTGTACAACATGGGAAATATGGTAAATATTTTATAATTATAAATGGAATATAATCTTTACAAATTGTGAATCACTAAATCACATACCTGTAACTTCTATAATATTATATAGCAACTATGCTTCAATTAAAAAATAAAATTTAGGGACTTCCCTGGTGCTGCAGTGGTTAAGAATCCACCTGCCAATGCAGGGGACATGGGTTTGAGCCCTGGGACAGGAAGATCTCACATGCTGTGGAGCAACTAAGCCCATGCACCACAACTACTGAGCCCACGTGCTGCAGCTACTGAAGCCTGCATGCCTAGAGCCCATACTCTGCAACAAGAGAAGCCACTGCACTGAGGAGCCCCAGCACCACAATGAAGAGTAGCCCCTGCTTGCTACAAGTAGAGAAAGTCCTTTCACAGCAACAAAGATCCAACACAAAAATAAAACATAAATTAAAAATAATTTCTTTAAATAAAATAAAATCTAAAAAAATGGGTATTTAGCTGAGGAGTTTGCTCAGCAAAAACATTAAAGGAGCAGTGTGGTTCCTCCTGACTGCTTACAGTAAAATGCAAGAAGAGGGAGATGAACTAAAGAAAGAATTGTTAAGCAAAAAGGAACCATAACTTGAAGACTTAAAAAATTCTCAGTCTACCCATTTTATAAAAAATGAGAAAGCTTGTACTGAAGAAAACACTGAGGGTATGGCTAAACAACCATTTGAAAGGAAGATTAGCAGGGATTAGAATCACAAATTTATTCAGCTACCTCAGCAAAAACAAGGGATAGAGATGGGACTCTACTAGCAGAAACACTGCCAGTTAAGGAGACTGAGACAGGATGAAATGAAAGAAGGCTGTCAACCTTAGATTCTACAAGACAGGACCGCAGAGCTATTTGGGTGCAAATGTACACTATTCTTTAAGAAAAGGGAAGCATTACTCCAAAGGCCATTCAGAGATCATTGGCGCTGCCTCTTCAGCTTCGAAGGGTAGGGCCATCACCTTGGTTTCAACAGGCCAGCCTCCTTTCCCATTTCTTTCTTCTGGAGTGGGGAATGTCTATGCCTGTCCCACCACTGTAGTTCACAAGCACATAAACTGTCTGGTATCACAGGTTCACAGCTGGAGAGGAATTTTTGTTTCAGGACAAACTGTACCTTGAGTCTCATCCATATCTCATTTAGATGATATATTTAGATTAGACTGTGAACTTTAGACTTAAGAGTTGATGCTAGAATGAGTTAAGGCTTTGGGGGTTGTTGGGACAGAATGAACGTATTTTGCACATGATAAACACATGAATTTGGAGTGGCTAGAGGCATATTTGAACTGAATTGTGTCCCCTCCCCAATTTTATATGTTGAAACCCTAATCCCCTATGTGACTGTATTAGAGATGGAGCCTTTAAGAAGATGATTAAGGTTAAATGAAGTCAGAAGGGTGGTAATCTGATACACTGGAACTGGTGTCCCTATGAAAGAGGAGACATCAGATTCCACACCCCCTCCCTCTCGACATATGAGGACAAAGTGAGAAGGTAGCCCTCTGCAAGCTAGGAAGAGAGCCCTCACCAGAAGCAGACCCTGCGAGCACCTTGATCTTGGACTTCCCAGCCTCCAGAACTGTGAGAAAATAAATTTCTGTTGTTTAAGCCACCCAGTCTTTGGTATTACATTATGGCAGCCTGAGCAGACTAAGACAGCATTTTAAACAGACAAAGTCATTTTAAGACTGCTCATTTTTTCCATTTTTATCTGGAATGAATTCATCTTCTGAATGGTTAGTTTTTTACTGTCTTCATAGCTCCTATTTTTTAGTTTGATGGCTCCCCTTGAATAAACATTTTTAAAGCTCTTTTCCTGCCCTTGTCATTCTCATTTCATGTTCTTCAGCTGCCCCCTATCTAGCCCCCTGAAGCTACCAGCCTAAAGAAAGACTTTTATATCAGTAGCACAGAGCTTCATCAGCACGAATATTGGGAATATCGGAGTCAGTCCCAGTGCTTCAAGGCTAGGTCTATTTCATGCCTTATAAATGGTTCCCTAGGCAGTTTTTCAGTGTTTTGAGCCTACTTTATTTATAACAACTTAGGATTTTCTGGTCTCTAGTTAGTAGATCAGAGCTATAGACTAGGTGGTCACAACTCCTGGACTGCACACTTGCATCACTATATGACTGTATTAATCACGTCTTTCTTTTTTGCATTCTGATGCTTTGACATCTGACACCTTGCTAGCTTGAAAGAACTGCCCCTCCCAGTGTTAGCCAATTCTTAGGAAACCAAAAACAAAAACCAAAAAAAACCTCTCCCTTGCATGCACCTTTCAAATGTAAACCAAACAATCCAGAGCCCACATCCCCAGTGACTTCCTTTATTGGGCTCTTACACTCCAGACCAATATCCCCTTGTCCCAATTCCTCCAAAGGCTAGGTACAGTAAGTCCCCTACATACAAACCTTCAAGTGCGAACTTTCAAAGATGCAAACATGCGTTCACACGTCCAATCACGTACGTTAGTTCACGTGTCTGGCGTACATTTTCAGGTGCGGGCATCCTCTACAAGTGGTTGTACTTTTGTGTACCTTACCATACAGTACTATATAGAGTACAGTAGTACAGTATCGTTATTTCAAGCCCAGGATGTCCAGAAGCAAGTGTAAAAGCGATGGTGATGTAGCTGGTACTGCTAAGAAGCGCCAATACATAACGATGGAAACAAAAGTGAAAAAAATTGAGTGGAGTGAGATGAAAAGATGGTAGACGTCGCTCATTTTTATAACATGAATCGTTCGACTAGCGGCACAATTCCAAAGAACAAAGACAAGATCATGGAACATGTGAAGTCTGCTGTGCCGATGATGTCGGCAATAATACCAAAGAAGTGTGGAAAAGTGATGGAGGAGATGGAGACACTTCTCACTGTGTGGATGCAGGTTCAGCATCAGCATCGAGTCCAGCTCAGCTTAATGCTGATTCAAGAGAAAGCTAAAAGGTTTTATGAAGACTCGAAGAAGAAACACAGCGAAGAATCAGAGGACGCATCTTTTGATGCCAGCCATGGCTGGTTTCATTGGTTCAAGGCTACAGCCAAACTTCCCAATGTAAAAGTAGGTGGTGAGGCAGCAAGTGCAGATACTGTAGTTGCCCAAGAATTTCCTGAAATGCTTTGAGAAATTATTGATGAAGGCACATATTTACCTGAGTAGGTTTTTGATGTGGATGAGAGACGTCGTCCTGGAAGAGAATCCAGACCACAGTTACATCAGTAAGGAGGAAAAGCTGATGCCGGGCTATACAGCAGCAAAGGATAGGCTAACTGTTTGGTGGCAATGCTTCCAGCGATATATGAAGCTGAAGCTTCTCTTAGTTCATCATTCAGACAATCCAAGAGCCCTTACAAACACAGCCAAGGGCTCTCTCCCTGTTGTGTGGAAGAGTAACCCCAAAGCCTGGGTTACACAGGCCATTTTCCAGGACTGGTTTTTCTACCACTTCATCCCAGAGATAGAGAAATATTGCTTGGAGAAGGACGTCCCATTCAACATTCTTCTGCTGTTCAACAATCTCCGGGCCACCTCCCCCTGCCCCCCAATTCATGGACAACTTTCATCCCAGTGTCAAAGTACCGCATCTGCCACCGAATGCTACATCACTCATCTAGCCTATGGACCAGGGAGCTATAGCGACTTTCAATAAATATTATTGATGTCACACTTTTCGCCAGGCAGTAAAGGCAAGTGATGAATCGGGAACAAACCTGTGATAATTTTGGAAGGACTATAACATCTACAAGGCCATAAAAACACTGACTTTGCTTGGCGTGAGGTTACGGCTGTTGCCACGAATGGGGTTTGGAAGAACCGTTGCCTGCAGTTTGTTCACTATTTTCCTGGATTTGAGAAGGTGGATAAGGAGTCCAAAGAGGTCTTCAGCAACTTAATGACCCTCAGTGAGAAACTGGAGCTAGATCTGCAGGAGGACAATGTCACTGAACTCCTTGCTGTGCAACAGGAAGAGCTTACTAATGAAGACCTGATGGAATGGGAGGCCCAGAGAAAGGACGAAGAGAGAAAAGAGGAAGAGGTAACTGAAGAATTGAAGAGATTCACAACACAGGAAATGGCAAGGGGGTTTTCTTTATTTGAGGAGGGACTGCTAGTTTTGGAGGCACAGAACCCAAACACAGAATGGTACACGAAGGCTGCAGCAGCTGGTCAGAATGCAATACAGTGCTACCGTGTCATCTATGATGAGAAAAAAAGAGCTGTTACCCAGACGTCACTGGATCGTTTTTTTAAGAAGGTGGATAGAATTGAATCCAGCAGGGAACCAGAACCTGTGCCATGAACATCAGGCATGAGTGAAATTGCAGCTTGCCCTCCGTCTTCTATTGCGGACGATCCTTCAGCTCTACCACCTCCCACCTCCTCTCCCTCCTCCCGTCAGTAACTCTTCTTGCCTGTTCACGCGATGCCAGTCCCTGTACGCCAGCTGTTGTACTGTACTCCTGTACTTTTCAAGCTACTGTACTATACGATGAAAAATGTTTCATTTTTTGTGTTTGTTTTTTATATATTATTGGTGTGAAAAGTATTATAAACCTATTACAGTACAGTATTATGTTAGTTGGGTACCTGGGCTCCCTTTGTTGGACTAACGAACAAATTGGACTTACAAACGCTCTCTCAGAAGGGGACGCGTTCATAAATAGGGGATTTACTGTACTAGACAATAAAGCCCTACGCCCCCAGGGACTGCTGAGCCTCTTCAAACTAGCCAATCGTGAACCTGTTTACACGGCCTCACCTGTGCCTTCCCTTGGAAACCACAGTAAAGGCTCCTGCCCATGATGTCCTCCACGCCCTCTGCCTCCTGACCAACTGTGCGGTCCCCCTGCAGGGTGTGCTGTGCCTCCTCTTTCTAGGGATCTGTGAGAGTTCTTGCTTCATAAACATTCATTTCCTAGTCTGCATGTCTTACCATACCTTATTAAAATAAATCCCAAGTACCATCAAGGCTATGATGAACTACTTGAATGACAGAAAAATAAAGTAACTTGCGGTAGTGGAAAACACATGTCTCTGTACTTGGTTAACTCTAGTCCATTTAACACCATAACTGCAAAGTTTTGGGGGTTTGGGAATGTGTGCTTTTATAATATTGTGAACCCAATAGTTCAAATCAACATTGGATTATTACTTTAAAAACATAATTGCATTGGAACTTCCCTGGTGGTCCTGCGGTTAAGACTCCGTGCTTCCACTCAGGGGGTGTGGGTTCAATTTGTGGCACAGCCAAAATGTAAAAAGAAAAAAAATGTAATTGCATTAACAATACATAGTTTAAATGTGAGGTCTATAGGAGCAAACAGCACAGGGCGCTTTTCTAATTGAAAAAAAAAAAAGCTCTCCCATTAACTCCTGAATCCAATAAAACTTCCTCATTTTACACTGAATTTTAAACACCCAGTATGTATTGGGGAAAGTTCTAAACGCTTAATGTTCAGAGGTGATCCAACACGTCCGGTGTCCTGCCCCCAGTAATGCTTCTCAATCTATCCAATTATTTCAACTACTCATCACACAGCCTCTTCACTCCACACTGGTGAGTCTCCCAATGTCAATTTCTGTCATTCCTGCTCCAGCACGTGTGCTCACACTGTCACCACTCCTAGATGGTTCCCTTCTTGTCCTTTTCCTTGTCCGAATCCGACATATTGAGTGCTGGCTTCCCAGTGAAGGCTGTCTTGATTTGTTCAGTCACACTGTCATTTACTCTTCTGAATTTCTATAGCCTTGTAATCATTTTCGCATAATTTTTGTGCAATGGAGTCTTTAAGCCACGCACCTTTTAATTTAAAAATTTCTGAAACTGAAGTACTTCTCTGTGTATATATGTGTTTTTGTTTTTCTTCCCCTAGTGATTCAACCAAATGTGTTTAAATGAAATAACACACGTACAATTCTTGGGTTCTAGAAATGGAGAAAATAGGAAATACTGATTTCTCAATGGTTCTCAGGTAGCCCCTCCACAGCACCTCCGGAGCCCCCAGGAGCAGGGCTGAAGCAGTAGGAAATTGAGGGAAACCAGTGGGGCCCTGCTCTGGTCACTCCTACAACCTTGAACAAGCAGCTCAACTTATTCTTTTTTTTTTTTCTTTTGGTGGTTTTTGCTTTACTATTTTATTCATGCATCTGAACAAAAGGTTTTGTGAGCCTGAAAATATTTATGTAAATGCTTAGTATGTGATAGCTTGGTCTCTCTCATTAGATTCCAGGCTTCTGCACCCAAAGAGCCTGGCACAGTTATGGCCAGATAATTGGGTCAGCTTGTTCCTGACGGGTTCATGTGCAACACGCAGACTACATCCACAGTGATCATTTCTCTTCATCTTTTCAAACAACTCTATGCCAGTCTCCTAAATGTTAGTTCCTTTCTGTGTTCTCTCATTTTCTTAAAAAATGGTGTCTTGGGCTTGCCAGAATGAACATGAATTACAGCTTCATTATGTCTTTATAGATAGCAACTTTGGCTTTCTTGCCAAAGCACACAAATAGATTTTAAGGAGATCTGCAAATGGTTATAATTTAAGATCAGAGGGTACTATCCTTGAGATAAGATTAGAATTTGGCAGGAAAAAAACACAACTTTTATTTAGAAACTTGGCATCTTGAACATAGAATTTTAGTGAGGCAGAATTTCAAGTTAGACACTTGGGATGCAAGAAGTAAAGGTTGGAAAACTAGAAGTAGATGAAATTTGAAGAGACTATGTAGTGAGTGAATTTACACCTTAAACTGTTGTCTACTTTCCCCCCTTCATTTTGTTGTACTGAAATTTGTTTATTTATTTGTTTATTTCAGGCAGAGAGAGGGAGAGAGAGAAAGCATACACAAGCACTTCATCATAAGAAACTAGTTTAAATGTTCATGAGGGCTGGCAAGTCTGAGATCTGCAGGGCAAGGGAACGGGCTAGAAATTCAAGTAAGAGTTAATGTCACAGTCTTGAGTCCAAATTCTGAAAGCTGGTCAGGCAGGTGAGAAACTCAGGCAGGGCTTCTACACTGGAGTCTTAAGGCTGAAATCCTTCTGCTTGGGAATCTAGACTAATGTTGACCAAACTACTGTACACCACAGCCTAGTCAAGTTGACATAAAATTAACCATCACTGTGGCTTGTTACCTGTTAGGCTCTGTTTTCTGAAATCTTTTCCTCAGTCAGCTCTGCTCAATTCCACCTTACTCCACAAAGGAAAATGCAACTTAATATTAGCCTTTTAAGGGTCTCCAGTTTGCTATAGACTTGAAATCACTGAATTCATCTGGATTTCAGAGAGCTTCTGGATGATACAGCTACACAGACCAAATCCCCGGTGGCCTTGTGCATCAGAGGCTTTCCTGGCTGGTATGTTTGGTGGAAGAGAAAACAGAGACAGAAATGGGTTCTGTGTTGCAGGTCGACCCCCCAGTTTTCATACAGACTTGTCACTGAATCAGTATGATTATGGACGGTATGTCACTTATGTCATTATTGCTGTAAGTAAATTTTCATGAAGCCTTTGAGGCAGTCCACTGGTAAGGTACATACGTCAAGAGTGGGGGTAGGTGTGGATCCGAACGGCTCTTTCATCCTGTGTTTGGTATCTCAGTGGTCATCTCCATGGATTTGTTTAGAGCAGAACTGAGGTATTCAACACCATAATTCAAGCTCCCAAAATGACATTTGTCCAAATGAACACAAGCGGCCTCATAAAATGAACACTAAAAAATGAGGTTAACCATCGTAGTAATGCTTTATGAGCCTTTGTGTGCTGCTTGAGTTTTTCTTCTAGTGCCATGGTAACAGGAAACTTACTTGTAGCATTCATGTCTGTTTAAAAAGCAGCACATATGCATTTCCACATTTGATTCTCCTTCCAAATAACACTAAAACAAAATACTGTTGTCCTACAGATACGTAACTGGAGGTTCGGAATTCAGATTTCACATGCTGAAGGACAAATAGTAAATACTGGGGTCAGAACTAGATCAGAGCTTTTTCCACTACATCATCTAGTCTGTTAAACACTCATAATTACTGTTCTGGGAAATAGAAATCATTATGTTTCTAAAGTAAATTATGGACAAGCAGCACTGAACTACTTATTCTAGAGGTAGGGGTTTTGACAGGAAAAAAAAACCAAAAAAACAAAAACTGGCATTACTTTGAAAGTCTCTTATAGTGAATTGCCAGAGGAAAAATAAACTTTACATGAATCTCACTGATTTAAAATGTAACATTAAAAAAAATGGAAGAAGAAAGAAATGATATTTTTCAGTTATGATAATAAAGGAAGCAATTTTCTTTTGTGCCTGGTAATTACAGTGAAAACTTGACTGCAGGTCAAATTTAGCTGGATCTTTGAAGAAGTAGAGCGTGTAAGAGATTCATTTATGGATTCTGAGGATCAACTTGATCCTCCCTTCTTTCATAGAGATCAAAAGAGTTATTGTTACTTGAGAAGGAGAAGCAAGATTCAACAATGGCTGAGATGAAAGACACCAGGAGCAGAGTAGCTGCCTTTTCAATATTCCTAATTGGGTGTCATGTCTCCAACTAGATACTCTTTTAATTGATTCTTCAAAATCTTTTTTTTATTATTGTTATTATTTTTTATTTATTTATTATTTTTTGGGGGTACACCAAGTTCAATCATCTGTTTTTATGCACATATCCCCGTATTCCCTCCCTCCCTTGACTCCCCCCCACCCTCCCCCAAGTCCCCCCCACCCTCCCCGTCCCAGTCCTCTAAGGCATCTTCCATCCTCGAGTCGATCTTCAAAATCTTAATTCCAATATTAAGCCATTTGGGACACTGGAAAGATGTTAACAGAGTCCAGTAAGAGCAATACAACTCAAAGCCATTGCAAATGACAAAAGTGGAAAAGTGACAAAGGAATTGGAAGATACTTTTTTTTTTCCTAGCCCTCCAAAATTAATCTGCAATGCCTCAAATTTATCTTTCACAGGACAAATAATATGTCTTTGAACTCTCAGAACTTGTTTCTCTTTATCTGTATAAATCCATCCTGTGCTTTACATGCAAAATCTAATTATTCCATCTTGGTTTTCCATTCTATCATCGTTAGCACTCTGACCTGGAGCTCTGCACCACTCAGGAAATCTGCTGATTGTTGAATTCAGCAGTAAATTCCCACTTCTGGATAGTCTATAAAAGGTTCATTTAGTTCAGTTTAAGATGGTGGTTCACTATTTTTTATACTGTAAAAAAAATTTAGAATTTTTTCCAAAAAAATGTTTCTCTTAAGAAATTACCTACTGAAATTAATCTATGTATAAATATAATATGGATTTCATACAAAAATTCCTAAAATTTTCCCCAAAAGTAGATGATAAAGCCCCAAATGCATTTAATTTGTGTAACATGATCAATTAAATGTCCCCTGTTTCTAAAAGAAGATCATGTGTTCTAAAAAAAACCTCATCTTGCCTTGTTTCATTTACTTCAGAGCTTTAGTCACTGCCTGAAATGACCTTGAGTTGTTCGTGGTTGATTTTCCCTTACTAGAATTAAGTTCTATGAAAGCAGAGCTCTTTTCTGTCATGTGCTCTTCTAGATCCTGAAGCACCAAAGGTGGGTGCTTAGCACGTAGTAGGTGTTCACGTTTTTTTTCAATAAATTCCAGGCACAAGTCTACACACACTACGAATATTACATCATATATTCTCAAAATCATCTTGAAATGCAAATATTCTTCTTCTTCTTTTACAGTAAGAAATCAAGGTTTAAAGGAATTAAGTAACTTGTCAAAAAGCAAGCGATTAAAAAGAGGGGATTTAAGCTTAGGGCTGATGCACATTCTGTCTGTGCACCATGTTATAAGGCATGTTTCCCAAAGTGGACGATGGCTGGAAACAAGACGATTATGGGTATTTTTTAAAGTGGCATTAAATAACATAGCATTAGATCATAAGAAAATTACTCCTTTAAAAATTTCCTTCTGACTAACCTTATTACATCAAAGATAAAGTCTCAGTGTCAGTGTATATTTAATGCTTCTCTGATAATTGCTACTCTCTCTCTCCTCATTTCAGTTAAGGGCAGGTAAGAAAATAAAGTCAAAGTTTTGTTTTCAGTGTATCATGTTTATCTGATTATCAGATAGATGATTATATTTATAAATTACATAAATATGATCTGTTTATAAAGGAACTATATAACTATTGCAAATGGGAAACCAGAATCACCTGCCTTCTTCTGGCTTCCCATTTGCAGTAGTTACATCATTCCTTCGTAAATAAATTTTAGATAAAAGTCTTGAATTTGTTTAAAGAAAATATTAATTAGCTAACAGTATAGATGACATATTTGGCAAAAACTGTGGAGGTGGTACACAACGTCTAGTTTCAAAAATACTACGGCGGAGCAATTTATAGGCCCTGGAATAGAAACAAGCAATAGAAGGCATTGTTGTGATAGGGAAACAGACATGGAGAATAATTACCCCCAAGCTACTGTAAAAGTGGTGTACTTGATGCACAAAAAATTAAAGACTACTAACTCGTGGCATAACTGGGGAAGATGCCACTGATACAAATGCTGGGTCTACAATTAAGTTATAGTCCCTGGCTAATTGTGCCTAAAAGATAGTGGGGGAGATACTCAAATAATCCGAGTACAAGTTAGGTTTCAGGAAACACAAAATGCGCACAGGGAAAAAAATACATGTGATGTGAAAATTCATAGTTCTACAAAGTATTAATTACCTTATTATTAAATTCATTAATTGTAATTAATAATTACATTCGTTATATATTTTACTTAAGCTATAATACATAAATTACAGAAATATCAAATTCATTAACAATTATAATTTTATCATTAGTAATTTTATTACACATGCTCAGAATAATAATGAATAGCCTTGCTGATTCTAATATATAGAAATAGAAATGAGAACATATAGCTGTATCCCCTGTTTTGGATAAGCCTACAAATGAGAACTATTCACACTTGCCAAAGCGTGAGGCACCCTTTTGTATAATTGCAAGAGAAGCCTTGAGGGGTTTGGCAAAAAAGATCTGCTAAACTGCCAGCCATTTAAAAAATAATCAAATTCATAACCCCAGCAAACTTACACATCTTTAATATGGCACAAAGTTAGTGTTTCACTAAGGTTGGGTGCTGCTTGAGAAACTGTCATCACTTAGTATACTTTAGGGTAAACTCTTAACAATGAAGGGACTGGTTTTCCTCTTAAATTCTTTATGCTGACATCTGTTTATAGGGAAAATCAGAATAAATACACATGGTCCAAAAGCTTGGGCTTTCTGTGAGGCCACTTCAGTGAACTGGAGTAAAGTACAGTGCTTATCTCATTAAGTTATTTTGAATGTTAAGTGAAATAAAGCAAGAGAACGTAGGTATCTGGCACATAATAAGCCCTCAGTTATCATTAGCTACTATTAGCGTCTGGTATGAAGCACAATGTTCTCTCCTCTGGGCCCTTCCAGAGACCTCAGGTAACATGATCCTTTTAACCTTTCTTGGACTGGTACCTACTATAGTGCTTCAGGCCGGCTCGCCCTAGGCTCTGTCAAATCCATTTCCCTCTGCTAGTACAAATAGAAAGGCGGCGTTAAAACTCAAACACGGCCTTTTTGATTTCTCCAAACTGGGAGCTCTGACTTTTCATCATATCCTTTGTAGTCTAGAACATCCCTTTCTTTTGTCATTTTCTTCTTCAGCTAGATCTACTGGCTAAGGGTAACATTCAATATGACGCTTCTCTTAATCTTTTTATAGCCACTAACTGTAGCTCTCTGGAAACGTTTGCCTCTGACAAACACTATGTCCGACATTTTCCCAAACAAAATATAAAGAAAATGTTGAACTCAGCCTGTTCTATTTTTGTATACTTTTTTCTTTATAGCCAAGTACTAGGATAAAGAGGATGCATAAGTTCAGTGAGTTTTAAAAAAAGGGTATCCCCTTAGACTCATTCACCCGTGTATAAAACAAAATGTTTTAATTCTTTGGAACATCTATTTGGAGGAAGGATCATTCCTGAATTTTATATTTTCACCCATGTACACTGATTGTGAAGTAAGCCCCTACTGCTCTGTTCTATAACCTGCCAGGATGACCATATAGATCCAACAGTCAACTGGACTCTGAGAGACAACTGGAACTAAGAAACCACAGGAGATCCCTCGAGTTACCCTGGTTTTCACTCTTCCCGAGGCTTGGTTGTTCAAATCTCCTTGTTTTCTCAACATATCTGAATATCCTCATTGTAAATTTCCTCTTTCAACTTAAGCAAGCAGAAGTGGATATCTGTTGCAAATAACCTAAAGATTCCTAGTTTATGATTTAAATTTAAAAATTAAAGATATTAAACTTGTCAGTAATATTAGGCTTTTATATGTTTCTAAACATATTAAATATGGGATGAGAAAGACAGTACTTTTTTTTCACTATAAAACCCACGCTACTTGCTTCAACAGGCAGAGTTAACTACCTATAAAAATACCAGCAAAGAGAAACACTCTTATTCAGTGAATTTCTCAAAGGAAGTGGAAGATCTACACACTGAAAACTACATAACATTAAGGAAAAAACTGAAGTAAACATAAACAAATGGAAAGATATTCCATGCTCATGGAGTGGAAGAATTAATAATATTAATATATCCATACTACCTAAAGCATTCTACAGATTCAATGCAATCCCTGTCAAAATACAGTAAGTCCCCTACATACGAATGAGTTCCGTTCAGAGACTGCGTAAGTCCAATTTGTTCATAAGCCCAACAAAGTTAGCCTAGGTACCCAACTAACACAGTCAGCTATATAGTACTGTACTAACTTATGTGATGGGACATGCGAACACGTTTGCATCTTTCAAAGTTCACAACTTGAAGGTTCATGTGTAGGGGACTTACGATACCAGTGGCATTCTTCACAGAACTAAAACAAAAAATTATAAAAGTTGTATGGAAACACAAAAGACCCAGAACAGCTGAAACAATCTTGAGAAAGAATAAAGCTGGACGCGTCATGCTCCTGATTTCAAACTCTATTACAAAGCTGTAGTAAAGCAGTATGGAATTGGCATGAAACAGACACATAGATCAATGGAACAGGATAAACAGCCCAGAAGTAAACCCACGCATGTACGGTCAGTTAATTTATGACAAAGGAGCCAAGACTATACAATGGGGAAAGGACAATATCTTTGATAAGCGGTGTTGGGGAAACTGGATAACCACATACAAAAAAATGAAACTTGACCACTATCTTACATTATACACAAAAACAAACACAAAATAGATTAAAGATCTGAACATCAAGTCCTGACCTCAAAACTCCTAGAAGAAAACATAGGAGGTAAGCTCCTTGACATAGGTCTTGGTGATGATTTTTTGGTTTTGACACCAAAAGCAAAGGTAACAAAAGCACAAATAAACAAGTGGGACTACATCAAACTAAAAAGCTCTGCACAGCAAAGGAAACCATTACCAAATCAAAAAGCAACCTACCCAATGGGAGAAAATATTCACAAATATGTATTTGATAAGGGATTAATATCCTATATACATATATATATACACACACACAAAGAACTCATACAATCCTATAGCAAAAAAACAGAAACAGAAACCAAACAATCCAATTTTAAAAATGGGAAGAAGATCTAAATATTTATTTTCCATACAGATGGCCACAGGTATGTGAAAAAATGCTCAACATCACTAATCATTAAAGCAAATCAAATGCAAAATGCAAATCAAAACCACAATGAGATATCAGCTCACACCTGTCAGAATGGCTCTTTTTAAAAGGACAAGAAATAAGAAGTGTTGTCAAGGATGTGGAGAAAAGAGAACCTTGTGCACTATTTGTGGGAATGTAAATTGGTGCAGCCACTATGGAAAACAGCATGAACATTCCTCAAAAAATTAAAAATAGAACTGCCATGTGATCCAGTAATTCCACTTTTGGGTATTTATCTGAAGGAACCAAAAACACTATTCAAAAAGATATCTACATACCCATGTTCATTACAGCATTATCAACAACAGCCAAGACATGGAAGCAACCTAAATGTCTACAGATGGATGAGTGGATAAAGAAGAGGTAGTATACATATACAGTGGAATGTTATGTCAGAAACTTTACAAATATGGGCAAAAGCTTTGACAGTAAGGATCAAACCAAATGCTCAGGCAAGGAAACCTAGAATAGTCTTACCAGCAAAGAGCAGGGAGGTAGAATAGGTAGGACAAAAGGAGGTCAGCGATGAAAGAGAGAATAAAGCAGCAAAATTTATCAGCCTTGAAAAGGCAGTGAACTTTAGTCAGCCAAAAATCAGCTGGGTTTGGACCGGGGACAATAGCAGAATAAAAAAACAAACCACGGGATGTGTTATGCTACCACAGAGAGCTATCAAATAATATCTTTCGGTGGGGTGGCCCAGGGCATCTCTGAGACACTCAAGTGGCCCATCCTGGCCCTAAAAAGGCTAATCCATCACAAGCTCAATCCCAATGAAGAATAAACTTAAACTCAGTTCTCTCATGCTGGCTCACAGGACAGCCTTAAGCTTTCACGGTAGATCAAGGACCTTGCCACAAGCTTAATGGGAGCTAAATTTCCAAAATATCTGGGGTGGTAACACTGTGCCCCCAAAGCTGGGACAAGGGTTCCCATAGCTGTGTATTTGACTGGGTTGCCCACAAGGCTGTTCTTTTCTGATACAAAATGTAGGTACCCCCAAAGCAATTCTTTTTCCTATCATTTGCCCTTGAGGATCCATTACTATATTGCATCTTTTTCATATGCACTGTTAATTGCCAGAGTGAATGATTTTGTGAAAAATAATTTTCCTTTCCTCGGTAATGGGAAATTCTTTTCATGCCGTCCAAGTATAATAAGTACCATTTATTCAGTGTTTATATATGGCTGACTACACTAAATTCCTTACATAGTCTCATTTATTCGTCTCAATATGCCTCTAAAGTCGGTATTATCATGATTCTATATTTTTACATATGAGGTAACCAAAGCCCAGAAAGTATAACTGACCTGCCTAGAGTCACATGACCCATAAGGGCAGAAGCCAGTACTTAAACCTAGAACTTTCCCCAAAATTCCTGCTCTTAAACTGATTGATATGCATAGGCAAGAATATGCAGTGGGAAGCAAGAGGGGACTGATATATTCATACAAGATGGGAGAATATTCTAGCTTCCACCTTCTCACTCGCATGTTCATTCAAGTCCATTATAGGTAAATAAAAAATCCCCCATTACAGATTTGTGGGAGTCTTCTGGGGACTCTTTTACCTACCAGCAAACTTTTCAGTAATGGTGGGGATTATTTTTAAAAAACAAAAAGGAGGAGAAAAGTGAGAAGTGGAAATGATGGAGAATATTTTCCCCTCCGGGTCCAGGCAAATGCATTTGTCTTATTAACTATCTTGACTCCTGGTGAAAAGACAGACACTCAGCAAGTAAAACTAGTGCTCTTCCCTAGTACCTGTCCTACCTGTGTGAGGACTAGAAATAATCAGGGGAGAATATCCTATTCAATCTTCTGCATCACATGCTTATTCGATTGGCATTGCTCCAGAGCAAATAAATTACTATGGAAGGAGCAGCTTTACTTGAGTTTCGACTAAACAATAAAAACATCAACAAAACAATAACAATAATAGCAAAAAATAACCATATTAACCACTGTGGATTTGTGTGCCACCTGGATTTTTCAGGAATATGAGGTCCACAGCCCTGATGTGTCTGTTGTTTAATGCCTGGTCTTCTATGGTACATACAGATCAAAAACTCTTCCCTGAAAACTCATGAGAAATTTACATACAGTGAATTCACAGAACCCTCAGTTTTTTTTGTAACAGAACCTGAACGATCATACTTTATTCCTTTCTACTTGACTTTCAAAAGTAACATTTTATTATGCAGGGACATCAAATGTCACATAATTTGCATATATTTGAATAAATTAACAAGTTATATTTTTTATTCATTTAGTACCTGGCTCAAAATACCAACCTTGAAACATCTCAGAAGAATCCTTATTAATTAGAACTCTCAGTTTTTTATTATGCATTTGGTCAGGGACTAATTGCCATATCATAAACACTCTTTGAACAGCTGCTTTTTTTAAAATGTGTGTTGGTTTCTCGTTTAATCCAACTTAATACATTTTATTTCCCTTGAATATGGAATTCTAATTCAATATTTAACCTTGACTCAAATTTTACCCTTTTTAAGATAAAGACACATTAGTTTTGTAAAAATATTTTTTCTAATTATCTGCTAAGTAAACTTCTTTTCTCTTCTTTTACCTCTAACGGAAACAACTCAATCTTTATGCAAAGATATTTGATGATATATATAATACTGGTTTTACAGAATACCATGTCATTTCATTGCATAATTCATTTTAGTGCTTCTATCTATCAAAATACAGTATTTTGATATTCATCAGAAGTTTCTCTAATAATTTTCTTTCTCCTTTCAAATAGGCACATATAAATGAAGGAACTGCCTTACAACACGTAATTGGGCTGACTTATTTGCTTGTGTTTGGGGATTTATACAGTGATTTGTCTCCAAAGAGCAACGGAAGTAATTTCTAAAGATGGGAAACATAAAAATGTTAATGTGAAGACGAGAGGGGAGGTTTTAATTAAGGAGAGGGCTGATGAATTGTGCTGGTGATGACAGCTCTGACATCATTGCCTGTCTCCGTGAGGACACGAGAGACAAAACAGGAGGGTGCCTTTGGCAAGTCGTAGTTATCATCACCCAAGGCAAAGAGCTGTTCAGTACAGCTTAATTACGACTGCTGCTTGTCACCCCGATACTTGACAATGCACCATGTGCACTTTCCTTGCTCTGTCAACTGCCCGCTCTGTCAGCCGACGGAGCATTTGCTGCCAAACGTGTGGCTGTCTTCCATCGCCAGAGAAGATGGATGGTTTACCCACATCTAGCCTCCAGGCAAGGGCCAACTCATTTTCTCCTCAAAATATCTTGTTTTCTGGGACAGGTTCCACCAGAAATTTGACTGGAAATTTGTTTGCTTACTTACCACATCTTAGGTCAGAAAAAAAGGGAGGGAAAAAAATCCCTCGTTTCTGACCATCCTCATGAAAAATGACTGAAATTGGTCAGATGACAGAATAATTTTAAAAGGAAAACAGCTGAGGTTTTCCAGAAGCTCAATGAGCTCCAGGAGCTAATGAAACAACTGTATCCTCCACAGACACAGCAAAGGAGCACAACGGATTCAAGGGCTGCTCTGCAGCTAACAGTTCTTTGAAAGTCTTTCATTTATTTCTCAGAAGAGATGAGCTCAAGTTGAATAAAGAATTGTTATTTTTTTAAAAAGACAGAGAATGGGAGGTTATAAAAAAGAGTATTTTAGATTCTTATACATGGAAAGACGCACATTTTTTTAAATTACAATCTATCTCTCACTAATGAAGAATATAATTCTCCAGTTTTCAAAGAGTAAAAATTAATGTTAAATTCCAATTTTTTTTACAAATTGAATCATCCTTCAACTATTTCATGTGTTCACCATTGTTTTATTTTTGGTTTTTATAGAAAATTGATACCATAGTTTAGGTAAATCAGCAGCCTTACAATTTTTTGTTTTGTTTTGTTTTAGTTAGGTAAAGTATTCTTTTCATGCATAAGTCCAAGACTCAAGAGTTAGTTTTCAGTGTTGGGCTGACAAATATGGCCTAGGTAACCTTTGCAATTATTTTTGCCTTTCAGAGTAAAAGACCTTTGTTCTTTAGCAGTTAACACCACACACACACACTCTCTCTCTCTCTCACAACTTGAAAACTGAGCTTCTGCCAGGCCCCTCTGCCATCTGCCCATGTATGAAATCAGTAATTTGATAGGCTGTATCACATAGACTGACCATCTGCAATCCTGGTAACAGTATTTAAGCTCTGAGATCCCACTAGGAAATCTGTTCAAATATAGATCATCCACTGCTTTATGTTTTCAACTATTTGAAAACTAGATAAAAGAGAAACCTTGGTTATATTCATAGAAATTTCTTTTCCCAAAAGAGAATAACCCAAGTAAGCACTTTTGAAGTTTATATCCAGTTGCATACAATTAGACATTGTGCATTTCTGCAAAAATAGAAGGTTAGTTGGAGATATCAATCAGTAAACAGAGTCTGTAAAATGTTCAACAAATACAGACATTGACTTTGGCATATTCATAGAATTAATGTCTTTTTGGATATAATAGTAGATAATTTTTGTTCTTTAGAATTAACATAAGTTTACATAGTTACTTTCAGTAAATTTAATCACTGGAACTGAAAGAAAGCTGCCTATGCAGCAGTATTGAATGGAGCACTTACAGTGTATCTGTAGCATAAGTGGAATGTGCTAGGGAAAAGAAAATTAGAAGATAACTTCAGGAAGAGTTCCATGGCAAAAATAATTTCTACAAATCACATAAAGAGCTATTTGTTTCCTCTCATAAATGTACAGTGAGAATATCTGGTTTAAGTTGTAAAAGATACACACAAAGGCTATCCATAAAGTAATTAATTATACATTTTACAAAGGTGCATTTCTATGTCTAGTTACTAATAGTATCAAAATGCCTTAGTGTTCCCCAATCTTATAAAACTTAATATTCAAGAATGGGTTTGATTTCACTGTTTGTTGTCCATTAAAAAAAAAAAACAGCTTCAATTAATCCAAACATATTCCTTATATTATTAGGCATTAGAGAAACACTGAAGCATCTGTGGCTCCAACAATCCTTCTTTCTAACTCTGGGCACCTACGTGCCAACAGACAACGCAGAGTGGAGCAGACAGTAAACACCTGCTCTTCAGGATCAGTGATCATTAACCCTGGAGCTCTTCCTAGCAATTCTCTTCCACTCTGGATCTTACCTCCTTACTTCTCTATTCCGCCCCCCCTTAGCCAACTTCCCTGATCACTGCTGTTTGTTTCCTTAAACCTTTAACATCTTCCAGCTCTCTCCTCTCCTCTAGATTTCCTGTGGGAGCCTCCTGACCACCTTGCTCAATTGTCACTTAGTACCTCAGGATTACAGTCTGTGTCTTAACTCTCCTACAAGATTCAAAGCTCCTCAAGGGTATACACATTTTATGCTTCAACCATACAAAGTATTTTGCTAATTACATTACTCAGTAAATTTAAGTCAGTCTCTAGGGCCATCCGATTTCAGCATCAAATTCACTGGACTAGATCAAAAATAGAAGATTTTAATCCGCAGGACCCTCCGGTTTATTGGAACTGGCTGCCTGAAAAAAGACTGCATAGCAATACCTGCCATGTCTGTGGGAGCGGGAATAATGACACATGTGCAAATGTCTGCTCCCCGAGACTAAGTGATCTTGGCACGAATTAAATACAAGACGTTGCAGCTTCTCACCCAATTGCTTTCAGAAGATTCTGCAGAAAAAGAATCTTGGACTGGACTTTTATAGGATAATACATGTCCCTGGTTATATGCTCTGCTTCTGCTGAAATGAATATTTGCTTCAGATGAGTATTTATTTCCTTTAGACCAGTGGGTCAGACTCTGCTCAAGAGTCTGAGAAATGCGTTGGGTGCAGCCCAAAATGAATGCTTGCTTTTGGGGATGCAGATCTTTGGGCCTGCATAATATTATCCTTTATACATACCCTGCTCCTACTCTAAGGATGGGCCGTGTGCAAGGATGTTCAGCCTCCACAAGGGACTGACTCTCCACTGTTTCAGATTTTAGTAGTAACAGCCATAACAATAGTAATTTCCTGATTTTATTTGCTTTAAGTTTTATTTTATCATATTTAATAGCAATTGTTGAAATTTTTACGACATAAAAACAGAGGCCAAGGCAAGTAGACTTGTATAAGCTTTGAAATTAAAATAAATGGTACTCTGCTTTTCCCAGAACATCCTAATCCCACAGACACTAAAGGATCCTGAGTGTCACTGAACGTGAGGCTTGGGCTCTCATCTCTCCATCTCACATCCTCCACTGCACTGCCAGAGCCAATCTTGATAACAGTTCCTTACTAGTGTGTTCTCATCACAAAACACCACACACCACACTAAACAGCTAAGAAGTCAGCCAAGTTGCCATTTGCCTTTCATCACTGTCTTAAATCTTAGAAGTTTAGATTTCAGAAGACCAAACAGTACTTCTCTTGGAATTATAAAGCATTATGTAACCAATTCCATTACCTAAGAAAGTAAAAGCTAACATGACAGTTGCCTACTTGTGCCAAATGACCTACCTGTGCTTTAATTTCACTCAATTTACTCTTAGGATCTCACAGCTGCTATGTCTTAAGAGCTGCTGGGGATGCTTTTTCTACTAAATCTACAGAGGTCTTAATATATGGGGGTAATTTTCCTCCTGCATGGAGCGTAAATAAACTAGATAATCAAAATCAGGCTCTGTACTGATGGAAGCAGTGATACAAAAAATATATATATAAAAAGTTTCACACTTGGAGAAATAATTATGAGTGAAAGAAAAGAAAAACCAAACACTTAAAAAGTACAAAAAAAAAAAAGTACACAAATTTAAAATACTAACAGCATGTATAAACAAATGGGTTAGCCCATACTGTGAAGTGGTAAATGGATTGAGCAAAATGATATGTTCCACTTTCTCTTATCTACACTCGTCAAAGTTAATATTGTATAAAGACTTTTGGCTAGCTTATATGTTCCCATTTGTAAAAAAGACCTCTGCACACTCTTCGTATCTTTCCCCCCTTTTTTGTTGATAGGCAGGAAATTTCATATATACATTTTGCTTATTTTTCTCTGTCAATAGTTTCTTCAGGTCAGTGTAACATTAGAATGATTTGATCTTTTAAGAAAAAGTGTGCTACTGTTTTAAATAACTTTTAAGTAAAATTTTTATTTCATTTCTTTATGACGGAGTTGGCACATAAAGTTTAGAAGATTAAACATACTTTCTTTGATATACTGGTGTGGTTTTATTTCTCTTCTGTTACACGGGACTAAGAGTCACTTAAACACTCAAATGGGGTGATCTGTGGATTGTACAATGACAAATGCATTTTTAAATAAACCTCTCGCTGGTGCTTAGCTTTGCGGGAGAAGAACTAAATTAAAGGCAGAGAAGTGCATTCCATTTTCAACATACACATTAAGAAGAACTGTACATCATATCCTTCAAAGTCTTTCCAGTTTCATGGCCCTGTCGTTAAAAATGTGCTGAGTGTGGTTTCTCTTCTTAGCTTACATATAAGACATGCATATACTTACTCATTTTTGTCATTACTTTCCCACTCATGTCATACCTCTCCCACTAAACAGCTTACATGAGGTTAATTTTTACCCTGAACTTCAGAATGTTAGTACTTTGTATTCATATAACTTTAATTTTGTAGAAAACAAGAGTATTTAACAGTCTCTCTAATGGAGTAGGGAAGGGGACAGGACATGCGAAAAACACCTTTTCCAAAATGGATTTGAGCTTATCTGGCACCTTGGAATTTACCAAAGCATCTTGGGAACTTACCAAGTCCCACTTGCATTTAAGGGACCTAGATATTCCCTGCTGAGGACGTGACAGGTAAGTTTGATTTCAATTCAAATACATCTTGCAAGTGAATATTTGCAAATGTGAATGACTCCATAAAATGAAGAGTTACACCAGATACGGAAGAATTTTTAAAGCAAGGGATGCAATACACTTTGATATAACTATCAGAACATTTGTACACTGGGTTTCAACTTTTTCAGATTTAACAACATCTATCTTAATAGCTATGATTTTAACTATCACTAAGAAGACTGAGCAAATATTGTAATAAAAATGTTAGAAAAATTGTTACACTTTTGTATAAACAATGTAACTTGTTTTAGATGTATTTTGCACATGCAGATGTTTAACCTGTCCCCCTTTTATTGATCCCACTGTTTTAATCCTGAGAATGCTTCGATATTTCTTTATAAATGTAAATATTTAAATAAGAATTTTGTCTTCATTGGAATTTTATTTGAAAATATTCACCAGGTAGCAATTACTTTCTATAACATTTTACGTTAAGCTTTCCTTTGATTAATCAGTTTGTTTTCCATATCCACTTTTTATTTTTTGGCCATGCCATGGCACATGGGATCTTAGTTCCCCAACCAGGGATTGAAACTGTGCCCTCTGCAGTGGAAGCATGGAGTCCTAACCCCTGGACCACAAGGGAATTCCCTCATAAATCGACTCTTTTTTTTAAATGTATTATTTTACTTATTTATTTATTTTTGGCTGCATTGGTTATTTGTTGCTGCCTGCGGGCTTTCTCTAGTTGTGGCAAGCAGGGGCTACCCTTTGTTGTGGTGCACAGGCTTCTCAGTGCGGTGGCTTCTCTTGGTTGCAGACCACAGGCTCTAGGCTCTCGGGCTTCAGTAAATGCGGCACATGGACTCAGTAGTTATGGCACACGGGCTTAGTTGCTCCACAGCATGTGGGATCTTCCTGGACCAGGGCTCAAACCCGTGTCCCCTGCATTGGCAGGCAGATTCTTAACCACTGCGCCAGCAGGGAAGTCCTATCCACTTTTATACTTTGTAGCTTTTGCCTTTTCAAGTGTTCTTGTGCAGACATAAATCTATCAAATCCAAATTTCTCCATTCAAATTTTGTAGTTTTGCTGTGTGTGGTTTTTACTGTCAATGTAAGTTTCTGTTGTTTATTTTCACTATTAATATTTACTGTGAATCCTCTCACATAATTAAATGAGGATTTCCACATTGGTCTAGGATAAATCTACTATAATACTATTTAATACAACCTACCAATTCTAAATATAAACTTTTGGAAAAAAGTCTTTTTTTTTCATAGTGACATAAAATTTAGTTGTCTTAGATTGACTCTTTTTAGAGTCAATGGAACAGTAATTTAATTTTCCAAACACTTATGCTCACTTTGGATATAATACACAAACTTACTATTGCAGAGCAAATGAAGATTAAAAACAGGCACAAGGTGATTTCAAGATCAAATCACTGGGTACAAATTGGCATGTGTCATTTTCCCTGTTCTCTATGACTTCTGCTATGCAGACAGGAGAGGTTTTTTCCCTCTTGCATGTGTCCTTTAGGCCCCCCTCAAATTCACATCAGCCAACTAAAATAATTATCAAATGGACTTCCCTGGTGGTGCAGCAGTTAAGAATTCACCTGCCAATGCAGAGAACACGAGTTTGATTCCTGGTCCAGGAAGATCCCACATGCTGTGGAGCAACTAAGCCCCTGAGCCACAACTACTGAGCCTGTGCTCTAGAGCCCATGAGTCACAACTACTGAGCCCTTGCACCGCAACTACTGAAGCCTGCACACCCTAGAGCGCGTGCTCTGCAACAAGAGAAGCCATCACAATGAGAAGCCTGTGTACCACAATGAAGACCCAATGCAGCAAATAAATAAATAAATAAATAAATAAATAAATATCAAATACTAAAGGAATCACCTTTTTGCAACCTACTGGGACTATTTTCTTCTGGTCAATTATCTAAAAGAAGTTACTCTGTCCCAGCCCAGTGCCAGACACAGAGCATGAGCTAAATAAATATTTATGTCTATTCTTGAGATGTAAGGGAATACAGAAACCAGTAGTTTTCGAAAGCAAGGTACATTGTGTATAACATTAGACATCAGTCTAGAAATACCACATTATCTCAACACTTTGCAAGTCTTTAAATAAGCATTTTGGACGTCTTAATGCTGATTTCCACACTCCCAGTCTATTGATGCATCTGTGAAAAACCTTTTGACAAAGATAATCTACATTTTATTTGTGTATCGCTTAAAGTAAAATTAAAGGAGTCGTTCAACAGCAGTAGAGAGCTCAACCAATACTCTAGAAGCAGCTGGAAGGCACCCAGTTGATACCAAGAGCATCCTTTACATGGGAATTCCTCCTTCATGGCAAAGAAAAGAGACAGAAACAAGGAGAGATGATAGAAAAGCCCTCAAACTTGTTGTCTCTGGAAGATTGTAAAAACTGTTTAGACCCAGAAAATTTAACATCAAGTTAGACTATTTGCAAAGAGTAATAACAAAGAGCTCCTAATGACACACATCCCTAGAGGGTTAATGTCCCTGAGTAAGTGTGGACAGAAACAAACTGGACAAACCTTGAAAGGTGGAAGAATGATAAGTTAAAAATTATGGGTGAGAAAGATGAGGAGGAGGAGGAGAAGCAGTTGAGAAAAACCTAAAGTAAATTATGCACATGTTAGATTTCTGTTATTTGTTGCTTTCTTTTTAAACTAGAACATTTCACAGGTAATATGTATATAGGAAAGTTAGTAGATGTATATTATTTTGATAAATCACTTCCAAACATTTTATTATATTATTACCTCCACATTTTTTTTTATAAAGACAAGATGTACTGGGGACAATATTTTAACATCTATGTGGACTTTGAGTTCTGGCCATGATAGAATACAGCCAGAAAAAACTACAGAACTGGAAAAACCATGTCAAGCTATTGCTTTTAGGCACTGGACAACAGAAAGAACTGGATATAATCCTTCAGAAAAGAGAAATGCATGAGGCTACACATTCACTCTGATTTTTTCCTGGGAGCCCTCTTTCCAAAATGAAGTGGAAGCAAGCTGAGTCCAAAAAGAAAACAGTGATCATACTGATTGGAGGAAACAGAAATCAATGTTTGGGGATGCTGAGGGAACTGGAATTTGCTGGAAAGGTACCAGAGAGGAATAAGATGTTCAGAAAAGGAACAGAAATCTTCACAGGATTCCACTGAGTCTGGGCCAAATACTACTTTATACTATGTACAGGGCAAAATGTTACAAGGACTAGAACAGAACAGTTACTGGGGGGCTGTGAGTTGAATAATGATTCTGGAGACAATATGATGCTAGGAAAAACTGGAATTCCAACTATCCACGGTGGAGAGAACTTGCTGAACATTCTGGGCATTTAGTTGAGAGCCCAAAATGGATCTGCGTCAAGGGAGTTACACTAAGGCCATCCCAAGCACAACAAAATAAAGTCTTAAACCAAGCCTCAATAGGATCAAGCTGACCCTCTAGTACATTACCTGCCCATAAGTATGAAACTCAATGATCTTTATATAAAAACAAGAAAATCTAGATTCTCAATAATATAGCATCTACAATTCCCTGCAGACTATAAAAAATGACTAGATGTGTGAAGACATAGGAAGGTATAATATGTAACCATGAGAAACAATAGACAAAACAGTCTCAAAGATGACACAGATGTCGGCATTGGAAAGTAAGGTCTTTAAAAACAGCCATTTATAAACACACGAAGGGTTAAAAAAGTACACGTCAAGATGCTAAAGAGTCAAATTATCAAGAAATCCTATACAAACAGATGAAGGGACATACCATGTTCTTAGATTGGAAGAATCAATATTGTGAAAATGACTATACTACCCAAAGCAATTGACAGATTCAATGCAATCCTTATCAGTTTACCAGTGGCATTTTTCACAGAACTAAAACAAGGAATTTTATTATTTGTATGGAAACACAAAAGACCCTGAATAGCCAAAGCAATCTTGAGAAGGAAAGATGGAGCTGGAGGAATCAGCCTTCCTGACTTCAAACTGTACTACAAGCCTACAGTGATCAAGACAGTATGGTACTGGCACAAAAATAGAAAGGAAGATCAATGGAACAGAATAGAGAGCCCAGAGATAAACCCACGCACATATGGGCACCTTGTCTTTGACAAAGGAGGCAATAACATACAATGGAAAAAAGACAGCCTCTTCAATAAGTGGTGCTGGGAAAATTGGACAGCAACATGTAAAAGAATGAAATTAGAACACTTCCTAACATCATACACAAAAAATAAAATCAAAATGGATTAAAGACCTACATGTAAGGCCAGACACTATCAAACTCCTAGAGGAAAACATAGGCAGAACACTCTATGACATAAATCAAAGCAAGATCCTTTCTGACCCACCTCCTAGAATAAAGGAAATAAAATCAAAAATAAACAAATGGGACCTCATGAAACTTAAAAGCTTTTGCACAGCAAAAGAAAATCATAAACAAGAAAAGAAGACAATCCTCAGAATGGGAGAAAATATTTGCCAACAAAGCAACGGACAAAGGATTAATCTCCAAAATATACAAGCAGCTCATGCAGCTCAATATCAAAAAAACAAACAACCCAATCCAAAAATGGGTGGAAGACCTAAACAGACATTTCTCCAAAGAAGACATACAGATGGCTAATGAACACATGAAAAGATGCTCAACATCACTAATCATTAGAGAAATGCAAGTCAAAGCCACAATGAGGTATCACCTCACACTGGTCAGAATGGGCATCATCAGAAAACCTAGAAACAATAAATGCTGGAGAGGGTGTGGAGAAAAGGGAACCCTCCTGCACTGTTGGTGGGAATGTAAGTTGGTACAGCCACTATGGAAAACAGTTTGGAGGTTCCTTAAAAAACTACAACTAGAACTACCATATGACCCAGCAATCCCACTACTGGGCATATACCCTGAGAAAACCATAATCCAAAAAGAAATATGTATCACAATGTTCATTGCAGCACTATTTACAATAGCCAGGACATGGAAGTAACCTAAATACCCACCAACAGATGAATGGATAAAGAAGATGTGGCACACATAGACAATGGTATATTACTCAGCCATAAAAAGTTATGATATTGAGTTATTTATAGTGAGGTGGATGGACCTAGAGACTGTCATACAGAGCGAAGTAAGCCAGAAAGAGAAAAACAAATACTGTATGCTAACACATATATGGAATCTAAAAGAATGGTACTGATGAACCCAGTGACAGGGCAAGAATAAAGAGGCACATGTAGAGCACAGATTGAGGACACAGAGGGTGGGGCAAAGGGGAAGCTGGGACAAACTGAGAGAGTAGCACTGACATATATACACTACCAAATGTAAAATAGATAGTGGGAAGCTGCTGTATAACACAGGGACCTCAACTCTATGATGGGTGATGACTTAGAGGGCTGGGATAGGGAGTGTGGGAGGGAGTCGTAGGAGGGAGGGGATATGGGGATATGTGCATAAATACAGCTGATTCACTTTGTTGTACAGCAGAAACTGGTACAACAGTGTAAAGCAATTATACTCCAATAAAGTGCTTAAAAAAATGCCGTAATCCTCTTTCAATGCACAGAGTTTCAAACTACATACTTAAAAAAAATGAAAAAAATTAAAGGGAAGAACTGACAAAGCCACAATTATAGTTAGATATTTTAACATTCCTCTCTCAGTCACTGACAGAATAAGGAAACTGAAAAATCAGAAAAAATATAAAAGACAATATTATCAACCAATTTAATCTAACTGATTGTATTTATGGATACTACACCTAGCATCTAGAGAATACATATTCCTTTAAAGTGCACATGTAATATTCACCAAGAAAAATCCTGTACTGAGCAAAAAAGAAGTCTCAAAAAATGTAATAAGATTAAAATCATGCAAAGTATGCTCTCTGACCACAATAAAATTAAATTAAAAATCAATGAACAGGGCTTCCTAGGTGATACAGTGGTTAAGAATCCACCTGCCAATGCAGGGGCACGGGTTCAAGCCCTGCTCCAGGAAGGTCCCACATACCGCAGAGCAACTAAGCCCGTGTGCCACAACTATTGAGCCTGCACTTTAGAGCCTGTGAGTCACAACTATCGAGCTCATGTGCTGCAACTACTGAAGCCCATGTGCCTAGAGCCAGTGCTCCGCAACAAGAGAAGCCACAGCAATGAGGAGCCCGCGCACCACAATGAAGAGTAACCCCCACTCACTGCAACTAAAGAAAGCCCAAGCACAGCAAAAAAAAAAAAAGACCCAACACAGGCAATAAAATAAATAATAAATAAATAAATAAATAAATAAATAAAATTTAAAAAAATCAATGAACACAAAATATCAGATATCAAATATTTGAAAATATCAAAATATTGGAAAATTAAGCAATACATTTCTAAATACTTCCATAGGTCCAAAAAAAGCATAGAATAATTAGGTAATACTTTTAACTAAATGATAATGAAAGCAAAACAGGTACAAATTTGTGCAATATGGCTAAAGGGAAATTTATAGCTCTATATTAGAAGAGAAGAAGTAAGTTCAACTTTAGCTTTAAAAAGAAAACTAAATTAAATGCAAATAAACAAAAGGAAGAAAATAATAAATATAGAAGCAGAAATCAATGAAACAGAATTTAAACAAACACTAGAGATAATCAACAAAGTCAAAAGTTGATTCTTTGAAAAGATTAATAAAATTGATAAACCTATACCTAGACTGACCAAGAATAAAAGAGGGGGAAAAATACTAGCATCAAGAATGAAAGAGGGTGTCACTAGGGAAACTGCATACATTATATATCAAAAAGTACTATTATTAAAGATTTTTTGCTGAAAAACTGGACAACTCAGGACAAATGCAAGAAAAAAACTGAGGGGAGGAGACACAAATTGCCAAAACAGACACAAAAAGTTAGAAAATCTGAGTACTACAACATCGCTTTGAATTTGTAATCAGAAGCTTTCCCTCAAGGAAAATTCCAGGCTAATCTGGAGTCTCTGGTGAATTCTACTAGCATGTAAGGAAGAAATAATACTAATTCTAAACAATTTTTTTTCAGAAAATAGAAGGAGAAGAAATACTTTCCAACTCATTGTATGAGGCTCAGATAATCTTGATACCAAAACCAGATAATGACATTACAAAAAAAAAATTTACAGACCAATATCTCTCATGAACATAGACACAAAAGTCCTTAACAAAATATTAGTAATTAAATCTAGCAATGTATAAAAGAGAAAATATACCACAACTGAGTGAAATTTTTCACAGGAAGGCAAAGTTAGTTCAACACCAGAAAATCAATTAATACAGTTAACCACATAAACATTAAAATGGAAAATTGTATGATCATCTCAATAGATACAGAAAAAAGTCAACATCTCTTCATGATAAAAAAAAAAGTTAACACTTTAGGAATAGACTCTTAGATATTTGTAGAAAACCTACAGTTAAAAGTATATTTGATGGTAAAGGACTGAAGGCTTTCTTTTTAAGATTGGGAACAAGCAAGAGATGTCCACGCTCACCACTTCTATTCAACATTTTTCTTGAAGTTCTAGCCAATGAAACAATATGGGAAAAAAAGTATAAACATTGGAAAGAAAAAACTAAAACTCTCCCTTATTTACATATAATTGTTTATATAGAAAATGCCAAAGAATCTACAAAACAACTTCTAGAACTCTTATGTACCTTTAGCAAGGTTACAGGATACCAATACAGGTCAAATACAAAAATCAATTGTTTTTCGAGATTTTAGCAATGAGTACTCAGAAAATGAAATTTAAAACCATCATATATAATAATATTAAAAATATAAAAAATACAATACTCAGAGATAAACTTAGTAAAATATGTGCAAGAGCTCCTCACTAAAAACTACTAATCATAGCTGAGAAAAAAATTAAAGAACACCTGCACTAAAAGAGAAATAGACATCTATGAATTGGAAAGCGCAATATTTCTAAAATGTTATTTTTTCCCAAATTGATCTGTAGATTGAATGCAATCCCAATCACAATCCCAGCAGGCTTTTTAACATTTGTTTCGCTTTTAGAAACTGGTAAGTTGGTTCCAAAATGTATATGAAATGCAAAATATCTAGAAAACTAATCTTGAAAAAGGAGAAATAGATTGGAGAATTTACAGTACTTGTTCAAGAAATACTATAAATTTATAGTAATCAAACTAGTGCAGTATTGGCATAAGGACAGACAAGTTGATCAAGGGAAAGGCATAGAAATCACAGAAAGAAACCCACACTTACTTAAGATCATGAACCTAAAAGCAAAAGCTAAAATGTTGATACATCTAGGAAAATTTTAGGAGAATTTCTTTGCCAACTTGATTTAGGCAAACACTTCTTAGAAGACAGAAAGCGCTAACAATAAAAAACACAAAACAGAAAAAAAACTAGATTTCATTCAAATTAAAAACTTCTGCTCACCAGAGACACCATTAAGAACATTAATAAGCAAGCCACAGACCAGGAGAAAATCTTTGCAAAATATATATCAGACAAAGAACTTGTTTCCAGAATACATAAATAAGTCCTACAAATCACTAACAATAAGACAACCTCATGTGCAAAAAAACTGGCAAAAGATTGAACAGATACTTTACAAAGGAAAAATATACAAATGACAAGTAAGACATGAAAAGTGCTTAACATGTTTATCAGGGAAATTAAAATTAAACCCCAAATGCAATACCACTACACACATGCTAGGATGACTCAAATGAAAAGCAATGACAATACCAAGTGTTGGTGGCAACAACCAGAACTCTCACACATCGCTAGTGAGAGGGTAAAATGTCACAAGATTTGGAAGACAGCTGTGAGGTTTCTTATAGCCTTAAATTCCTACCTATGTCCCATCAATTCCCTGGATATATACCTGCAATTAACGTAAATGTATGTCCACAAATGTGTGTACAAGAATGTTCATGGCAAATTTATTCACAAGTTGATATGAAGTTAATATTTATAATTCATATCATTTATTCACAGTAAGCCCTAAATGGAAACAATCCAAATGTATGTCAAAAGGAAAGTAAGTAAACAAACTGTGCTATATTCAGACAACGGAATACTGTGAAGTGACACAAAGGAATGAACCACTGCTGTATGCAACAACAGGAATGAATCTCCAAAATACTCTGAGCGAAAGAAACCAGATTCATTGATATGAAGATGCAGAACAGGCAAAACTACTTTATGGGTTTAGTCCACAGCAGTAGTTTCCTATAGGAAAGGGAGTTGACTGGGAAGGGACAAGAAGAAATTGGGAGGAAGGAAAATTTCTATTATCTTGAAAATGATGTGGGTTAGATTTACGTGAATTTGTCAAAACTCTTCAAATTATGCTCTTATGATCTGTGCATTTCACTGTATGTAAATTTTACATTAATACCCTTTTTAAAAAAGGAAACCATATCTACTCATGGTTTGCTCTAAGAATACAGTTCTTTCTGAAAACCTAACAATGTCAATGCATGCGTAGACAAGGTGCTTTGTTCATTTCTGTCAAGGCTTTGGTTTTGCATTGGTACTTGATCTGGACCATATTTCATACAATCCACTAACAAATACATTTGAAACATTACTAATTGTTTCTCTAAATGATTCAACCTTTGTTACACTTTTCTACCACTTGAAAAACAACCCATTTTTGTTGTCAAGAATCTGGTCAGTAGCAAGGAGTGTTTTTAGTGAGGATTAGCTGCTTCCTGCGGCATTAACTCCTTCCCGTATACCCTGCAGTTCAGTAATAACTCTCTGCCATTAAAACATAATTTCCTGGGGGCTTTCCTGGGGGTGCAGTGGTTAAGAATCCACCTGCCAATGCAGGGAACACGGGTTCGAGCCCTGGTCAGGGAAGATCCCACATGCCGCGGAGCATCTAAGCCCGTGCGCCACAACTACTGAAGCCTACAGGCCTGAAGCCTGTGCTCCACAAGAGAAGCAACCGCACTTGAGAAGCCTGTGCACTGCAAAGAAGAGTAGCCCCCACTTGAAAGCCCGTGCGCAGCAACAAAGACCCACCGCAGCCAATAAATAAATAAATTTATAAAAAAACAAAACAAAACATAATTTCCTATGTCCTTAAGCTTGGGCAGCTCTTTCCACCTCTGTATTTTGGTTTGCACTTTGCCCATGATCTGAACAACTTCTGCTTTTCTGCATTTCTCATTCATTCAATAAATATTTATTGCATAGCAACCAGGGGTCAGGTGATGGGTGACTGTATTCAGGCTGGTAAGGATCCAATCCAAAAAAAAAAGCAGGTAAGGTTTCATCTCTGAGTTTATAGTCTGGAGTATCTGGGTTCAGACAAATCAAATAATCACACAGGAACGTGTAATTAGAAGTGTGAAACAGCACGACACACACACTGGGAATAGAAGTGAGATGGTACATGACAGCATTTAACAAGTGGATCTCATTTATAACATAACAAGTAGACTTTGATGAGATAAATTTTTAATTGACATCAAGAGACTTTAGAAGAGCAAACTGGGAAATACAGATGAGATGGTGGGTGAATGGGTTTCAGGCAGAGGGAGTGAGTGGCATGTCCAAAATCGTTACAGCAGGAGGGAGCACGGCATTCTACAGGAGCCAAAAGAAGACCAGAGTACTAGAGGGCGCAGGATCAATTAAAGCTGGAGAAACATGCATGCTAAATACTCTAGCCTTTTTGTTCTTGAACAGTAGGAAGCCACCAAGGGGGTTTAAGTATACGTGTTGGGGAGAAGAAAGAATTTTTAAATAGATTTGAAAACACTGCTTTAGCAGTCACAATTCTTCAAGGTTGTTTTACATACTACCTCCCCCATTGTCTTTCCCCTCTAGCAGAGGTGATTTCTATCTCCTCTGAACACCACAGCCATTTTCTTCATCCCTTGTAGAATCCTCACTTACAAAAGTCTCGTACTATTGCTTACTTGTTTACTCATTTCTACAGTATTAAAATGTTGGCAGTCTGGGAATTTCTATTTCACCTTAACTCTCTGCCGTCCTAACAGTGTACTAGGGGTCCAATGTATTTGTTGTCAAATCTATGAAAAACACTAGGGGGAAAGGTACTGATTTATTCTCATCAAATGACCAAACACAGGATGAGCCAGAGCATGTCCATACTTGGCGTAATAAGTGTTGCAATGAGGATACAACACATGGCAGTGAGGTCAGTTACCTCTCAGGAGAGATCTGTTGGCTTCCCAACAGGCCCACGCAGTCAGGAGAACCTCAGGACCATCATCTCATTCCAGTTCAGCTTTGGATGTCTGGGATTTTGATTTCTGGTACATGTAAGGAAATCAGACTCTGGGGAATTGATTCATGGTAACCAAATTCAGAAACAACTGGTATTTTTTTTTAAAGGATGTTACTTTCATTTTACAGAGAACAATTATGTCTTGTGTTCAAATTATGATTTGTAAATTATAGGTGAATATAGCTATAGTTGAAAACATCTCTTGAAAAAGCAAAAAAGAATCAGAGCAAGATAAGTTGTCTCCCCTGGATGACCAGAGTTACCCAGCTACCCCACTAGGTATGTAGCAAGGGCCACATCATCAGATTTGTTAGCCAAGGCAAGCTTTTCCTGGTTAGTGCTAGGGACACTCTGGGAAAAATTACTTAAAAACTTTCCTTTCCTAAAAGGGGCATGATATTCTTTAGTATGATAGTCTTTTCTTCAATGTATTAAAATTTTCAAAAAGGTTATGCGTAAGCCTAGCAGTGTAGTTTATGAGTAAAACATTTAAAACAATGCCCAGTAAATTATTATCTGATTCATTTAAAGTGAGTTCTTGAATATCTCTTTTCTTATTTTTTTAAGCTCTTTATTGGAATATAATTGCTTTACACTCTTGTACCAGCTTATGAGGTACACCAAAGTGAATCAGTTGTACTTATACACATATCCCCTCCCTCCCGCGATGTCCCCCCACCCTCCCCATCCCGGTCCTCTAAAGCATCACCCAACATCGAGTTGATCTCCCTTTGTTATACAGCAACTTCCCACTAGCTATCTATTTTACAGTTGGTAGTATATATATGTCTATGCCACTCTCTCACTTCGTCCCAGCTTCCCCTTCGCCCCCCACCCCCCCAACCCCATGTCCTCCAGTCCATTCTCTGCGTCTGCATCTTTATTCTTGTTCTGTCACTGGGTTCATCAGTACCATTTTTTTAAAAATTTTTTTAGATTCCGTATATATGAGTTAGCATACAATATTTGTTTTTCTCTTGGAATATCTCTTTTCTGATCCAGTATGAACTGATGTAATAATTTATATCTGGGACTTCCTAGATGGAGCAGTGGTTAAGAATCTGCCTGCCAATGCAGGGGATACAGGTTCGATCCCTGCTCCAGGAAGATCCCACATGCCACAGGCCAACTAAGCCCATGCACCACAGCTATTGAGCCTGCGCTCTAGAGCCCATGAGCCACAACTATTGAGCCTATGTGCCACAACTACTGAAGCCCGAGTGCTTAGAGCCTGTGCTCTGCAACAAGAGAAGCTACTGCAATGAGGAGCCCGCGCACCACAATGAAGAGTAGCCCTGCTCACAGCAACTAGAGAAAGCCCGTGTGCAGCATCAAAGACGCAACACAGCCAATAAATAAATTAATTAACTAACTAATTTTAAAAAGTATGGCATTAACTATTAAAAAAATAATAATTTATCCCTGAGAGGCAATAGTATTTCTTTACTTCCACGTTCTTAAGCATGGAGAAGGTTCCTCGCTATTCTTTATTGGAAGCAAGCTACGTTTATTTTGAATAAGTATAACATCTTTACAGCAGTCATCCAAACAATATTTCCTAACGAGTGCAATAAAGCATCTCGATAGCTCAAGAGTTAATTAAGAATCCTAGGGTGCCTAAATTACTTCCCCCCAAATTAACTCAATCTTTATTAGGAAGCATCTCAGTGGGAACATAAGGCTGTGAGAGCCACAGTTTTAACCTTCAGCATTATGCAGGTTAAATTCACACACTTTATGAAATATCTGGCATTAGTAAGAGTGCCAGCATATCCATAGGTCAATCAGAACAAGTTGGTTTATTTTGTTGTTCACTTGTCTGAGAACCTAGTAATTACACACAGATACATGTTAACATATTCCACTATGTGGTAACATACTTTTCTAAGATTATGAATTTGTCAAATTTGTTTTTTTATATATCTAGGGGCTAATTTATTAGGTATGTTAGAAGTTTAGGGTTAGTAGATGCTCTCAAAGAATATTAGTCATAATATTGTTATCCTCTTTATCTTCAGTAATACATTTTGCCTTAAAGTCTGCCAAGCCTGATTCTAATACACATGCATGTTTTTTGGTCTATCTTTTGTCACCCTTGCACTTTCAACTTATCCTTATGTTTAAGATATTTTTCTTAAGAACAGCACATAGCTGTATTTTTAATGCAATCATATAATCTCATTCTCAAAGTATGATTTTCAAATTGCGGTCTGAACCCATGAGGGTCCCCAAGAACCTTTGGTGGTGGTGGATATCTTAGTCCATTTGGGCTGGTATAGGGCTGGATCATGTCATAGCTGTTTGTTTGTTTTTCAGGAACCTCCATATTGCCAGCTTTCGATAATGGCTGTACCGATAATTTACACTTCCACCAACAGTGCACAAAGATTCCCTCTTCTCCACATCTTCAACGTATGTATTACCTCATCTTTTGGATAACAGACATTCTAATAGGTGTGAGGTGATATCTCATTGTGGTTTGGATTTACATTTCCTCAATAATGATATTGAGCATTTTTTCATGTACTTGGCCATTTGTATGTCTTTGGAAAAATGTCTATTCAGGCTCTCTGCCCATTTTTTAATCAGATTTTTGCGTCTTGCGATTGAATTGTGTGAGTTCCTTATATTTTGGATATAAATCCCTTATCAGATGTATGGTTTGCAAATATTTTCCCCCATTCTGCAGGTTGCCTTTACATTTTCTTGATTGTTTCTTTTGTAGTGCAGAAACTTTTTCACTTGATGTAGTCCCAATTGTTGATTTTTACTTTTGTTGCTTGTGCTTTAGATGTCATATCCCAAAAAATCCATTGCCAATCCAGTGTCAAGCAGATTTTCCCCTATGTTTTCTTCTAGGATTTTTATAGTTTCAGTTCTTATATATAAAAGTCCTTAGTCCATTTTGAATTAATTTTTGTGAATGGCATTAAGATAGGGGTCCAATTTCATTCTTTTGCATGTGAATATCCAGCTTTTTCAACACCATTTATTGAAGTATCACCACTATCCTTTCCCCGCTGAGTATTTTTGGCTGCCTTGTTAAATATTAATTGGCCCTGTATGTGTGGGATTATTTCTTGGGCTCTCAATTCTGTTCCATTGGTCTATGTGTCTGTTTTTATCTTAATACCATACTGAGAAACTCTTTTTAATTATTACTAAGACATTGTTTCTGTCATTCTCATTCATTCATGAGTGTACTGTGGTTTTCCAGAGGCTAGATAGTGCGTGATATTGCATGAGGTTGAATGCAGAAGCAGATGTGTAAATCCAGCCAGACAGTAAAGTCAGACAATAAAGAGATTTGTAAAAATGCAAAAACACCTTTTAACAATTTGAAACTCTCAGATCTTACTGACAACAATAAGATCTTATTGATGACAATAATTCATTTTATCTTGACACTTGTGTGAAAATTCAACTGAGGTAGAATTCCAGATTACAGTTATATCCTCTTGATATTCTGAAGGTATTATTCCATTGTCTTCTTATTTCTTTTATTACGTTTGAGAATTAGTTGTGTTGGCTGAAATTCTTAGGGATATAATCTTGATGTTTTCTGATCTGTTGATTCTAGCTCATGGAGTAAATATTTCCTCATATGTTCTACAATTTAAATTGTGGGTTTATCTTCATTGAGACCTAATACCTGCACAGTTCAAAATGAGAGAGGAAGTCCCTCTGAGGATGTTTTGTATATGCTCCCTTCAAGTGCTTCAAGGTGACCACCAGTCTCAGACCATTTTTTTTTAATTTTGGTAAAGTATACACAACAAAATATTTATCATTTTAACCATTTGTAAATATACAGTTCAGTGACATTAAATACATTCACAGTGTTGTGTGAACCACTTTTATGCCCAAAACTTTTTCTTCATCTCCAGCATAAATTTTGTATCCATTAAACAATAACTTTCCATTTTTCCCTCCCACAACCTCAGGTAATCTCTATTTTCTGTATCTAGGAATTTGCCTATTCTAGGTACCTCATATAAGCGGAATCATACAATATTTGTCCTTCTCTGTCTGGCTTATTTCACTTAAAATAATGTTTTCAGAGTCTATGCATGTTGTAGCATATATTAAGATTTCATTCCTTTTCGTGGCTGAATAATAGTCCACTGTATGTATATACCACATTTTGTTTATCCATTCATCTGTTGATAGACACTTAAGGTTGTTTCTACCTTTCAGCTGTTTTGGATAATGCTGTTATAAAAATTGGTGTACAAATACTTAAGTCCTTGCTTTTAATTTGTTTAGATATGTACCTAGGAATGGAATTACTGGGTCATACGGTAGATCTGTGTTTAACTTTTGGAGGAACCATCAAACTGTTTACCCCAGCAGCTCCACCATTTTACATTCCCACCATAATGTATGAGGGTTCCAATTTCTCCACATCCTGGCTAACACTTGATACTTTCCACTTTATTGATTATAACCATCATAGAAGGTGTGATGTAGAGACCACTCGTGATTTAATTCGTTAGCTTGGGGTTTCCTGGACCTCACAGGTAGTTCATACTCAAAACCCAAACTTGTGTGAGGGCTGATCCTGGCTATCAAATCCTCAGGGGATCAGATTATTTCCATACAATGGCCTAAGAGCCTATGCCTATCCCAACAAGCTTCCTATCATCTCATTGTCCAAGTAAGCAGATTTTTCTAAGCCACCCATTTCACTAAAGTGCAGACCTCCAATATATAGAATATGATTGCATGTGCCCATCATCAGAAGACACTGTAGCTGGATTACCATTAAAATCCAAACTACCCCACCCCCCCGACACACACACACACACACACACACACACACACACACACACACACACCTCCCTTAGCCCTCCTTTTTCAGGGCTCCAACAAAATCAGCTCACAGATTTTCTCCTAGGGTTCACCTACCCACAAAAGCCTGCTTCACGTGCCACCTTTATCTGTGACCCAAGAGCATTCTCCTTACTTTATTGCAATTTGGCGATGCTTTAAAATATATTTATCTTATTTTACTTTATATTTTAGTATTTTTATTGGGAGGATTTTCAGATTACTTAGTCCATCTATTGTCAAATTATCCTCCAAAATATTATGTTCAATCTTCTGGCTTTATTTTTAGAAACCAATCATACTATGTGATTGGCAAATTTAAAAATCTAGAAATAATTCTACTTATCACCTTTTAAACTTATGTTCAACATTTGATCAAAATATTTACAAGCCTTAGGAGTAAAGTGCAAAAATATGTCATCATAAAAGTTTGGATTATTGACATATTGCAATATTTCTCAGAGTTAGGTAGAACAATTTTCAAAATCAACTAATATTTTAATTATGAAAATAACTATTTCAATATCATTAGCAAAGTGTTGTATTAAACCAGATTAAACCGCTTTCATAACTGCAAGACGTATGTAACATACATGCTGAATCTCTAAGAATGCATTTCTCACATTTATCTTCTTGGAGCATTTTGTGGTACTAAATATTCAGACACATCACTTCTGGGAACTCTGACTTCGACATTTAAAATTCAAATTTCCAATTTTTCCATCAAGTCATATAAGTCAGGCCGTTATCATATCTGGATCATGACATAAATGATTCAGTAGCTTTTAGAATTAATGATGGGCTCTGATTCTTGGTAGCGACAATATTTTTACCTTAAAAAAAGCTCAACTTTTAATTCTTCATTTTTAATATTACCATAATCTCTGATACATATTTTATATATCAATAATCATAATAAAAAAGTTTTAGAATACTTATAGTCTTTGATATGTTAGATTATGGGAATATAGAAAGGAATTAGAGATCTCAATACAGAAGGGAAAACACATATTTAAGGAGTAAGTTCTCCATAGCAACAGAATCATATATATTTGTCCCACAGTGATTGTACCAAAATAACTTATCTGAAGCCCTGGACACTTTAAGTTAATGGAAACACTGAAGAGAACATTAAAGTCTCATTACTCTAGATGGTGATTTATGAATTAGGTTTAATAGTCTAAGTATTCTCCCATCTGCTGAAAAATATATCTTTAGAGATTTAATATTAATTTTAATAATTCTGGTTTTGAAAGCAGTTTTTCATAGAACTTGTTAAAAGAATTTGTAATACTTCTTTGAAAAAAATCTCTAAAGTTTCATATGATTGCAATTGCTCTGAAATATAAAAACAAAGCCATTAAAATATATGTAAATATCAAAGGAATGGAAATAACTTCATAAAAAATTTACACGGTTCGTTGTCTACTAAAGGACTGATTTTCCAGTTTGTAAATTGTGGTAATTCCTAGATTATTCTCCTGATTTTTTTTCTACTAACTAGTCATATCTCTGTTAATTAACTATATCAAAAGGTGAACAAAACTGAAAATTTTTTAAATCACAAAATATTTGAGTAGGAAAAGTCCCCAGAGAGGATCTATTGAAGCCACTTAATTTACAAATAAGGAAACTGATGCCAGTTTCTGCACTGTTTAAATTTTAATAAATTCCATTATCAAAATGACTAAAATCCCAAATAAAAGATTACTGTATTGTTCTAAAATAATTCCATATTGGCAAAACATATCACTGCCATTGGTCACATTCCTTTAAGGGAGAGCACTCACAATAAGAGTATCACAGTTTTGCTTCAGCTATTTGTTTCATTTTTATTTTAAATCTTAAAATGGTGGTAACTTACCTCTCTCTTAGAGCTATGGTGAGAACTGAATGAGAGAATGAAACCAGAGTGCCTAGCTCAGAGTCTGGGGCATAGCAGGTGGTCAAAATAAATATCGCTTTACTTCGCTCTCTGCATTGTCATTATATAATTATTCCATTATATAATTATTTTACCTTTAGTTCAAAGGTAGTAAAAAGTGTAAAACTCGATGGAAAACTATGGCCCACTTCAAATTACTTTTTCCAAGTTACTCAAGAATTCAAAATAAATTGATAAGACATAAACAAATATGAAAAATAAACAAATGTCCCATCTTGCCTGTGCTTACTTGGAAGATATAAGACAGGTTATACTAAAGCTCCAGGTTTGCCATTGAAAGCTCAGTCCACTTCTCTATCTTTTTTAGTACCAGAAAGTAACCTGAGGGACACCTAGACATAAGGAAATCACCCAGATGCAGTCGACTTTCAGCAGCTCTAGTTTTAATCAGGAATTCAACACACATACATTATGGAGCAACTGCTATGTAGTGGCCACTGGGGTAGTTGTTCATGAGTATCAAAATTAATAAGAAACTGTCCTTTTCCTCAGAAAACTAAGGAATCTATTACAGCACTTAAGCTCAGCATAGAAAACGAAATACGACAGAAAGGAATAAAGGTGGAGAACCGTTTAGGGAGATGTCTGCCTGCTTGGAAGTAGAAGGAGAAATTAGGTCTGAGCTTCGTCTTGACTAGGAATTAGCCAATTCAAGGGCTGGCAGAAAGGAGAACATTTTATCCAGGACATGCAGAGACAAGAGACAAGATGTTATGAAGTGGATGGGAAAGCGTGACAGTGCAAGCCACAGGAACAGATGGGAACTTGAGGCAATTATTGTGGAGACTTGTTGATTTTCCTTTCAGTAACAATTATTTCTGATGAGAGTGACAGATATTCAGTGAAGAACCTTGCCACATATAAATTTTCTTTTTAAGAAAAGATGACTAGGTACAAATTTCAATAAAAATTATTAAATAAACAAAGAACAACCTAACCTTACACCTAAAACAATTAGAAAAAGAAGAACAAAGAAACCCCAAAGTGAGCAGAAGGAAAGAAATCATAAAGATCAGAGCAGAAATAAATGAAAAAGAAAGGAAGGAAGCCATAGCAAAAATTAATAAAACTAAAAGCTGGTTCTTTGAGAAGATTAACAAAATTGATAAACCATTAGCCAGACTCATCAAGAAAAAAAGGGAGAAGATGCAAACCAACAGAATTAGAAATGAAAAAGGAGAAGTCACAACGGACACCTCAGAAATACAAAAGATCATGAGAGACGACTACAAACAACTCTATGCCAATCAATTGGATAACCTGGAAGAAATGGATACATTCTTAGAAAAATACAGTCTTCCAAGATGGAACCAGGAAGAAATAGAAACCATGAACAGACCAACCACAAGTACGGAAATTGAGGCAGTGATTAAAAATCTCCAAACACACAAAAGCCCAGGACCAGATGGGTTCACGGGCGAATTCTATCAAACATTTAGAGAAGAGCTAACACCTATCCTTCTCAAACTCTTCCAAAATATTGCAGAAGGCGGAACACTCCCAAACTCATTCTACGAGGCCACCATCACTCTGATATCAAAACCAGGCAAAGATGTCACAAAAAAAGAAAATTATAGACCGATATCACTGATGAATATAGATGCAAAAATCCTCAACAAAATACTAGCTAACAGACTCCAACAGCACATTAAAAAAATCATACACCATGATCAAGTGGGGTTTATCCCTGGGATGCAAAGATTCTTCAATATACACAAATAAATCAACATGATATATCATATCAAAACATTGAAGGATAAAAACCATATGATCATCTCAATAGATGCAGAAAAAGCTTTTGACAATGTTCAAAATCCATTTATGATAAAAGCTCTTCAGAAAATGGGCACAGAAGGAAACTACCTCAACATAATAAAAGCCATATGTGAGAAACCTAAGCCAACATCGTTCTCAATGGGGAAAAACTGGAAGAATTCCCTCTAAGAACAGGAACAAGACAAGAGTGTCCACTCTCACCACTATTATTCAACATAGTTTTGGAACTGTTAGCCACAGCAATCAGAGAAGACAAAGAAATAAAAGGAATCCAAATTGGAAAAGAAGAAGTCAAATTGTCACTCTTTGCAGATGACATGATATTATATATAGAAAACCCTAAAGATGCTACCAGAAAAGTGCTAGCACTGATAGATGAATTTAGTAAAGTAGTAGGATACAAAATTAATGCACAGAAATCTCTTGCATTCCTATACACTAACAACGAAAGAGCAGAAAGAGAAATTAAGGAAACTCTCCCATTTACCATTGCAACCAAAAGAATAAAATACCTAGGAATAAATCTGCCTAAGGAGGCAAAAGATCTGTATGCAGAAAACTATAAGACACTGATGAAAGAAATCAAAGACGACACAAACAGATGGAGGGACATACCATGTTCTTGGATTGGAAGAATCAATATTGTGAAAATGACTATCTTACCCAAAACAATTTACAGATTCAACGCAATCCCGATCAAATTACCAACGGCATTTTTCACAGAACTAGAACAAGAAATCTTACGATTTGTATGGAAACACAAAAGACCCCGAATAGCCAAAGCAATCTTGAGAAGGAATGACGGAGTTGGCGGAATCAGGCTTCCTGACTTCAAACTATACTACAAGGCCACCATGATCAAGACAGTGTGGTACTGGCTCAAAAATAGAAAGTGAGATCAATAGAACAGAATAAAGAACTCAGAGGTAAACCCAAGCATATATGGGCAGCTTATCTTTGACAAAGGAGGCACGAATATACAATGGAAAAAAGACAGCCTCTTCAATAAGTGGTGCTGGGAAAATTGGACAGCAACATGTAAAAGAATGAAATTAGAACACTTCCTAACACCAGACACAAAAATAAACTCCAAATGGATTAAAGACCTACATGTAAGGACAGACACTATCAAACTCCTAGAGGAAAACATAGGCAGAACACTCTATGACATCCATCAAAGCAAGATCCTTTGTGACCCACCTCCTAGAATCACGGAAATAAAATCAAGAATAAACAAATGGGACCTCATAAAACTTAAAAGCTTTGGCACAGCGAAAGAAACCATAAACAAGACTAAAAGGCAACCCTCAGAATGGGAAAAAATAGTTGCCTATGAAACAACGGACAAAGGATTAACCTCCAAAATATACAAGCAGCTCATGCAGCTTCATACCAAAAAAGCAAATAACCCAATCCACAAATGGGCGGAAGACCTAAATAGACATTTCTCCAAAGAAGACAAACAGATGGCCAACAAACACATGAAAAGATGCTCAACATCACTAATCATTAGAGAAATGCAAGTCAAAGCCACAATGAGGTGTCACCTCACACCAATCAGAATGGCCATCATCACAAAATCTGGAAACAACAAATGTTGGAGAGGGTGTGGAGAAAAGGGAACTCTCCTGCACTGTTGGTGGGATTGTAAGTTGGTACAACCACTATGGAAAACAATTTGGAGGTTCCTTAAAAAACTACAACTAGAACTACCATATGATCCAGTAATCCCACTCCTGAGCATATACCCAAAGAAAACCATAATCCCAAAAGAAACATGTACCATAATGTTTATTGCAGCACTATTTACAATAGCCAGGACATGGAAGCAACCTAAATGCCCATCAACAAATGAATGGATAAAGAAGATGTGGCATATATATACAATGGAATATTACTCAGCTATAAAAAGGGATGAGATGGAGCTCTATGTAATGAGGTGGATAGACCTAGAGTCTGTCATACAGAGTGAAGTGAGTCAGAAAGAGAAAGACAAATATTGTATGCTAACTCACATATACGGAATCTAAAAATGGTACTGATGATCTCAGTGACAAGAACAAGGACGCAGGTGCAGAGAATGGACTGGAGAACTCGAGGTTTGGGAGGGGCTGGGGGGTGAAGTGGAAGCTGAGACGAAGCAAGAAAGTAGCACAGACATATATATATACTACCAACTGTAAAGTAGATAGCCAGTGGGAAGCTGTTGTATAACAAAGGGAGTTCAACTCGAGGATGGAAGATGCCTTAGAGGACTGGGACAGGGAGGGTGGGGGGGACTTGAGGGAGGGTGGGGGAGGGAGTCAAGGGAGGGAGGGAATACGGGGTTATGTGTACAAAAACAGATGATTGAACTTGGTGTACCCCCCAAAAATAATAAATAAATAAATAAAATTTAAAGAAAAAAGAAAAGATGACTAGCTACAAATTTCAATATAAATTATTAAATAAACAAAGAAAGTGAAGTGACTGATAAGGTGGTCAGGATAGGCTTCGTAAGAGCAGGAAGGATTTAAAAATAGACATGCATGAACCCACTGAAATAAAGTAGTTGTACAGGTTTGGAGCAACTAGCAACAGACTTTTAAGTAAAGAAAAGCAAGTCTGAGGACTGACTCCACCTGACTTCAAAACTTACTATAAAGCTGCAGTGATCAAGACAGTATGATATTCATAAAAGAATAAAAAAAATAAATCTATGAAACAGAATACAGAGCCTAGAAATACTTACACAAACATAGACAATTAATCTTTGACAAAGGCAGCAAAGGACAGTAGAACAAGGATAGTCTTTTCAACAAATGATGCTGGAATAATTGGACATCCACACGCGAAAAAAAAATGAATCTAGACACAGACTTTACACCTTCCACAAACATTAACTCAAATGGATCACACTAAAATGCAAAACCACAGAACTCCCAGAAGATAACACAGAAGAAAATCTAGGTGACAAGTATGATGATGATATTTTAAATACAACACCAAAGTACAATCCATGAAAGAAATAATTGGTAAACTGGACTTCATGACAATTAAAAACTTCTGCTCTGCAAAAGACAATGTCAAGAGAAGGGAAAGACAAGCCACAGGTTACGAGAAAATATCTGCAAAAGGCATATCTGATAAAGGACTATCATTCAACATTTACAAAGAATTCTTAAAACAGCAATAAGAAAATGGAGAATCTAATTTTTAAAAATGGGCCAAAGGTCTTAACAGACACCTCACTAAAGAAGATATACACATGGCAAGTAAGCATATGAAAAGGTGTTCAATATCACATGTCACTAGGGAATTGAGATTTTTTTATAAATTTATTTATTTATTTATTTATTCTTGGCTGCATTGGGTCTTCGTTGCTGCGAGGGCTTTCTCTAGCTGTAGCAAGGGTGGGCTACTCTTTGTTGTGGTGCCCAGGCTTCTTATTTCAGTGGCTTCTCTTGTTGCAGAGCACTGGCCCTAGGTGCTTCAGTACTTGCGGCACATGGGCTCAGCAGTTGTGGCTGGCGGGCTCTAGAGTGCAGGCTCAGTGGTTGTGGCACATGGGCTTAGTTGCCCCGTGGCATGTGGGATCTTCCTGGACCAGGGATCAAACCCATGTCCCTTGCATTGGCAGGCAGACTCTTAACCACTGTGCCACCAGGGAAGTCCCAGGAATTGAGAATTAAAACAATGAGATACCACCACACACCTTTTAGGATGGCCAAAATCCAAAACACTGACAACAGCAAATACTGGAGAGGATGCAAAGCAACACAAATTCATACACTACTAGTGGGAATGCAAAAGGATGCAGCCACTTTGGAAGACCGTCTGGCAGTTTCCTACAAAACTAAACATACTCATCTCACACAATCCAGGAATCACTGTTCTTGGCATGTACTCAAATGCTGACATCTACGTCCACATGAAAACCTGAACATGGAAACTTACAGGAACTTTATTTATAACTGCCAAAACTTGGACGCATTCAAGATGTCCTTTAGAAAGTGAATGGATAAATACACTGTAGTATAAACAGAGAATGGAATATTATTCAGTGCTAAAAATGAGTTACCAATTCATGAAAAGACATGGAAGAAACTTAAACACATACTACTAAGTGAACTAAGCCAGTCTGAAAGGGCTGCCTACACACTGGATGATCCCTCCCAACTACCTGAATTCTGGAAAAGGCAAAACCATGGAGACATCAAAAAATCAGTCGCTGACAGTATTGCAGGGAGGCAGAACACAGAGGGTTTTTAGGGTAGTGAAAACACCCTGTATGATACTACAATGGTGGATACATATCATTATATATTCATCTAAACACACAGAATGTGTAATACCAGGAATAACCCCCTCATGTGAACTATGAACTCTGGATGATAAAGATGTGTCCATGTACCTAAATAGACATTTCTCCAAATGAGATATTCGGATGGCCAACAGGCACATGAAAAGATGCTCAATATCACTAATTATTAGAGAAATGCAAATCAAAAATACAATGAGGTAGCACCTCACAACAGTCAGAATTGCCATCATTAAAAAGTTGACAGGGCTTCCCTGGTGGCGCAGTGGTTAAGAACCCACCTGCCAATGCAGGGGACACGGGTTCAATCCCTGGTCCGGGAAGATCCTACATGCCGCAGAGCAACTGAGCCCGTGCGCCCCAACTACTGAGTCCGCACCCTGCAACTACTGAAGCCTGCCAGCCTAGAGCCTGAGCTCCGCAGCAAGAGAAGCCACTGCACTGAGAAGCCTGCGCACCACAACGAAGAGCAGCCCCTGCTCATCACAACTAGAGAAAGCCCGGGCCCAGCAACAAAGACCCAATGCAGCCAATAAAGAAATAAAGAAATAAAGAAATAAATTTTAAAAATGGTGTTCTTCAAGGTTTAAAAAAAAAGAAAAAAAAAGGCTACAAATAAGAAATGCTGGAGAGGGCCTGGAGAAAAGGGAACCCTCCTACACTGGTGGTAGGAATGTAAATTGGTGCAGCTATTTTAGAAAACAGTATGGAGGTTTCTTAAAAAAACTAAAAATAGAGTTGCCATGTGACCCAGCAATCCCAGTCTGGGGCCTCTATCCAGAAAAAACTGCAATTTGAAAAGATACACGCACCCCAATGTTCACAGCAGCACTATCTACAGTAGCCAAGACATGCGAGCAACCTAATGTCCATCTACAGAGGAGCAGATAAAGATCTGCTACACGTATACAATAGAATACTTACTGGGCCGTGATAAAGAATGAAATAATGCCATTGGAAGCAACATGGATGGACCTGGAGATTATCATACTAAGTGAAATAAGTCAGGAAGAGGAAGACAAACACCATATGATGATACTTACTGTGTGGCATCTAAAATATGATACAAATGAACCTATTTACAAAACAGAGACAGACTCATAGACATAGAAAACAAATTTGTGGTTACCAAAGGGGAAAGTGGGTTGGGAAGAGATAAATTAGGAGTTTGGGATTAGCAGATACAAACTACTATATATGAAATAGATAAACAACAAGGTCTTACTGTATAACACAGGGAACCATATTCAATCTCCTGTAATAGAGTGGGAAGACAAGGGGTAGGGAAATAAAAGGAGGAAATATAAAGGCCTCCAGGAATTTTGTAAAAGTATAAAGGAAGTCATAATCCTACACTTGTTCATTGATCCTGAGTTCATAATGATATAATGTTAATTAATATTTTATTTAAATATTAATGAAGGGGGCAGAGTCAGGATGACAGCCTGGGAAGACGCAGAGATCACATCTCCCCACAAATAGATTAGTTGCCAGATGCCAGCGGAGGACCTGAGACCCAAGCAGACTGCGGGAACCCCGCAGCAACCAGGTAGGACCTGGGGCAAGTCAGAGGGGCGGGGAAGGGGAAGCCACACTGGACCAGCGCCCCTGGGGGGTGGCTGGGGGAGGTCTGGAGGGACCGTTGAGGGCTGGGGAGATCAGGAAACTGCAACTGGGTTTCTCCCACCCAGGAGGCCAGGAGGCCTGCTGAGCTCCCCAGCTTGAGGGCCTGCTGGGCCCCCCAGCAGGGTCCTCCACCCTCCAAGGCCCCCGCTGGGCTGCCTGGGTCCTGGGGGTGTGCGAAGGAGGGAGCAGGGGTGAGGAGGTGGAGAGGCGGACAGGTGGGGTGGGGGCCTTGAGATTGGGGAATATTACTCAGCCATAAAAAGGAATGAAATTGAACTATATGTCATGAGGTGGATAGACCTAGAGACTGTCATACAGAGTGAAGTAAGTGAGAAAGAGAAAAACACTGTATGCTAACACATATATATGGAATCTGCAGAAATGGTACTGATGAATCCAGTGACAGGCAAGAGTGGAGATACAGAAGTAGAGAATGGACTTGAGGACATGGGGCTGGGGTGAGGGGCAAAGGGGAAGCTGGAATGAGGTGAGAGAGTAGCATAGACGTATTTACACTACCAGCTGTAAAATAGATAGCTAGCGGGAAGTTGCTGTATAACAAAAGGAGATGAAGTTCATGGGAGATGCCTTGGGAGGCCGGGACGGGGAGGGTGGGGGGGAGTCGCGGGATGGAAGGGATATGGGTATATGTGTGTAGATGCAGCTGGTTCACTTTGGTGTAGCTCAGAGATGGGTACAAGAGTGTAAAGCGAATATATTCCAATAAGGAGTTTAAAAAATATATTCCATTGTATATATGTGCCACATCTTCTTTATCCATTCATCTGTTGATGGGCATTTAGGTTGCTTCCATGCCCTGGCTATTGTAAATAGTGCTGCAATGAATATTGTGGTACATGGATCTTCTTGAGTTATGGTTTTTTCAGGGTATATGCCCAGTAGTGGGATTACTGGGTCATATGGTAGTTCTAGTTTTAGTGTTTTGAGGAACCTCCATACTGTTGTCCTTAGTGGCTGTATCAATTTACATTCCCAGCGACAGTGCAGGAGGGTTCCCTTTTCTCCACACCCTCTCCAGCATTTATTATTTGCAGATTTTTTGATGATGGCCATTCTGACTCGTGTGAAGGTGATACCTCGTTTTGGTTTTGATTTGCATTTCTCCAATGATTAGTGATGTTGAGCATCTTTTCATGTGCCTCTTGGCCATCTGTATGTCTTCTTTGGAGAAATGTCTATTTAGGACTTCCATGCTGGGCAATAGAGTTATTAAAAACCAATTTCCACTCTCACTTAGCAGCATGTCTTGCCACTGCTAGACATTTGAAATTGTGTAATTCTGATGGGTATGAAGTGGTATCTAATTATTGCTTTCATTTTGTCATGCAGAGGTTTTAAATTCTCATTACTAACATTTATCAGTCTTTTATTGCTTGAGCTTTTAAATTGATTTCTCAGAAATCTATAATATCCTTCTGTTCCCAAAGTGCCAAAAGATGTAACGTTTTGCTTTTTGCATTGAGGTCCTTAAATCACCAGAAAATTATATCTTTTGTTTGCTGTGAAGTAGGAATCAAACTCTTGCCACCACGATACCATGAGAGTTAGTTGTCCCAGTCCCATTCATTGACTAGTCTATCATTTCCCTAACAGTTTGTGATGTCATTTCTGTCACACATGAGCTTTATTTAGGTATTTCCTTATTGATTTTGTTGTAAAATATACATAACATAAAATTTTGTATTTATTCATTTTAAGTGTGGAGGTTAGCGGCACAAATTACTTTCACAATGCTCTGCAAACATCACCATTATACTACTTATTTCTCAAACTTTTCCATTTCCCCAAACACAAGTTTTATCCTAATTAAGCAATAATTTGTCATTTTGCTTCACCTCTGTCCCTGATAAACTCTGGTCTACTTTGTGTCTCTATGAATTTGCCCCTTCTATATGTTTTCTATAAGTAGAATCATACAATATTTGCTTCTTTTTGTCTGGCTAATTTCATTTAGCATAATATCTCCATGTTTCATCCATGTTATAGCATGTGTCAGAATTGCAGCCCTTTTTAAGGTAAAAGAATGGACAAATAGATCCATGGAATATAATAAACAGCCCAGAAGCCCACAGTGGAGCAAAGATGGTCTCTTCAACAAATGGTGCCAGAACAACTGGACATCCACAGGCAAAAATATGAACCTAGCCACTCTTTATGAAAATTAATTTAAAATGGGTTATAGACCTAAATGCAAAAGTACAACATAGGAGAGAATTTCAATGACCTTGAGTTTGGTCACTTTACCCCTTGGAGTATTAATAAGTCATCATATAATTGCTGCCCTCCACATTTTTTGTTTTTTTGTTTTTTTTCTAGAATGCCTGGTTCATTATAAGCAGTGTAAGAATTGTTTTAAATATAAATAAATTTCAAAACCAAACTTATAGTAGACCCTGAATATCATGGAGGCAGGCTTTTATCTGGAGGTTAAAAATCACATTTCCATGTGAAAAATGTCAAAAACAAAGGACTTGCAATTGTCATTTTCTCTATTATCTTATTTTTGGGTATCCGTTTCTGTTTGGTATATATAAATGGTAAAACGTTTATAAGATTTGCTGTAGGTGAACTTGTTCAATATAAAATATGGGTGACCATAAATTCTGGAAACATTGACAATGTTTGTAAAATAGACAGAGGGACTTCCCTCTTACCCAGTGGGTAAGGCTGTATGCTCCCAATGCAGGTGGCCCGGGTTTGATCCCTGGTCAGTGAGCTAGATCCCACACACGTGCCACAACTAAGAAGCCCACACGCTACAATGAAAAGATCCCACATGCTGCACCAAAGATCCCTCATGCCTCAACTAAGAACCAGAGCAGCCTAAGTAAATAAGGAAATAGATAAACAAACAAACAAACAAAAGAGCAGTTTAAAATAGATAGAATCCCCTTGATTGTTTCATGTAGGGTAAAGGTGCACGTTTATGCCATGGACATTGGATGCACAGATCATGTGAGGCAGCGTATGACAGATGCACGTGCAGTGACGGGTGGGAGCGCTGCTTTACTGCACATTGTTCATGGCAGCTCTGCACAGCTTCCTCAACTGTGAATTGTAGTGAGCAACCCACATCCACATGGCATCACAATAAACTATTTATCATGGATATTCATCTATGTTTTCAGCTTTCAGTTCAACTTAAATTCAATGGACTGAATAATAATCAGTCTAATTCTGTTACAACAGTCAATTAAAAAGGAAAAAGTACACTTTGTAAAGCATTTCCTGTATGGCATTTTTCCTAATTCGTCCCATTTTGTTATGATCATGAGACTTACCTGCATAACTTTCACTGCAAAAAACACCCCCCCCCCCATAGAACCCTACAGGACACCAACGACCACATTCCCTCATGCTGCGATTCAATGAGACTGTAAGGAAGTAGGGTAGAAAGTTAGTTATAAATTTGTAAAACCATGGAGAATATAAGAAGGGAACTTTTTGTTGAAATAAATGGGCCAAAAGAGCTGTATGTCAGCTGTGCTTCTCTTAGAGGAAAGACTGTGGCACTGTCATCCTAATGGATAATCTGACTTAACCAATGATAAACATTTGACAGCCATCATTAAGGTAGATTTTTACAGGGCAAGGAAAACTAGCTGCTTATGAGCAATGAGAAATATGTATGTAGTATCACTAAAATGCCCACTTTGGAAAGGGCTGAATATACGATGTGAGGATTTTGATGACTGATGTACACTTTGTGTAAATTAATGTACACTTTGATCATTGATGTACACTTTGATTCGTATGTACACGTTCTTCAAATCAGATGTGAAGAAGTCCCTCCTGGTAATTTTATAAGGCCAGGTGTACATATCAAGTGTAGGTTAAAAGATATCTTTTGAAAGACTCCACACTATTTGAAGCAAAGTGTTCTTATTTAGGCCTATAAGGAATCTAAAATGGAGGCTGCCTGAGTCTTGGAAATTGTGCACTTTCAAAGAAGCATTGAAAAGATGACTCCCCCTAAGCAGTTCATCATTTTAAGCTATGTTATCTGGACATTAGGACTTTGTCATATCTTGGAACTATGCATAATACCATTTGAGGGCATTACCACATTTTAAGGGAAAAAAAAAGCATGTTTTTGCCAGAGGGCAAAAAAGGAATACTGCCAGATACAGGATTCATTTGAAACATCTTCACATACTTTTGAGCCCCTTTCATTTAAAAAGAAAACAAAACCCACACATCTGACCCAAGCTGTGATGTGCAATACAATGTGTCAGTTGCACAGCCCCCTGGGAGGTGGGTGAGAGCCAACAGGCCTTTTTGCTGGTTTATTTTATTCCTAGAGCCCATTTGCTGCCGGCCTTTACCTTGTTTCCAAAGTAAAGAAATATATGGTCTTGGGTTCAGATCTTTTCCTCAAGGAAATAAAAACACTATGATATTGACACCTTCTGACTGGAAGAGGGCTAACATGGGACAAATAAGATATTTTCTCCCACTAGAGGTTGGCAGTATTTTGCTCATATTTAAAGTTTGTGATTCTCTAACCTGTGGGTCAGAGCTCAAGCTAGTGAAGACCTGCAGAGGAAAGACCTTTGCCAAAGGACCAAAGAGCATGAGCATTTCTGCAAGCAGAGAACCCATCTGGGGCAAGGCTGACAGGGTCTGGGGGCCTTGGAGTTCTGGGGGGTCAGGGAAAGGTCACTGGTCCTTCTCCTGTGCTGCCAGTGTGTTATGTGACATCAGAGCTACCACGAAGGACCTTTCCATGGGTGGACACTCAGATCATAAGGAAAGCCTGTGAGACCTCTGTGGGTGGTCTCAGATAGAGGTTTCTGAGGGATGAACTGAGAGGTCTCTGGGTGAGATTTCTCACTGTTGGTCTGTAGGTGGTCCCCGTGTGGGGTCCCTGTGGGTCCCTGTGTGGGGACTCTTAGTGGGGGGCCCTCCATTGGTGGCCTTAACTGCCCCTCATGGCAGGAGAAGAGCAAAGGGACTTGCCCCTCCCTGTTCCTTGCTGTTCTGTCAGGTCCCTCTGTGCCACTTCCCTGACAGGCACATGGGGGGTCCAGCTCCCCCACCCCAGCCCTCCCCTTTTGGTGCCCCTGAGAGGACCCGGCAGCAGCCAGGCTCAGGGTCCGCACTCTGTGCCACCCTCTCCTGAGCTGTGGAGGGCGCTCTGTGCCCTGGGCCCTGCCTCCTCCCAGGGGCCCTGGCTGTGCCCCCGCTGCTGTGCCCACCCTGAGGGTGGGGCCCAAAGAGGGGGCCTGACTTCAGGGAGAAACGGCGGCAGGAGCAGGGCTCTGCCAGCTTCCGACCCCCCCCGATCCAAAACCCTCCAAACCCCACCAGCACCCCCCAACATGCAACCGCAGGTTTTGGTCCCACAGGACTTGGAACCAGACAGGCTTGGCGGCAGGGCCATTCCTGATGTCACCTATATCAGGGGCAGATCCCAGAGCAGGACTCTGAGCTGGCCGTGACGGGTGGTCTGTGGGAGGTCCCTGTGTGGGGTCAGCATAGGTGTGTAGGAAGTCCCTGTGTGGTGTACGTGTGGGTCTGTGTTGAGGTCCCTTTGTGGGGTGCGTTTGGATTTGGGGAGGTCCCTGTGTGTGGGGTCATGGTGGGTCTGTGGCAGGTCCCTGTGTGCAGTCAGCGTGGCTCTCTGCGCGGCACCTGTGTGCGGTCCGTGTGGCTCTGTGGAAGGTCCCTCTGTGGCATCCGTGGGGGCCTGTGTGATGTCCCTGTGTAGGTCAGTGTGTGCTTGTGGGAGGTTCCTGGGTGGGGGTCCGTGTGGGTGTGTCGGAGGTCCCTGTGTGGGGTCCGTGTGGGTCTGTGGGAGCCCCCTTTGTGGCGGTCCGCGTGGGTCTGTGGGAGGTCCCTGTGTGTGGGGTGAGAGTGGGTCTGGGGATGGACCCTGTGTGGAATTCCTGTGGGTTTCTGGCAGGTGCCTGTGTGGGGAGTGTGTGTGTGTGAGTTCAGTGTGTGTCTTTGTGCGGTACCTGTATTGTGTCCGTGCGGGTGTGTGAGAGGTTCTTGTTGCGGGGTGGTTAGTGTGGGTCTGTGGGCTGTCCCTGCTGGGAGTCAGTGTTGGTGTGCGAGAGGTGCCTGTGAGGGTTGAGTGTGGGTCTGTAGGAGGTCCCTGTGTGGGGGGTTCGTGTGGTTCTTTGGGAGGTTCCTGTGTGGGAGGTCCCTGTGTGTTTGTGGGGGGTGCCTGTGTGGGGGTCCTTGGAGGCCTGTCGGAGGTGCCTGTGTGGGGGTCAGAGGGCAGCTGTGGGAGATTCCTGTGTGGGAGGTCCGTGTGGGTCTGTGGGAAGTTCATGTGTGGGGGTCCGTGTGGTCTGTGGGAGGTCCCTGTGTTGGGGCGAGTGTCTGTGGGAGGGCTTTGTGTGGGGACTCTTAGTGGGGGGCCCTCCATTGCTGGCCTTACTTCCCCCCAGTGGCAGGAGAAGAGCAAAGGGACTTGCCCCTTGCTGTTCCTTGCTGTTCTGTCAGGTCCCTTCTCTGTCACCTCCCGGACAGGCACATTGGGGGTCCAGCTCCCCCAGCCCAGCCCTCCCCTCTCGGTGTCCCTGAGAGGACCCGGCAGCAGCCAGGCTCAGGGTCCCCACTGTGCGCCACCCTCTCCTGAGCTCTGGAGGGCGCTCTGTGCCCTGGGTCCCACCCCTCCCAGGGGCCCTGGCTGTGCCCCCACTGCTGTGCCCACCCTGGAGGATGGGGCCCAGAGAGGGGACCTGGCTCCAGGGAGAAACGGTGGCAGGAGCAGACCTCTGTCCAGTGCCCCCCCCAAACTCAAGTCTTGGTCCTCCATGTTTGGGTCTTGACAGGCATGGGGGCAGGGACATCCCTGCTGCCCCTGGATCAGGGCCCCTCCTGGAGCAGGAATCTCCGCCTCGGGACTGACTGGTGCACAGAGCCCCGCATCTCTCTAGAGAAGTGCTCCTGTCTCCCCGCTTTCCCTTGTGGACGGGGCCGTGGAGGCAAGCTGACAGCACCCTCATTCCCTACAGGTCACGTCCCGGCCTCTGGGGGACACAACCTGTCTGCTGGCCTCTTTCCTCACCAGGCTCTGGGGTGAGCAAGGCTGATAGCAGGGGAGACGTGCTACGACCCCAGCACAGTCCCTGGGCCTGTAATGTCCCACCTGCCCCCTGGGAGCCTCCTTGGGCCCCATGTGTAGGTAAAGGTCACAGACCACGAGTCTGTCCCCAGCTCCCAGTCCTGTGAGAACTGATGACATACACTGTGGAGAAGTGACCCTTCCCTGCTTGGAGGCTCTGCTGCTCTGGGAGCGTGGCCCTCTGTGGAAGGCCCCAGGTGGCCGCCCTGTGTCTGGGCTCTGGGAGCTGGAGTAGTGGGGAGACTCGGGTGGGGCCACCATGAGCCACCGGGCCCCTAACTTCTTTCCTCTGGGCCTGTAGACAGTGGTGGGACCCCAGGGGCTTCTTGGTCACTGCACCGCTTATGGGCACCTCTGCCACTTGCCTCCTTCCCCTGCATCCCACCCTAGGGGCCCATGTCAGTGAGGTGAGTGCACACACAGTCACGCCCCTGCTCAGTCCCCAGGCGGGAGGTGGGTGCCGTGAACAGGGCTGTCCTCTCCTCTGGGACTGGGATAGACTGGCCCTTGGGGGCCTGTATACTCCTCACCTCACACCCTCAGAGCTGGGACTGCATGGTCCTCATCCTCCCCACTGCTCCAGGGAGAGAGAGGCAGAGGGAGGGTGACATTCCTGGCCCGTCTCAATCCCAGCTCCATGGGGAGAGGAGGGGCTTTCAGGGCAGACATCAGCTATCCCCACTGAGACATGCGGGCAGGCTTTCTCCCACCTCTGGACTTGGGGTCAGCCCTGCCCCCAAACTCCCCTCCTTGTTCTGACAGATGAACTTGCCTCTGACACTTTCTGCAGCCTGAGGGCCATGTCAGCCTCTGCAAAGCCCTCCCCTAGCAGCCACACAAGTTCAAGGTAGAGAGCAGGCGAGGACTGAGCCAGATCCTGAGAGGAGGGTCTTTATGTTTAGTTCACCTTGATGCGTCCTGAATGCTGTTGCTTGTTTCTGTAGTGCTGGTATTTTGGAAACTTGAGGTGCAGTGAGGGAATTGGGGTGAGGGTGAGTATTCCACGCTGGGATACTCAACCTCCCTCCCATCCCACCTGGAAGCCAAAGCAGGCACCTGGGAAGAGTGGACCCTGATCCCGTCCCTTCCCCACAGCAGGGCACGGACAGAGGCCACCATGTCTCATGAAAAAAGAACATGTATTTCAGGAAACAATAAAGATTGTGCTGGGAAGAACCCATTAGCACAGAGAGGATGTGCTAACATGAGAGAACAAAGTTTTTTTTCTGCACGGTATGCATTTTTTCTTGGAGAAGCATTTTCGTACCAGGAAAGCTGTGACAGGCATGTTCTGATTGAGCGGAAGAGGTGTATTTGTCTAGGACACAGTGCCTTGGACAGTGAAGGGGACGGCCTGGGACCTGTGCCGCTCTTGCTCCATGCGGGCAGGCCCTCCCTGGGGGGGGACCTGGCTCCCTGGGTGGGAAGGCCCACTTGCTCTCCCTGGGACGGGTCCACTCCCTCTTTTGAGGACAGCTGTGGCCCATGGGGGTAGCTTGGTGATCGTGGGCTCTGTCTCTCATCACTCTCCTTTGCTCTTGCCAGGAGAGAAGCCTATGGTAGCAGGAGTGCGAACCTAATGGGGCCCAGAGTTCCCCTTTGCACCAATGTAACTGGGAGGCATGAAGTCCATGGTGAAGTGCCACCATCTCCCCTGCCATCCGTCCAACAGCTGTCATGAGAGCCTGGGCCTCAGCAGCCCTGCTGTCCTTAGACAACCTGCTTCTGACGGGTGCCTGGCTCTGGGCAGCGGCTGCTGCAGGCTTGCCCTTTTGTGGGGACGTGTCTGGTCCTTTGCCTTGACTGGGGAACATCCACTGCAGAAGGTGCTTATTCCTTTGTCTGAAGTGGCTTTCTGAAGGAACCTAGCCATTCTTCATGATTAACTGGTGGAAGTTGCTTCCTAGGGACTCTGCAGATTCCTTTTTCTGGCCAGGGTGGATCATCCCACGGGCCTGGTAGGCCCTCCGTTCTGCCAACCCTTTTTCACGCTGTCCTAGTTTGGGCTTCCTGTAATTCTCGCTCCCATCAGTGGGGGCAGACTTCCTGCTCTGGCTCTTATATTGGGGCTGCCGTCTCAGGTCCTCCTGCTGCCCCTGGCTGCTCTCTCCACTGGATATAAGAGGAGAGACTATCTGCGAAATGGACGTGTCTTCACTGGCCAAGGTCTGGGAACAGGGCCGAAATTCCTGAGAAGCCAAGATGTCTGCGGCAAGGAACATGTCTGAGCAACAGTCTTTGAGAAGCGTGTCTGTGGCACAGTCGTGAAGGATCACGCCAGTTTCATAGTCATGAAGCAGCACGCTGGTGGCCCGGCCTGGAGCTTGTTTCTGCCGGTCTGTGAGCCCTTGGACCTCAAGTTTACGAAACTGTGCCTGAGTATAGGTCTTCTGGATTTGAGGCAAAAGGCTTTATATTTGACGAGAGGCTTATATTGGCCCTTGGAGACCGTGAGCTCCTCCAATCCTTAATGATTTGGGATTTGATGAGCATACTCGGTTCAAAGGTGGCTTTCGAAGCAGGGTCCCCCTCCACGGCCTCTTGGGCCCTGGCAGATTGGGACCCTGCATTGAGATCCACCACAGTCACGCTAGAGCAGGAATCCGGGGAGGCCCGTCCCCCAGCCTCCTCCTGTGGCTCCTTCCTGGCCATTGCTGGACGTGGACGGGGCTCCAGGCTGTCTTTGTGAGCCCCCACGACAAACACATTATGCCAGATTCTGCCCACAAACTTGTAGGTGGGAGTCTGAGATGGTGGCTTGTCCTCCTGTCAAGTCACAGGGGCCTCTGAGGGTTTATGGACGTTGCCAGGTGGCAGTCCTCCCAGGCCCCCCTGGGTTTCCTCACTTGCCCATGAGGGGACAGGGAAGGGACTCTCCCGGGGGGGAACTGCCTCTGTTGTTATCACTTTCTCTCCCGGATGGGGCTGAGGAGGATTTTGCAAGGCTTCAGTTAACTGGGCTTTTGGGTGGGCCATAGATTCACAGGTGGCTTTCAAGGTGGCCCCTGGAAGGGGTATGGGGTGAGCCTTTTCAACTTCAAGGTACATAGGAACTTGAGGACCTTGAGGGTTAGGCTCCACCTGTGCCTCACCCGAAACCTTATAAGATGTGCCTCCAGCTCCTGTTGAATATAAGGGCTGAGGACAAGAGACCCGTGGGAGGTGTCCATGGAGGCTCCCCCATCCTGAGAGGAGGCTGCATCTTCTGTTTGCTTATGAGCATGTGACTCTCCAGGAAGGTCTAAGACATGGGTGGCAGCAAGCCCTGGATGGTGGACATGTGCACAGTTCTGACTCTCCTGGGTCTGCTCTGCCTTCCTGCCCACAGGGACTCCCGAGCCTTCTTCTGGAGGCTTCCTGCCTGGGCCCAATTCTCTTTCTGACTCAGGCTTCACTCTTGGAACCTTTTCTGGGGGGCTGGCTGAGGCCATGTACAGATCTCTTAGGATCCTGCCCACACTCTGCCCTACAGCCTGGCTCAGGTCTTTCCCTCCCGGGATCCTTGCTGGGCACCTGGCCCCCATCTTCTGTGCATCCTGGCTGCTTTTGCCTGTACCTGCCAAGGGCCTTGAGGGCGCCTTTTTGTCCTTTGCCTGACAAGGCCTTGAGATTTCATCCTGAGGCTGCATCAGTTTCTGAGATGCTTGGATTCTGCAGGGTAGGCCACTTTGTTGCTGCATGAGTCTTTTTGGAATGTGGCACTTCAATTTCTCCTGAACCTCAGGGCTCAGCAAATCCCCAGGAAGGATGGAGGGAGAGTTCTGGGCCTGGAAAGATCTATTCTCCTTGGACAGGTTGGGAGTGACTTGGCTAAAGACTTCCTGAGATCTTTTCACCATAGAAGCTAAAGTTCTCCCACTTTCTATTTTCTTTTTCAAGAAGTGATTTTCCAGATCATGAAATGTTTTGGGGAAGCAAGATTGTGCCTTATTTTGAACGGTAAGGCAAGATATGTCACGGGACCCAATCTGGGACTGAGAAAAAAACTAGACTGATTGGGAAAGAGAGTGTGAGCTGGGCAGTGGTTTCCAGCTGAGCCTGAGGTGTCAGCTGACACTGAAGAATGGTTGGAGTCAATGGTTGGGGTCAGGCCTGGGTCTCCATGTGAGCCTGAGGTGGTGGTTGAAAGTGAGGCATGTTGGAGTCGATGATTGGGGTTGGGCCTGGGTCTCCATGTGGGCTTGAGGTGGTGGTTCAAAGTGAGGCATAGTTGGAGTCAAGGTTTGGCCTCGGGCCTGCGTCTCCATGTGAGCCCGAGGTGGTGGTTGACATTGGGGAATTGTTGGAGTCAAGGATTGAGATGGAGCCTGGGCCCCAGGGTGGTTTTAAGGGCTGGGCCAATGATAGTCGTGATGTTACTTTATCTTAAAAATGGAATGGTACCACAGCTGTTCTGGTTTGCCTTTATTCTCCAAAAGTGTTGGTGACCCAAGGTGTCCTGCTTGTCACCCAGAGATTTGATGCTCTTCCCCAAAGAATTAAGGTGGTAGCCTGACTCCTCCTCCTTTTCCTTCTCCTTCCAAAGCTTCAGTTCCAACCTCTTGCTGATGAGTATCTCCAGCAGCTTGTGCACCTCTGGGTTGGCAAAAGAGAGGCTACCAGGCTCTCCCTGCCTGTTTGTGGGGTCTCTCAAAAACGAGGCCTCTGGTGGGTGGTGGGGAAGGTGCTCTTGCCAGGACTCGAAGTGTGTCAAGGTGGCAGGGCTCCAGGCTTTGGCAGCCACCTGCCCCCGAGATGGGGCTGAAGTTGGACAGCTTGAACGGACAAGGCCTGAGATGGCCGGTCTTGGAGGGGAGCGTGGAGATGAGGTGGGTGGGATGGTGCCCAGGGGGAGTGTCGTGGAGTCACCCCGAGTGAGGCTCAGCATGGAGCCTGGTGGGGGTGGGGCAGAGGAGGCTGTGGGAAGTGGAGGGCAGGGCCCTGCATCTGGGGGGCATGGCGGGGAAGGGGAAAGAGCCAGTGGCCGGTGTGAAAGGCTGTCCAGGGGAAGGAAAGGCTCAGGTGGGTGAGAGGACCTCAGGGATACGTGTGTATGAACAGAACCTGAGGAGGTCACTGAGCCTGGAGAAAGGCTGGAGGCCTGAGGTAGTGGCCACTCGGTCAGAGGAGCCGGGGACATGGCGGGAGCAGCCTCTCCCCTGCATGGCTGGTGGGCTGCAGTGGCCGCTGCTTTGCACACCTCACCGGGGTTCTTGACAGGAGAGCTGATGAAAGCGGCCCTTGTCCGGGAGCCTCCCCATGTGGCTGCAGGAGACACGAGGCACAAGCTGCAGCCAGGAGGGCTGGGCCGGCCAGGCAGGGGTGGGCGCCTGCAGCCGACTGCCCTCCAGGGCCCCCATGCTGACTTCACAGTGCTCCTGCGGTCCCTATCCCCAGGGCTTTAGCCATACCCTGCCCCCAGGGCTCCCCTCCCCGCTCAGCCCCAGGCTGCCTGCAGCCCTGGCTCACACCATAGGCTCTGGAGGGGAAGAAGAACCCAGGAGAGAAGGGGAAGAGTCTTTACCTGTGCAGAAGTGCCATCAGGTCCTGAACCTCTTCCAGCTCCTCCAGGCAATCTCTGCAAGCTGGAAATCAGCAGACTGGGTCATGGTGGGGAAAACAGGGGCCTAGGGGTCTTAACAGGAGGCTGAGTGCAGGGTCCCTTTAGGGGACGCCATAGGGAGATTGGACCACAAGCACCACTGTCCAAGGCCACTTGGTCCCTGACAGTGATGGCTGAGCTCATGAAAGGTTTTCTCATTTACAATGTGCTTCCATATCCATTACCCCTTGCTGCCCTCACAACCTCACTGTGGGGGAGAATGGGCAGGGCTCACCTCACAGAAGAATCTCAGCAAAGTTACACAACTTGTCCACAGTCGGACGTGGAGGTCCCCCCTCCCAATCCAGGCGTTTTGGGTCCAGTGCAGCCCACATGCCCCTGCTGGGCCACACCATTTTCCAGCCCCTACATGGCTTTATTCTGCATGTGGAACCTGGGAAATATTTTGGTTCTGCTCTCCTTCCCAGGAGCCTCTGTGGGGGTTCTGTTTCCTGAGCAACAGGCCCTGACACTGGCCTCCTCGGAGCCCACAGGGCTGGGCCCTTGGGGCCAGGAGAGGTGGGCGCACACGCGGGTCACACAGGGCCTAATGGCAGAACGTAGCTTTCAAAGCTCCTCTCTTCTTCCTCCTCCTGCTTCTCCCCCTTGGCTCCATTTGATGCTGAGAGACACAAAAATTGAGGACCTGGGACCCTAGTCTCACTCTCCCTCTGTAGACAAGCATCAGACACTCTGTCCATATATAATATGAGTTTCTACGTTTCACTAACAGAGTTCTGTAGTTTTTGTTTCCTTTCACTCATTTTTAAAGCAGATAAAAATAGTCTGTTTTCCTTCTTTGAGGAACATAAAGAAGGATTTTCAATATGAGATTCACTGTGGATTTCTTTCATCACTGTGCTGCTCAGGAAAAACACACATTCTCAGACCTATGGGCCCATCTTGTTACCAAAATAACAGTTCGTGTTCCTGTCGCCCAGTGAGGCTGAACAATACCAGAACATTGCAGCTTGGAACGGAGAAAGGTTTACTACAGGACCATGCAAGGAGGTGGGTGGCTCATACCTGAAAACCTCAAACTCCCTGAAAGCTTTTGGCAAAGCCTGCTTACAGGAAAAGTGAGGGAGGGGTGTGGTTAGTGGTTGCAGACTTCTTGGTGTCAGATCCTTTGTTGTTAAGATCAGGTCGTGGTCAGGTAAGATGTCCCTGTAAATCTCCAACAGACAAATGGTATTCTCTGTTCTGACAAGAAAGGGCAAGGTCCCAAGGCACAAGCTTCAGCCTCCAAAGTCCAGGTCCTGGCTGGAGAGGCAGATCTCAGTTGGTGGCTCCCTCAGGGCCAGGTCCCCACACCCTACCCCCCGTCACTGCTGAGGGAGCTGGGCACCCAGGACCCAAATGGCCCTCAGGATCCTCAGGCCACCGAAATGGCAGGGCCAGGTTGGGTGCCAGGCAGACGGCCACTGTCATCATGTCACAGAGGTGAGGAGAGGGGAGAGGTTCCTTGTCGCCTCCAGGCCTGGGCCTGGCCAGGGGGTGGCCTTGGCAAGGGCTCTGGAGCCCTGCTGGACACAACACCCAGCCTGTTTGCTGGGCTGCCCAGCTCACCTCGCAGGAGGCTGGGCGAGCTATAGGGCGCCAGGTGGAGCAGGCCGTGGTCTTCTCTTACCTCACTCTCCCCCTGAAGACCACCTCTCTGGGGACCATTGGCTGAATCTGACATTGACAGTTGCTCATTGACAGTTGCTTGCTGGGGGAGGGGCCCACTGTGGTGCAACCAGTGGCTGAGCAGGACCTCTAACAAGCTCTAACCCTCCTGCATTAATAGTCTCCCAGCAACCATTGCCTGGTACCTGGGTGCAGGGGAACAGGGAGCAGCAATGGCCAGGGCTAAGGGCTGCCCAGGCAGTGCTCTGTTACAATGTGAGCTCCATCAGGTCGGTCTCTGCTTCCTGAGGCCAGGGTCCCCCTCCAGCCCCCACACGAGGATCTCAGGGCCTCAGCACTGCCAGCAGATCAGCCCTCATCCGAGACCCTTGTTCATGGCTGGTGACCCAGTGCTCAGAGGCCTGTCCTCTGGCTGAGATTGAACTCAGTGTCCAGTCCTGGGCCTCTGGTCACTGAGTTAGGGACTTGCCCTGGAGCCCTCGGCCACACCTGGACACCTGGTCTGACATCTTTGGATGGAAATCCTAGTGTTCCCTCTGTCCCCTGCCCAGGCTGGCTTGTCCACAGAGGGAAGATGCTCTGTTCTTTGTTGAGGATAGATGTCCTATTCTTTCCCATCACAGGAGTCTCTCTAGTTGATTCAGAGAAGTGGAAATAATGATAGAAAAGATGAGCGAATCATGTGCTTGTGGGTTGAGGCCAAAGTTTCCTTACCTTCCTGATGTTTCCTAGGAGGTGGTAAGGATGGATTCTTCTGGAGGTAAGGAAGTAACAGGAATAAGATCCCCAGTGCACACAGAAAGGCAAAGATGGTATCAATCACCCAGGAAGTGGAACTGAGTTAAACCAATCATCAAAAGTACTTTTGAGGGTAAAGAGAGGATTCTCCATCCTGTGAATCACACTGCTGCCCTCAGGCAACTGAGCACAGGGTGTGTTCTTGGGGACTGAAATCCTAGGCCCACATCACAGAGCTGTGGTCTGGTCACAAAGGGCTCCTGAGGGTGGGGAGGGAGTTATAGAGGAGGAGCCTGGACCATGGCCCCACCCCAACCATCCAATCCCACAACCCCATTCATCTACCTTCTCTGAGCCTTCCCCAACTACCTCCTCCTCCTGGTACACATAGACGTTAGTTAAGTTTTTATTTATTTATTATTTTTGGGGGGGTACACCAAGTTCAATCATCTGTTTTTATACACATATCCCCGTATTCCCTCCCTCTCTCGACTCCCCTCCCACCCTTCCTCGAGTCCCCCCCACCCTCCCTGTCCCAGTCCTCTGAGGCATCTTCCATCCTCAAGTTGAACTCCCTTTGTTATACAGCAACTTCCCACTGGCTATCTACTTTACAGTTGGTAGTATATATATGTCTATGCTACTCTCTCATTTCGTCTCAGCTTCCCCTTCACTGCCTGCCCCCTCCCAAACCTCGAGTTCTCCAGTCCATTCTCTGCATCTGCATCCTTGTTCTTGTCACTGAGTTCATCAGTACCATTTATAGATTCCGTATATGTGAGTTAGCATACAATATTTGTCTTTCTCTTTCTGACTTACTTCACTCTGTATGACAGACTCTAGGTCTATCCACCTCATTACATAGAGCTCCATCTCATCCCTTTTTATAGCTGAGTAATATTCCATTGTATATATATGCCACATCTTCTTTATCCATTCATTTGTTGATGGGCATTTAGGTTGCTTCCATGTCCTGGCTATTGTAAAGAGTGCTGCAATAAACATTATGGTACACGTTTCTTTTGGGATTATGGTTTTCTTTGGGTATATGCCCAGGAGTGGGATGACTGGATCATATGGTAGTTCTATTTGTAGTTTTTTAAGGAACCTACAAATGGTTTTCCATAGTGGCTGTACCAGCTTACAGTCCCGCCAACAGTGCAGGAGAGTTCCCTTTTCTCCACACCCTCTCCAACATTTGTGGTTTCCAGATTTTGTGATGATGGCCATTCTGATTGGTGTGAGGTGATACCTCATTGTGGCTTTGACTTGCATTTCTCTGATGATTAGTGATGTTGAGCATCTTTTCATGTGTGTGTTGGCCATCTGTATGTCTTCTTTAGAGAAATGTCTATTTAGGTCTTCTGCCCATTTGTGGATTGGGTTATTTGCTTTTCTGGTATTAAGCTTCATGAGCTGCTTGTATATTTTGGAGGTTAATCCTTTGTCCGTTGTTTCATAGGCAATTATTTTTTCCCATTCTGAAGGTTGCCTTTTAGTCTTGTTTATGGTTTCTTTCGCTGTGCAGAAGCTTTTAAGTTTCATGAGATCCCATTTGTTTATTCTTGATTTTATGTCCGTGATTCTAGGAGGTGGGTCAGAAAGGATCTTGCTTTGATGGATGTCATAGAGTGTTCTGCCTATGTTTTCCTCTAGGAGTTTGATAGTGTCTGGCCTTCCATGTAGGTCTTGAATCCATTTGGAGTTTATTTTTGTGTCTGGTGTTAGGAAGTGTTCTAATTTCATTCTTTTACATGTTGCTGTCCAATTTTCCCAGCACCACTTATTGAAGAGGCTGTCTTTTTGCCATTGTATACTCGTGCCTCCTTTGTCAAAGATAAGATGCTCATATGTGTTTGGGCTTACTTCTGAGTTCTCTATTCTATTCCATTGATCTTCCTTTCTATTTTTGTGCCAGTACCATACTGTCTTGATCACTATGGCCTTGTAGTATAGTTTGAAGTCAGGAAGCCTGATTCCACCAACTCCATTTTTCCTTCTCAAGATTGCTTTGGCTATTCGGGGTCTTTTGCGTTTCCACACAAATCGTAAGATTTCTTGCTCTAGTTCTGTGAAAAATGCCATTGGTAATTTGATCAGGATTGCATTGAATCTGTAAATTGCTTTGCGTAGTACAGACATTTTCACGATGTTGATTCTTCCAATCCAAGAACATGGTATGTCCCTCCATCTGTTTGTGTCATCTTTGATTTCTTTCATCAATGTCTTAAAGTTTTCTGCATACAGATCTTTTGCCTCCTTAGGCAGGTTTATTCCTAGGTATTTGACTCTTTTTGTTGCAATGGTGAATGGGAGAGTTTCCTTAATTTCTCTTTCTGCTCTTTCATTGTTAGTGTATAGGAATGCAAGAGATTTCTGTGCATTAATTTTGTATCATGCTACTTTACTCAACTCATCAATTAGTGCTAGCAGTTTTCTGGTAGCATCTTTAGGGTTTTCTATATATAATATCATGTCATCTGCAAAGAGTGACAATTTGACTTCTTCTTTTCCAATTTGGATTCCTTTTATTTCTTTTTCTTCTCTGATTGCTGTGGCTAAAACTTGCAAAACTATGTTGAATAATAATGGTGAGAGTGGACACCCTTGTCTTGTTCCTGTTCTATGGAGGGAATTCTTTCAGTTTTTCCCCTTTGAGAACGATGTTGGCTTTTGGTTTGTCATATATGGCTTTTATTATGTTGAGATAATTTCCTTCTATGCCCATTTCCTGGAGAGCTTTTATCATAAATGGATGTTGAACTTTGTCAAAAGCTTTTTCTGCATCTATTGAAATGATCATATGGTTTTTATCCTTCAATTTGTTGATATGATGTATCACGTTGATTGATTTGCGTATATTGAAGAATCCTTGCATCCCAGGGATAAACCCCACTTGATCATGGTGGATGATTTTTTTAATGTGCTGTTGGAGTCTGTTAGTGAGTATTTTGTTGAGGATTTTTGCATCTATATTCATCAGGGATATTGGTCTGTAGTTTTCTTTTTTTTGTGACATCTTTGCCTGGTTTTGGTATCAGGGTGATGGTAGCCTCGTAGAATGAGTTTGGGAGTGTTCCGCCTTCTGCAATATTTTGGAAGAGTTTGAGAAGGATAGGTGTTAACTCTTCATGAAATGTTTGATAGAATTCGCCTGTGAATCCATCTGGTCCTGGCCTTTTGTTTGTTGGGAGATTTTTAATCACTGCCTCAATTTCCGTACTTGTGATTGGTCTGTTCATGGTTTCTAGTTCTTCCTGGTTCAGTCTTGGAAGATTGTATTTTTCTAAGAATTTATCCATTTCATCCAGGTTATTCAATTGATTGGCATATAGTTGCTTGTAGTAGTCTCTCATGGTCTTTTGTATTTCTGAGGTGTCCGTTGTGACTTCTCCTTTTTCATTTCTAATTCTGTTGATTTGCATCTTCTCCCCCTTTTTTCTTGATGAGTCTGGCTAATGGTTTATCAATTTTGTTAATCTTCTCAAAGAACCAGATTTTAGTTTTATTTATTTTTCTTATGGTTTCTTTCCTTTCTTTTTCATTTATTTCTGCTCTGATCTTTATGATTTCTTTCCTTCTGCTCACTTTGGGGTTTCTCTGTTCTTCTTTCTCTAGTTGTTTTAGGTGTAAGGTTAGGTTGTTCATTCGATAATTTTCTTGTTTCTTAAGGTAGGACTGTATTGCTATAAACTTCCCTCTTAGAACTGCTTTTGCTGCGTCCCATAGGTTTTGGGTTGTTGTGTTTTCATTGTCATTTGTTTCTAGATATTTTTTGATTTCCTCTTTGATTTCTTTAGTGATTCCTTGGTTGTTTAAGAGTGAATTGTTTAGCCTCCATGTGTTTGTCTTTTTTGCAGTTTTTTTCCTGTAATTGATATCTAGTCTCATGGCGTTGTGGTCTGAGAAGATGCATGATATAATTTCAATTTTCTTGAATTTGCTGAGGTTTGATTTGTGACCCAAGATGTGATCTATCCTGGAAAATGTTCCTTGTGCACTTGAGAAGAAAGTGTAGTCTGTCGTTTTTGGATGGAATGTCCTATAAATATCAATTAAGTCGAGATGGTCTAATGTGTCATTTAAAGCTTGTGTGTCTTTATTTATTTTCTGTTTGGATGATCTGTCCATTGATGTAAGTGGGGTGTTCAAGTCTCCCACTATTATTGTGTTACTGTTGATGTCCCCTTTTATAGATGTTAGCATTTGCTTTATGTATTGAGGTGCTCGTTTATTGGGAGCATAGATATTTACCATTGTGATGTGTTCTTTTTGAATGGATCCCTTGACCATTATGTAGTGTCCTTCCTTGTCTCTTGTAATAGTCTTTACTTTCAAGTCTAATTTGTCTGATATGAGTATTGCTACTCCAGCTTTCTTTTGACTTCCATTTGCATGGAATGTCTTTTTCCATCCCTTTCCTTTCAGTCTATATGTATCCCTTGGTCTGAAGTGGGTTTCTTGTAGGCAGCATATAGAAGGGTCTTGTTTTTGTATCCATTCAGCCAGTCTGTGTCTTTTGGTTGGAGCATTTAATCCATTTACATTTAAAGTGATTATTGACATGTGTGTTCCAATTACCATTTTCTTAATTGTTTTGGGTTTGTATTTGCAGGTGTTTTCCTTTTCTTGTGTTTCCTACTTAGAGAAGTTCCTTTAGCACTTGTTGTAAGGCTGGTTTGGTGGTGCTGAATTCTCTTAACTTTTGCTTGTCTGGAAAGCTTTAGATTTCTCCCTCAAATCTGAATGAGATTCTTGCTGGGTAGAGTATTCTTGGCTGTAGGTTTCTCTCTTTCAGGACTTTCAGTATATCCTGCCATTCCCTTCTGTCCTGCAGAGTTTCTGCAGAAATGTCAGCTGTTATCCTGATGGCTTTTCCCTTATATGTTGTTTGTTGTTTTTCTCTTGCTGCTTTTAATATTTTTTCTTTGTGTTTAATTGTCATTAGTTTTATTAATATGTGCCTTGGTGTATTTCTCCTTGGGTTTATTCTGAATGGGACTCTCTGTGCTTCTTGGACTTGGTGAATTATTTCCTTTCCCATGTTGGGGAAGTTTTCCACTACAACCTCTTCAAATATTTTCTCAGACCCTTTCTTGTTTTCTTCTTCTTCTGGGATGCCTATAATTCGAATGTTGGTACGCTTAATGTTATCACTGAGGTGTCTGAGACTGTCTTCCATTCTTTTTATTCTTTTTTCTTTTTCCTGCTCTGTGGCAGTTATTTCCCCCATTCTATCTTCCAACTCACTTATTTGTTCTTCTGCCTCAGTCATTCTGCTGGTTATAGCATCTAGAGTATTTTTAATTTCAGTTATTTTGTTATCCATTGCTGTTTGTTTTTCTGAGTTCTTATGAACTGTTTCTTGTACTTTATTTTGTTATTGATATTTTGTATCATTTTTACTATCATTACTCTAAATTCTTTTACAGGCATTTTTCCTATTTCCTCCTCATTTATTTGGTCTTTTGGGTTCTTTTCCTGCTCCTTTGCCTGCATGGTGTTTCTTTGTTTCCTCATGGTTGTCCAAACTTTTGGGGTTGCTTGTCCTTGCGATAGAGGTGTTTATAGAAGACTGTCCAAGGCTCAGACTAATGTCCGCACATTGGGTTAAACAAATACTGAGTCTAGGAAACACATACATGTATAAGACACACAATTACTGAATCCGTTAGGACATAAGGCTCTAGAAAGACCTGACAGAACCCCAGTGTGCTATCAGATATTCAAAGAAAAACCCAACAGAAATTGACAACTGAATCAGAATAAATCAGAGACAAAAGCAAAAGCAAACAAACAAACAAATAACACCTTACACATACAAACATTAATCCAGGGAGATTTTGTAAGCTAGGATCCAATATAGAAAAGAGCCAGAGTACCACCAGAGAGAATGGAGATTCTCAGAACGTAATTAGACAACTGTACTAAGAACTAAGATAAAGACAAAGGCCTAATATTAAATACCAAGGCAGTGCGTCATCTGGAGAATAGAGCAAGTAGTCTGAGCAGATCGATAGTGTTGCTTATAAGTATGTTAAGATTAAATAAAGTTAAAAAGGCTGGAAGAAAGGGGAACAGAAGAGCGTAATGTGGTTGGAAATATGCAAATAAAGAGAAAGGAATAGAAATGTATAAAAAATAGGGATGAAAGGAAAGTATGAGAGATATATTGTCCGTACTACCAAAAACTTAGCTAGATATAGAAGTATATAAAAAAGGCAAAAAAAAAAAAAAGGCAAAAAAAAAATCATTAAAAAATTTTGTTATAAAACTTGTAGATCCCTTAGGGCTAAGATCGTATTTAATAAAGAAAAAAAAAAAAAAAAGAGAGAGAAAGAAAAAGAAAAAAAAAATCCAGAACTGATCCCAGAATGGACCAGTTCAATAGGAATTGATACTACTATTTCTGTTTCCTTAGCGTCTCAGCTGTAAGTGTCCTTCTCCTCGCCTTGGGTTTTTTTGCATTATTCTGTGACCAGCAGAGGTTCCTTTATTGTTCATCTGTAAGCGTAGGTGTGTGGGGAGGGAGAGGGTACAATAGTGGCTCCTTCTCCTGGGAGTGAGTGAGCAGTGGCTCACTGTTGTTTCAGTCGGGCTTGGAGGTGCCTGATGCAGAGGGACGCCGGTGTCTCAGGCGTAAACAGAAAGTCTTAGAGTTGGGCCTGTCTAGGGTTTTTTTTGTTGTTGTTGCTGTTGTTGTTTTTTTTTCCCTGGGCAGACTCCCTGCTGCTGGTGTTGCAAGGAGTTTTAATCTAGCCCTGCCCGAGTGCCTGAGGGTGCTTGTTATCCCTGAGCGCCTTAGGTGGCCTACAGGCGTCTCTCCACTGCCTGTTGCAGAGGTGCCGAAAGAGAGAGAGAGGCTATGCATGCGCGGCTCCTCCCCCTGGCCCCTGAGCCTGCAGCCTCCAGCCGCCATCATGGCCAGGCAGCTCTCAGGGACAGGCACTCCTCTCCACGGACCTCCTCCCTCCTGTCCTCTCAGTCCGTCACCCGTCACCCTACCGGCAACAATGTTTCTCACCCTGAACCAGCTCTCCGGTTCCCACGCTCCCGCTCCTGGACCCTCCGTTCAGCCGCGGATCGACCTCTCGGTCTGGGAATGCTGAGCTGCGCTGCGGACCCTCCGTATTTTTCTCACTCCCTCCCGTCTGCCACAGCTCCGCCGCTTCACCCCCTTTGAGCCATTGTAGATGCCTCCCTACCGGCTATGTCGGGCTCCCTGCAGTCCTTTCTGGTGTCCGAGGCCGTCTGCTGGTGTTCAGCTGGTTCTCTGTGGGAATTTCTGTGTCCTTCCGTGCATTCCCAATGCATCTGTGGAGAGGGATGCACTCCACATCTCTCTACTTCGCCGCCATCTTTTCTCTCTCCTTTTTTTTTTCCTTTGTGCTTTGTCTGGTTTCACTCGCTCATAGGGTGCCCCGGGCAGACGCCTCTCAGCGGGTGCTTCAGGCCAGAGTTCCTTGTGTGACACAGCTGAGCTGGTACCCCGGCCAGGCGGGCAGTGTGCAGAAGCTCAGCGTCCGACACTGAATCAGTCCCTTTTCTTTATAGATGGCTCCATGAACATGCAAAGTAGCAAAGGCATAAGTTGAGTCTGTGTAGATGCTGACTCGCTTCCCTTCGGCGTGCCTCAGCATCTGGATGAGTGCCCACAGTTCAGCCTGTTGTGCCGACCACCCCTGTGGCAAGGCTTCAGCCTTTATCATCTCATCTGTTGTTGCTATTGCATAGCCTGCTTTGCATTGTCCTTCCCGGACAAAACTGCTTCCGTCACTGAACAATTCCAGTTCTGGGTTCTGGAGGGGAGTTTCCATCAGGTCTGGCCTGCTTGAGTAGATTTCACCTAGGACTTCTGCACAGTTGTGATCCTGCCTCTGTAGGTAAGAAGGTGGCAGGATTCAGCGTCCGCACAGTCTCGAGGCGGACCCGTGGGTTTTTGCAGAGCAGTCCTTGATAGTGAGTCATTCTGGCATCGGTCAGCCATTTATGTCCCTGGCTGTTCATCAGCGTGGTAACAGCATGGGGGACTTTTACATTTACATTCTGCCCCAGTGTAAGCTTGTCTGCTTCTCTGACCAGGACCACTGTAGCAGCTACTGCCCAGAGGCACGGCGGTCATCCCGCAGTCACAGGATCCAGTCTTTTGGACAGCTATGTGACCAGGCACTGCCATGACCCAACTGTTTGTGTGAGGACCCCCAGTGCAGTATGATTTTTCTCATGCATGAAGAGGTTAAAGTCCCGTGTCACATCTGGCAGCCCTAATGCTGGAACGCTGGTTAAGAGTCTCTTTCTCTCCTTGAAGGCTTTTTGTTGTTTAGGCTCCCAGTCTAGGGGGTCCTTACCAGACCTTGCCATGGCCTCATTCAACAGCTTGGCAGTTTCACAGAAACCCAGTATCCAGATCCGGCAGAATCCAGCAGCCCTGAGGAACTCATGGACCTCTTTCTTGGTGCTTGGCTGAGGTATTGAAAAGATGGTTTGCTTCCTCACATGTCTGAGCGCCCAATGCCCTCTCAAGATGACAAACCCAAGGTACTTGACCTCCTGTCTGCAGATCTGAGCCTTTTTCTCTGACACTTTGTACCCCCTTGTGGAGAGTAGGGCCAATAGGGCTTTGGTGCCTTTCCAGCAGTCCTCTTGGGTGGGACTGGCTAGCAACATGTCATCTACGTACTGGAGTAGGGTGCAGTTCAAAGCTTTTCAGGGGAAGGCAGCAAGATCCTCAGCCAGTGCTTCAGCCAACAAGGTAGGCGAGTTTTTGAAGCCTTGTGGCTGTCGGGTCCAAGTCAGCTGTGTCTTTCTCCCAGTGTGTGGGTCTTCCCATTCAAAGGCAAACAAGGGCTGGCTGGCTGGTGATAGCCAGAGGCAAAAGAAGGCATCCTTGAGATCGAGGCAGGTGAACCAGCTCACTTGGGTTGGTAAGAGGCTCAGAAGGGTGTAAGGGTTCGGGACCACTGGATGGATGGTGATCACTGCATTGTGGATGGTGCGGGGGTCCTGGATGGGCGATAGTTATTCCCTCCAGGCTTCTTGACTGGTAGAAGCAGAGTGTTCCAGGGAGACTGACACTCGATCAGAATTCCAGCATCACACAGGCATTGGATGTGGTCCTGGATTCCCAGACGCGCCTCTTGCAGTACTGGATAGTGCCTCTGCCTGACAGAAGTGGCCCCTGGCCTCAGGTCCACCACGATAGGTGCATGGGTTTTGGCTAAACCTGGGGGCCCCTTTTCTACCTAGACAGCAGGGAACTTTTCTAGCAGGCTAGTTGGATTCGTTTGTTCTCTTTCTGAAGAATAGAGATGCCATTCATCTTCCCTGGGCACAGTCACAGCCATTATCAGAGCTGGTTGGCTCCCCAGGGTGAGGCTTGCGGGCTTCCTGGGGACAAAGGTGATCTGTGCCCCAAGCTTTGTCAGCAAGTCTCTGCCCAGCAAGGAAATGGGGCACTCTGGAAAGTACAGGAATTCATGAGTCACTAGGTGGCCCCCTAGCTGACATGAGCGGGCCTTGCAGGATGAGCGGGCAGTCCTGTCTGCTGTGGCCCCAGTGATAGTTGCTGTTTGACCTGTGAGCGGAGCCACAGGTGTGGTTACCACAGAGCGTTCAGCTCCAGTGTCCATCATAAATGTCATTGATTGGCCCCCTACTTTAATTGTGACCGTAGGCTCCGGGGGGCCCAGGATCAGGGCTCCCGGTCCTCCTTACTCCAGTTCTACTCTGGCCAGGCCGATAAGGTTTTGGATGGCTAGCTCAGGCTGGTACCTTCCTCTGCTGGGTTGATTGACCTTCTTTGACCCTTCAGATATCCCTCTGCGATGGGGACATTCCTTCTTCCAGTGTCCGGTCTCTTTGCAATAGCTGCGTTGGTCATGTCATAGTGGCGGTCTCCTCTTGGCTTCCCCTTTCTGCGGGGGAGCAGTCTGCTTTACTCGATCTGAGTTCCCAAGTGCAGCGGCCTTCAGGGACGCCTTCTGCTTCATGTGCTTGTCAGCCACCTTTTGGGCTTCTTGGTCGTGGTTCACAAACGTCTTGTTTGCAGCTTCCAGCAAATGGGTGGCATTCATTCCAGTGAAGCCCTGAAGCTTATGAAGCTTATGGCGGATGTCAGCATAAGACTAGGCCATGAATGCTGCATTAACCATGCATTGGTTTTCCCGTACTTCAGGGTCCTAAGGGGTATACACCCAGAACGCCTCACACAGTCTCTCATAGAATTCCATGGGTGATTCATCTGGCTTCTGGTGCACTTCTGTTGTCTTGGACATGTGGGTTGGTTTTCTAGCTCCTGCTCTCCATCCCTGTGGCAGGGCTTATCAATATTTATCAAGGGAGCCCTTCTTGTCCGGGGTGTTGAAGTCCCAGTTGGTTCGACCATCCAGTGCAGCCCCCAGGGACCAGGCTGCAGGATCTACTGTACCAGCTGGTGCCTGCCCTTAGAGCCATTTCCGTTCCTCTGACAGGATCTGGCAGCGTTCCTCGGTGTTGATGAGAGTCAGGAGGAGATGGTGACAGTCATCCCAGTAGGTTGGTGGATGTGAAAAATGGACTCAAGGAGGTCAGTCATTGCTTGTGGCTTCTCCGGATAGGAAAGGGTGTGGTGTTTTCAGTTGAGAAGGTCGGTGGTGCTGAAGGGCTGATAATAAATGACTGGGAGTCCTGGCTGGAAGGAACTATCCTCATTGACCTGGGGAGGGCCTCGGGCCTCTCACAAGGGCATCTGCAGGGCTGCGGGCTGTTGAGCTGGTTGGTTGGCTGAGCGAAGTCTCCGCAGGCTTGGAGGGCGCTCTGGATTTGGAGGCAATGGAGACACAGGTGGCGGAGGGCCATCTGGTAAAGGGTGAGGAGGCTGACTGGGAACCGGTGGAGCAGCTGGCATATAGGGCAGAGGCACAGGGGGCTTTTCTTTGGGGTCGTCTTGGTGGATAACCTTTGTCAGTTTATCTTTGCTTTCCCTTGGAGCCGGTTGGGCCATAGAGATCCTACACTGTCCCTGCCTATTGCACAGAACCAAACCCAAGGAGGGAGCTGAACAGCAATTTGTAAGCAGGAATCTACGTATGGAAACTGGTCTGGGTACCCGGAGGTCCGTCTCCACTCGGTACACAGCTTTAACCGTAGGAAGGTCCAGAGTACCCTCCATGGGCCATCTCACCGAAAGGTCGGCCATACTAACTCTCGCAGCGTGCGGAGCTTTCTCGAGGTTATCTTAACCCCATAGCCTCCAGGAAAAACTTTGTTAAAGTTTTTCATCATACAATCCAGAACAGTCAGCTCAGAGGAACTTCCCCCCATGTTGACAAGTGCAGTCTACCTCTTTGACCAGGGAGGAGAGGGGCACTCAAGGGAAGGACCTTGTTAGGGCCTTTTCACCCAGATAGTGCTAATGTCACTACTCCTGGAAAGCCCAGTGTTCCCAGACAGCACAAGTACGTGCCTCCTTGAAGATGGCCCTGATCGTTACATGTCTCAGGGAGACAGGGCTGAAAGGAGGCTGTCTCTTGTAATGGGGGTTTCTGGAGGAGTAACTTTAGGTGGGGCTCTGGAGGGGGTCTGGGGTGATTGACCCTCTTGAGGGCACTGAGCAGGCAGAGGGAGCAAGTGTGCGTACTCCTCACCTACGTGAAGAGCCTGAAATCCTTGGGGAATTAGAGGATTATGAAGGAAAGGTGACAGAGGAAGGCAGCCTCGAAATGAGAATCCGAAAGTGTCCAAGAACACGTCAGAGTGTGCTGCTCTACACGGACTGGTCCAGGGGACCAAGAGGGAGGGAGGTACAGATCTGTCTGGCAAATGGGACAAGTCTTTCAGGGATAACCTAATTCCTCAATAAATTGGCTCCATGAGTCAGCTGACGGAAAGGGAGAGTGAGCCTTCAAATTTTTAAGAAAATAATCTTGGCGGAGGTCCTTAGGGCAGAGTGCCATTTGGACATGCACAATTTTAAATCAAATCAGGAATCAATTGACTCCTCCCCCTGCCCCCATCTATCCTGCCCTGTGTTGGTGTCACAAAAACAAAGGTGGGTGCCCCCTAAAAAGAGGACACCATTCAGGTGCCTGCCTGGCTGTGTCCCCGTGGGGAAATTAGGTGCCTCTTAGCTTTGGCAGGCCAGTGTAAACTCCTGGCCTGGATCTGACTCACAGGGAGGGACTGGGTCCCCCAGAGACAGACACCACCCTGAGCCATATGAGGTCACCACGAAACCACAGGTTAAGGCCCACTCAGACTCAGTCACAAAGGCCATGGAGCCACACAGTCGCCCTGGAACGAGGAGGAACCAGGGTTCTCACTCACATGCACATTCGGACCAGAGTTCATCACAGTGCCTTCCCCCTCTGGGAAGGTCCCTAACTGGTGGTCTTCTTACTGAAGATCATAGGAGGTGATCAAGCTCCTCTTCCATCCGGAGACGGGACCTGACTGGGTTCAGTGCCCCAGGGCCTTACCTGATCCTGTGGCCATTCCTGGTGAGTTGGTTTGTCCCTCCAATGAGTCTGGTCAGGGCCCAGCCATACAGAGAGTCAGAGCACTGGTCCAAAAGAGAACCTGGAATCCTGTCAGGTGGCATGCCTCCTCGTTCATCTCGTAGCTCCTTCCCTCCGACTCGCCTCAGCTACCGGTCCGGTGGCTCAAGGGGCTAGCGTGGTTGGAATTTCACTGGGGCCTCCAGAAATGTTGCAGAAATTGGTCCATTGAGACACCAAGCACCACACTTGGAGGGCTGGAGAACCCAGCTATATTAAGCCAGCAGCCCCAGATGAGCTAACGCTTCAAAGTTCTGGGCCCCGAGCTCAGGGTGAGCTTTACTTTTATAGGGGTCAGTGCAGATGGTTACAGTTAGCATTGTAGATTGGTGAGTTGGTTTACAGAGCACGGAAGTTTCCAAACAGAAACTTACAAGAGCAGGTGCAGAACATTCCATATTTAGCAAAACATCCTATGGTTACATCCGATTGCTAGGGCATCCTGTTTTTGTTTTTCCTTTTCAGCGCAGCAAGCATATTTTACAAAAGCAGAACACGGAGCAAGCATATTGTATGAAAGCAGAATGAGCACACAGTTATTTTTAGCTGAGTGCAAGTTTCTAATTTTCCTCTTCAAAAAAACTAAAACTAGAACTACCATATGACCCCACAATCCCACTACTGGGCATATACCCGGAGATCATCATACTTCAGAAGCATACGTATACCACAATGTTCACTGCAGCATTATTTACAATAGCCAGGACATGGAAGCAACCTAAATGTCCATTAACAGATGAATGCATAAAGAAGATGTGGCACATTATATACAATGGAATATTACTCAGCCAAAAAAAGGGATGAAATTGAGCTATTCGTAGTGAGGTGGATGGATCTTGAGTCTGTCCTAAAGAGTGAAGTAAGCCAGAAAAAGAAAAACAAATACCATATGCTAACTCTTATACAGAATCTAGAAAAATAGTGCTGATAAACCTACTGGCAGGATAGGAATAGAGATGCAGACGTGGAGAAAGAACTTGAGGACACTGGGAGGAGGTGAAGCTGGGATGTAGTGAGAGAGTAGGATTGACAAACACACACTACCAGATGTAAAATAGATGGCTAGTGGGAAGCTACTAGAGAGCACAAGGAGAACAGCTTGATGCTTTGTGAAGACTTTAAAGGGGTGGGATATGGAGGGTGGGAGGGAGGCTCAAGAGGGAGGTGATATGGGGATACATGTATACATGTGGCTCTTTCACTTTGTTGTACAGCAGAAACTGACACAATCCTGTAAAGCAGTTATACTCTAAGAAAGGTTAAAAGAACAGTTTCTCCTGAGGGCAGGCTTTTGTTAAGTAGAACAGAATGCTCAGGGCACATTTCAAAATGCTTACATCCTCCTCTCCCCCCCCCCACCCCGCCTCCAGAAGCAGGAGGAGATTTTCTCTGATCTATACTTTGAGAAACTAATAAGGCTGCTGTAGGAAAAACTCCTGAAAGTGTGGGGCCTTATGCAACTGAACCCCCTGGAGTTTTAACTCTCAAGCTCATTTAAGTTGAGCCTCCAGCAGGTCATGAGTTACAATGTAAGTTCTCTTGCACCACTCCTGGCTCTGGCAGCTAAGGGAAAAGTTTGAATCTGAACAGTAGAATGTGGGATTGAAACATTCTGCAGCAGGGGAGGGGCAGAGGGCAGGTGGGCCTTGGTGGGGTGGGGAGATATTCCATGAGGGCTCTGGGAGGTAGGTAAGAACCAGAAGTTCCTTCCACATGACACAGTGGCAACACAATTGGTATGTGCCTCTTTGGGCAACTTATAAATTGCTTTTTAGAGTCACAGCACCAAGGTTGGACTTGATGTTCTCTTCATTTCACTTCTTTCTCCATCAGCCTAGTTTTGTGTCCCTCAACCCACTCTGCTTCCTACCTGGCTCTTGTTGTACTTCAACAGAGACTTGACTCTCTGAACAAAATTCAGAACTTTTAGTCTGATAAACCCTTCGGTATTTATGGCCACATGGAACTGAGTGTTTGAGATTAGGATTGTCTCAGCAGATGCAGCATGGTTGATTGCTCTATGCACATCATTCCCAAGGAAGCGGTCCTTGTGCTCCAACCAATATCCAGCAAGACCAGCCTTACTAATGCTCCTTTGTGTTGGAAAACCCCCTCAAAAAAACCATCATGCAGCCCACATGTCTAAGACCAGAATTCACTAACTGTGTTTCTCATGGTATTACATTGTTGTTAAATACCTTTTACCTTTTAAAAATTTAATATTTTAACAAGTAGTACCTTTGCCTGGTTCAAATTCAAAGTGTGCAAAATGGAACTTGCAGTGATGCATCCTCTCACATCTTTCCCCTGTCAACCCAATTCTCTTTCCCAGAGGAAAGCAGTGTTGTGTTTCATTACAGTCTTTCCAGAGATAAGTTGTGCAACCGAATACGAATGCAATCTATTTTCATTTTTAAAAATGCCTTCGGTTTTGTTTTTGGTTTTTTTTTTTTTTTTTTTTTCTGGTTGAAATTCATATATGGTCCAAAATATCTGAGGATAAATCCAATGATTCTCTTTGTACTGGTATCGTGGCTCCTCTGTTTCTGCACTAGTTCCCTAGAATGAGAATTTCTACAGTCTCTTAAATTTCCAAGTACTTGAAAGAATAGGGTGTCCAGATTTAGCAAAGAAAAATAGCAAATGCCTAATTGAATTTGATTTTTGAATATCACAAAAACAATGAATGAGTTTTTTAGTGTAACTGTGTCCTACGCAATATTTTGGACATAGTTTTACTGCAAATTCGTCCCCTGTTTCTCTGAAATTTACATTAAACTCATAATCTGTATTTTATCTGGCAACGCTACCAAAAACTATAATATACTAAGCTCTTATAAGTTACTTATCCTTATGAGAGAGAGAACTTGGAGTGAAGAGACTCAAGTGTGCATCTTGGGTCCAACATGAAATCCCATTGCAAACACACACACAATCTGCAGGCTCTTTGGATGAAATGGATTTGGAGGAGCCATCATACAGCATTGAATGTCTAGGCTTAGTAGGGGTACGGACAGAAGTAAGGAACAAAAAGGCAGAGAATATCTTCTCGTTCTTTATGTTAAAGGGACATCCTAGAGCCCTGGTTTTTCTAGGTGTTGAAAACCCACTACCCATCAAATGGATGTGCACCTTGAGATAATGCCAAGAATTTATCCACCAATGTTCAACTCCCATTCACACAAACCCACTTCCATCTAAATCCTAGCCTGCAAGCCCTGCTTATAAGCTTGTGCATTTCCGGTCTGCATTACATACCCTTGCACTTTCGAATCAAGGCTCATCAGGGATGGTCTCATACGCATGGGAATCATGGTAGCATCCCTTTTTAAAAAGCTTGGTTGGTTCTTATTTTCATACGGAGAGTCAGAGTCAGTTTATCACTGTCAAAATGATAAGAAAGAGTATTCATGTTCTGTGTTGTGAGAAGAGAGGATTGTTAAGAAACTTGTCAAGGGAGATGAAGGGTGAAAACCTCAGAGGATTGCAACCAGATCTCTTGGGAGACAAGAGTCCCTCGCTGCTGTAGCAGCAGTAGAATTCCTACAGATTGTGGGGTGTTGGAGAAGGAAAGAAAGGTTTAGAAGGACTTTTCCACACTGTGAAAAAGACTCCTGTTGGTGCTTAAGAAGTTCCTTGCCCCTTGTCTGGAAAAATGGACTCAAAAAAAGATGGGAAGGTGAGGTGAGAGTGTTTCAAGCAATATCTTGGTGAACTTTAGATACAGAAACTCCTGTTGGGGACTGAAAAAAATAAACAACTTGGAAATATTGCTCAGTACTTGAGCGTTGATCATGAAGGAAAACAAATGATTTTCAACCAATAACTTCATACTAGAGGGATGGTGAGGCAAAATATTGTAGCCAGGCACTCAAGAAAGGCAGGCTTCCTTGTTGCTTCCTTCCCTCGTTCAGTCATTCAACCAATAATTTACAAGATTCGCACTCATAACTCTGACACAGTATCTGAGTGAGTCTTCTCAGGGCCACTGATACAAAAACTGCGTTGTGGGGCAATTATCCAGTCCCAATACTGTGATCATTTTTGTACTACTTCAAAATCCTATACCCCAGAGACAGAGATAATCAAATTAGCCCAAATGGAATTTGGGAAGACCAGTCACGGAAGGGAGCAACTGAAAGTCCTTTGGAACGTGATCTCTGATTATTCCTGCAGAGATGTTGGGAGCAGGCATCGACTACGGAGAAAAAAACACCTCTGGACATGGATCACAAGGCTCAGAAGATAGTTCATCTTTCACTCAATCACGGAACATTAAAGAAACGAAGAGATACCATGTTGGTGTCTCTTGGAGTTTTCAGATCTGTGCATTCTTAGTGCTGTTAGATGTGAGGGGTGTGCTGAGGCACCCTGTTGAGTGAGAAAGGCTCTAATCTTGCAATTGACCAGAAAGAGGATCTGATGACTGAAGTTTCTTTGGGAAGGATGACAAAGTCAGGTCAATAAGTTGGTCCTGCTACTATGTATTATTTTTATTGCCAGCTGAAATTCGGCAATATATTACAACAAAGGAGACAGGAAGAGTAAAATTCTTCCCATACTACCTGCTGTGTTGATATCCGCCCAGATTGTCACATCTTGCTCAAAGTTGTAACAAAAAGCTTCCAAAGGAAGCACCTGTGAAATCAACATTTATTCAAAAACCTCCAAGTATTACACACACCAAGAAAAAATATTCTAGTAGAGTAAACGCATTTGGAAAACCTCTCAGAATGGAGGTCAAGAGACAGTATCTCAGAGTGTGTCCCAGGTCTGAAATTCTTTGCTAGATAGTTCTTTAACGGAAACTTCAGTCTTGCTAGGAAAAAGGACCTACTGGTTTTTGGAAGGCACAGACAAGTACCAGGCAACTGCAGTGCAAAGGGCAAGAACTCACTTGCCCCAATGTGAGGATATTGTGCAGCTCTGGAAAACTCTTTGCATGTAAGTGCATGGATTTCACGTGTCAAGAGACCACCATGAAGCTTGCAGGCCAGCAGACATTGCCAAGCAAGCTCCCCAGCGCAACCCCACCCTTGATTTCTCTCCTCTTCTGCAGGGACCTCCTGGGACGGTTCCCTGACTGCCCTGTGCATGCACGCATGCGCATGGCCACTGGAGGCGGGCTCTCGGGCATGTGCAAGGCTGTCCTCCAACAGGCCGGCATCTGTTGAGTGGATATGCTCGGCTAGGGAAGACAGCAGCGCAGGCTGGAGCGTGAAGGGTGGGGCCCCAACGGTCTTCCCGCCTGGGGGCGGGGCCTCTCCTGGCAACCAGTGGAGTCAGTTATGTGAAAGCTGAGGTAGGGGATGTGGGGACTCTTCACCCCCCAGGTGTGACTGCTCCGCGCGGTTGTTCACCCTGTGGGTCATGTGTGCCCTTGTCCTTGCAGGGAGACTCCCCGCATTGTGGATTCACGCCCCCGTAGAGCCCGAGTCCCCGAGGGGTTTACACCAGGAGTATTGGCTCCGCTGGGGAGCAGGCTGCGTGGCCGGTGCGGGGACGGCGGGGCCTGCAGTGGGGGGTGGACGGTGTGTGTGAGGTTACACAGGCGCCTCTGGTCTGCGCCTTGTGAGGAGAACCGGCGCCGGAGGCAAGCGCTTCCCACTGGAAACCTCATCTGGTTCAGGTCACTGGAGAACGAGGGACGAGCTAACCAACAGCGTCGTCGCTTCACCAGTAACTTTTTCACATAAAGACAGCCATGCGCACTTGTGTTCAAACTGTACTCTTCTGTCAATGACGGGAGCAACTTTGCTGAACGTGGTAATAAATATCTATTTGTCGTCTGTTCTCAAATCGTGATTGATTTGCAAACATAGGTGGGGTTTGTACCTATGTAATTGGTTGTGGGACTCGGATGCGTAGTCACATGCGTGGGTTGGTTTTGTCTTTGGGTATTTGTGTTTAAGGGGAGGTCGTGCCTGTGTTTTTGTGAGCTTGTTTCAGGGTGAGTGTTGTGTTTGGAGGGTGTTGAGATGTAACGCAGGCATCCTCAAGGAGTTGGGGGTGCGCGATTTGGTGTTTGGGGAATATTTTTATGTGTGTTTTTTTCACCCATGAATTTGGGGATTTGTGTGTGCCTTATGGTGGATTTGGAAGGATTATCTGCCTATGCATAAGGGCAACGCTAGGAAAAATGCTGATGTATATTAGTTTGGGTGTACAGTCTGTTTCATATATTTGGGGAATGTAGGATGATCGTTTGTGAATTCAGGGCATGTTCTATGGTTATGTGGTTTTCTGTGTATGGGGGTTTTCAGGAGCTGTCTATGTATATTTTGCAGTGTAGAGGGCAAGTCTGTGACTTTGGGGATTGGTGGATGTTGTATATGTAGGTGTGTTGTGTTTGTATGATTCTGAATTCTGCAAGATGGAAGAGTGAATTCTGTGTGAGCCTTTGGGAATGTGGGGTTATGTATCTGCAGATAGTGTGTTATGGTATGTGTATTTGGAACAAAGGGTATATGGGGTGATGTTTTTGCATATTTGTAGTTACTGGGTAATTGTGTTTATATTTGGGACTTGTGGAGAGTTGTGTGTATAATGAGTTTGTGTGTGTATTCAAGATGTATGGGCTTTCAGAGGAATATTTACCAGAGCTATGCATTTGTATTTCTCATTGGGGGCCTCTTAGGCTTTTATATTTTGGGAAGGGAGAATGTGTGTATTTGTTGGAGAGGTGGGGTTCTGTGTTTCTACAGGGGAGTCAGAGAAGTGCATTTATATGTATTAGAAATATGTGATAGATATTTGTTAGTATTTGCAGATGTATGAGCTGGCTCCTGTTAGCTAGGGATACTTTGATATATGGAAGTTATTTCATCCATGGTTGGCTGGAGATGTTTCCGTGTGTCTTACTTGTGTATTCTAATTTGTGTGTATGTCCATCCTCAGGTGCATGCCTTATCAGAGTGTGTTCATGAGGTGTGGAATTGTTAGGAGTGTTTGAAGTGTGTTTCTTTGGGGAATGCGAGGGTGTTTATACATGTGTTTGGTAGTAGGTAGTAAGAGGTGGTTTGCCTGTATATTCAGGGTGAGGGTAGAAATACACACACATACACATATGTAGTGTCCTTTTGTTTATTTGTTGGGGGAGCAGTGGGGAGGTTGTATTCTGGAGAAGTAGCATAATGTATAGTGTTTGAGGGGGATCTGTATGTTAAGAGGTTGGGAATATCTGCACGTGTGTGTCCATAGGTGTGTGGGAATTGTGTATGTGTATTGGTGCAGAGATTGTCAGTGTTTTTTGTGTTTTGTGTGTGTGTGTGAGCATCTGGGGTGTGTACGCATGAGTAGTTTGTGGGTGTGTGTATTTGTGACGTGTGTATATCGGGAGGCTTGGAGTCCTCTTTGTGTCTATTTTGAAATGTAATGCCTGAAGAATTTAGTGGTGTTGCTTGTGTGTGTGTTCTCAGTATTAGTGTGGTGGACTTATATGCACAGTTGACCCTTGAACAACATGGGTTTGAGCCACATGGGTCCACTTATAGTGGGTTTTTTCCCGTAAATACTGCATTACTACCACATGATCCATGGATGCAGAACCACTGCGTGGAGGGTTGGTGCCCTAACCCCCCAGTTCTTCAAGGGTGAGCTGTATTTGATAAGTATAGGTTGTTTATGGCTGTGTGTGTTTGGGTTCCTGGGGCATCTGGGGCATGTATCCTGGGGGATGTGAGAGTTCAGTTTGTGTATTTGGAAACCAATAGACTATGTAGGTTATGTGTGTGTGCAGGAATCCTGGAGTGTATGTATTTTAGGGCTCTGGGATAGCATAGAGTGCTTTTCTGGAGTTGTACATGAGACAGTTGTGTACTAGGTGAGCCTGTGTGTGTAGGTATTCAGTGTGTACATCTGGGTGGCATATTGGTTGCACACGTTTGTTTTCAGGCCCATGTTATGTGGGTATTTATAGTTGTAAGAGTGGAATGTGAATATTCAGGGTGAATAGGGTTTTGTCTGTGAAAATGTAGGTAGTAAGAAGTGACCTGTGTGTATATTTATTCATGGGGAGGGTAGAAATGTACATGTGCGCTCAGAATATATAGGTATATGTACAAACACACACACACATATATATATATATACATATATATGTATATATATATATATATGTGGTGTCCTTTTGCTTCTATGTCTGGTGGGAGCTCAGGGTCCTACTTGGGGTGTAAGTGGACTGTGTGCACATATTCAAATGAAAAGGTATGGAATGTGCTGGAAGGAAGTCCTCAGGGATAGGTAGGACCTCTAGGGATCAGTGAGCTGACAAGGACAGGGATGGGGAGGTTTTATCCCTGAGGGCAAGTTAGGGACTGAGAGCTGGAGAGACTCGGGAGTCCCACTCTGAGGAGATATGGCTCTGATGTTCCCAAACCCTTTAGATGTGTTCTCTGCTCTTTTCTGAAGGCTCCAGATGCTTCTAGCAGTGGGACGCTCATCTCAGTTTCATGTTACTCTGATAGGATGCACTGACCCTTTTTCCCACTATTCCACATCCAGCTGCAAACCCATCAGAGGGAGCCATGTGATCAGTGTGGCCACCAGCTGACCCCACAGCCACCTTCTGCCTCCCTTGGAGCCACCCAAGAATTCCTGAGCCTTCTTTGCAGTGAGTCTTGTGGCCTTTTCTCCCTCGTTGGGAATCCTGCCACCAACAAAACATGCTGTAAAAGTTCATAAAAGGAAATCTCAACTAGAATTGGAGTCTGGAAGGCTGTAGAGGGAGCTCTTATGCCCTATCACTCATCATCGATTACCCCAAAAGAAGGAGGTCATTAACTGACCCCAACAGGAAGAGATAGACCTTGCCCCCCCCAAACAGGAAGTGCAGCCACTTTACTACCCCAGCTGGAGGAGGGAAGACTTCCTTCTTGGCCAGCAACAAGCCCAGCTAATAGAAAATTCCACAGTTTAGCGAATGAGAAGCCATGGTCACCTGAACTTTTACCTTCCTCCAATGAACTTTCATTTTTTTTCCCTTGCTGATGACTTTCTTTCCTTGTCTCACCCGCCTTACTATAAAAGGCTCCTGGCACTTCCCTATGAGTCCAGTGGTTAAGACTCCACTTCCACTACAGGGGGCACAGGTTCAATCCCTGCTTAGAGAATTAAGATCCCACATGCCGTGTAGTGTGGCCAAAAAAAAAAAAAAAAAAAAAAAAAAAAGAAAGAAAGAAAGAAAGAAAAGGCTTCCATGTTGTGTAACCCCTTGGAGTATTTCGCTTTCTATCAGATGAGATGCTGCCTGAACCATGAATCATTTAATAAAACCCATGTATTCCAAATCAAAGTAAAGTTTCACATTTACTCAGTTAAATTTTGTTTTTCATATATTGGTGGCAGTAATAGGATCGGAAGCAATTTTCTGATAACATTTGGGGACAAGGAGAAACAGGTGTGGTGCCCACAAATCCTTTGAGTTCACTGTCCTTCTCACCATTCCTGAAGGTTGTTGGTAAGCTCCTCTTGGTTTGAGCGCCATTCTCTTTGCATTTGTGCTTCCAGTGTGATTGGCTTTCCTTTACAGGGCAGGTCAGTGTGGCTGGTAGAGGATTCTGCCAGAGGCCAAACCCCTAGCTTTTCAGATCAAAATTCCTAGGACACAGTAACATCTTTTGGTTATTGCCAATGTATTTTTGCGTGGTAAATCCTAGCCCCTGAGTTTGTTGCCTGGATTCCACACTGGGAACTGCTGACAATTGAGTCTGCACTTCCCCATGCACTTGGAATCAGCCCCCAGTTTCCATTCTGGGAACTGCTGGTGGCAGCTATAGTTCTCCATTTTGTTTGGAATCGGTTTGCAGTCCCCATTCCTTGGGATTTGCTGGTTCGATCCTTTCCCCCAGTCCAAGGATTGCTGGGAATTGGTGGTGATGCACACCAGGCCTTCTTTTGGCCAGGACATAATAACATCTCTTGGTTACTGCTGATATATTAAGGCACAGGTTTGCTTTTCTTGTTTAGGGTTGACAAAAGCTAGCTGAGGAAATGAGATCCTTTATCGCCAGCAAGTTGAGCCTGCCGCCTTCTGGCACAGCTGGTTATTTTATATTTAAGAACTATAGCCCTGGAGGCTGTAGTTATCTAGAAAGATGGCAAAATGTTACTAATATTGATCTAGAATGACAATGGTCATTGTGGGGGAAGGTTCCAACTAGACAAGATTGTTCATTTAAGGAAAACACTAGAGAGCAAGGGATCTCAAATTGATCAGGGAGAATGAGGAGTCTACTTTAATTGGTATGTAGAAGCTTAGAGAAGGCTTCACGATTCCAAAATAGCTTCATGTAGAGACTTAATACAAAAAGATAGTGAAAAATCAAAGAGACTTTTGTCTCTAAACACCTAAAACAAAAGACCATAGGATGGATGTGATTACAGACTTAATTCCTTACTGCCCCTCCCTGTGCTTTTTCACCTGAGTACTCATGTTTTACTAAGTCTCTGTCTGAAATACTTTTCTATTCCAAAGAGAAGATTTAACAATTGCCATTCACACTAAAACTACCCGAGGTTGAAGGTGAGCCCTCTCAGGTGTCCTTACCCCTTGGTCAAAGACTGAACTGAGAGCTATAGTCAAAGAATTCGCTAAACCTATGGTGGAGTCCCCCAAAATTTTTGAAGAATTTAGAGTCATTGTCAGGGCCTACGACCCCAAACTGCTAGATCAGCTTGTGCATATGTTAGTAGGACTGGGGGAAGCCTCAAGATGGATGTGGGAAGCAAAATGGCAAAAGCCCTAGGATAATATTCCAGATGCTCAGCCTAAAAGAGCTTGCAAAATAACAACGAACCTTTTATAAGCCATTCCTCAAATCTTCCCTGCTCACACTGATTGGTCTGTTTTTCAGTCATACAGACAAAAGAGGGGTGAGTCTGTGGAAGACGTTAGAGCCAGTTTGCAAGCTCTCTTTTTACAGCATTTGGGGTTCCAAGCAATAAAAAGGCCCCTCAGCCTGCTTAAGCTGCCCTCTTTGTATAAATGGATCATCTTCTGAGATGAGTGGGTTGATAAAAAGGCAGAAAAGAGGGTGAGAGGCCATAGGCCTGACTGAACTCGTGACTGTAGCGGAGCATTTGGAAAGGACCTTGGAGCAAGATGACAAACAGAAATCCCCCAAGCTAATAGCCTTACAGTTACAACAGCTCCAAGGCAAGAGACACAAAATAACAATTGGGCCTCCCCCATTACAACCTCCTAGGGGTCTGCGACCAGTTCGATGACCCAAAGGTGATGTTTCATTTGTAATCAATTAGGACACAGCGAAAAAAGGTGTCCTCAAAAGTCCTATGCAAACTCTTCACAAAAGGAAGAGGTGGAGGTAGCACGTTGGGATATAAAGTCCCCCGCCCACAACTTGAGAGTCCCCTCCCCCTCACTCAGTGGCCAGACTCACCTCCTGTGGCTGCAAGTAACAGGGGACAATGAGGGAACGTCAGCTTGGAGGTCAGTGGTCTAGGTTCTTCCCACGGCTCTCTCATGCTTTAAACAACAATCCTGTCCCTGGTGTACCCAGATTAGAATTGCAGTATGTAAGGAAGAAAGTCCAGAGCCTCTTCTCTGGGAACAGCTCAGAGACCTAATCAGAAATATTGGGTTGGTCATATGTTCCTTTGGTTTTTACGTAAAAATAAAAGATACAGTTTTCATTTTCACCAAGAACTTTATCGAACAACATATTCACCCTTCTGTTCCACTACCTTCTGCCATTTTTCAGGCAACTTCATAATACCATTTTCCCAAAACTTTTTATCTTTTGGAGCAAAGAACTTCTCCAGGTACGTTTTATAGTCTTCCAGGGAATTGAAATTTTTTCCATTAAGAGAAGTTTGTAAAGACCTAAATCAATGGAAATGTGAAGGTGCAGTGTCTGGTGAATACAGCAGATGAATCAGAACTTATCCTAGCTGTAACAGTTTTTGCCTGGTCATCAAAGAGGCTTGTGATCTTGCATCATCCTGATGGAAGAGTATGCATTTTCTGTTGACTAATTACGAATGCTTTTTGCCAAGTGCCGCTTTCAGTTGGTCTAACTGGGAGCAGTAGTTGGAATGAATCGTTTGGTTTTCTGGAAGGAGCTCATAGTAGTGGACTCCCTTCCAATCCCACCATATACACAACATCACCTTCTCTGGATGAAGACCAGCCTTTGGTGTGGTTGGTGATGGTTCATTTCGCTTGCCCCACGATCTCTTCTGTTACACATTATTGTACAGTTTCCACTTTTCATTGCCCATCCCAATTTGTTTTAAAAATGGAATGTTTTCATTATGTTTCAGTAGAGAATCCCATGCAGGAATGCGGTCAAGAATGGTGAACCCATGATCAAAGTGATTCACATAACCAAGCTGGTGCAAATGGTTTTGAATGCTTGATTTGGATATTTTGAGTATATCAGCTATCGCCTGAGTGGTAGGTATAACATTGATTGTTCTCAATTAATGTCTCCATTAGTTCGCTATCAATTTCAGCTGGTCTACTGGACTGTGGCGAATCGTCCAGCACGAAACTTCGCAAACCACTTTTGACATGTTCGATCAGTCACAGCACCTCTCCATACACTGCACAAATCTTTTTTTTTGTTTCATTTGTGTTTCTACCTTTCTTGAAATAATAAGGCATAATATGCTGAAAATGTGGCTTTTCTTCTTCCACCTTCAGTGTTAAAATGGCTGCACAAAAATTCACCCATTTTGATGTTTTTCTTTAAATGCACACTGATATGACAGTTATCACAATACACTCTAACAAAATGTTTTTGAATGAAGTTAAAGACAACTAAGCACTACTAGAACCATCATACGGAAAAAACGAATGACCTTTTTGGCCAGCCCAGTACTGTTTCTCAATGACACGCAGCTGTTCGCACCCTCCCCCACTCCTATCTGCAGAGTCCAGTAGATCAGGCACCCTTAAGTGGCTAACGTAACCTCTCCTAATGCAGTGCATGCGTGCCTGTGTCCATGTTCCTGATATAGCTATGTGTTGATTGTCTGCTTCCTCCGCTCAATTGTAATATCCATGAGAGGGGTCTTGACCATGTTCATTGACGCCTGATAAATAATGGAATGAAGAAATGGTGATTGTGTTCACAGTTTGGACTCTTTGGCAAACGGATGCAGAGAACATGTTTAGGGAACAAGATGTTTACTAAACAGCACCTGTGAGGGGGTAGAAAAAGAAAGGATTGGGCAGGGGGAAAGTTGACCTCTGATCCAGGTGCCAAAACAGCCTCAGCCTACCCCACCGGAGCTGAGGAGCCAGACTGTCTCTTCAGAGTTGTCCTCAGTTAGAAGGAGTCAGCCAGGCCTTTCTAACTCTGCCTCTGTCAGTCTATGGGATACGAGCTGTCCTGGAAAGGGGATAACTCTGGGCAAGGCAGCTCTCTGCAGTCTCGGCAGTCCCTGAAGGATCTGGGAGCTGACGCTGCCTCCCAGCCACACTCTCGTCAACTCAGGACACAAAGCCTTCCCTGAAGAGAGATCCAGGTGGCACATGTCATTGTCACCAAATTCATCCCCTTTACAGCAGAAAGCTGTTTTTTCACAGAAATTCTGCGTGTGTAGTTGTGTCTTCAGGGTGGTGGAAATTGTGTGTGTGTCACAGGTGTGTTTGTGTGTATACATGTGGTTTGTATGTGTGAAGTCAGGGAGTGTGGAGGGCTGTGCTTGTGTGTGAGGGAGGTTGGGACGGCCCTTGTATGTTTGGGTGCAGTGTGCTTGGCGGGAGGCACACAGCTGGTGTATTAAATTAGGCATGTGTAGAGTGAGGGGGCACAAGACCCACAAGGAACTGGCAGGTAGCTCCCTCAGCATCCAAACTCCCGTGTTCAGGAGATGAGAACCTTCGTGTTGCTTTGACTGAAGGCACAGTTTCAGTGCACACACACAAAGGAAGTGACGTCACAAGATGTACTATTTACAGCCACTGGAACGGGGGGGTGGCGGGGCTGGTTGGGCAAGGAGCTGGGAAGAGGCCGTCCTCTGCCCACGTTACAAGCAGGCAGGAGCTAGAAAGCAGGGTAGCCGTCATCTCTTAATGATCATGTGGTCGGGGTGGAGGTCCGTAAATTGTGGTGGGCTCAACTGTGAGGGGTTACGTTACAAGGTGTCCCAGGAAAAGCACAACTGAACTTGGGGCGAGAATTCTGAGCTCAGGTGTGAGCAGGGTTATCACACGGTAAAATGCTTAGACAGCAGCTCAGAATAGCTGTTTTATCATCACAATTGATGCCTAGACATTAATCTTCAGGGGAATCATAGGCACGGTCAGGACAGTGACCGTATTAAAGCCCGCTGACAGGGTTTTGGTCACACAGCAGGTGAACCATTGAGCACAGCAGACGCGCCAATCAACATGATCAGTAGACAGATGGCAGTTTCAAATCCTGTTCATAACAATCCCCCCTAGTTTTGGGGTCCAGAAAAGAAACTAAATCACAGCCCTTGGATAAGGTTAAGGTGGGTATTTGATTAAAAGTTGGGTGAGAGTATGGAATACTTGTACCTATTGGGCCATCTTTTGTACGTTTGGCTGAATTTGTCCAGAATTCAGCAGGTGGCCTCCTTCACAGCACAGTTCACCTCCTACTGGGCCGATAAGTAATCTAAAGCTCAAAAGTGAATCAGAGCCATCTGCGCCAAAGAATCATGTGGTTGTTGCACGAAGGCTAGGCTGTGGTGTAACAGCCCAGTGTGTGCAGCCAGCGTGGCTGACGGGCTGGGGTTTGCCTTCATAATCAGTGTTGCGTGCCCATTGTAGCGGCTCCGAAGCCAGACCCAGGCGGGAGAGCAGCAGCCCTGCTCCCAGCATAATGGGGGTGGGTACTGGATGCTTTTGACCTGAAGGGCAGAAAGAGAGACAGGTTGGGGGTCCTGCTCAGAGATGTGTAAGGGCGGTCTCAGGCAGACTAAAAATTCTCAGGCGCCGGCAAGGTCAGGTGCACTGGAGGTTGAGGGAAGAAGTACACGTGTGAAGAAGTACACACGTATGACAGCTCCAGAGCACTGGACCCACCGTAGGCACCCACTGTTAGATCGAGGAGGCCAGAGTAAGTGGGGTTCCCGCTGGTGGCCGGGCCTTGAGGCCCAGGACTGTGGAGACTGTGCTCTATAGGGTGAGGTGCAGGTCATGTTCATCCACGTGGTGGTTGGTGGTGTCTGGGCAGGTATAGAGGAGTATAAAGGGGGCGTGGGGGCTCCTGCTGGGTGCTCCGTACTGTTATTACCAAGGGTCCTGCGTGGAGCACTCGAGTACCATTGAGAGTGGCTGCGGAAGCTGCAGGGACACATGGGGTGCCTTCTGTTGGGCAGACGGGGGCAGGGTCCATAAATCAGCCTGATAGGACGTGAATTTAGGGGAAAAGCCTTTTTGGAGCCCAGTCACATGTCCAGCAATGGTGGTGGCCCAAAAAATGAGCTCTGGTTTCTGCCCATTGTATAAAAATATTAAGACTATTGCAGAGCTTGAAGGGAGGCCTCTGGAGCCCTGAGTGGTTACCATGGGAAAGGGTGCCCTCAGGGTGGTGTGCTGAGGGGACTCTGTGGCTGTGATCCTGAAGGTTATAGGGAGGGGTGCTGTGGTGGCAGCAGCACTGCAGCCAGGTCAGGGTCCTCCCAACAGAAATTAAATGTACTAATCCCCAGTAGGATGCATAACGTGAACCCATCTGATGGATGTGGTGAGGACCAGCACCTACATGAAGTGTTTAAAAGGGCCTCCATGTGGCTATGAGACTTGACACGTACCTTGGCCTTCCAAAGCTCAAAGGCACAGCAGAGAGCAGCCTGGCAATCACAGTACCATCTCATACTCAAGCAGCAAGCATTATAGTAAGTGAGCAAGGGTTCCTTTGGGGAAACACATAGTTAGCTCTGGAAATGCCACTCAGGGTGGTCATCAGCAGGGAATGTAGATAAATAAACATTCAATCCAGCAGCCAAGTCCCAGTGCCGTGTCTTTCTTGGTGTTCTCTCTGCTACAGTGGAAGCTTGTAGAGGCAGCATTAGGGATGACGTTGGTGTCATGAGCTGGGGTGTTATCATATCTTGAGTTCTCATGTTCCAATCCATCCATGTTGTCATCTCTCAGACTGTCATGCCCCACACTTTTGTGGGCTGGGGAGTGGCAGCTCCAGTGTTGTCACAGGTGGAGGGAGCCGTCCCAGAGGCTCCGAACGTAATGGCTCTGCTAGGGAGCAAGCAAGGAGGGGAACTGAGGGGCCGGGGGTGTCACGGAGCCCTGATTAAGGTTTGCTTGCCCTGTCGGGAGCATCTCCTGGTATCACAGCTTCTCAGTAAATTTTGAGGGTCCTTGGGAGTTTACCTTGCAAATGATTGGGTGGTGTACTCCTCTGAGGCATAGCAGGTCTCCTTCCATAAGCAGTAAAGGTTGGAGGCACATGTGTAGCCTTGGCTAAGGACAATTTAGTTACATGTTCTCAAGGATCTAATGTTTGGCCTTGAATTACTACAGATAGGTCTGAACTGCACAGGCCTATCAAACTATTAGGATTGAAATTAGGGCAATGTAATGGCCAGCTCCCGGATGCCAGGAGGTTGGTGATTATTTGGACAGGGCTGGTGGCCTTGATGCATTTGTGTCACTGGTCCCATTTAAGATCCAGGGCTTGAATTGCCTGGCTAGTATCCACAGCTGGAGGCATTTCAGGTACAGCCCCTGTAGGGCTGGCTTCCAATACTCAGCGTCTCCAAATCCTGGGGTGTGATTTTGGGTGACTGCTGTGCCAATCAAGCAACTTTCTAGTGTTGCTTCTCTCATGTCGAGGAGAAGCCCTAGGACCCAGATGGCACAAAAAGAACAGAGTAAGGCCAGAAGCAGCGACCATCATTTTATAGTTTTACATCTGTCCACTGGCTGTCCCATGTGGAGGGAAACTATGGGGTCATTGTGGGTCAGCGGCTTGTTGGTAGCCTCCTTCAAAGTGGGGCAGGGCCAAGGGTTGTAGTTGCCTTGTCATGCTGTCATCTTCGAATGTTGCTAGTGTCAACCAACCAGAATACCTCTTTTCCCCTTTCAGAGATCCACACCATTCCCTTGGTGGGCCCAGGTACAATTCTTCCACTTCCTATGGGGAGGCATGGTTAGGAGAAATGAGCTATCTGCTAAAGCCACTATACATAGGAATTTCAGCTAGAAGTTCCAAGTTGTGCGTCAGTGTGGTCTGGCAGCCGCAAAGTGCATCTGTGTTCTTCGAATGGGCCAGGACTATCTATCAGCAGGGGATCACAGCTAACCACAAAATCTGTTCGCCAATGATTGTTGGAAACAGAGACAATTGACTATTTTCTTAATTGAAGTATAGTTGATTGATAATATTGTGTTAGTTTGAGGTATACAGCAGAGTGATTCAGTTATAGATACATATTCTTTTCCAGATTCTTTTCACTAAAAGTTATTACAAGCTATTGAATATAGTTCCCTGTGCTATACAGTAGGTCCTTGTTGTCTATCTATTTTATATATCGTAGTGTGTATCTGTTAATCCCAAACTCCTAATTTATCCCTGCTCCACCCTTTCCCCTCTGGTAACCATAAGTTTGTTTCCTGTGTCTGTGAGTCTATTTCTGTTTTATAAATAAGTTCATTTGTATTGTTTTTTTTTTAGATTCCACGTATAAGGGATATGATATAATATTTGTCTCTGTCAGATTTACTTCACTTAGTATGATAATCTCTAGGTGCATCTATGTTGCTGCAAATGGCAATAGTTTATTCTTTTTTATGGCTGAGTAATATTCCATTGCACGCATGCACGCACACGTGCGTGCACACACACTCGTGCATCTTCTTTATTCATTCTTCTGTTGATGAGCCCTTACATTGCTTCCATGTCTTGGCTGTTGTAAATAGTGCTGTTATGAACACTGGGGTGCATGTATCTTTTTGAATTAGAGTTTTCATCTTTTCCAGATTTATGCCCATGAGTGGGATTGCAGGATCATATGGTAACTCTATTTTTAGTTTTTTAAGGAACTTCCATACTCTTCTCCATAATGGCTCCCCCAATTTACATAACCAACAGTGCAGGAGGGTTCTCTTTTCTACACACCCTGTGCAACGTTTATTATCTGTAGACTTTTTTGATGGTGGCTATTCTGCCCAGTCTGAGCTGATAGCTCATTGTCGTTTTGATTTGCATTTCTCTAATAATTAGCTACGTTGAGCATCTTTTCTTGTGCCTGTTGGTCATTTGTCTGTCTTCTTTGGAGAAATGTCCATTTAGGTCCTCTGCCCAGTTTTTGATTGGGTTGTTTTTTGATATTGAGCTATGTGAGCTGTTCATATATTTGGGGAATTAAGCCCTTGGCTGTATCATTTGCAAATATTTTCTCCCAACTATAGATTGTCTTTTTGTTTTGTTTATGGTTTCCTTTGTTGTGCAAAAGCTTGTGCATTTGATTAGGTCCCATTTGTTTATTTTTGCTTTCATTTCTTTTGCCTTGGAGAGTGATCTAAGAAAATATTGCTACAATTTATGTCAGAGAATGTTTTACCTGTGTTCTCTTCTAGGAGTCTTATGGTGTTATGTCTTATATTTAAGGCTTTAAGCCATTTTGAGTTTATTTTTGTGTGTGGTGTGAGGGAGTGTTCGTTGATTTACACGTGGTTGTCCAGCTTTGCCAATACCATTTGCTGAAGAGACTGTCTTTTCTCCGCTGTATATTCTTGCCTCCCTTGTCACAGATTAATTGACCGTAGGTGTGTGAGTTTATTTCTGGGCCCTCTATTCCATCCCATTGATCTGTTTGCCTATTTTTGTGCTGCTATCACATTGTTCTGATGAACACAGCTTTGTAGTATTGTCTGAAGTCTGGGAGGGTTGTGCCTCCAGCTTTGTTGTTTTTCCTCAGGATTGCTTTGGTAATTCTGGGTCTTTTGTGGTTCCATATACATTTTAGGATTGTTTGTTCCAGTTCTGTAAAAAAAAGTCATGGATAATTTGATAGGGACTGCATTAAATCTATAGATTGCTTTGGGTAATATGGCCATTTTAACAATATTAATTCTTCCAACCTAGGAGCATGGGATATCTTTCTATTTGTTTGAATCATCTTCATTTACCTTTGTCGACATTTTATATTTCTCAGCGTGTAAATCTTTCATGTCCTTGTCAGGTTTATTCCTAGGTATTTTTTGACAGAAATTTAAGCAGGATTTTTTTTTTACTTTCTGTTTCTAACAGAAAGTTAAAAAATGTTTATAAAAATATTTCATTGTTATAAAGAAATGCAACAGATTTCTGTATATTAATCTTGTATCTTGCTGCTACCTGAATTAATCCTGCTACCTTGCTGCATTTGTTTATGAGCTCTAATTGTTTTTGTGCGGCATCTTCATGGTTTTCTATATAGCGTATTATGTCATCTGCATATGATGGTTTTACCTCGTGCCTTCCAATATGGGTACCTTTCAGTTCTTTTTCTTGTTTGACTCCTGTGGGTAGGACTTCCAATACTATGTCGAATAGAAGTAGTGAGAGTGGGCATCCTTGTCTTGTACCTGAATTTAGCAGGAAGGCTCTCAGCTTTTCACCGGTAAGTATTATGTTGGCTGTGGGTTTGTCATAAATAGCCTTTATTATGCTGAGATATGTTCCCTCTATACCCACTTTGATGAGAATTTTTATCATGAATGAATGTGGAATTTTATCAAATGCTTTTTATGCATCTATTGAGATGATCATGTGGTTTCTGTCTTTTGTTAGGGTATAACACATTGATTGATTTGCATATGTTCAACCATCCTTGTGACCCTGGGATTTATCAAACTTGGTCATGGTATGTGATCCTTTTTATGTATTGTTGGATTTGGTTTGTGAATATTTTGTTGAGGATTTGTGTATCTATGTTCATCAAAGATATTGGCCTGTAATTTTCTCTTTTAGTGGTATCTTTGTCTGGTTTTGGTATCAGGGTGATGGTAGTTTCATAGAATGACTTTTGGAGTGTTCCCTCCTTGTCAAGCTTTTGGAAGTTTGAGAAGGATTGGTATAAGTTCTTCTTTGTATGTTTGGTAGAATTGCCCAGTGGAGCCATCCAGTCCTGGACTTTTGTTTGTGGGGAGTTTTTTGTTTGTTTGTTTGTTTGTTTATAGGTTCTGTTTCACTTCTAGTGACCCATCTGTTCAAATCATCTGTTTCTTCTTTTTTTAATAAATTTATTTATTTATTTATTTATTTATTTTATTGGCTGTGTTGGGTCTTCGTTGCTGCATACGGGCTCTCTCTAGTTGCGGCGAGTGGGGGCCACTCTTCATTATGGTGTGCAGGCTTCTCCTTGCAGTGGCCTCTCTTGTTGCAGAGCACGGGCTCTAGGTGTGTGGGCTTCAGTAGTTGCGGCACATGGGCTCAATAGTTGTGGCGCACGGGCTTAGTTGCTCCGTGGCATGTGGTATCTTCCTGGGGCAGGGATCGAACCCGTGTCCCTGCATTGGCAGGTGGATTCTTACCCATTGCACCACCTAGGAAGTCCCACATCTGTTTCTTCTTAATTCAGTTTTGGTGGGTAGTATGTTTCTAGAAATGTGTCCTTTTCTTCTAAGTTGTGAATTTGGTTGGCATATAGCTGTTCATAGTATTCTCTTATGATTTTGTGTATTTCTGCAGTACCGGTTGTTATTTCTCCTCTTTCATTTCTTATTTTGTTCATTTGGGTCCTGTCTCTTTTCTTCTGGGTGAACCTGGCCAGAGGTTTGTCAGTTTTGTTTATCCTTTCAAAAACCCAGGTCTTGGTTTTATTTACTTTTTTCTGTTTTTGTAAATCTCTGTTTTATTTATTTCCTCTCTGGAGAGGATCGACATTCTCAGTCTGTAAGGGAACTAAAAATTGTTGGGGCAAATGTTGGTGATATTATCCCATACGATGAAGGCATCAGAGTCTTCATGGTAACAATCATAGGCAGCATGTCTGCTCGAGCCCAGTTGGTGTGAGGAGAATGGTGGCCGGAGGTATGGCCTAGAGCTCAAAGTGGTACCAAGTAGGTCCATTCAAACGTCCATTTATTGCCCTGTCATGTTTAAGGATCAGAGGTTTTAAAATACCTTGTTATGTTCAATAATGCTAGAGGCCTATGTCCAGTATGAGAGATGAAAATTCCATTGGATCCCCTGTTGGACAGCTCAGTGCTATGTTTCATGAGAAGTAATGGGAGATCCTTGATCTGAGTCAGTGATGTCAGGAGGGCCGAATGGGGGCAGGATATACTTAGAAAAGAAAGAGGTCACCTGCTTCGCAGAGATGTTCCTGGTGGGTGTAGCAAACAGCCAGCTGGTAAAAGTGTGTAATGGTGAAACAGGTCGTGCTTATGGAAGGAAAGGCCTATGAAATCTCCCTGCCAGCAGCTACAATGGACAGTGTGCTCACAAAGCAAATGGTGACAGAGCAGTTTCCAGTGTTTGGTTTGGAGGCATAATTTGCAATTCAAAACCACGTGCTTTCAAGGACTGCAGTAAGTGGAATTTCCTTGAGGGCAGGCCTTGGCCAGTGTGGCAGCAGCTCCCCCATGACCGGAAGAGCTGTAGGACCAATTAGCCAGGGAGTAAGGAGTATCGAAGTGGTGACTGAGCAAGGCCAAAATGGGGGAGTCAGGATTGAGTTGAGAGTCCCTAACAGGTGGTAACCTGGACTGAGGCAGGAGCATCTACCTTGGGGTTCAAGATAGCCTCTGACATGGAAGCATTTGTATGTACTGAAACGTGGGTAATCTTAATTGTGGCCAGTGCCTGGGCAGTGTCCCTGCAAATTGGGGCACCCCAGACAGGATGGCCTTGAGTGTAAAAATTGCCCTGCTGCCATCAGCCTGACCAGACTGCTAGTCCATTAGCAACCACCTGTGAGGGAGTGAAAATGTGGAGAAGAGGCTTGTCATGGGTAGCAGTGGTCTGCATAGCCATTGTTACTGCAACCAGCTCAGCAAGCCGAGCCAAGCCCGACGTGCCATCTTTGATAAGTGCGCTGCTGCTGGCAGGCTGGCACGTTGCTGCTCTGCACCAGGTTCTCCCGTGTGCAGGGGTGGAGCTGCCATCCCAGGGGCCACTCCAGATCACCAGACACTTAGGCAGTGGGGGTGCCAGCACCCGTTCCTCAAGGTCCCCTGGCAGGGGGCTGGGAAGCAGGGAAGTCATATCCTCCTGCAGTTTGAAAAACCTGCTATGTCTGGTTGAGCCTGTTTCTGGTGCTACTATTTCCGTTTTAGCCAAGAGGCATTTGTGGCCCTGCTGGGTCACTCTTAGGAGGCGCCCCTTACCCGTGAGGTAGTAGGAATGTGAGTGCCCAGGAGAACAAGCTTCATCCCATGAGGGCCTCTGTTTGTAACAAAAGCCCCCAAAGTGGCAGATTTTGATGTTCGAAGGGGTGTCGTAGGTGTAGAGAGCAGCTGTCTGGCCCAGAAGCCCACAGGCAGCTAGGAGGGGCTCTGTTTAGTCCAAAGGCTCCAGGACACAGAGTCCATGCTGATCCGTGCCTCCACCCAGATGGAGCAGCCAGGGGGAAGGGCTTGATTAATTAACCTTTGTGCCAACTAGAAAGCTTATTGCTGAGCTGTTCCCCAGGAAAATGTGGAGGGTTTGCTTATGGCTGCACAAATTGGACTAAGAATGATGGACAAGTGGGGTGTTTGCCTCCAAAATGTGAAGACATCTAAGTAAGATGTGTTAGGCTTGCCATAGTGTGGTGGGGGACTGAATAGTTAACCATTGAGGTTTAACAGCAAGCAGAATTTCCTAGCTTTTAGAGGATGAGTGAATGCCCAGAAATTTTATCGCTGTGGACAGCCCTTGAATTTGCTGTGGGGCAATAGCCCACCTCTATGTTGTAAGTGGGTCACCAACCACGTAAGGGCCTCATGCACCACATCTTCTGAGGGGCTTTGGGTTAGAATGTCACCAGTATAGTGCCAGATGGTGCAAGGGGACTCCAGGTCTTGCTGCAAAGATTGTGGGCAATAACTGAGCTGTAAAGATAGCCAACAGGCGGCCTTCTGAAGTGAAAGTAGACTGCGGCTGCAACTCTTAGTCATTGCTATTGAATAGAACATAAGAGCTAGATTGTCACAGCCAAGTACTCCCCTGGAGCCCTTTGGGTGTCCTTAATCAGCTGGACAGTGTTGGGAATGGGAGCCTTCATAGTGGGGATCAGCATGTATAGCTCAGTAGTTGATTCTAAGTCACCACTCATTAGTAGCAGGCTTTACTACCAGCCACATGGGGACCTGAAAGGAGAAACGATGTGTTTAATGACGTCTTCCTTCAATAATGTGTGCCTTCCTTTTGGAATGTGTGCCTTTGTGACTATCCCACAGGCCCCTGTCATAGATGATACTGGGGGATATTTACTGTCTTCGGGCTCCCAATATTCAGCTTCTACCAGGAAGGCCAGGAGTTAGAGTTTGTTCCAAATGGCACTGCAGCACATCAGGGCATCCATACCTAACACAGGAAAGGGTAGGGCCAGAGGGGCACTGCCACTAAAGGATTGTTAATAAAGATTGTTTCAGTGGTGACATTCAGTGGAAGTTGAGTGCCTTCTACTCTCCTGGCTGTTATGCTTTGTAATGTAAAGAGTGGCCCCTGTCTATGTTTGGAGGGGTTCCCACGGAGCATTGTAATTTGGGCTCCATTGTCAATGGCAGCCATAAAAAGTTGTTTATGTGTGTCCCAGTGGATAATTAGAGACGTATATGGCACATGTCCCAGAGGGGGGACGTGCTCCAGGGATCTGCGAGGTCCCTAAGGCAGAGGCCTTGGCAGAGGTCAGGGTACAGGATTCCGAGAGGTGACAGCTGCCCGTCTCTCCACTCTCTTGCAGAGCCTGCAGCACCTGAGCACAAGTTTCTGATTTGTGTTTGGGCTGTCACAAAATTATGTCATTAGGGCCTCCCGATCTCCAGAGCTGCCAGTACGGGGAGGTCTGTTAGTCATCTCATGAAGGAAGGAGCTATATCAAGGTACCACCCATTGGTGGAGACCAATAAGGGGCCTGGAAGTCCCTCTATCCCTTAAGGACCCTCTGTTGGGTTCCTGGCTGATGGGGCCGTGGGGCCCATTTGCTTTTACTGGCAAGCAGGATTTGGGGCCTCAGAAAAACCATCTTTTTCATGTCTAGCTACAACACGGATGCAGTCTGTGTCTGACAATTCTTTGAATTGTAACAGCATGGCTTTATAATTAGGGGGAACACCCTCCTCCCCCCTTCCCTTGGGCAATTTTTTGTAGAAAAATTTGCATTTCTACCATGGTATAGTTACTTGTCTCTGTTTCTTGTTCACGCTGGTCTTCTGATATTTTGGTGCGATGGATGGTGACAGGGAACCCCTGGAGTGGAGGTTTCCTTTCCCTGACTCATATGCTGCCATTTCCTGTGTAGAGTGTCCCAGTCAACCTTGGTGGGGTCAGGGGACGATCTGAAACAGCAGCAAGAAGTGCAGCAACATAGGAGGCACTTGCCTCAGCCGTGCTTGCCCCCCCCGTGGTGCCGTGATGCCCCTGGTAGAGCTGCCTCTGTCATGGGCTAGGGCTGTGTGGGGATCTCATGGATGTATGTTTGGGGTACAGGAAGGTTTGGGGTAATATTAAAGATGTGTGGAGACTGTATGTGTGACCTGGGGAGAGCCGAGGGGCATGAGTGCCTGTGTGAGTAGACAATTGGTGTAGCATGGTGTGTGCGGCTGGGTGGTGGGGCTGGTTCTAGGTTTTTTGAGGCTCTGTGTGCGAGCATTTGAGAAGAGGTAGTTTAATGCACTGTGTGTTGGATTTGTGTGTGTTCAGAGTAGAGTGATTATACATTCGCATATCCTGTCGGGGTAGGAAGGTAGGGAGTGCATTTTTGGTGGGGAGGACTCTGCAGAGATTGGGGTTGTCTGTGTATTTGGTGTTGCTCGCTGTGTGTGTATGATCAGGGGATGTGACAGATGCTGTTTAGAGATTCTCAAGAGGGGGATGGGTGTATGTATTGGGGGTGTGAGGTCATCATGTGTTTGAGGCGAGTATTTAGAAGAAGGTGGGAAGGACTGTCTGTGTCAATCTGATGGTATTTCTGTGTTTGTCAGCTTCTGAGGTGTTGCACGTACGTGGATACTCACAGCTCTGGGGACTACATGTGTTATATTTGGGTCTGGAATTGTGTCTAATAAGAAGTTTGTGAGTTTTTTGTGAATGACTTTGTGTATTGTTGCAGGGTTTGTGTGATTGCGTGCGGGGTTATTTTGTAGGACTGCGTGGGTTGGGTGGATTTTTGTAGGATATGAGGATTTAAGTGTTTGATTATTGGAGGCCTTTGTGGGGGGTGTTTTGTACTCAAGACTGTAGCTGTGGATTTTATTGAGGTTTGTAGTACCTGCATTTTGGGGCAGGAGAGTTCTGGGCACACAATCATGCATCTGACTATAGGTAGGGACTGTGTGTGTTTGAGGATGTTTGGAGCTCTGTGAGGCTGTATGATGGTGTCACGGGTCAGTGTGGCCAGTGCAGTGTGTGTTGGGCTGGAAGGGAGACTCGAGGGCGTGTTGGTGACTGTGCGGCTCTCATGTGGACTCCCATATGGACTGACCTTTGTTCCTTCTGATCATCAGTTGGTTCGAAGATTTCTTTTTTTCTTTGATGTGGACACTTTCAGAGTCTTTATTGAATTTGTTACAATATTGCTTTTTTTTTTTTTAATGTTTTGGTTTTTTGGCTGCAAGGCATGTGGGATCTTAGCTTCCTGACCAGGGACTGAACCTGCAACTCCTTCATTGGAAAGTGAAGTCTTAGCCACTGGGCCATGAGGGAAGTCCCTGACCTTCTGTGATTTGTACCCATCCTGATCTTTTGTGGCACCCACTTCCCTGGAATGATAAGCGATATTCTGCTCATTCTTACCCAGATGAGTCTGGAAATGTCACTTCTGGCAGCTGGATGTGCCTCTTGCAAGTGAGCAGTCCTGGAGTGCAGGGTCCAGGACTGGTGGACAGATGCAGAGTGAGGCTGACTCCCCCGTGAGCCCTCTCCTTAGTGAGGTGGCCAGGAAGTCAGGGCTTCTTCTCCAGAAGACATGGCCAGTCCTCTCTAGAATGTGCTGGAGGGGCCAACTCATCGAACGGACCCTGCCAGTAGGTAAACAGACCTTGGAAACAATTCCTAAGGGAGAAGTCTGCACCTACCCAGCTTCTACTTTCTCCTTTGGATGGCTTCTACCACAAGGTAAAAGCTAAGGCCCCTGGCGTAGCCCTCATAGGGCCCTTCTTGGCCTGGTCCTGCTGGCCGGCCATTCTGTCCCCACGTTGTAGCGCACCATGGGCCCTCTGGTGACACCAGCATGAGGCTCCCTGCACATCAGTTCTCACCTCCTGCACTTGGCCCACGCTGCCCTTGCTGTTTGTCCTGCTCTTCCTCCCCGAGGCTGTGAGCTCAAGAGTCACCTTCTCCAAGTGGGCAGGATCCCCTGAAAATGCAAATTTGAGTCATTACTGTATCACTTGAGTCTCCGGCATGTGCCAGGCACTGTGACTCTTGCCAAACCCATAAAACCCCACCAGGTGGATATGTTATCAGGTGCACTTTGCAGGTGGTAAAGTTGAGGCTCACAGGTGAGAAGTCATGACCAAGTATCCTGTATGGACCAGAATATCAATCAAACTGGTCAACATATATGGTAAAGCAAACATTACCCTGATCAGCACGGCCAGAGGCCAGGCTGTAAAGGCACAAAATACATCCCAGCAGCAGAAGGAGCAGTGCCAAACTCCCCAGCAAAGACGCAGTGTACATATCCTGCTTTCCTAATCAAACTAACTGTAAATCAACCCACAATTTCCTACTCTACTAATAGGAGAAGAAAACCAATGTGCATTGTCCTATAAAACTACTTTAAAATAACACGTATGCTCCAAAGTGCCTTGGTAATGATCCCAAATCATCATCATAAAGTTGGGATACTTGTTAAAACACTGCAAGTCTTACATGCTGGCATGTAGAAGCTGGTGGGTCAGTTCTTTGGGTAATGATGATAGACCGAAGTGGCCCAGAAGGAAAGAAGACAGAAAACAGAGCAGAAACTGTTTGTCCAGCGAGGAGAGTGGGTCATGGTCAAGGTTCAAGCATCACTAGGGAGGTGATGAAAATGCTGATGGGCATAGATGTAGTAAGTCAAGGATACATAATGTAGTTCCTAATGAAACACTTTGTGAAAGACATATGACTAAAACAATAATAGGCAGAGAAGTGAAATACTATGAAACATTTGATGTGTTTTCTAAAAGGATGAAAGAAGATAGAAATGAACATAAAAGAAGTAGGTCAAATAGAAAACCTGTAAGGTGGTAGTAAGCTCACAAAATGATGAGGCAATTTAGATTTATTTTTTAAAATAAATTAGTAGACTATTTGTAGAGCAGTTTTAAGTTTAAAGAAAATTTAAGCCGAGAGTATAAAGTTCCTATACACCCCCTCACATTCACCCCCAAACCATAGTTTCCTCTGTTATTAACATCTAGCATTAGTGTGGGGCATTTGTTACAGTTGATGAGCCGATGTCCATACATTATTCTTAACTATTGAGCGTAGTTTACATTACTGTTTACTCTGTTGTACATCCTATGGGTTTTGACAAATTTTTGACAAACATTGACCATTATACAGAATAGTTTCAGTGCCCTACCTTTTCCAGAATGTCATATAGTTGAAATCATACAGTATGTAGTTTGGCTTCCTTCATTTTGCAATATGCATTTAAGGTTCCTCCATGTCTCTTCCATTTAGTAATCTTTTATCTTAGCTCAAGCTTCCCTAACATAATGTTCAATACTATAGGCTGGGTGACTTTAACAACTCACAGTCCTAGAGGCTTGAAAGTCTAGGATCAAGGTGCCGGCCAATTCAGTGCCTGGTGAGGGCTCTCTTCCTGGCTTGCAGTCAGCTGTCTTCTCACTGGGTCTTCACATGGTAGGGAGAGAGAGAAAAAACATCTCTGGTTTCTTCTGATAGGGGCACTAGTCCTATCATGAGAGCCCAATCCTCATGATAGCATTTAATCTTTACCTCCCAAACACCTCATCTCCAAATAGCATCACTTTGTTCGAGCTTGAACATCTGAACTTGGGAGGGACAGAATTCAGTTGATGGCATCATTCTTCTAACAGTATAAAATAGGACTAAGAGAAAGCGCACCATCCAGTTATCTTTTCTAGCAGCACATAAACATTTACTTGTTTTCAATAAACAATTTACGTATTTTAAGATAAACGAATTGCAGATTTTAAAAAGTCAGGTCGAACAAAATAAGAAATTGTAGGTACAAACGTGTTGAAACAAAAATATGTATATCCCCCAGTTGCTTTGTCTCAAAAATTCAGTTGCCGTTCTAAGGTCCGATTGAGGTTCTCCTACGTGCAGCCTTTCCATCTGTGGTTCATGCCATTTACCCTGCCACACCAAAAGGACGGGGGAGTATGCTAGAGTTAGGATATTAAAGTAAATAACCAATTAGAAAACAGATAGCTTGCTAAACGTAGTATTTATTTGGTGTGAATTGAGGCTGTTTATTCTTTAAAGATATGATTCATAGTAAAATTTGTAATGACAGTAAATTAAAAGTAACTTGGGGGAAGTTTTATTTTTTTACTGAGATAAAATTAACCATTTTAACTTGTGTAATTCAATGACATTTAGTACATTCACCTTGCTGTGCAACCCTTACTTCTCTCTAGTTCAAAGATGTTTTTATTACCTTAGAGGGAAACCCTACCCATGAAGCAGTTACACTCCATTCCTTCTTCCACCTAACCCCTGGGCAATCACCCATCTGCTTTCTGTCTCTATAGATATAACTTTGGATATTTCATATAAATGTAATTATACAGTATGTGACCATTGATGCCTGGCTTCTTTCACATAGCATAATTTTCAAGGTTCACCCCTATTGTAGTATGTAGCAGTACCTCATTTCTTTTTTCTTCCATCTTTAGTGAGTTATAATCGAAAAATAAAAATATATATTTAAGATATACAACTTGATGTTTTGATGTACAGACACATTTTTTAAATAATTGCCACAATCAAGCCAGTTAACATATCCATCACCTCATATAACTGCCAGTTTCTTTTCTTTTCTTTTCTTTTTTTTAATGGTGAGAACACTTAAGATCTACCCTCTTAGAAAATTACAAGTATCCAGTGCAGTATTGTTAACTATATTCACATTGTTGTGCACTGGATTTCCAGAACTTATTCATCTTGCATAATTGAAACTTTGTACCCCTTGATCAGTACCTGCCCATTTTCCCATCCCCTTATCTCCTGTCAACTACCATTCTGCACCCCACTTCTATGACTATTTTCGATTCCACATGAAAGTGATATAATGCAATATTTGTATTTGTATTTCTGTATCTGGCTTATTTCACTAGCATAATCTCTTTTAGGTTGATCCATGTTGTCATAAACAGCAGGATTTTCTTCTTTTTAAAGGCTGAATAATACTCTATTGTATACAAGCGTACCTCGGCGATATTGCAGGTTGCTTCCAGACCACCAAAATACAGCAAATATTGCAACAAAACAGGCCACATGAATGTTTTGATTTCCCAGTGCATATAACAGTTATGTTTATACTATAGTGTAGTCTGCTAATGTGCAGTACAATTATGTCTACGAAGCCAATGCACATACCTTAATTTTAAAAGAATGCTAATTGGGAAAATGGCACCAAGAGACTAACTCAATGCAGGAGTGCCACAAACCTTCAATTTGTAGAATGCAGGGACGTCCCTGGTCATGCAGTGGTTAAGAATCCACTTGCCAGTGCAGGGGACATGGGTTCAATCCTTGGTCCGTGAAGATCCCACATGCTACAGAGCAACTAGGCCCGTGTGCCACAACTACTGAGCCTGCACCCGTGCGCTTAGAGTCCGTGCTCTGCAGTAGAGAAGCCACCACAATGAGAAGCCGTCACACTGCAACCAAGAGTAGCTCCTGCTTGCCTCAACTAGAGAAAGCCCACACGCAGCAACAAAGACCCACAGCAGCCAAAAAAATACTAAGAAATAAATAAATGTAACCTCTAAAAAATGCAACCTCTAAAAGCACAATAAAATGAAGTATGCCTGTATATATACCATATTCTATTTATCCATTCATGAATCTGTGGATACTTAGGTTGGTTCTATGTCTTGGCTACTGTGAAAAATGCTGCAGTGAACATGGAAGTGCATGTATCTATTTGAGATACTGATTTCATTTCCTTGGGCTGTGGACCCAGGAGTGGGATTGCTGAATCATAAGGTAGTTCTGTTTTAAATTTTTTGAGGAACTTCAATACTGTTTTCCTTAGTCGTACCAACTTATATTCCCAACAACAGTGCATGAGGGTTCCCTTTTCTCCACATCCACATCAGTACTTGCTATCTTTTGATTTTTTGTTAATAGCCATTCTTCAACAGGGGAGAGATGCTATCTCACTGTGGTTTGATTTGGATTTCTCTGACAATTAGTGATGTTGAGCACCTTTTCATACACCTGTTGGCCATTTGCATGTCTTCTTTGGAGAAATTTCTATTCAAGTCCTTTCAGATTGTTTAATTAATATCATTTTGCTATTGAGTTGAAGGAGTTCCTTACGTATTTCGGATATTAACCCCTTATTAGATATATGGTTTGCAAATATTTTCTTCCATTACATAGGTTGCCTTTCACTTGCTGATTGTTTCTTTGCTGTGCACAAGCTTTTTAGCTTGATGCAAATCCACTTGTCTATTTTTGTTTTTGTGGCCTTTGCTTTTGATGTCATATCCCGAAACCATTGTCCAAAAACAAAGTTAACAAGTTTTTCCCCTATGTTCTCGTCTAATAATTTCATGGCTTCTGGTCTCACATTAAGTCTTTTATCCATTTTAAGTTTATTTTGTCCATCAAGTTAGATAAGGGTCCAATTTGACTCCTCTGCATGTGGCTATTCAGGTTTCCCATCATCATTTATTGAAGAGACTATGCTTTCCCCATGGTGAGTTCTTGGCATGCTTCTCAAAGGTTATTGACTATAGATGAATGGATTTATTTCTGGGCTCTCTACTTGGTTCCATTGGTCTCTATGTCTGTTTTTATATGAGTACCATACGGTGTTGATTTCTGTAGCCTTGAAATCAGCAATTATGACTCCAGCCTCTTCTTACTCAGAATTTCTTTGGCTCTTTGCGGTCCTTTGTAGTTCCATATGAATTTTGGATTGCTTTTTCTATTTGTGTAAAGTACAGCAGCATTGGGATTTTTTTCCCTTGGGTCTCAGTTGCAGCACACAGGATCTTCGTTGTGGTATGCAGGATCTTCCGTTGTAACACACGTCGGCTTGTCTCTAGTTGTGGCATGGGGGTTTTCTCTTCTCTAGTTGTGGCGTGTGGGCTCCAAGTCACATGGGCTTCATAGTTGTGGCGTGGTGCTTGTGCTCCAGGGCATGTGGGCTCTGTAGTTTGTGGCACATAGGCTCTCTAGTTGAGGCACTTTGACTCAGTAGTTGTGGTGTGCAGGCTTAGTTGCCCCGCAGCATATGGGATCTTAGTTCCTGACCAGGGATTGAACCCACGTCCCCTGCATTGCGGGATGAACTCTCTACCACTGGACCACCAGAGAAGTCCCCACCATTGGGATTTTAATAGTTATTGCATTGAATCTGTGGGTCACTTTGGGTAGTATGGGTATTTTAACAATGGTAAGTCCTCTAACTCATGAAGAGAATGGGGCTCAGAATGGGGTTCTCCACATCCTCTTCAATACTTGTTATCTTTTGTCTTTTTGTTAATAGCCATTCTAACAGGTGTGAGATGATATCTCACTGTGGTTTAATTTGCATTTTTCTGACCGTTAGTGATGTTGAGCACATTTTCATACACCTGTTGGCCATTTGCATATCTTCTTTGGAGAAATTGCTATTCAAGTCCTTTACCCATTGTTTAATTAATATTATTTTGCTATTGAGTTGAAGGAGTTCCTTATATAGTTTGGATATTAACCCCTTATTAGATATATGGTTTGCAGATATTTTCTTCCATTTTCTTAATTTCTTTTTTGGGTAGTTCATTGCTTTTGTATAATGACTTCTATATGCTGAGTTTATATCCTGCAACTTTACTAAATTCTTTTATGAATTCTAACTATTTTTGTTGTTGTTGTTGTTGAAGCTTTAGGATTTTCTACATATATGATCATGTCATCTGCAAACGGAGGTAATTTTACTTCTTCTTGATTTTGATGCATTTTATTTCTTTTTCTTCCCTAATTCCTCTGGCTAGGACTTCCAGTGCTGTGTTGAATGGAAGTGGTGAGTGTGGGCATTTTTGCCTTCTTCCTTGTATTAGAGGGAAGGCTTTCAGTTTTTCACTGTTAAGTAGTATGTGTGTTGTGGTCTTTTCATATATGCTGCTATTGTGTTGGGGTACATTCCTTCTATACCCAATTTGTTTAGTTTTTATCAAGAAAAGATGTTTCATTTTGTGCCATCCTTTTCTGCATCTATTGAGATAACCATATGATTTTTCCCCTTCATTTTGTTAATGTGGTGTATAACATTGATCGATTTGTGTTTGTTGAACCATCTTTGCATCTCAGGAATAAATCTTACTTGATCATGAGGTATGGCCCCGTTAATTTATTGTTGAATTCTGTTTGCTAACATTGTGTTGAGGATTTTTGCATCTATGTGCATCACAGATATTGGCCTGTAATTTTCTTTTCTTGTAATGTCCTTGTCTGGCTTTGGTATCGGGGTAATGCTGGCCTTGTAAAATTAGTTTGGAAGTATTCCTTCCTCTCCAGTTTTTTGGATGAGTTTGACAATGATTGGCATTAATTTTTCTTCACATGTTTGGTAAAATACACCAGTGAAGCCATCTAGTCCTGGATTTTCTATTTCTTTTTAATTATTGATTCGGTATCCTTATTTGTTAGTGGTCTGTTCAGACTTTCTATTTCATCTTGATTCAGTGGTAGTAGGTTGTATGTTGCTAGGAATTTATTCATTCCTTCTAGGTTATCTGATTGGTTGGCATAATTGTTTATAATAGACCCTTATGACTCCTTTATTTCTGAGGCATCACTTGTATTGCCTCCTCTTTCATTTCTGATTTTATTGATTTGTCTTCTCTCCTTTTTCTTAATTAGTCTAGCTAAGAGTCTGTCAAATTTGTTTATCTTTTCAGAAAGTACCACTTAGATTTGTTTATATTTTTTATTGTTTACCTATTTCCTATCTGATTTATTTCTGCTCTACTCTTCACTATTTTCTTTCTTCTGCTAAAGTTGAGATTAGTTTTTTCTTCTTTTTTATAGTTCCTTGAGGCATAAAGTTAGATTGTTTGAGGTTTTTCTTCTCTTTTTTTACTTTTTAAAATTAATTATTATTGGTGTATACTTGGTTTACAATATTGTGTTCAATTCTACTGTGCATCAAAATGTATCAGCTGTACCCCTCTTTTTTGGATTTCCTTCCCATTGAGGTCACCACAGTGAATTAAGTGGAGTTCCTGTGCTATACAGTATGTTCTCATTAGCTATCTATTTTATACATAGTAGGAATAGTATATATATGTCAATGTCAATCCCAATCTCCCAATTCCTCCTGCTGCCCCCTTTCCCCCTTGGAACCCATATATTTGTTTTCTACATCTATGTCTCTATTTCTCCTTTGCATGTAAGATCATCTATACCATTTTTCTAGATTCCAGACATAGGCATTAATATGTGATATTTGTTTTTTTCTCTCTGCCTTCATGCTGTATGACACTCTCGAGGTCCATCCATGTCTCTACAAATGACCCAATTTTGTTCCTTTTCGTGGCTGAGTAACATTCCATTTTATCTATTTAACACATCTTCTTTATCCATTTCTCTGTTGATGGACATTTAGGTTGACTCCATTTCCTAGCTATTGTAAATAGTGCTGCTGTGAACACTGGGGTGCATGTGTGTTTTTGAACTATGGTTTTCTCTGGCTATATGCCCAGGAGTGGGATTGCTGGGTCAGATGGTAGTTCTGTTTTTAGTTTTTTAAGGAACCTCCATACTGCTTTTCATAGTGGCTGTATCAATTTATATTCCCCCCAACAGTGCAGGAGGGTTCCCTTTTCTCCACACTGTCTCCAGCATTTATTTTTTATAGATGTTTTTGATGATGGCCATTCTGACTGGTGTGAGGTGATACCTCACTGTGGTTTTGATTTGCATTTCTCTAATAATTAGTGATGATGAGCAGCTTTTCATGTGTTTGTTAGTCATCTGTATGTCTTCTTTGGAGAAATGCCTATTTAGGTTCTCTGCCCATTTGTGGATTGGATTGTTTGGTTTTATGATATTGAGCTGCATGAGCTGCTTGTATATCTTGAAGATGAATGCTTTGTCTGTTGATTCATTTGCAAATATTTTCTCCCATTGTGAGGGCTGTCTTTTCATCGTGTTTACGGTTTCTTTTGCTGTGCAAAAGATTCAAGTTCCATTTGTTTACTTTTTGTTTTTATTCCCGTTACTCTAGGAGGTGGGTCAAAAAGGATCTCGCTGTGATTTATGGCATCGGAAGTTCTGCCTGTGTTTTCCTCTAAGAGTTTTATAGTGTCTGGGCTTACATTTAGGTCTTTAATCCATTTTGAGTTTATTTTTGTGTCTGGTGTCAGGAAGTGTTCTAATTTCCTTCCTTTACATGTAGCTGTGCAGTTTTCCCATCACTACTTATTGAAGAGACTGTCTTTTCTCCATTGTATATTCTTGCCTCTTTTGTCAAAGATAAGGTGACCATATGTGTGTGGGTTTACCTCTGGGCCGTCTATCCTGTTCCATTGATCTATATTTCTGTTTTTGTGCCAGTACTATACTGTCTTGATTACTGTAGCTTTGTAGTATAGTCTGACGTCAGGGAGCCTGATTCCTCCAGCTCCATTTTTCTTTCTCAAGATTGTTCTGGCTATTCAGGGTCTTTTGCGTTTCCATACAAATCGTAAAATTTCTTGTTCTACTTCCATGAAAAATGTCGCTGGTAATTTGGTAGGGATTGCGTTGAATGTGTAAATTGCTTTGGGTAGGATAGTCATTTTCACAATATTGAGTCTTCCAATCCAAGAACATGGTATATTTCTCCATCTGTTTGTATCATCATTGATTTCTTTCATCTGCATCTTATAGTTTACTGCATACAAGTCTTTTGCCTCCTTAGGTGGGTTTATTCCTAGGTGTTTTATTCTTTTGGTTGCAATGGAAAGTGGGAGTGTTTCCGTAATTTCTCTTTTTGATTTTTTGTTGTTAGTGTGTAGGGACACAAGAGATTTCTGTGTATTAATTTTGTATACTGCCACTTGACCAAATTAATTGATTAGCTTAGTATTTTTCTGGTGACATCTTTAGGATTTTCCATGTATAGTATCATGTCATCTGCAAACAGTGACAGTTTTACTTCTTTTCCAATTTGGATTGCATTTATTTCTTTTCCTTCTCTGACTGCCATGGCTAAAACTTCCAGAACTATGTTGCATAACAGTGGTGAGAGTGGACACCCTTGTCTTGTTCCTGATCTTAGAGGAAGTGCTTTCAGTTTTTCACCATTGAGAATGATGTTGGCTGTGGGTTTGTCTCATATTCCCTTTATTAACTACTGTAGCTTATTCATGTTTTGAAAGATGCCTTGGGCTTTATTGTTCTAAGGATTGGTTTAGCTAATTGGGGTATTTTGTGGTTCCACATGAATTTTCAGATTTCTTTTTCCATTCCTGTATTGAACACCATTGGGATTATAATAGCAACTGCACTGAATCTGTGGAGCACTTTGGTAGTATGTACATTTTAACAACAGTAAGTCCTCCAATTCATGAAGATGGGATGTCTTTCCATATTCTCAGTGTGTTTTTTTAATTTTACTCATCTTTCTTTAATACTTTTCAGTGAACAGATCTTTCACTTCCGGTTAAGTTTACTTCTCAGTATGTTACTGTTTATATTGCAGTTGACAATGGCATTGTTTTCTTAATTTATTTCTCAGAAAGCTCATTGTTAGTGAATAGAAATGTCATTGATTTCTGTATGTTGATTTGGTGTATTTCCACTTTATGGAATTCAGTTTTTGTGGAGTTTTTCAGACTTTCTACAAATAAAATCGTGTCATCTACAAACAAAGATAATTTTATTACTTCCTCTCTAATTTGAATGTATTTTGTTTCTTTTCCTTACTTAATTTATCTAGCTGGGACTTCCACAACTATGTTGAATAAAAGTGGCAAGAGTGGAGATCCTTACCTTCCTGTTTATAAAGGAGTAGCTTTCATTTTTTCACTGTAGACTATGATATTAGCTGTGGACCTTTCATATATGGCCTTCTTGCTGTTAAAGTACTTTCTTTCTCTTCCTAATTTGTTGAGAATTTTTATTTGAAAGGATATTGATTTTTTTCCAAATCCTTTTTCCGCATCTATTGAGATGATCATGTGGGGGTTTGGGGGTTGGTTTTTGCTTTCATTCTGTTAATGTGCTGTATCATATTGATTGATTTATGGGTGTTGCATCCTAGGGGTAAGTCCCACTTGGTCATATGTATGATTCTTTTAATGTGCTATTTAGTTTGGATTGCTGGTATTTTGATGAGATTTTTAACAGAAGTGTGCATCACGGATATTCTGTATTTTCTTGTAGTGTCTTTGTCTGGTTTTGTATCAGGGTAATGCTGACCTTGTAAAACTGGTTTGGAAGAGTTCCCAGCTTTTCAATATCTAGCAAGAGTTTGCTATGGTTTGAATCACATGTTTTTCCAAAATTCATGATGGTAATAGTAGGTGGAGCCTTTGGGATATGCTTAGGTCATGAGGGCAGACCCCTCAGAAATGGGATTAGTGCCCTTATTTAAAAAAAAAGGCTCTAGAGATATCTCTCGCTCCTTCCATGATGTGAGAACACAGTGAGAAGTTCCCGAATATGAATCAGAAAGAATACCCTCCTCCACCCATCCTGATGCCATAAATGCAGACTTCCCGCCTCCAGAATGGTGAGCTATTATTTATAAGCTACTCAGTCACGAGTGTTTTGCACTAGTATTCCAAATGGACCAAGAAAGAGTCTCAGAAAGACTGGTGTTAATCTTCTTCGACTGGTGATAGAATTCTTCTGTGAAGACATCTGGTCTTGGGCTTTTCTCTGCTGAGAGGGTTTTGATTACTGATTCAGTCTCCTTACTAGTTATAGATCTATTGAGGTTTTCTATTTCTTCTTCACTTAGTCTCTGCAGGTTGTGTGTTTCTAGGAATTTATCCATTTCTCCTAGGTTATCCAATTTCACGGCATATACTTATTCATAAGAGTCCCTTATAATCCTTTTTGTTTCTGAGGAATCTCTTTTGTTCCCTCTTTCTTTCCTATTTGATTTAATTGGAGTCTTCTCTGTCTCTCTATTTTTTTCTGTTTTCTTCTAGCTAAAATTTTGTCCATTTTTATCTTTGTAAACAACCCAACTCTTAGTTTTATTAATCTTTTCTGTTGGTTTTCTAGTCTCTAGTTCATTTCTTTCTGCTCTGCTCTTTATTTCCTTCCCTCTGCTAACTTTGGGCTTAGTTTGTTCTTCTTTTTCTAGTTTCTTAAAGTCTGATGTTAGGTTGTTTGAGATCTTTCTTTATCTTCATGTAGGGATTTATCACTATAAACTTCCCTTGTAGAACTGCTTTTGACATATCCCAAACATGTTTTGGTATGCGATCTTCATTTTGAATTTTCTCAAGATATTTTTAAATCCCTCTATTGTTTTCCCTGTTGAAAACAAAATAATCTTATTCAACACTATATTATTTAATTTCTACACAGTTGTGAATTTTCCAGCTTTTCTTATATTTTTAGTTACATTCCATGGTTGACAGAAAAAATAATTAGTATAATTCAGTCTTTGTAATTTTATTAGGATTTGTTTTATGACCTAATATGTGATGTATCTTGGAGGAAATTAAGAATAATGTCTAACTGTTGGGTGGACTCTTCTATATATGCTCATTAGATCCATTTGGTTTATAATGCTGTTCAAGTTAGCAGTTTCTTTATGGCTTTTCTGTATGTTGTATCCATTATTGAAAATGTCCTTGTGAAACTTCAAAACTTCATAAGAGGGATTTCTCATTGACTCCATGCTGGCCCACAGTGAAACTAAATATAGTTTTTCCTGGAGGTATTCTTTTTCTTTAAGCTGCAATACAAAGAGACAAAGTGACAGGTGTTTCTCTTCAATTACTTAGAGTTTGATGCACCACCCCCCTTTTGTTTCTGTTCTGAACACTGGCCACGAAATAGGTACGGTTTGACACGATGCTTGCCAATGAGACACCACCTGAGAATTTCTGGGAAAGTACTTATTTTCCTGATCTGATGTGGCTCCTTCCAACTTTTGTTGTCCTTTACAGGTCAATCATGTATTTTTGAAAGCAAAAGAATGCTTTCCAAAGATGATGGGGCAGGGTGATAAAAGTTACTTGGGTCCTTCATCACATCATCGAGCTGTCTCTCCAACCCTGTGTTTCTTGTAAGGTGAGAAGAATAAACTCCAGCATGTTTAAGCCCCTGCTGCATAGTTTCCTGTACTCGTGATAAAGAATGAGCCACCTGGAAATGGCATTGCAAGGTGCAGACCCTAATATTTAAAATTGGCTGAGTTGGGGTAGAAGAGAATATTCAGTGATCCCAAGTAAGTCAATTAGAGCTCTTTATTACAAGGTGATGGAAATGTGTGATCAAACAGATACCTACTTACCATGGGACACAAAATATAGAATAAGGAAAAATGGTAGAAAAACATGTAGAATTGTAACTTGGGTTTGTTATGTTTTGCTTTCAGTCCTCAAAGGCAGGGATGATTTCAGACTTCAGCCAATCAGTCTGTCTAAGACATGGAAGAATAGAATATAGTTTTGCTAAGAAAACATTCTGTAACTGCAACCTGTAATCTGTACTGACTCAAGAGTCATGACTTGGAGTTCTGTGAGTTGAAATAATAACTGTTAACATTTATATGACACTTCCTACATGCTAGACACTATTTTAAGCACTTTACATGTATTAACAGATTTAATCCTCAGAACAGCCCTGTGAGATGGGTGTCATTATCTGCAGTGTCCTTCTCCCATTTAGAGATTTGTAAGTGGAGCCCAAGAGAGGTTAACTCCCTTGCCCTGAGGGTCACACACAAAAGCTAGGATTTGAACCCTGGTTATAGGGCTGCAGATTCCATGCTCTCCACACCTACCCCTTCTATACCCTAAACTGAAAAGTTTACAGAGTGGCTGCGACCTGTATTTGCAGGGAATAAGATGAGGATACCCAGCCATTCTTAAGCAAATACCTGGGACTCTTCACAGTTACCTCAAGGCAATTCAGTTAAGGGAAGAGGGCATAGATAGGTCATAGAGGCCAGCTGATAAATGCAAAAGCTGAACAGGCTTAAAAATGTTTAGAAAAAACCATTGGTGATTGTTACGTGTGGAGTGCACCAGAAGTAAAAACTGGGATCTGGCATGTGCGTGTAACTCAGGTCACATCTGGTCTGATGTGAGGACGCTGAGAGCCTGGTGAGGAAGAAAAGTTTACTCCAAGCTCCTTCAGAGACCACATACTCTGAATTCTCCTAAGGGAGATTGGAGTTCATCCTCTCCTCTCTAGCAGCACTGGCACTAACCTGCAGTGGTCAAAAGCCGTCGTCCTCAGTTCCTGTCCTTTACAGGACTTCTCGGATGCTAAAGGCTCCACTGGCCAGTGCCTCTACTTCCTCATCAGCAGTCAAAGGATCCATGTTCCTTTGTGCCACCTCTTCACCTCCTGGATCATTTCTTCTGAGAAGCTTCAGGATACTTCAGGCTGGTTCCTTCTGGGATGGAGCAGGGGGACGGGGCAGGGTGCGTGCTGACTCGAATCCCCCACTGTCCAAGGAGACCCAAGGAAAAAGAAACGGTGGCTTGGTGAGGAAACCCAGAAGCTTCCTACGTAGGCTAGAAAGATCAGTCCTTTATTCTGTGCTTGGCTGGGCCCAACCATGGGCCAGGCCTTGCAGTGCCTCTAAGAGATTATGTAGATTTAACAGAAAAGAATTGTTACCCTTCTTTGTACCATTTTAAAAGAGAAGCCAACTGGGTTTTTGCTCATTTGTTTACTTCCCTATGGAAGAGAATCAACACCACAGTTGCTTAGAATAAGGAGGTGCCCTTTTCCTTTTCTGGATGCTGGAACACACCATCCCACAGACGCACAACTTCCCTTGTGGCTTTTAGCTCTGGCTCTGGGGGCTGAGGCCAGGAGGCTTCATTAGAAACATGGTACTTAAGAGGCCCTGGTGCCTACTCCAGGTGGTGCCAAGCTATCCCCACCAAAGCTGACCCAGGGTCCACACAAGGTCTAGACACTGCCAGCTGAGGTATTGGGGCCAGTGACACATCTCTTCTTCTATCCATCCACCCAAGAATTTCTAATTTCCTAAAACTGAAAACTCTTTCCCTTTGTTCCGTGGAAATGCCCCTGAGCCAACAAAGCCTTCAGGCCTGGGTAGACCGACTCAGTGCCCAAGGTGAAGGGCACGGCCAGTCCTAGGCAGACAGAGCCTTGTGAGGACTTGGGACATTGGGGCACTGGGGATTAAAGGGAGGGCGCATGGCTAAAGAGGCAGTGCCCTGGACTGGATAGAAGGGTGGGTGCTCCAGATCCTCAGCCCATGACTAGAGGCCTAGGGAGGGTGTGGCTGAAGGCCCTGAGTCCTGGGGCTGGATCACTGGTGCATAGGCATAGGGAACAGAATGGGGCCAAGGGTTGCAGGGCTGAGGGTGTGGGAGGATGCCCTTCACTGGTGGTGTGGGAAGCCGAGTGTGTGGCTTGGGGCTTTCATTCAGCTGTGGGAGGACTTAGGAAGGGTTGAGAAGGAAGTAATTATTATAAGTAATTATAATATTACTCTCCCTTCACACAGAACCAGAGTCCAGAACAAACACACACGGATTCCTCCCATGTCTCCCAAGAGGCCGAATACCATGGGGTTCTCAGCAGTTGAGTGAGTGAGGTACAGCTGTCCAACGAAGTGGCGAGAGAACTATGTGGGAAGTGAACTGGAAGGTGTTTCTCCCATCCAAAACAAGTCTTTCTTAGAGGGTTATGTGCTGGGTTCTCTACCACGGTGTGTAGACGTGGCAGTGAAACACAGAGACACAGTCTGGGCCTGTCACCCCTTAAAGGATTTTGGCTTCTGGTGAACCCAATCATATCCAACACCTGCTCTTGTGAGTTTTACAAATAATTACAAATAATTTATTTTACAACTTATTGCAAATGGAAAAATCTCCACCTAAAATGGCTCTTGGAGATCTCAAATTTGTATTCCTTGTTCCATTATCCTTCTTGTATCTACCTAAAGCTGATGAAAAAGACCATGAACCTTAAATAAACTCAGTATGCCAGGCCTTTCCAGACCTACATGATTCTTTCTTCATCAACCAAAAATGAGATGTATTTTATGAACCATCTACAATGTTGGTCAGCAAACTACAACAAACCAGGTGTTTTGTAAATAAAGGTCTGTTGGACCACAATCTCCATGTAGTGTCTTTGGCAGCTTTCACATACAACAGCAAAGGTGAGTAGTTGTAACAAAGAACATAAAGGCTACAAGGCCTCACATATTTACTACCTGACCCTTTTGCAGAAAATTACTCATTCCATCTGGTCTAAGTAGCTTTCAATACTAACAAGAATAGCTACCATGGAAGCCCTTCCTAACACGTAAAAGCCCGTACACTTCCTCCTCAGCAAACTATACAGTAAACTTAGATCATGCTGTGTGTGTGTGTGTGTGTGTGTGTGTGTGTGTGTGTGTGTGTGTGTGTTGCTAGGTCGAGCGGCTCCTGTGAAATGGCCTTGATAGTCACTCACAAGTGCTGACCCTGTTGGACTTCCACTGTGAAAGGGAACATCCTTTCCGTCTTAGGATACAGTTTTGGCCATGAGGGGTGCCAGCATGGTTGGTCCCTACTTCAGCTCATTGAACTGTCAGCGAGTTTACTGTGTTAAGCTAGGCTGTCTACATTTTTGGATCTCTTGGCAGGTACGTACATTTCTGCCTAGCAGTTTCCAAGAAATACTTGGCTGTAATTCTAAAGTTCTGACAGCTGAGCTTTCAGTATTGCACTACTGTCTACTTGTCTGTGACTTGTCTGTGGTGGGAGGAGAAAAGCAGCCACTGCCTTCTCCTTGGGCTGGTTATCCTCCCAGCTGTGCATAAAGTCTAAGGCCAGTGGTAAACTGCACATCCTTAGAGGTGTGCCATTCAGTGTCTTCTGTATAAACTATGGTGACTGATTTAAGTACATTTAACACTGTCCTTGTGGGAGACGCAGCCTGTAATTAGACTGTTCGTTCATCATCATTTTTGTGCCTACCTAGTAAAGTGGCAGATTTGAACTCAAAGTGATTAAGAATTACAGTGTCTACTTTGGGAAACCCTAAACCTTCACATGGTTTTAAACATCCAGAAGTTCCTCAATAAAAGGAGAAATAAAAAATGATACCAAGGTAATGTTTCTTTGTTTATCATAAAAATTTCCAGGATGTAGAAAAATTAATTCGTTTACAAACTTTCATAATCTAGAGCTGCTCTTGTGCCAACTGATTTTTTCAGACCAATAAGTACTTCAGTAATTGTCCATGAACTCAAATGTCCCAAAGGAAAACAATCCATGTCTAATGGCTCCTTAAAGGAGTTCTTTCCTTCTGCAGCTGCAGTTGTGAGGAATACATTACAGCAGTGAGGTAAATGAATGACCACAGACCCTGGATTACAACAAAAGAGCAAATGCTGTGCGTTTGCTGCTTTTAAGCAATTGAAACAGTTTTAACACTTGGCCCATAAATGTAAAAGGGGAGACATTTTTAATATGAGACAATTTTCATAATATGTCATCTCCATGATTTTATCACAATATACATGTAATCTTAGCATAATATCTGCAACGTGGCATACTTTCTCAGAAAAAGTCTAATTAATGAAAATATCTTAAATTTCCTACATATCTTGTTTTGCTCAAATAAAACAAAAACTATGTTTAATCTAAATATATAAACATGCATGCAAACTAATCAGAAAACCATTGGTTCAATAATTTGTAGAGAGTGGTACAAATCATATAACCCTTTACATAAAATCGTATAAATCTTTAAAATCATATAAAACTTTAACATCATATCAATCTTTAAAATTGTATAAAAATGTACAGAAAGTCTATTGTAAATTCTAAAAATGGGTTCCTCGACGATTTTAACATCACATTGACACATTGTTCTTTAAAACTCTTTTGAATTTCACATCTAAGGTCTTTGACTGAAACCTTGAAAATCACTAATAAATATGTCTTAGCTAAAGTTTACTATGCAAATGAGAAGTTTAAAATTGAGTAAACAAACATACGTATTTTCCATGCAATAATTTTACTTCTATTCTCTCCTACAAATATCAGGGGTCAGCAAGCTTGTTCTGTAAAAGACCACACGGTAAATATTTTAGGCTTTAAAGACTGTACCATTTCTGTTGCAAATAATAAACTCTGTTGGTGTAGCATGAAAGCAGCCGTAGACAACATGCACACAAACAGGTGTGACCATGTTTCCACAAAACTGTATTTACAAAAACAGGTAGTGTGCCAGATGGGACCCACAGGCAGACACATGCCAAACTGTGTATGCATAATCTTTTTTTTTTTTTTTTTTTTATTTTTTTGGGGGGTACACCAGGTTCAATCAACTGTTTTTATACACATATCACTGTATTCCCTCCCTTCCTTGACGCCCCCACCTCGATTCCCCCCCACCCTCCCTGCCCCAGTCCTCTAAGGCATATTCCATCCTCGAGTTGGACTCCCTTTGTTATACAACAACTTCCCACTGACTATTTTACAGTTGGTAGTATATATATGTCTGTACTACTCTCCCGCTTCTTCTCAGTTTCCCCTTCACCCCCCGCCCCCTCCCATACCTCGAGTTCTCCAGTCCATTCCCTGTATCTGCTTCCCTGTTCTTGTCACTGTGTTCATCAGTACCATTTTTAGATTCCGTATATGTGAGTTAGCATACAATATTTGTCTTTCTCTTTCTGACTTACTTCACTCTGTATGACAGATTGTAGTTCTATCCACCTCATTACATATAGCTCCATCTCATCCCTTTTTATAGCTGAGTAATATTCCATTGTATATATATGCCACATCTTCTGTATCCATTCATCTGTTGATGGGCATTTAGGTTGCTTCCATGTCCTGGCTATTGTAAAGAGTGCTGCAATAAACATTATGGTACAAGTTTCTTTTGGGATTATGGTTTTCTTTGGGTATATGCCCAGGAGTGGGATGACTGGATCATATGGTAGTTCTATTTGTAGTTTTTTAAGGAACCTCCAAATTGTTTTCCATAGTGGCTGTACCAACTTACAGTCCCACCAACAGTGCAGGAGAGTTCCCTTTTCTCCACACCCTCTCCAACATTTGTTGTTTCCAGACTTTGTGATGATGGCCATTCTGATTGGTGTGAGGTGATACCTCATTGTGGCTTTGACTTGCATTTCTCTGATGATGAGTGATGTTGAGCATCTTTTCATGTGTTTGTTGGCCATCTGTATGTCTTCTTTGGAGAAATGTCTATTTAGGTCTTCTGCCCATTTGTGGATTGGGTTATTTGCTTTTTTGGTATGAAGCTGCGTGAGCTGCTTGTATATTTTGGAGGTTAATCCTTTGTCCGTTGTTTCATAGGCAATTATTTTTTCCCATTCTGAAGGTTGCCTTTTAGTCTTGTTTATGGTTTCCTTTGCTGTGCAAAAGCTTTTAAGTTTCATGAGGTCCCATTCGTTTATTCTTGATTTTATTTCCATGATTCTAGGAGGTGGGTCAGAAAGGATGTTGCTTTGATGTATGTCAAAGAGTGTTCTGCCTATGTTTTCCTCTAGGAGTTGATAGTGTCTGGCCTTATATGTAGGTCTTTAATCCATTTGGAGTTTATTTTTGTGTCTGGTGTTAGGAAGTGTTCTAATTTCATTCTTTTACATGTTGCTGTCCAATTTTCCCAGCACCACTTATTGAAGAGGCTGTCTTTTTTCCATTGTATACTCGTGCCTCCTTTGTCAAAGATAAGGTGCCCATATGTGTTTGGGCTTACTTCTGAGTTCTCTATTCTGTTCCATTGATCTTCCTTTCTATTTTTGTGCCAGTACCATACTGTCTTGATCACTATGGCCTTGTAGTATAGTTTGAAGTCAGGAAGCCTGATTCCACCAACTCCATTTTTCCTTCTCAAGATTGCTTTGGCTATTCGGGGTCTTTTGTGTTTCCATACAAATCGTAAGATTTCTTGCTCTAGTTCTGTGAAAAATGCCATTGGCAATCTCATCGGGATTGCATTAAATCTGTAAATTGCTTTGGGTAGTACAGTCATTTTCACAATGTTGATTCTTCCAATCCAGGAACATGGTATATCCCTCCATCTGTTTATGTCATCTTTGATTTCTTTCATCAATGTCTTAAAGTTTTCTGCATACAGATCTTTTGCCTCCTTAGGCAGGTTTATTCCTAGGTATTTTATTCTTTTGGTTGCAATGGTGAATGGGAGAGTTTCCTTAATTTCTCTTTCTGCTCTTCCGTTGTTAGTGTATAGGAATGCAAGAGATTTCTGTGTATTAATTTTGTATCCTGCTACTTTACTAAACTCATCAATGAGTGCTAGCAGTTTTCTGGTATAGTCTTTAGGGTTTTCTATATATAGTATCATGTCATCTGCAAAGAGTGATAATTTTACTTCTTCTTTTCCAATTTGGATTCCTTTAATTTCTTTTTCTTCTCTGATTGCTGTGGCTAACACTTCCAAAACTATGTTGAATAACAGTGGTGAGAGTGGACACCCTTGTCTTGTTCCTGTTCTTAGAGGGAATTCTTCCAGTTTTTCTCCATTGAGAACAATGTTGGCTTTTGGTTTGTCATATATGGCTTTTATGATGTTGAGGTAATTTCCTTCTATGCCCATTTTCTGGAGAGCTTTTATCATAAATGGATGTTGAACTTTGTCAAAAGCTTTTTCTGCATCTATTGAAATGATCATATGGTTTTTATCCTTCAATTTGTTGATATGATGTATCACGTTGATTGATTTGCGTATATTGAAGAATCCTTGCATCCCAGGGATAAACCCCACTTGATCGTGGTGTATGATTTTTTTAATGTGCTGTTGCAGTCTGTTAGCTAGTATTTTGTTGAGGATTTTTGCATCTATATTCATCAGTGATATTGGTCTGTAGTTTTCTTTTTTTGTGACATCTTTGCCTGGTTTTGGTATCAGGGTGATGGTAGCCTCGTAGAATGAGTTTGGGAGTGCTCCGCCTTCTGCAATATTTTGGAAGAGTTTGAGAAGGATAGGTGTTAACTCTTCTCGAAATGTTTGATAGAATTCGCCTGTGAATCCATCTGGTCCTGGGCTTTTGTGTGTTGGGAGATTTTTAATCACTGCCTCAATTTCTGTACTTGTGATTGGTCTGTTCATGGTTTCTATTTCTTCCTGGTTCAGTCTTGGAAGATTGTATTTTTCTAAGAATGTATCCATTTCTTCCAGGTTATCCAATTGATTGGCATATAGTTGCTTGTAGTAGTCTCTCATGATGTTTTGTATTTCTGAGGTGTCCGTTGTGACTTCTCCTTTTTCATTTCTAATTCTGTTGATTTGCATCTTCTCCCTTTTTTTCTTGATGAGTCTGGCTAATGGTTTATCAATTTTGTTAATCTTCTCAAAGAACCAGCTTTTAGTTTTATTTATTTTTCTTATGGTTTCTTTCCTTTCTTTTTCATTTATTTCTGCTCTGATCTTTACGATTTCTTTCCTTCTGCTCACTTTGGGGTTTCTTTGTTCTTCTTTCTCTAGTTGTTTGAGGTGTAAGGTTAGGTTGTTTATTCGATCATTTTCTTGTTTCTTAAGGTAGGACTGTATTGCTATAAACTTCCCTCTTAGAACTGCTTTTGCTGCGTCCCATAGGTTTTGGGTTGTTGTGTTTTCGTTGTCATTTGTTTCTAGATACTTTTTGATTTCCTCTTTGATTTCTGTAGTGATTCCTTGGTTGTTTAATAGTGAATTGTTTAGCCTCCATGTGTTTGTATTTTTTGCAGTTTTTTTCCTGTAATTGATATCTAGTCTCATGGCGTTGTGGTCTGAGAAGATGCTTGATATGATTTCAATTTTCTTGAATTTGCTGAGGTTTGATTTGTGACCCAAGATGTGATCTATCCTGGAAAATGTTCCGTGTGCACTTGAGAAGAAAATGTAGTCTGTCGTTTTTGGATGGAATGTCCTATAAATATCAATTAAGTCGAGATGGTCTAATGTGTCATTTAAAGCTTGTGTGTCTTTATTGATTTTCTGTTTGGATGATCTGTCCATTGATGTAAGTGGGGTGTTCAAGTCTCCCACTATAATTGTGTTACTGTCGATGTCCCCTTTTATAGCTGTTAGCATTTGCCTTATGTATTGAGGTGCTCCTATATTGGGGGCATAGATATTTACCATTGTGATATGTTCTTCTTGGATGAATCCCTTGATCATTATGTAGTGCCCTTCCTTGTCTCTTTTAATAGTCTTTACTTTCAAGTCTAATTTGTCTGATATGAGTATTGCTACTCCAGCTTTCTTTTGACTTCCATTTGCATGGAATATCTTTTTCCATCCCTTCACTTTCAGTCTATATGTATCCCTTGGTCTGAAGTGGGTTTCTTGTAGGCAGCATATAGAAGGGTCTTGTTTTTGTATCCATTCAGCCAGTCTGTGTCTTTTGGTTGGAGCATTTAATCCATTTACATTTAAAGTGATTATTGACATGTGTGTTCCAATTACCATTTTCTTAATTGTTTTGGGTTTGTATTTGTAGGTGTTTTCCTTTTCTTGTGTTTCCTACTTAGAGAAGTTCCTTTAGCACTTGTTGTAAGGCTGGTTTGGTGGTGCTGAATTCTCTTAACTTTTGCTTGTCTGGAAAGCTTTTGATTTCTCCCTCAAATCTGAATGAGATTCTTGCTGGGTAAAGTATTCTTGGCTGTAGGTTTTTCTCTTTCAGGACTTTCAGTATATCCTGCATTCCCTTCTGGCCTGCAGGGTTTCTGTAGAAAGGTCAGCTGTTATCCTGATGGGTTTTCCCTTATATGTTGTTTGTTGCTTTTCTCTTGCTGCTTTTAATATTTTTTCTTTGTGTTGAATTGTCGTTAGTTTGATTAATATGTGTCTTGGTGTATTTCTCCTTGGGTTTATTCTGTATGGGACTCTCTGTGCTTCTTGGACTTGGTTCATTATTTCCTTTCCCATGTTGGGGAAGTTTTCCACTAGAACCTCTTCAAATATTTTCACAGACCCTTTCTTGTTTTCTTCTTCTTCTGGGATGCCTATAATTCGAATGTTGGTACGTTTAAGGTTATCACTGAGGTCTCTGAGGCTGTCTTCTAGTCTTTTTATTTTTTTATCTTTTTCCTGCTCTGTGGCGTTTATTTCTTCCATTCTATCTTCCAACTCACTTATTCGTTCTTCTGCCTCAGTCATTCTGCTGGTTAGAGCATCTAGAGTATTTTTAATTTCAGTTATTTTGTTATCCATTGCTGTTTGTTTTTCTGAGTTCTTATGAACTGTTTCTTGTACTTTCTCTAATTTGTTATCGAGATTTTGTATCATTTTTACTATCATTACTCTAAATTCTTTTTCAGGCATTTTTCCTATTTCCTCCTCATTTATTTGGTCTTGTGGGTTTTTTTCCTGCTCCTTTGCCTGCATGGTGTTTCTTTGTTTCCTCATGGTTGTCCAAGCTTTTGGGGTTGCTTGTCCTGGTGATAGAGGTGTTTATAGAAGACTGTCCAAGCCTCAGACTAATGTCCAAGTATTGGATTAGACGAATATTCAGTCTAGGAAACACATACATGTATAAGACACACAATTATTGAATCCGTTAGGACATAAGGCTCTAGAAAGACCTGACAGAACCCCAGTGTGCTATCAGATATTCAAAGAGAAACCCAGCAGAAATTGACAACTGAAACAGAACAAATCAGAGACAAAAGCAAAAGCAAACAAACAACAAATAACACCCTACACATACAAACATCAATCCAGGGAGATTTTGTAAGCTAGGATCAAATATAGAAATGAGCTGGAGTACCACCAGAGAGAATGGAGAGTCTCAGAATGTAATTAGACAACTGTACTAAGAACTAAGATAGAGACAAAAGCCTAATATTAATACCAAGGCAGTGCATCATCTGGAGAATAGAGCAAGGAGTCTGAGCAGACCGATAGTGTTGCTTATAAGTATGTTAAGATAAAATACACTTAAAATGGCTGGAAGAAAGGGGAACAGAAGAGCGTAATGTGGTTGGAAATATGCAAAGAAAAAGAAAGGAATAGAAGTGTATAAAAGAAAGGGATGAAAGGAAAGTATGAAAGATATTTTGTCCGTACTACCAAAAACTTAGCTAGATATAGAAGTATTCTAAAAGGCAAAAAAAAAAAAAAAAAAAAAAAAAAGAGTAAAAAATATCCTTATAAAATTATGTTGTAAAACTTGTAGATCCCTTAGGGCTAAGATCGTATTTAATAAATCAAAAAAAAAAAAAAAAAGAGAAAGGAAAAAAAAAAAAAATCCAGAACTGATCCCCGAATGGACCAGTTCAATAGGTATTGATACTACTATTTCTGTTTCCTTTGTGTCTCAGCTGTAAGTGTCCTTTTCCTTGCCTTGGGTTTTTGTTTTTGCGTTATTCTGTGACCAGCAGAGGTTCCTTTATTGTTCGTCTGTAAGCCTCGGTGTGTGGGGAGGGAGAGGGTGCAATAGTGGCTCCTTCTCCTGGGAGGGAGTGAGCAGTGGCGCACTGTTGCTTCAGTCAGGCTTGGAGGTGCCTGTTGCAGAGGGCGCTGGTGGCTCAGGTGTACACAGAAAGTCTTAGAGTTGGGCCTCTCTCGGGGTTTTTTCTTTTTGATGCTGGTTTTTTTTTTTTTTTTTTCTCTCGGCAGCCTCCCTGCTGCTGGCGTTGCAAGGAGTTTTAATCTAGCCCCGCCCGAGCGCCTGAGGGTGCTTGTTATCCCTGAGCGCCTTATGTGGCCCCGCAGGGCGTCTCTCCGCTGCCTGTTGCAGAGGCGCAGAAAGAGAGAGAGAGGCTATGCGCGCGGCTCCTCCCCCCCGCCCGGGAGCCTGCAGCCTCCAGCCGCCATCATGGCCGGGCAGCTCTCAGGGATCGGCACTCCTCTCCGCGGACCTCCTCCCTCCTGTCCTCTCGGTCTGTCACCCTACCGGCAACAATGTTTCTCCCCCTGAACCAGCTCTCCGGTTCCCACGCTCCCGCTCCTGGACCCTCCGTTCAGCCGCGGATCGATGTCTCGGTCCGGGAACGCTGAGCTGCGCTGCGGACCCTCCGTATGTTTCTCACTCCCTCCCGTCTGCCACAGCTCCGCCGCTTCACCCTCTTTGAGCCCTCGTAGATGCCTCCCTACCGGCTATGTCAGGTTCTCCGCAGCCCTTTCCGGTGTCCGAGGCTGTCTGCTGGTGTTCAGCTGGTTCTCTGTGGGAATGACTGTGTCCTTCCGTGCATTCCCAATGCATCTGTGGAGAGGGATGCACTCCACGTCTCTCTACTTCGCCGCCATCTTTTTCTCTCCCGCCAATGAGTTTTAAATCATCTATGTTGTAGTTCTATAAATTCCACCTGACTTTTTGTATAACTTCTACATTTTTGTTGCAGTTTTGTACTTTTTCCTTTGTGTCAAGAGACCTTATAATTGCTTAAAGCATTTCTATGATGGCTGCTTTACTATCCCATGCCAGTATTGGTGTCAGTTGATTGTCTTTTTGAATTTACATTGTGATTTCCTGGTTCTTGGTATGATGGCTAATTTTGTGTCATATCTTGAATATTTAGCTGTTAGGGTAAGAGACTGCATCCTATTTACATCTTTCATTTTAGCAGGAAGTCACTCTGTTTTTGAGTTTGGCACCCAGATCCTGACCTACTGTGGTGGGCTATGTTTGTTCCAATGACAGTTTTCAAAACTCTCATGATGCTATAAGTCTGCTTGGCTTATTTGGTAACACTCTTGTTCCCACTTTTCCCTGCTGGTGTTTTTGGAGAGTGTGGATGGAGCTTCCCCAAACAGGCTGCTCTGGGTATCTAGTTAGGGGATACTGTGGCCGAAAATAGGAAAAGCTTCACAGGCTGAGTGACTGATGTATCAGGATCCCTCTTCCCAGTGCCTCCTGGCCATCTGGTATCTGTCAGTAGAGGAGAGGAATCTCTTCCTGGGGTGGGGGGTGATTTAAGGTGGGGGAGGGGGGAGGCCCTTGCTGGTGCTGCCTAGATGCCAGGTGTCTTGCGTCTAGGTGGGGAGTCTCAGGTCTGTGAGGATCAAGAACACTTCATGGGACAGGTATTTCTTTGGCAGAATTGCCCTGGCTGGTACCACCCAACTACCTGGTGTCTCTAGGTATGAGGGGAGGGGAGTGTCAGTCCTGTGAGAAAAGAGAGCACTTCCCTTCACCACCTTCTGTTAGCAGAGGTCTTGGTGGTGCTGGGCTCCCCTGATGTTGTCAGCAGGACCCCCATTCCATGCCGGGAGGAATGAGCCTCTTGGGGCTCCTTTTGCTAGTTTGGGATCCAGGAAATACTGGGCCAGTTTCTTCTGTAGGGTGGGGGAATGTAAGAAGCACTGTCACTATGTTGTTACTCTAGTCACAAGGTCCATTCTCCAGGAGGTAGAGCTTAATTCCCCTCAGACCGTGCAAAACTCCGATGCACAGGAAAGAACTCTGGATTCATTTATAATCAGATGGGATGCCCTAATTTGAGTAGGAGTGATACAGTCAGGTTCATATTTGAAGTGATCGCTTTGGCAGCTCAGTGACAGGCCAGGGGAATGAGGATGGACACAAGATTAGGAGCTTATTGGAGCAGAGATGGAGACTGCTGGTTAAGGTTCTGGGTGAGTTGTCTCCCCAGCTTTGTTCTTGACATTCCAAACTGCACAACTTCAGATGTGGGAGACTCAGCAATATCCTCCATCTCCCCAACAGACTATGATTTGCTCCCAGGCCTTTTTACCTGTAGCACACTGTTCTGAGGGTTGAAAGAGAACAAATGTGCATCTCCATGGGCAAGGATCTGACAGTAGCTTCACTTGATTCTATGGTTATGGTCATTCGTTGCAGTTGCAATTTTATAGCTGTGACATTATTTGTTTCATGTCTGCTTTTTACCCTGGACTATATGTTTCATGGAAATAAAGACATTATTTAATTCACCACAGTAACCCCAGTTTTACCACAGTACCTGACACAGAGTAGTTCCTCACATTGTATTGTGTTCAGGTATGTGTATTAGTTGGGGGTGGGGGGAGGGGAACACTGCACAGAGAAAGAGATTGAGTACAATCTGTAAGTGGATAGGAAGATTCTGTCTATCTATCTATCTATCTATCAATCGTGTGTGTGTGTGTGTGAAATTAATCAGAACATTTATTAATCAACATAACAATTATTTTTCCAGAATTAAATATGGACCCGGGCTATGAATTTACTAATAAATGAAGCCAGATATAATTTTCTTGCTGTTTTTATGGCCATAAAATATTGCTTTTGTTAAAGAACACTGAAGCTGTAAACCTAAAGTAAGAACAACTTTTGAAAGGCCCTTCCCTAGTAATTGTTAAAACCCCTGCCAAATGATACGATGCTCTATATTTTATACGTATTATTATAAACCAACTTCCAGGATACCTCAAAGGAAGATTCAGTATTATCAAGATGCCAGTACTGCACAACTTGTGGGTTCAGTCCAATCCAATCAAAATCCCAGGTTATTCTGTGAATATCAACAACCTGGTTCTAAAGTTTGCACAGAGAGGCTAATGGCCCAGAATAGTCCATGAAATCTTGGAGGAGGACTCACACTACTTTACTTCAAGATTTACTCTAAAGCTCTAGTTATCAAGACAGTGTGGAATTTGCAAAAGAACTGACAAGTAGGTAAATGGAACAAAATAGAGAGTGCAGAAACAGACACACCTAGATATAGTCCATTGATCTTTGACAAAGGAGCAAAGACAATACAATGAACAAAGACAGTCTTTTCAACCAATGGTGCAGGAAACAACAGGACATCCACATGCAAAAAAGCAGATATGGACACAGACCTTAGTCCTTCACAAAAGTGAACTCAGAATGGACCATAGACCTGAATGGAAAGTGGAAAACTACAAAAACTCCTAGAAGGTAACATAGGAGAAAACCTAAATGACCTTGGGTATTGTGATGACTTTAGAGACACACCAAAGGCATAGTCCACAGAAGAAATAGTTGATAAGCTGGACTGCATTAACATGAAAATCTTCTCTTCTATAGAAGGAAATGTCTAGAGAATAAGAAGACAAGCCACAGACTGTTAGAAAATATTTGCAAAAGACACATCTCATAAAAGGCCTGGTATCCAAAATAGACAACGAACTCAACAACAAAAAAACCCAAGAAACCTAATTTAAAAATGGGGAAACTGTCTGAACAGACACTGCACCAAAGAAGATGTGCAAGTGGAAAATGAGCATATGAAAAGGTTTTCACCATTCTGTGTCACGAGAGCTGCAAATTAAAGCAACAATGGGATAACACTGCACGTTTGTCAGAATGACCAAAATCCAGACCATTGGTGACATCAAATGCTGGTGAGGATGGGGAGCAATAGGAACTCTTCATTCACTGCTGGTGGGATGCAGAAAGGAACAGCCGCTTTGGAGGAAAGTTTGGCAGGTTTTTACAAAAGTAAGCATAGTCTTACCATACACCCCAGCAATCTCACTTCTTGGTATTGACACCAAGGAGTTGAAAACATATATCTGCACAAAACCCTGCACACAGATGTTTATAGCAGCTTCATTTACAATTGCCCCAACTGGAAGAAACTGAGATGTCCTCTACTAGGTGAATGGTAAATACACTGTGGTACATTCAGACAGTGAACTGTTTTTCAGTCCTAATACTGAATGAACTATCAAGCCATGAGAAAACATGGGGGAATCTTAATAGCATATTACTCAGTGAAAGAAGCCAACCTGAAAGAGCCATATATTGTATACTTCCAACTATATGACATTCTGGAGAAGGTAAAACTGGAGACAGTAGCGCGATCAGGGGTTAACAGGGGTTGGAAGGAGGGAGGGATGAATAGGTGCAGCACAGAAGATGTTCAGGGCAGTGAAACTATTCTGCATGATATTATCATGATAGATACATGTCACTACACAGTTGTCCAAACCCACAGAATGTACCACACCAAGGGTGAACCGTGATGTGAACTGTGGGCTTTGGGTGGTGCTGTGTCAGTGCAGGTTTATCAGCTGTAACAAGCTCAGCACTCTGGCGGGGAGTTAATACTGGGGGAGGCTGTGTGTGTGTGAGAGAGTGCTGTCGGTATACGGGTGCCTTCTTCATTTGCTCTGAATCTTAAACTGCTCTAAAAAGATAGAGACAAAAATATTCAATTACAATTTATTCCCAAGAACATACGGGATACGTTCTCCTTCACCAAAAACGAGAGGCTGACAGTAGGCATGGACATAACTTTTTTATGGATTTCTCCAAATAGAGATCAATTACATACATATAGTTACGGAGGGGAAAACTGTTTTATACTCATTAAAATGTAGATATACTTTGGTTACTAAAAAGCATTGGAAGGTTTATTTCAAAATTAAATAATCAGCAAGAAGATGTAGTTAAAGGACATCCGTGCTATCAGCGTGTCACTGCCCACTCTCCCCACTCAGGTCACTCTCATTTCAGGGCTCCTTCAGCCTGGACACGATGATCTTTAATTCTGTGATCCTATGAGATGACTTGAATCTATAGAGTGACCTCTGCACCCTCCCAACTCTCTGGGGCTTTGGTCCTGAATGATAATGTTACCCAGCACTGTCATTGCTGCATCCTGCATCCCTGTGACCACTGGTTAGACTCCATTGGCTACAAAACTAAGACCAGTGTTACTGAAAAACAACATCACATACTTTATTATACAAGTAGGATGATTTTCACGTTGGTTGTCTATTTCTCTGCCCTGAAATTGTAAAAGGCACTAATGAACATGCCTTCAACGTTATGAACTGTGTCCTATGAAACAGAACTAGTTCATTAAACAAAGCCCCTCCACTGGAGATGATGCCGTGTGTCTATCTGCACAACAAGGGACAGGCGCTCCCTGGGTTGCCCTGAGTCTGATATGAGACTCATGGCCTGAGGACCAGGATGGCAGCAGACATACAAGGCCTGGGAGCCCGCAACAAAAATGTGAAGGAGGGAAAAAAGAAAAGGGAAATTCCCCGGTGGCCCAGTGGTTAGGATTTGGCACTCTCACTGCTGGGGCCAGATTTGATCCCTGGCTGGAGATTTAAGATCACAGGAGCAGCGAGGTGCGGCCAAAAAAAAAAAAAAAAGGAAAGGAGGAATATTACTCACCAGACCCAGATGCATCATTTCCTCCAGTCCCTGCTCTTTTGTGAAAATTCTTTTAAGACAAATACACATTGTTGTCCCCAAATAAATGTAGTGTTGGACCTTCCTCCTAGAAAGTTAGTAGGACAAATGTTTTCCTAGCCATCTGTGTTGGATGAACTTTCATCATTGCAAAGTCACTCAGAAAAGAATTGCTTGTGCCAACACCTCCCCCGGACCAATGTCATCTGGCCCATAATATTGAGGTCCCATCAGCAGGTAAACACATGCTTGAATGTGATTTAATACCGGTGTAACTAAACTTGATGATATTTATTGACTGAAGGAAAATGTAGCTGAGCCACACAGCAGCACTAATAGCCACCCTTGTCTCGTGAGAGCCCGTCACCTCGCAGAAGCCTGTGCACCTCCCTGGGAGAAGCCCTGTGGGGTGCACAGGCCTCAGCTCGGGGGATATCCTGTGCTCCTGCTGGTTTCCCTGAAGCACCGAGCGTCGTGCTCTGCACACAGAAACCGTTTCCACTTACCAGAGGTGTAGGAGAGGGTCATAAACTTGTCAGATGGCTCTTCATTTTCATGATTTGGCTTTTAATTCTCAATATGTTTGTGTTCCCAAGCTTTGAGAGCTTTTCGCTAACTCATGAGGCATGTCTTGAAAATGTCAGGTGACTTTGAAAGGTGACCCTGAAATATAAATACTTCAACCAAGTATGTCCTTAAGGCATTTACCACCGCTGCCCCCCCACCCCGCCAAGGAACTCTCTCTCCTTTGGGATGTCAAAATAGAAATTTCATCATAAAAATAGAGACGTGAAATCCTGCCTAAATATTGGCATTTTCACAGCTAATTCTTAACATATTTTCTGGGTTTTTTGGAAAGAAAGAAGACAAAGAGGTAAGTATTTTTATAGTAAAGGCCAATATTACATAAACAAATACGAGCCAAGCCTAAGTTCCTAAGTTTCCAAATTATATAAAATTTTGTAAGCTTGTATTTTAATTTCTTTTTCCTGGGGATGAGAAATTCTTCAAATGAACTGGTAAACGTTGATACCAAACTTAGTTGAAAATGGAAAGAAACGTGACAAAATCAGATGCCTTTACAGTAACTCAAAGGCCTAACAGCAGCCTTAGGAGGTGAGGGATTTGGATGAGAAAATAAAGCCCTCTCTCACCCCAGCAGCATCTGGAAAGCAGGGGGCTGTAGAATGTGTCCCTCATGTGATGCCCCCACCCCCACAGCCTACAGGAACCTGAGGAAGGTGCAGAGAGATGGGGATGGAGTAAGATTTTAGAGTGTTTGCACGGTCCTGTGAGGGCACCTCCAACAGGGAGCATCTAGGAACCAATCTTGAAAACCTGCCTGTGTCTCTTTGGCATTTGGGGAACCCAGGGCATGACTGTCTGACCATCCTGGAGATGGGGAGGGGTTGGCTGGCAGAAGTGCCAGGAGTAAGTGTGTAACAGGGAAGAACAAATCTGACTGCACTTTAGATCTATTTCTTTTCCTATAACCTTTGTATTCTATTGTTTTTGCTTTGGGATAAGAATGTTGCCTATAGCCTGAAATATACAGGATAGCCATTCTCAAGGTTGTGACCTTTAAGGGTATAACACTTTCCCATTCATGGAGAGATAAAAAGTTGCAGAACAGGGAATAACTCTTGTCTTGGAGGTTTACAGGAACATGGTGACCTGAGCTCTGACTTAGTAGGTGGACCCCTGCCATAACAAAGGATTCTACACCGAGAAGTTGCAACAATCAGCCATACCCCCTCCCCTTTTAGTATAAAAGAAGCATGAATTCTCACTGGAGGAAGATGGTTCTCTAAGACATTAGTCTGCCATCTTCTTGGTCTGCTGAGTTTCTGAATAAAGTCCTTATTCCTTGCCCCAACAGCTCTTCTCCCAATTTATTGGCTTGTCACCCAGTGAGTAGAATGAGCTTAGACTCATAACAAGTGCTCTCTCAGCCTTGGGGCTGAAGGTGTTCCATGCTGACTTAATGTGGCCCAGCTGGAGAGAGTGGCCCTGAGAGGGAAGGAGATGGCAACCACATGAGTACTACCAAATGATGGGGAATGGGGGGCCCCAGGACAAAATGCTGCAAATGTGAGGCCTCACGAAATGACATAAAATGTCCATGAGAAGAAGTCCATTCTGAAGCACTGCCAAGTCCAGGCGGCACCATGGTGGGTTCTTCTCCTGCAGGACAGAAACTTTGCAGTAAAACTCAGTGTGGCATTATGACTCTTATGTCTCGAGCATAATTTTATTGCTGAAATCAAACTTCCTCTTGTTACTGGAGATAACTAGAGGATGCCTGGATTTCACCCAAGAGCTAGGGGCACCAGGACCAAGAAGCTGGTGTGAACAGGTGGAGGGAACAGTTGTTTACAAAGTACCCAGTGAGCCCAGCTTGTTCAAAGTGAAGGAAGCAGAGGCTTTGGGATTGCAGAAAGAGTCCTTGAAAATCACAGTAAATTAGAAGAAACCTATGAAATACTGTGTGCCAAGAAATGATTTGCAAATTATTTGAAGAATATTTGTTTTCTCAGAAAGGATTTTTGATATTTAATACATATAAGGAACTGGCTTTTGTCCTAGAGAATTGTATAGCTTAATTCTGTAAAAAATAACTAATTGTCTGTACTTTAACAAGTAGAAACTAACTTGGAAATGACATGAAAAATTAAAAAGGATATTAGCAAAATGATTCACAAGTAGTCACGAAGTACTTTAACATTGTAACTCACTTCCCCTTCACTGCAACACTATTAACTTTGAGCCCCATTTTCCAAGTCAAGGAAATGAAATTTGGAGGCACTGGGTGACTTGCCCAAGTCAAAAACTGGTGAAAAGCATATGGGCTCACTCCAGGGACCACACAGTGTAAAATAAGTTTACACATTGTATGAAATATTTATTGACATTGGAAATAGGCATGGAAAGTGTCACCAGCATAAAATTATGGCAGGAATAAAAAGGAAAGATAGTGGTCTTGCTTCTGAAGTTGAAGGGCAATATGTGAGCTGAGAGAAGTCTGTTTGGTTGTAATGTTCATTGGAAACAAAGAGCAGAGATTGTGAAACCAGAGGGGGCAGGTAGTGGTGAGTTTCCCTTCTGGGCTTTGAGGAGGAAAGAAGAGCTGCCGATGTCCTTGCAGTGAGTGAGGGTGAGAAACTGGAAAGCACAAAAAAGCTTCAAGTCAGAGAGCTGTGTCACTCAGGTTTGCTGTGAAAGATGAGGGTGTGTGCTGCACCTTCATGCACGGGGTCTGGCATGGCACTATGGTATCACTATCTGCAAGCTATTTTCAGTGGTGCCACTTGCATATCTACAGGAGAGCATGGCTGTGGAGAGCAGAGACCATATCCTTGGGGAAATGGCTCTTCTGGTCCTTGTGCTATGTGGACACCAGCCTAGCCACAGGCTGAGGGAGCTGCCACAGCAAGCCTGCGTAACGGGGCCTTATGTCAGAGGCCCAGTGATAAAGACAGATCCTGTTCCAGGAATGACTATTATTGTGAGAGACCTCAAAGAGGTAGAGGCAGCAGTAAAGCTTCTGGACCTTCCAGATCTTGGCATTCCCTACCATGTCCATGGTGTGAGCATGGCAGAAAATGCACCTGTATATGTGTGGAAACACTGCCAGAACTCGTCCTGTGGGAGTTCGTTATAAACTCAAAGGGTATGAAACTGAAAATAGCATTGTACCCTATCAAGGGAGCTCTTCGGGGTTAACATTGTAGACTGACTAGTTTTTCTTTCTTTTCTGTTTTCTTTCTCTTTTGTTTGCCCACTTGGAAAAGCTTTACAAGTTATCACATGATTGCCACACATTTGTTTTCTAGAATGCCTGCTTCATTATAATCAGTATGAGAATTGTTTTAAATATAAATCAATTTCAAAACCAAATGTGTAATAGATCCTGAATATTGTGGAGACAGGCTTTTATCTATAGATTAAAAATCACATGTTTTCATGTGAAGAATGTCAAAAGAAAGGTCTTTCTTTTGTTATTTTCTCCATTATCTTATTTTTTGGTATCCACTTTGGTTTGGTATGTATAAGTGGTAAAATGTTTATAAGATTTGCTGTAGGTGAATCTTGTTAAAAATGAAATACAGAGGGAAAAAGATGGCGGTGAAGTAGAGGGATGTGGAATGCATCCCTCTCCACAGATGCATTGGGAATGCAACAAAAGACGCAATAATTCCCACAGAGAACCAACTAAACACCAGCAGATAGCCTCGGACACCAGAAAGGACCACAAGGATCCCGACATAACTGGTAGGGAGGCATCTACAACAGCTCAAAGAGGGTGAAACTGTGGAACTGTGGAAGACAGGAGGGAGTGAGAAACATACGGAGGGTCCGGACCGCAGCTTAGTGTTCCCTGAATGAGACATCGATTCACAGCTGAACAGTGGGTCCGGGAGCAGGAGCATGGGAACTGGAGAGCTGGTTCAGGGTGAGAAAAATTGTTGTCAGAAAGGTGACGGACCGAGAGGACAGGAGGGAAGAGGTCCACAGCGAGGAGTGCCTGCCCCTGAGAGCTGCCCGGCCATGATGACAGCTGGATGCTGCAGGCTCATGGGCGGGGGGGGAGGAGCCACAGTCATACCCTCTCTCTCTCTTTCACTGCCTGCAGCAGACAGTGGAGCCACCTAAGTTGCTGAGGGAAAATAGGGACCCTCAGGCCCTCGGGCAGGGCTAGATTAAAAATCCCTTGGAACTCTGGCAGCAGGGAGGATGCTGAGAAAAAAAAAAAAAAAAAAGCCCCGAGAGAGGCCCAACTCTGAGACTTTCTGTTTACACCTAAGCCACCAGCGTCCTTCTGCAACAGGCACCTCCAAGCCCTACTGAAACAACAGTGCGCCACTGCTCAACCGCTCCCAGGGGAAGGAGCAACTATTGTACCCTTCCCCCCCCCCCCACATACCAATGCTTACAGATGAACAATAAAGGAAGCTCTGCTGGTCACAGAATAATACAAAAAACCCAAGGTGAGTAGAAGGACACTTACAGCTGAGACTCTAAGGAAACAGAAATATTACTATCAATTCTATTGAACTGGTCCATTCTGGGATCAGTTCTGGATTTTTTTTTCCTTTATTAATTATGACCTTAGTCCTAAGGGATCTAAAAGTTTTATAAAATATTTTTTAATTCTATTTTTTATTCTATTTTTATTTTCTTGCCTTTTTATATACTTCTGTTTCTAGCTAAGTTTTTGGTAGTATGGACAATATACCTCTCATACCATCCTTTCACCCCTATCTTTTATACATTTCTATTCCTTTCTTTTTATAGGCATATTTCCAATCACACTACACTCTTCTGTTCCACTTTCTTCCATACATGTTTAGTTTATTTTATCTTAACATACTTATAAGCAACACTATCAACCTACGCAGACTCCATGCTCTATTTTCCAGATGATGCACCAACTTGGTATTTAATATAAGGTTTTTGTCTTTATCTTAGTTCTTAGTACAGTTGTCTAATCTCATTTTGAGAATCTCCGTTCTGTCTGGTGGTACTCTAGCTCTTTTTTATATTTGATCCTAGCTTACAAAATCTCCCTGGATTAGTCTTTGTATGTGTAAGGTGTTATTTGTTTGTTTGTTTGTTTTTGCTTTTGTTTCTGTTTTGGTTGTCAATTTCTGTTGGGATTCTCTTTGAATATCTGATAGCATACTGGGGTTCTTCTGTCAGGTCCTTCCAGGGACTGATGTCCTACTGGATTCAGTAATTGTGTGTCTTATACATGTATGTGTTTCCTAGTCTTAGTATTTGTTTAACCCAACACTCAGACATTAGTCTGAGGCTTGGACAGTCTTCTGTAAACACCTCTATTGCAAGGACAAGCAACCCCAAAAGTTTGGAATACCACGAGGAAACAAAGAAACATCATGCAGGCAAAGGAGCAGGAAAAAAACCCACAGGACCAAATAAATGAGGAGGAAATAGGAAAAATGCCTGTAAAAATTCAGAGTGATGATAGTAAAAATGATACAAAATCTCGATAACAAAACAGAGAAAGTACAAGAAACAGTTCATAAGAACTCAGAAAAAGAAACAGCAATGGATAAGAAAATAACTGAAATTAAAAATACTCTAGATGCTATAACCAGCAGAATGACTGAGGCAGAAGAACGAATAAGTGAGTTGGAAGATAGAATGGGGGAAATAAGTGCCACAGAGCAGGAAAAAGAAAAAAGAATAAAAAGAATAGAGGACAGTCTCCAAGACCTCAGTGATAACATTAAGTGTACCAACATTCGAATTATAGGCATCCCAGAAGAAGAAGAACGAAAGAAAGAGTCTGAGAAAATATTTGAAAAAGTTATAGTGGAAAACTTCCCCAACATGGGAAAGGAAATAATCAATCAAGTCCAAGAAGCACAGAGAGTCCCATTCAGAATAAACCCAAGGAGAAATACACTGAGGCACACATTAATGAAACTAACAACAATTAAACACAAAGAAAAAATATTAAAAGCAGCAAGAGAATAGCAACAAATAACATATAAGGGGAAACCCATAAGGATAACAGCTGACCTTTCTACAGAAACCCTGCAGGCCAGAAGGGAATGGCAGGATATACTGAAAGTCCTGAAAGAGAGAAACCTACAGCCAAGAAGACTCTACCCAGCAAGAATCTCATTCAGATTTGAGGGAGAAATCAAAAGCTTTCCAGACAAGCAAAAGTTAAGAGAATTCAGCACCACCAAACCAGCCTTACAACAAGTGCTAAAGGAACTTCTCTAAGTAGGAAACGCAAGAAAAGGAAAACACCGACAAAAACAAACCCAAAACAATTAAGAAAATGGTAATTGGAACACACATGTCAATAATCACCTTAAATGTAAATGGATGATATGCTCCAACAAAAGACACAGGCTGGCTGAATGGATACAAAAACAAGACCCTTCTATATGCTGCCTACAAGAAACCCACTTCAGACCAAGCAACACATATAGACTGAAAGGAAAGGGATGGAAAAAGATATTCCATGCAAATGGAAGCCAAAAGAAAGCTGGCATAGCACTACTCATATCAGACAAATTAGACTTGAAAGTAAAGACTATTACAAGAGACAAGGAAGGACACTACCTAATGATCAAGGGATGCATCCAAGAAGAACATATCACAATGGTAAGTGTCTATGCACCCAACACAGGAGCACCTAAATACATAAGGCAAATGCTAACAGCCATAAAAGGGGAAATCAACAGTAACACAATAACAGTGGGAGACTTGAACACCCCACTTACATCAATGGACAGATAATCCAAACAGAAAATAAATAAGGACACATAAGCTCTAAATGACACATTAGACCATCTCGACTTAATTGATATTTATAGGACATTCCATCCAAAAACGACAGACTACACCTTCTTCTTAAGTGCACACAGAACATTTTCAAGGATAGATCAAATCTTGGGTTGCAAATCAAACCTCAGCAAATTCAAGAAAATTGAAATTATATCAAGCATCTTCTCAGACCACAACACCATGAGACTAGATATCAATGACAGGAAAAAACTGCAAAAAATACAACACATGGAGGCTAAACAATTCACTATTAAACAACCAAGAAATCATTAAAGAAATCAAGGAGGAAATCAAAAAATATCTAGAAACAAACGACAATGAAAACACAACAACCCAAAACCTATGGCATGCAGCAAAAGCAGTTCTAAGAGGGAAGTTTATAGCAATACAGTCCTACCTTAAGAAATGAGAAAAATGTCGAGAAAACAACCTAACCTTACACCTAAAACAATTAGAAAAAGAAGAATAAAGAAACCCCAAAGTGAGCAGAAGGAAAGAAATCATAAAGATCAGAGCAGAAATAAATGAAAAAGAAAGGAAGGAAGCAATAGCAAAAATTAATAAAACTAAAAACTGGTTCTTTGAGAAGATCAACAAAATTGATAAACCATTAGCCAGCCTTATCAAGAAAAAAAGAAGATGCAAATCAACAGAATTAGAAATGAAAAAGGAGAAGTAACAACAGACACTGCAGAAATACAAAAGATCATGAGAGACTACTACAAGCAACTATATGCCAATCAATTGGATAACCTGGAAGAAATGGATACATTCTTAGAAAAATACAATCTTCCAACACTGAACCAGGAAGAAATAGAAAATGTGAACAGACCAATGACAAGTACGGAAATTGAGGCAGTGATTAACAATCTCTCAACAAACAAATGCCCAGGGCCAGATGGATTCATGGGCAAATTCTATCAAACATTTCAAGAAGAGCTAACACCTACCCTTCTCAAACTCTTGCAAAATATAGCAGAAGGAGGAACACTCCCAAACTCATTCCACGAGGCCACCATCACCCTCATACCTAAACCAGGCAAAGATGTCACAAAAAAAAAAAGAAAATTACAGACCAATACCACTGATGAATATAGATGCAAAATTCCTCAACAAAATACTAGCTAACGGAATCGAACAGCATGTTAAAAAAATCATACACCATGATCAAGTGGGGTTTATCCCTGGGATGCAAGCATTCTTCAATATACACAAATCAATCAACGTGATACATCATATCAACAAATTGAAGGATAAAAACCATATGATCATCTCAAAAGATGCAGAAAAAGCTTTTGACAATATTCAACACCATTTATGATAAAAACTCTCCAGAAAATGGGCATAGAAGGAAATTACCTCAACACAATAACAGCCATATATGAGAAACCAGAAGACAACATCATTCTAAATGGGGAAAAACTGAAAGAATTCCCTCTAAGAACAGGAACAAGACAAGGGTGTCCACTCTCACCATTATTATTCAACATAGTTTTGGAAGTTTTAGCCACAGCAATCAGAGAAGAAAAAGAAATAAAAGGAATCCAAATTGGAAAAGAAGTAAAATTGTCACTCTTCACAGATGACATGAAATTATATATAGAAAACCCTAAAGACTACCAGAAAACTGCTAGCACTAATTGATGAGTTTAATAAAGTAGCAGGAGAGAAAATTAATGCCCAGAAATCTCTTGCATTCCTATACACTAACAACAGAAGAGCAGAAAGAGAAATTAAGGAAACTCTCCCATTCACCATTGCAACAAAAAGAATAAAATACCTAGGAATAAACCTGCCTAAAGAGGTAAAAAATGTTTATGCAGAAAACTTTAAGACACTGATGGAAGAAATCAAAGATGACACAAACAGATGGAGGGACATACCATGTTCCTGGATTGGAAGAATCAACATCGTGAAAATGAGTGTACTACCCAAAGCAATTTACAGATTCAATGCAATCCTGATCAAATTACCAATGGCATTTTTCAGAACTAGAGCAGGAAATCTTACGATTTGTATGGAAATGCAGAAGACCCCAAATAGCCAAAGCAATCTTGAGAAGGAAGAATGGAGTTGGTGGAATCAGGCTTCCTGACTTCAAACTATACTACAAGGCCATAGTGATCAAGACAGTATGGTACTGGCACAAAAATAGAAAGGAAGATCAATGGAATAGAATAGAGAACTCAGAAGTAAGCCCAAACACATATGGGCACCTTACCTTTGACAAAGGAGGCACGAATATACAATGGAAAAAAGACAGCCTCTTCAATAAGTGGTACTGGGAAAGTTGGACAGCTACGTGTAAAAGAATGCAATTAGAACACTTCCTAACACCATACACAAAAGTAAACTCCAAATGGATTAAAGACCTACATGTAAGGCCAGACACTATCAAACTCCTAGAGGAAAACATAGGCAGAACACTCTATGACATCCATCAAAGCAAGATCCTTTGTGACCCACCTCCTAGAATCATGGAAATCAAATCAAGAATAAACAAATGGGACCTCATGAAACTTAAAAGCTTTTGCACAGTGAAAGAAACCATAAACAAGACTAGAAGGCAACCCTCAGAATGGGAGAAAATAGTTGCCATCGAAGCAACGGCCAAAGATTAACCTCCAAAATATACAAGCAGCTCATGAAGCTTCATACCAAAAAAGCAAATAACCCAATCAACGAATGGGCAGAAGACCTAAATAGACATTTCTCCAAGGAAGACATACATATGGCCAACAAACACATGAAAAGATGCTCAGCATCACTAATTATCAGAGAAATGCAAGTCAAAGCCACAATGAGGTATCACCTCACACCGATCAGAATGGCCACCATCACAAAATCTGGAAAAAGCAAATGTTGGAGAGGATGTGGAGAAAGGGATCTCTCCTGCACTGTTGGTGGGAATGTAAGTTGGTACAGCCACTATGGAAAACAGTTTGGAGGTTCCTTAATAAAATAAAAATAGAACTACCATATGATCCAGTAATCCCACTACTGGGCATATACCCAAAGTAAACCATAATCCGAAAAGGAACATTTCCCATAATGTTTACTGCAGCACTATTTACAATAGCCAGGACATGGAAGCAACCTAAATGCCCATCATCAAATGAATGGATAAAGAAGATGTGGCGTATATATACAATGGAATATTACTCAGCTATAAAAAGGGATGAGATGGAGCTATATGTAATGAGGTTGATAGACCTAGGGTCTGTCATACAGAGTGAGGTAAGTCAGAAAGAGAAGGACAAATATTGTATGCTAACTCATATATATGGAATCTAAAAATGGTACTGATGAACTCAGTGACAAGACAAGAACAAGGACGCAGATGCAGAGAATGGACTGGAGAACTTGAGGTTTTGGGGTGCGGGAGGTGAAGAGGAAGCTGAGACGAAGCAAGAGAGTAGCACAGACATATATATACTACCAACTGTAAAGTAGATAGCCATTGGGAAGTTGCTGTATAATAAAGGGAGTTCTACTCGAGGATGGATGATGCCTTAGAGGACTGGGTCAGGGAGTGTGAGGGGAGTCGAGGGAGGTAGGGAATACAGGGATATGTGTATAAAAACAGTTGATTGAACTTGGTGTACCTCAAAAAAATAATAAATAAAAAAATAAATAAAAAATGAAATAAAATACTGGTGACTATAAAGTCTGGGAATCCTGACAATGTTTTAAAAATAGGTGGAATCTCCTTGATAGTTTCATCTAATGCAATCATGCACATTTATGCCATGGAAATTGGACGCACATATCATCTGAGGCAACATATGACAGATGCACGTGCAATTACCGGGGGAATGCTGCTGTACTGCACATTGTTTATTGCAGTTTTGCACAGTTTATTGAACAATGAATTGCTCATGAGGGACAATCACATTCACATGTCATCACAATAAACTATCATGGACATTTGTCTATGTTTTCAGTTTTTAAGTTTGTTCAACTGAAATTCAAAGGACTGAATAACAATCAGTCTAATACTGTTAAGATAGTCAACTTGAAAAGGAAATAATACACTTTGTAAATACTTCCCATGTGGAATTTTTCCTGATTGGTCCCATTTTGTTATGATCATGAAACGTACCTGCATAGCTTTCACTACAAACAAATACCCCCCAATAGAACACTATAGGGCACCCATGACCACATTCCATCATGGTGTCATTCAGTGGTAATTGCAAGGAAGATTGTAAGGAATTAAGGTAGAAACTTAGTTATAACGTTGTAAATCATGGAGAATACAGGAAGGGGATGTTTTTTGTTGTTGAAATAAATAGGCCAAAAGAGCCCTCATGTCTTCTCTGCTTCTCTTAGAGGAAGGATCATGATACTGTTATCCTAATGGATAATCTGACTTAACCAATGATAAACAGTTGACAGCCATCATTAAAGTAGCTTTTAACAAGGCAAGGAAAACTAGTTGTTATGAGCAATGAGAAATACGCATGTAGTATCAGGAAAGCTCCCCTTTGGAAAGGGCAGATTCTACAATGTGAGGAGTATGATGGTGAATGTACACTTTGTGTATGTTAATGTGCACTTTGATCAAGGAATCTTCCTAAATAGCTCATCACTTTAAGCTATGTTACCTAGACATTAAGATTTTGACATATCATGGAAATATGTATAATACCATTTGAGGGCCTTACCACAGAGGACAAAAAAGGAATATTTCCAGATATATGATTCATTTGAAACATCTTCACATACTTTAAGCCTGTTTCATTTAAAAACAAAGCAAAACCCACACATCTGACCCAAGCTGTGATGTGCAATACAATGTGTCAGTTGCACAGCCCCCTGGGAGGTGGGTGAGACCCAACATGACTTTTTGCTGGTTTATTTTATTCCTAGAGCCCATTTGCTGCCGGCCTTTACCTTGTTTCCAAAGTAAAGAAAAATACCATCTTGAGGTCAGATAGTTTCCCCAAGGAAATAAAAACAGTATAATATTGACACCTTCTGACTGGAAGAGGACTAAAATGGCACAAATAAGATATATTCTCCCATTAGAGGTTGGCAGCATTTTACTCATATTTAAAGTTTGTATTCTCTAAGGCCTGGGTCAGAGCTCAAGCTAATGAAGACCTGGGGAGGAAAGACCTTTTCAGGTCTGCACTTGGAATGCTGTAATTCTTCGGTTCAGAGGCAAGGGTTAGAAAAGGACAAAGTTTCATGAGCACTTCTCCAAACAAAGAACCCCGTTTGGGGCAAAGCTGACAATGTCTGGGGGCCTTGGAGTTCTGGGGCATCAGGGAACGGTCACTGGTCCTTCTCTTGTGTAGCCAGTGTGTTAAGTGACATCAGACCTACCATGAAGGACCTATCAATGGGTGTTTACTCATAACCTACAGAATGCCTGTGACGTCTCTGCGGGTGGTCACAGGGAGAGGTCTCCGTGGGATGATCTAGAGGTCTCTGGGTGAGATGACTCAGTGTGTGTGTGAGGAGATGCCTGTGTGGGTTGAGTGTGAGTATGTGGGGGGTCCCTGGGTGGGGTCAGAGTGTGGATCTGTCAGAGGGTCTCTGTGGGGTGAGTGTGGGTCTGTAGGAGGTCCCCCTGTGGGGTCACGGTGACACACTCAGAGATCACTGTGTGGATTCCCTGTGGGTCTGCAGAAGGCAGCTGGGTAAGTTCAGTGTGTGTCTGTCAGAGGTTGTGTGTGGGGTCACTGTGTTTATGTCTGTTATCCTGTCTAGGGTCGGTGTGGGTCAGTGGGTGGTCCCTGTGTGGGTAAGAGAGGGTGTGAGGATCATCTCTGTGTGGGGTCAGTGTTGGGTGGTGAGAGGTCCATGTGGGGGTTAAGTGTGGGTCTATCACAGTTTCTATGTGGGGTCAATGTGGGTCTGTGGGAGGTTGCCGGGGGGGGGGTCAGTGTGGGCCCCTGTGTGAGGACTCAGTGGGGGGCCCTCCATTGATGGCCTTACTGCCCCTCATGGCAGGAGAAGAGCAAAGGGACTTGCCCCTTGCTGTTCCTTGCTGTTCTGTCAGGTCCCTTCTCTGTCACTTCCCCTGACAGATACCATAGGGGTCCAGCTCCCCCCACCCCAGTCCTCCCCTCTTGGTGCCCCTGAGAGGACCAGGCAGCAGCCAGGCTTAGGGTTTCTGCTCTGTGCTAGCCTCTACTGAGCTCTGGAGGGCGCTCTGTGCCCTGGGTCCCACCCCTCCCAGGGGCCCTGGCTGTGCCCCCACTGCTGTGCCCACCCTGGAGGATGGGGCCCAGAGAGGGGACCTGGCTCCAGGGAGAAACTGCGGCAGGAGCAGACCTCTGTCCAGTGCCCCCCCAAACCCAGGTCCTGGTCCTCCATGTTTGGGTCCTGACAGGCATGGGGGCAGGGCCATTAATGCTGCCCCTGGATCAGGGCCGCTCCTGGAGCAGGACTCTCCCCCTCGGGACTGACTGGTGCACAGAGGCCCGCATCTCTCTAGAGAATTGCTCCTATCTACCCACTTTCCCATGTGGACGGGGCCATGGAGGAAAGCTGACAGCACCCTCATTCCCTACAGGTCACTTCCCGGCCTCTGGGTGACACAGCCTGTCTGCTGGCCTCTTTCCTCGCTGGGCTCTGGGGTGAGCAACGCTGCTAGCAGGTGAGATGTGCTATGACCCCAGCACAGTCCCTGGGCCTGTAATGTCCCACCTGTCCCCTGGGATCTCCAGATAGCCTCCACCTGTCTGGGCTCTGGGAGCTGGAGTGGGGGAGACTCTGGGGTGGAGCCACCAGGCCCGAACTTCTTTCCTCTGAGCCTGTAGATGGTGGTGGGACCCCAGGGGCTTCTTGGTCACTGCACCACTTATGGGCACCCCTGCCACTTGCCTTCTTCCCCTGCATCCCACCCTAGGGGCACATGTCAGACAGTGAGGTGACTGCACACACAGCCACGCCCCTGCTCAGCCCCCAGGCGGGAAGTGGGTGCTGTGAACAGCGCTGTCTTCTCCTCCGGAGTAGGGATAGACCGGCCCTTGGGGGCCTGTATACTCCCCACCTCACACCCTCAGCGCTGGGACTGCATGGTCCTCAGCCTCCCCACTGCTCCAGGGAGAGAGAGGCAGAGGGAGGGTGACATTCCCGGCCCATCTCAATCCCAGCTCCATGGGGAGAGGAGGGGCTTTCAGGGCAGACATCAGCTATCCCCACTGAGACATAGGGGCAGGCTTTCTCCCACCATTGGACTTGGGGTCAGCACTGCCCCCAAACTCCCCTCCTTGTTCTGACAGATGAACTTGTCTCTGACACTTTCTGGAGCCTGAGGGCAATGTCAGCCTCTGCAAAGCCCTCCCCTAGCAGCCACACAAGTTCAAGGTAGAGAGAGCGCAGGAAAGGACTGAGCCAGATCCTGAGAGGGGAGGTCATTAGGGTTAGTTCACCTTGACACATCCTGAATGCTGTTACTTGTTTTTGTAGTGCTGCTATGATAGATACTTAAGGTACAGTTAGGGAATTGGCGTGAGGCTTAGTATTCCATGCTGGGCTCAAATTCCCTCCCATCCCACCTGGAAGCCAAAGCAGGCACCTGGGAAGAGTGGACCCTGATCCCATCCCCTCCCCCCAGCGGGGAACAGACGGAGGTCACCATGTCTCATGAGAAAGAACATGTATTTCAGGAAACAATAAAGATTGTGCTGGGAAGAACCCATTAGCACAGAGAGGATGTGCTAACATGAGAGAACAAAGCCTTTTTCTGCACGGTATGCATTTTTTTTGGAGAAGCATTTTCCTACCAGGAAAGCTGTGACAGGCATGTTCTGTTTGAGCAGAAGAGGTGTATTTGTCAAGGATACAGTGCCCTGGACAGTACATGGGATGGCCTGGGACACGTGCCGCTCTTGCTCCATGCTGGCAGGCCCTCCCACGGGGGGGACCTGGCTCCCTGGGTGGGAAGGCCCACTTGCTCTCCCTGGGACGGATCCACTCCCTCTTTTGAGGACAGCTGTGGCCCATGGGGGTAGCTTGGTGTTCATGGGCTGTATCTCTCATCACTCTCCTTTGCTCTTGCCAGGAGAGAAGCCTATGGTAGCAGGAGTGTGGACCTAATGGGTCCCAGAGTTCCCCTTTGCACCAATGTAACTGGGAGGCATGAAGTCCATGGTGAAGTGCCACCGTCTCCCCTGCCATCCGTCCAACAGCTGTCATGAGAGCCTGGGCCTCAGCAGCCCTGCTGTCCTTAGACAACCTGCTTTTGATGGGTGCCTGGCTCTGGGCAGCGGCTGCTGCAGGCTTGCCCTTTTGCAGGGGTGCATCTGGTCCTTTGCCTTGATTGGGGAACATCCACTGCAGAAGGTGCTTAATCCTTTGTCTGAAGTGGCTTTCTGAAGGAACCTGGCCGTTCTTCATGATTAACTGGTGGAAGTTGCTTCCTAGGGACTCTGCGGATTCCTTTTTCTGGCCAGGGTGGATCATCCCATGGGCCTGGTAGGCCCTTCGTTCTGCCAACCCCTTTTCTGCGCCGTCCTAGTTTGGGCTTCCTCTAATTCTCTATCCCATTAATGGGGGCAGATTTCCTGCTCTGGTTTTTATATTGGGGCTGCTGTCTCAGGTCCTCCTGCTGCCTCTGGCTGCTCTCTCCACTGGTTGTAAGAGCAGAGACTATCTGGGAAATGGACATGTCTTCACTGGAGCAGGTCTGGGAACAGGACCAAGTTTCCTGAGAAGCCAAGATGTCTGTGGCAGTGAATATGTTTGAGCACCAGTCTTTGAGAACCATGTCTGTGGCACAGTTGTGAAGCAGCATGCTGGTGGCCCAGCCTGGGGCTTGTTTCTGCTGGTCTGTGAACCCTTGGACCTCAAGTTTATGAAACTGTGCCTCAGAGTATAAATTCTCTGGATTTGAGCCAAAAATCTTTATATTTGACGAGAGGCTTTTATTGGCCCTTGGAGATCGTGAGCTCCTCAAATCCTTAATGATTTGGGATTTGATGAGTGTACTCAGTCCAAAGGTGACTTTCGAAGCAGGGTCCCCCTCCATGGAGGGCCTCTTGGGCCCTGGCAGATGGGGATCCTGCATCGAGATCCACCACAGTCACGCTAGAGCAAGAGTCTGGGGAGGCCTGTCCCCCAGCCTCCTCCTGTGGCTCCTTCCTGGCCATTGCTGCACGTGGACTGGTCTCCAGGCTGCCTTTGTCAGCCCCCACAACAAACCCATCATGCCAGATTCTGCCCACAAAGTTGTAGGAGGGGGTCTGAGATAGTGGCTTGTCCTCCTGTTGAGTCACAGGGGCCTCTGAGGGTTTATGGACGTTGCCAGGAGGAGGTCCTCCGAGGCCCACCTGGGTTTCCTCACTTGCCTGTGAGGGGACAGGGAAGGGACTCTCCAGGGGGGGAACTGCCTCTATTGTTATCACTTTCTCTCCCAGTTGGGGCTGAGGAGGTTTTTCTAAGTCCTCAGTTAACCGGGCTGTTGAGTGGTCCACAGATTCCAGCGTGGCCCCTGGAAGGGGTATGGGGTGAGCCTTTTCCAACTTCAAGGTACATATGAACTTGAGGACCTTGAGGGTTAGGCTCCACCTGTGCCTCACCCAAACTTTACAATATGTGCTTCCAGCTCCTGTTGCATATAAGGACTGAGGACAAGAGACCCGTGGGAGGTGTCCATGGAGGCTCCGCCATCCTGAGAGGACTCTTCTGTTTGCTTATGAGCATGTGACTCTCCAAGAAAGTCTAAGACATGGGAGGCAGCAAGCCCCGGATGGTGGACATGCATACGGATCTGACTCTCCTGGGTCTGCTCTGCCTTCCTGCCCACAGGGACTCCCGAGCCTTCTTCTGGAGGCTTCCTACCTGGGCCCAATTCTCTTTCTGACTCAGGCTTCACTCTTGGAACCTTTTCTGGGGGGCTGGCTGAGGCCATGTACAGATCTTTTAGGATCCTGCCCACACTCTGCCCTACAGCCTGGCTCAGGTCTTTCCCTCCCAGGATCCTTGCTGGGCACCTGGCCCCCATCTTCTGTGCATCCTGGCTGCTTTTGCCTGTACCTGCCAAGGGCCTTGAGGGCTCCTTTTTGTCCTGTGCCTGACAAGGCTTTGGGAATTCATCCTGAGGCTGCATCAGTGTCTGAGATGCTTGAATTCTGTGAGGCAGGCCACTTTGTTGCTGCATGAACCTTTTTGAAGTGTGGTGCTCCAATTTCTCCCGAACCTCAGGGCTGATCAAATCCCCAGGAAGGACGGAGACAGAGTTCTGGGCCTGGGAAGACTTGCTGTTCTGGGGAAGGTTGGGAGTGATTTGGCTAAAGATTTCCTGAGATCTTTTCACCATAGAAGCTAAAGTTCTCCCACTTTCTATTTTCTTTTTCAAGAAGTGATTTTCCAGATCATGAAATGTTTTGGGGAAGCAAGATTGTGCCTTATTTTGAACGGTAGGGCAAGATATGTCATGGGACCCAATCTGAGGTTGAGACAAAAATGGACGGATTGGGAAACAGAGTGTGAGATGGGCAGTGGTCTCCAACTGAGCCACAGGTGTGAGCTGACACTGAGGCATGGTTGGCATCAAGGGTTGGGGTCGGGCCTTGGTTTCCATGTGAGCCTGAGGTGGTGGTTGACATTGGGGAATTGTTGGAGTCAAGGATTGAGATGGAGCCTGAGCACCAGGGTGGTTCAAGGGCTGAGCCAATGACAGTCGTGATGTTACTTTATCTTGAAAATGGAATGGTACTGCATTAGTGTCTTCATTGAAAGCAACAGAGCGTAACTCTAGAGGGGAACCAGCTACCGTGGCTGTAGCCACCAGAGACTCGCTGTGCAGAAAGGGGAGACCCCAGAAGAGCTGCATGCATGTCTTCTGTAGATGGTCCCCCAAAGTGTCAGGGTATGGGGGCTTCCTGGGACCAAGCAGCTGTTCTGGTTTGCTGTTTATGCTCCAGAAGTGTTGATGACCCAAGGTGTCCTGCTTGTCACCCAGAGATTTGATGCTCTTCCCCAAAGAATTAAGGTGGTAGCCTGACTCCTCCTTTTCCTTCTCCTTCCAAAGCTTCAGTTCTACCCTCTTGGTGATGAGTATCTCCAGCAGCTTGTGCACCTCTGGGTTGGCAAAAGAGAGGCTACCAGGCTCTCCCTGCCTGTTTGTGGGGTCTCTCAAAAACGAGGCCTCTGGTGGGTGGTGGAGAAGGTGCTCTTGCCAGGACTCGAAGTGTGTCAAGGTGGCAGGGCTCCAGGATTTTGCAGCCACCTGCCCCCGAGATGGGGCTGAAGTTGGACAGCTTGAATGGACAAGGCCTGAGATGGCCGGTCTTGGAGGGGAGCGTGGAGATGAGGTGGGTGGGATGGTGCCCAGGGGGAGTGTCGTGGAGTCACCCTGAGTGAGGCTCAGCATGGAGCCTGGTGGGGGTGGGGCAGAGGAGGCTGTGAGAGGTGGAGGGCAGGGCCCTGCATCTGGGGGGCATGGCGGGGAAGGGGAAAGAGCCAGTGGGCGGGGTGAAAGGCCATCCAGGGGAAGGAAAGACTCAGGTGGATGAGAGGTTCTCAGGGATAAGTGTTTATGACCAGAACCTGAGGAGGTCACTGAGCCTAGAGAAAGAGTGGAGGCCCGAGGTAGAGGCCACTCAGTCAGAGGAGCTGTCTCTCCCCTGCATGGCTGGTGGGCTGCAGTGGCCGCTGCTTTGCACACCTTGCTGGGATTCTTGACAGGAGAGCTGTTGAAAGCGGCCCTTGTCCGGGAGCCTCCCCATGTGGCTGCAGGAGACACGAGGCACAAGCTGCAGCCAGGAGGGCTGGGCCGGCCAGGCAGGGGTGGACACCTTCAGCCCACCGCCCTCCAGGGCCCCCATGCTGACTTCACAGTGCTCCTGCGGTCCCTATCCCCAGGGCTTTAGCCATACCCTGCCCCCAGGGCTCCCCTCCCAGCTCAGCCCCAGGCTGCCTGCAGCCCTGGGTGACATCATAGGCTCTGGGAGGAAGAAGAACCCAGGAGAGGAGGAGAAGATTCTTTACCTTTGCAGAAGTGCCATGAGATCCAGAAGCTCCTCAAACTCCTCCAGCTCCTCCAGGCAATCTCTGCAAGCTGGAAATCAGCAGACTGGGTCATGGTGGGGAAGGCAGGCGCCTAGGGGTCTTAACAGGAGGCTGAGTGCAGGGTCCCTTTAGGGGACACCATTGGGAGTTTGGAGGCCAAGCACCAGCTTCCAGGTCCATATGGTCCCTGACAGTGATGGCCAAGCTCATGAAAGGGTTTCTCATTTACAAAGTGCTTCCTTATCCATTACCCCTTGCTGCGCTCACAACCTCACTGTGGGAGAGAGTGGGCAGGGCTCACCTCACGGAGGTATCTCGGTAAAGCTACGCAACTTGTCCGTGGTCAGACCTGGAGGTCCCACCTCCCAGTCCAGAAGCTTTGGGTCCATTGCAGCCCACATGCCTCTGCTGGGCCTCACCCTTTTCCAGGCCCCTCGTGGCTTCACTCTGCACCTGAAATCTGGGATGTATCTGGGTTCTGCTCTCCTTCCCAGGAGCCTCCCTGGGGTTCTGTTTCCTGAGGGACAGGCCCTGCCACTGGAGCCCATAGAGCTGGGCCCTCAGGGCCGGGAGAGGTGGGCACATGCTCGGGGCACACAGGGCTGAACCGCAGAACTTCCCTTTCAAAGATCCATTTTTCTTTCTGTGCCTGCTTCTCACCCTCAGCTCAATTTGATGCTGCGAGAGAGAAAAAAATGAGGACCTGGGACCCTATTCTCACTGTGCCCTGTCTAAAGAAGCATCAGACACTCTGTCCATATATAGTATGACTTTCTACATTTAACTAATAGAGTTCCATATTTTTTGTTTCCTTTCACTCATTTTTAAAGCAGATAAAAATATTGTCTGTTTTCCTCTTTGAAGAACATAAAGAAGGATTTTCAAAGTGAGATTCACCCTGGATTTCTTTCATCACTGTTCATCTGCTCAAGAAGCACACATTCTCAGACCTATGGGCTCATCTCATTACCAAAACAACAGTTCGTGTACCCATCGCCCAGTGAGGCCCAACAATACCAGAACATTGCAGTTCGGAACAGAGAAAGTTTTACTACAGTGCCGTGCAAGGTGGGTGGCTCATGCCTGAAAAACCCCAAACTCCCTGAAAGCTTTCAGCAAAGCCTACTTACAAGAAAAGTGAGGGAGGGATGTGGTTAGTGGTTGCAGACTTCTTGGTGTCAGATCCTTTGTTGTTAAACTCAGGTCATGGTCAGGTAAGATGTTCCTATAAATCTCCAACAGACAAATGGTATTCTCTGTTCTGACAAGAAAGGGCAAGGTCCCAAGGCACAACTCTCAGCCTCCAAGGTCCAGGTCCTGGCTGGAGAGGCAGATCTCAGTTGGCAGCTCCCTCAGGGCCAGGTCCCCACAACCTACCCCCTGTCACTGCTGAGGGAGCTGGGTACCCAGGACCCAACTGTCCCTCAGGTTCCTCAGGCCATCCAAATGGCGGGGTCAGATCCTGCAGCTTGGGTGCCAGGCAGACAGCCGCTGCCATCAGGTCACAGAGGCGGGGAGAGGGGAGAGGTTCCCTGTCGCCTCCAGGCCTGGGCCTGGCCAGGGGGTGGCTTTGGCAAGGGCTCTAGAACCATGCTGGACACAACACCCAGCCTGTTTGCTGGGCAGCCCAGCTCACCTCGCAGGTGGCCGGGTGAGCTATAGGGCCCGGGTGGAGCAGGCCGCGGTCTCCTCTTACCTCGCTCTCCCCCTGAAGACCACCTCCCTGGGGACCATTGGCTGAATCTGCCAAGTAACAGCTGTTCATTGAGAGTTGCTTGCTGGGGGAGGGGCCCACTATGGCACTGAGCAGTGGCTGAGCAGGACCTCTAACAAGCTCTAACCCTCCTGCATTAATAGTCTCCCAGCAACCATTGCCTGGTACCTGGGTGCAGGGGAACAGGGAGCAGCAATGGCCAGGGCTAAGGGCTGCCCATGCAGTGCTCTGTTACAATGTGAGCTCCATCAGGTCGGTCTCTGCTTCTGGAAGCCAGGGCCCCCCTCCAGCCCCCGCACGAGGCTCTCAGGGCCTCAGCACTGCCAGCAGATCAGCCCTCATCCGAGACTGTTGTTCATGGCTGGTGACCCAGTGCTCAGGGGCCTGTCCTCTGGCTGAGATTGAACTCAGTGTCCAGTCCTGGGCCTCTGGTCACTGAGTTTGGGACTTGCCCTGGAGTCCTCGGCCACACCTGGACAAATGGTCTGAGATTTTTGGATGGAAATCCTAGTGTTTCCTCTGTCCCTGCCCAGGCTGGCTTGTCCATAGAGGGGAGATGTTCTGTTCTTTCTTGACAATAGGTGTCCTATTCTTTCCCATCTCAGGAGTCTCTCTAGTTGATTCAGAGAAGTGGAAATAATAATAGAAAAGAAGAGGGAGTCATGTGCTCGTGGTCCTGGGACAAATGTTCCTAACCTTCCTGATGTTTCCATGTTTCCTAGGAGGTGGTAGGGAGGTAGGGAGGGAAGGTAGGGAAGTAACAGGAAAAAGAGCCCCAGTCCACACAGCAAGGCAAGGATGATGTCAGTTGCCCAAGAAGTGGAACTAGAGTTCAGCCAAGTATCAAAAGTGCTTTTCAGGGAAAAGAGAAGATTCTCCATCCTGTGAATCACACTGCTGCTCTCAGGCAACTGAGCACAGCGTGTGTACTTGGGGACTAAAGTCCTAGGCCCACCTCACAGAGCTGTGGTCTGGTCACAAAGGGCTCCTGAGGGTGGGGAGGGAGTATTAGAGGAGAAGCCTGGACCCTGGCCCCTCCCCAACCTTCCAGCCCCACAGCTCCATTCATCTACCTTCTCTGAGCCTTCCCCAACTACCTCCTCATCCTGCTAGACATAGACTTAGTTAAGCTTTGATTCATTCCACCTGGAACTCAGATAATACTTGGTTCCTTTGAGATTTCTACTTGAACCCCATCAATACCTTTTACAATTCTGGAGTTGTCCCTGGAATTTCAGTGAATCCCAGGAATTTGTATTCACAGGATGCCCTTGTCTGTAGCTCTAAGGTTTACACAAAGTGTGTTTCTGCATTGCATTAGCCCAGACACAGAATTTAAACTTCTCGCATACTTCTTTAGCTATGTGAGTTTCAAAATATTTAAGAAATTAAAAAAATTAAGTTTCACTCTATTCAACTGCAGGGACTTAAACATTAAATCAATAGTTATTCAAATTTTTCAAAGCTATGAAATATAAATCATATTGAAATAGTGAAACCTCCAGAGTAAATTTTTCATGTTTGCAGCATCCTTGCTTCTGAAATCAATAAACTGGACAAAAACTTTTGGAACATTCTGTACAGATAAACACATCTTTTAACAAATGATTCCAGCATTTTCAAATCTAGGAAGCAAGTTTTTTGTTTTTGTTTTTGTTTTTTCAGTTCAGAAGTCTTCCTTCAGTAATTGCTGTAAGTTGGACTTCTAGCAGCCAATTCTCCCGGTCTTTGTTTATCTGGGAATATTTTTATTTTGCTTTCTTTTTTGGAGGATAGGATTTCTAGACATTGAATCCTTGATTGACAGTTTTATTTCTTTCAGCTCTCTGAATATGTCACCTCACAGCCTTCCCTCTACTGTTTCTGATTGGAAGTCAGTGACTAATCTTACTGTGGTCCCCTCATACATGGAGAAAGTTTCTCTCTTGCCATTTTCAAGATTTTTCCTTGGATTTTCCACACTTTGACTCTGATGTGTCTTAAAGTGGATCTGCTTGCTTTCATTTTACTAGAGGTATTCACTAAATCTGTAATGTTTCCCATCAAATTTGGTAAGTTTTCAGCCATTATGCCTACAGTTATTTTTTTTTTTCCTCTCCTTTCTCTCCCTTGTTTCTGAGACTCACTCCACACATGCTGTTGTACTTAATGGGGGCCATAACTCACACTCCTCCAAATCTTTTCTCTTTGTTTTTACATTAAAATCTATTAATCCACCTTCAAGTTTACGGATTCTTCCTTCTTCCATCTCAAATATACTGTTGAACCCCTCTAACCAATTTTTCATTTTCTTTATTGTAGTGTTCAATTTCAGAATTTATATTTGCGTTCTTATTTCACAATTTGTAGCTCTTTATTGAGTTTCTCTGTTGACTTATATTTTCATCTAATTCTTCAAACATGGCTCCCTTAGTTCTTTTGTAGTTATAGTTATTTTTAATACTTTTATCTTTTGGCCTAACACTGGAATTATAATTGATATACTATATGAGTTTTAAGGGATATGTTATATAAATGCCTTACTCACCACCGTTACAACATCAGAGTACTCTGAATTTAACTGTATACTTACCTGTCCCAGGGAGTTGTTTTATACTTTGGTATATTTTCCTTTTACTAGTTAGCATCTCTTCATTTCAGCTTGTAGAGCTCCCTTGAACATTTCTTGTAAGACTGATCGAGTGGTGATGAACTCCTTCAGCTTTTGCTTCTCTGGAAAACTCTCTCTCTCCTTCCAGTTCTGAAGGACAAATTTTCTGGGTATTATTTCTTTGAATAAACTTTCTGTCCCTTTCTCTGCCTCTTCTCCTGGGACCACTATATTGCATATTGTTGATCCACTCGACGGTGTCCCTTAAGGCTGCTTTGAATTCTTTGTTTGAAAAATACAATATCTGAGAATACTTAAAGACAATTTCTATTGTTTTATTTTCACCCTAGTATGAACACATTTTTATGTTTCTTTTCACGTCTTATAACTTACTATTGAACACTAGACTTGAAATTATATACCATAGATATCTCTGCCCAAATAAGTTATTTCTTTTTATTTTTATGTATTGAATTCCAGGCATAACCCATCTTTCTTTTTTCTTTTTTTAGAGTTCCATCCATTTTTTTCCTTTTTTTCTTCCAGTTTTATTGGGATATAGTTGACATACAGCACTGTATAAGTTTAAGCTGTACAACATAATGGTTTGATTTGCATACATCATGAAATGATGACCATAAATTTTAGTGACCATCCATCACCTCATATATTATAGATAATAACTAAACAAATAGATAATTTTTCCTTTGTGATGAGAACTCAAGACTACTCTCTCTCTTTTTTAAAATAAATTTATTTATTTATTTATTTATTTATTTATTTATTGACTGCTTTGGGTCTTCGTTATTGCGCACAGGCTTTCTCTAGTCGCAGTGAGCGTGGGCTACTCTTCGTTGCAGTGCGCGGGCTTCTTTTTGTGGGGGCTTCTCTTGCTGCAGAGTATGGGCTCTAGGCTTGCAGGCTTCAGTGGTTGTGGCACATGGGCTCAATAGTTGTGGCTCACGAGCTCTAGAGCACATGTTCAGTAGTTTTGGTGCATGGGCTTAGTTGCTCCACAGCATGTGGGATCTTCATGGAGCCTGGAGCGGGCATTGGACCTGTGTCCCCTGCATTGGCAAGTGGATTCTTAACCACAGTGCCACCAGGGAAGTCCCTCTTAAGACTGCTCTCTTAATAACTTTCATATACAATATGCAGCAGTGTTAATTATATTTATCATATTATAATTACATCCATACTACTTACTTATCTTGTAACTGGAAGTTTGTACCTATTAACTGCCTTCATCCAACTCCCCCTCCACCCACTGCCCACCTCTGGTAATTGCAAATCTGATCTCTTTTTCTATGAGATTTTAATGTTGGTTTCTTGAAGTATGAGTTGACCTGAACACTATGTTAGTTCCTGTTACACGAAACAGTGTTTTGATACATCTGCATATTTCAAAATGATCTCAATGATAAGTCTAGTTACAACCTGTCACCATACAGAGATATCACCTAGTTATTAACTGTATTCCCCCCAGTGTACATTTCATACCTATGACTTTTTTTGCAACTGGAAGTTTGTACCCTCACCTAGTTCTCCCCTTTCCCAACCCTCTTCCCCTCTGGCAACCAGCTCTTTGTTCTCTGTACCTATAACTGTGTTTCTATTTTGTGATGTTTGTTTTTTAGATTCCATGTATAAATGAGAGCATAAACTATTGTCTTTCTCTCTTTGACTTATTTCACTTAGCATAATACCCCCTAGGTCCATCCATGTTGTTGCAATATGTGTGGAATTGCAATATATATATATATATATATACACATACCACAACTTCTTTATTCATTCATCTATTGGTGGGCACTTAGGTTGCTTCCATATCTCAGCTATTGTAAATACTGCTGCAATGAACATAGAGGTGCACATAACTTTTTGAATTAGTGTTTTTTGTTTTCTTCAGGTAAATGCCCAGGAGTGAAATTGCTGGATCATATGGTAGTTATGTTTTAAATTTTTTGAGGAATCTCCATACCCTTCTGCATAGTGGCTGCACTGATTGACATCACAATTTACGTTGTTTGATAGAATTCCCTGTGAAGCCATCTAGTCCTGGACTTTTGTTTCATGGGAGTGTTTTGATTACTATTTCAATTACACTACTAGTGATCAGTCTGTTCAAGTTGTCCCTTTCTTCCTGATTCAGTCTTGGAAGATTGTATGTTTCTAGAAATTTATCCATTTTTTCTCACCGTCTGATTTGTTGGCACATAGCTGTTTGTAGTATTGTCTAGGATATTTTAAGCTCTGTGATATCGGTTATAATTTCTCCTTTCATTTCTTATTTTGTTCATTTGTGTCCTTTCTCGTTTTTTCTTGATGAGCCTGGCATATGAGTTATGTGTATCTTTACAAAAACCTAGCTCTTAGTTTCCTTGATCTTTTCTATCAAATTTTTGGTCTCTCTCATTTCTTTCCTCTCTGATCTTTATTTTTAACTTTTTTTTTCTCTCTAATGTCCATAAAGGGTAGGATAGGTTGTTTATTTGACATTTTTCTTGTTTCTTGAGAAGGCCTGAATTCCTATAATCTTCCCTCTAAATACTGCCTTTGCTGTGTCCCATAGGTTTTGGGAGGTTTGGCCTTATTTACATTTGTCTCAAGTTATTTTCTGATTTCCTCTTTGATTTCTTCATTGACCCGTTGGTTTCAAAGTAGTGTGTTGTTTAGTCTCCATGTGTTTGTTTTTTCTATTTTTTCTTGTAATTAATTTCTAGTTGTATACTGTTGTGGTAAAAAAAAGATATAATTTCAATCTTGAAATTGAAATCTTGTGCCCTTGAAAAGAATGTTCTGCTGTTTTGGATGGAATGTTCTATAGCTATCAAGTCCAGGTGGTATATGTGGTTTAAGACCACAATTTCCCTACTGATTTTCTGTCTGAATTATCTGTCCATTCATGTGAGTGGGGTGTTAAAGTCCTCTGCTGTTATTCCATTATTATCAATTTCTTTTTCTATGTCCGTTAATATTTGCTGTATATATTTAGGTCCTCTTATGTTCGGTGCATGTATGTTAACAAATGCTATATCCTCTTTTAGTATTGATCTTTTTATCATTATATAATACAATTATTTGGCTTTTGTTTCAGACTTTATTTTAAAGGCTATTTTGATTCTTCTGTTTGATGTGAGTATTGCAACCCCAGCTTTCCTGTTGTTTCCATTTGCATGAAACATTTTTTCCATCTCTTTAGCTCTGAAGTAAGTCAACGGCAAGCAGCATATAGATCGGTCCTTTTTGAAATACAGGCACCCTAAATCTTTTGATTGGAACATTTACTCTATTTACATTTAAAATGATTATTAATAGGTACGTACTTATTGTGATTTTATTACTTGTTTTCTGGTCATTTTGTAAATCTTCTCTGTTCTTTTCTTTTTCTTTGAGCTTCTTCACTGTGATTTGATCATTTTCTTCAATGGGATACTTGCATTCTTTTTTCTCTGGTTTTTGTGTCTACTGTCAGTTTTTGATTTGTAATTGCTGTGGAATTACCATGTTCATCTATACCTACATCTTCCTGTTTTAATCTGGTAGTCATTTAAGTTCAAATACATTCTAAAAGATCTACATTATTTTCCTTCCCTCCCCTGGTTTGTTTTGTTCCTTTACTATATGATTTATGTAAAGAAAAGTGTTAATCCATGATAATATTTGTGAAAATATTAAACTTTCTTTTAATGATATTGCTTGAAATAGTTATTCCATTAGATGCACAGCAGTGAATTTATAATTCAGTCATTGTTTCTAGTTTTAGTTTTTATGTATACAAAAGAGCAGTTATTCATCAATTTGATCTCTGTAGTTACTCTCTTATGCAGTTATTAATAGCTATAATTAATATATATAATTCTATTAATATATTAATATGTTAACATTAAAACAACGTTCTATATATATTAACACTGACATATGTTAACATATTATATACTAATAATATATCAATTATATATTTATTAACATATCAATAGCCAATAATAATCACTATATTAATAATTAATTATTAATAATTACTAAATTAATTATATATAATTAATAATATTATATTATTAAAATTATTAATATATATTAAATTTATATGTAAATATATGTTATATATACATTAAAATTAAATATATTAATACATGATATATTATTATAAATATAATATATATTTGTATATATTAATAATATATAATAATTTATATATTAATAATAGTAATTATATATGATAATAATATAATAAAATATATTATATTATATATAGATAACTAATAATATGTGAAATATATAATATATATTCTATAACTATATAATTGTAATTATATAATTATATAATTACAATTATAATTAATAGGTATAAAAGCTTAATAATTCCCTTAACATTTTGTGGGGAACAATTTTAGATTCATAGAAAAGTTGCACAGATAGTACAAAGTGTTCCCTTCACGCAGTTACCCCTAAAGTTAGCATCTTTCATAGCTAGGGTACATTTGTCAAAACTATGAAATTAACCTTGGTGCAATGTTGTTAAGTAAAGTATAGGTTTTATTTAGGTTTCACAATTTTTTCACTGATGTCCTTTTTCTGTTTCAGGATTCTATCCAGTACACCACATTATATTTAGTCACCATATTTCTTTAGCCTCCTCTGATCTGTAACATTGTTCCAGTCTTTCCTTTTTTTCTCATAAACTTTAGACTCCACCTTGAAGAGTACTAATGACGTATTTTGTAGAAAGTCCTTAAATTTGGGTTTGCATGGTACTTTATTATGATTATATTTGAGTTATGAGCTTGGCGGAAGAATTCCACAGAAGTATAGTCCCCTTTTAATCACACATGAGGAATACGTGATAGCAACATGCCATTGCTGGTGATGTTAACTTTGAACATTTGGGTAAGCTTTCTCCCACCAAGTTTCTCCACTGTAAATTTGCTATTTTCCTCTTTCCATACTCTCTGGAATTGAGTTACTAAGTCAAACCTACACATAAGGGGAAGGGAATTAAATTCCATCTCCTAGACATAGGAATATCCATCCATTATTTGGAATCCTTTTTTAAGGAAAATTGGCCCCTTCTCACACGTTGAACTCTAACCATCTCATTGTGACATATTTAAAATTAGGCTTAGGGCTAGACTTAGGCTTAGAGTTAGGTATGTGTTTGAAGTTAAGGTTATGGTTAAGATTAAGATAAGGTCTGAGGCTAAACCTAGCACTAGGATAGAAGCCAATGTTAGGGTTAAGGTTAACATTAGTGTTATTGGTAGCGCTGGGACTAGGGCTAGAGTTAGGGTTATTTGAACCTCAAGTTTGGAAGTTCAAGATCTAGATCTATATGGCTGACCAGTTTTCTTTTGTTTTTGTTTTTTTTTTTTTGGGGGGGGTACACCAGGTTCAATCATCTGTTTTTATACACATATCCCCATATTCCCTCCCTTCCTTGACTCCCCCCTCCTCGAGTCCCCCCCACCCTCCCCGCCCCAGTCCTCTAAGGCATCTTCCATCCTCGAGTTGGAATCCCTTTGTTATACAACAACTTCCCACTGACTATTTTACAGTTGGTAGTATATATATGTCTGTGCTACTCTCTCGCTTCGTCTCATGGCTGACCAGTTTTTGAGGTACACCAGACTCACTCAGTTCTATTTATATATATATCACCATATCCCCTTCCTCCCATGACTCCCTCCCTCCCTCCCCATCCCGGCCCTCTAAGGCATCATCCATCATCGAGTTGATCTCACTTTCTTATATAGCAACTTTCCAATGGCTATCTATTTTACAGTTGGTAGTATATATATGTCTATGCTACTTTATCACTTCATCCCAGCTTCCCCTTCACCCCCTCCCCCCCCAACCTCATGTCCTCCAGTCCATTCTCTGCATCTGCATCCTTATTCTTGTCTTGTCACTGGGTTCATCACTACCATTTTTTTTTTCTTTTTTTTAGATTCCATATATATGAGTTAGCAAGCAATGTTTGTTTTTCTCTTTCTGGCTTACTTTACTCTGTCTGACAGACTCTAGGTCTATCCACCTCATTACATAGAGCTCCATCTCATTCTCTTTTTTAGCTGAGTAATATTCCATTGTATATATATGACACATCTTCTTCATCCATTCATTTGTTGATGGGCATTTAAGCTGCTTCCATGTCCTGGCTATTGTAAATAGTGCTGCAGTGAACATTATGGTAGATGTTTCTTTTTGGATTATGGTTTTCTCTGGGTATATGCCCAATAGTGGGATTACTGGGTCATATGGTAGTTCTATTTTTATTTTTTTAAGGAACCTCCAAACTGTTTTCCATAGTGGCTGTGCCAACTTACATTCCCACCAACAGTGCAAGAGAGTTCCCTTTTCTCCACATCCTCTCTAGCATTTTTTGTTTCTAGATTTTTGATGATGGTCATTCTGACTGGTGTGAGGTGATACCTCATTGTGGATTTGACTTGCATTTCTCTGATGATTAGTGATGTTGAGCATCTTTTCATGTGTTTGTTGGCCATCTGTATGTCTTCTTTGGAGAAATGTCTATTTAGGTCTTCTGCCCATTTGTGGATTGGGTTATTTGCTTTTTTGGTATTAAGCTGCATGAGCTGCTTGTATATTTTGGAGGTTAATCCTTTGTCCGTTGCTTCGATGGCAACTGTTTTCTCCCATTCTGAGGGTTGCCTTCCTGTCTTGTTTATGGTTTCTTTGGCTGTGCAAAAGATTTTAAGTTTCCTGAGGTCCCATTTGTTTATTCTTGATTTTATTTCTGTTATTCTAGGAGGTGGGTCAAAGAGGATCTTGCTTTGATGGATGTCATAGAGTGTTCTGCCTATGTTTTCCTCTAGGAGTTTGATAGTGTCTGGCCTTACATGTAGGTCTTTAATCCATTTTGAGTTTATTTTTGTGTATGGTGTTAGGAAGTGTTCTAATTGCATTCTTTTCCATGTAGCTGTCCAATTTTCCCAGCACCACTTATTGAAGAGGCTGTCTTTTTTCCATTGTATATTCTTGCCTCCTTTGTCAAAGATAAGGTGCCCATATGTGTTTGGGATTACCTCTGAGATGTCTATTCTGTTCCATTGATCTTCATTTCTATTTTTCTGCCAATACCATACACTCTTGTTCACTATGGACTTGTAGTATAGTTTGAAGTCAGGAAGCCTAATTCCACCAACTCCATCTTTCCTTCTCAAGATTGCTTTGGCTATTTGGGGTCTGTTGCATTTCCATACAAATCGTAAGATTTCCTGCTCTAGTTCTGTGAAAAATGCCATTGGTAAATTGATCAGAATTGCATTGAATCTGTAAATTGCTTTGGGTAGTACACTCATTTTCACGATGTTGATTCTTCTAATCCAGGAACATGTTATGTCCCTCCATCTGTTTGTGTCATCTTTGATTTCTTTCACCAATGTCTTAAAGATTTCTGCATACAGATCTTTTGCCTTCTTAGGCAGGTTTATTCCTAGGTATTTTATTCTTTTTGTTGCAATGGTGAATGGGAGAGTTTCCTTAATTTCTCTTTCTGCTCTTTTGTTGTTAGTGTGTAGTAGTGCAAGAGATTTCTGCGCATTAATTTTCTATCCTGCTACTTTATTAAACTCATCAATTAGTGCTAGCAGTTTTCTGGTGGAGTCTTTCGGGTTTTCTATGTAAAATATAATGTCACCTGCAAAGAGTGATAATTTTACTTCTTTTCCAATTTGGATTCCTTTTATTTCTTTTTCTTCTCTGATTGCCGTGGCTAAAACTTCCAAAATTATGTTGAATAATAATGGTGAGAGTGGACACCCTTGTCTTGTTCCTGTTCTTAGAGGGAATTCTTTCAGTTTTTCCCCATGTAGAATGATGTTGGATTTTGGTTTCTCATATATGGCTGTTATTGTGTTGAGGTAATTTCCTTCTATGCCCAATTTCTGGAGAGTTTTTGTCATAAATGGATGTTGAATTTTGTCAAAAGATTTTTCTGCATCTATTGAGATGATCATATGGTTTTTGTCCTTCAATTTGTTGATACGATGTATCACATTGATTGATTTGTGTATATTGAAGAATCCTTGCATCCCAGGGATAAACCCCACTCGATCATGGTGTATGATCTTTTTAATGTGCTGTTGGATTCTGTTAGCTAGTATTTTGTTGAGGATTTTTGCATCTATATTCATCAGTGGTATTGGTCTGTAATTTTCTTTTTTTGTGACATCTTTGCCTGGTTTTGGTATCAGGGTGATGGTGGCCTTGTAGAATGAGTATGGGGGTGTTCCTCCTTCTGCTATACTCTGGAAGAATTTGAGAAGGATAGGTGTTAGCTCTTCTCTAAATGTTTGATAGAATTCGCCCGTGATTCCATCTGGCCCTGGGCTTTTTTTTGTTGGGAGATTGTTAATCACAGCCTCAATTTCCATACTTGTGATTGCTCTGTTCATAGTTTATATTTCTTCCTGGTTCAGTCTTGGAAGCTTGTATTTTTCTAAGAATGTATCCATTTCTTCCAGGTTATCCAATTTATTGGCATATAGTTGCTTGTAGTAGTCTCTCATGATCTTTTGTATTTCTGCAGTGTCTGTTACTTCTCCCTTTTCAATTCTAATTCTGTGGAATTGCATCTTCTCCCTTTTTTACTTGATAAGTCTGGCTAATGGTTTATCAATTTTGTTTATCTTCTCAAAGAAACACATTTTAGTTTCATTAATTTTTGCAATTTGTTTCCTTCCATTATTTTTCATTTATTTCTGATCTGATCTTTACAATTTCTTTCCTTCTGCTCACTTTGAGGTTTCTTTATTCTTCTTTCTCTAATTGTTTTAGGTGTAAGGTTAGGTTGTTTATTTGATATTTTTCTTGTTTATTAAGGTAGAACTGTATTGCTATAAACTTCCCTCTTAGAACTGCTTTTGCTGCATCCCATAGGTTTTGGGTTGTTGTGTTTTCACTGTCATTTGTTTCTAGATATTTTTTGATTTCCTCCTTGATTTCTTTAATGATTTCTTGGTTGTTTAATAGTGAATTGTTTAGCCTTCATGTGTTTGCATTTTTTGCAGTTTTTTCCTGTCATTGATATCTAGTCTCATGGTGTTGTGGTCTGAGAAGATGCATGATATAATTTCATTTTTCTTGAATTTACCGAGGTTTAATTTGTGACCCAAGAAGTGATCTCTCCTGGAAAATGTTGTGTGTGCACTTGAGAAGAAAGTGTATTCTGTCATTTTTGGATGGAATATGCTATAAATATCCATTAAGTTGAGATGGTCTAATGTGTCATTTAAAGCTTGTGTGTCTTTATTTTCTGTTTGGATGATCTGTCCATTGATGTAAGTGGGGTGTTCAAGTCTCCCACTGTTATTGTGTTACTGTCAATTTCCCATTTTATGGCTGTTAGCATTCGCCCTATGTATTGAGGTGTTCCTGTGTTGGGTGCATAGATATTTTCCATTGTGATATGTTCTTCTTGGATGGATTCCTTGATCATTATACAGTGTCCTTCCTTGTCTCTTGTAATAGTCTTTACTTTAAAGTCTAATTTGTCTGATATGAGTAGTGCTATGCCAGCTTTCTTTTGACTTCCATTTGCATGGAATATCTTTTTCCATCCCTTTCCTTTCAGTCTATATGTATCCCTTGGTCTGAAGTGGGTTTTTTGTAGGCAGCATATAGAAGGGTCTTGTTTTTGTATCCATTCAGCCAGCCTGTGTCTTTTGGTTGGAGTATTTAATCCATTTACATTTAAGGTGATTATTGACATGTGTGTTCCAATTACCATTTTCTTAATTGTTTTGGGTTTGTATTTGTAGGTGTTTTCCTTTTCTTGTGTTTCCTACTTAGAGAAGTTCCTTTAGCACTTGTTGTAAGGCTGGTTTGGTGGTGCTGAATTCTCTTAACTTTTGCTTGTCTGGAAAGCTTTTGATTTCTCCCTCAAATCTGAATGAGATTCTTGCTGGGTAGAGTCTTCTTGGCTGTAGGTTTCTCTCTCTCAGGACTTTCAGTATATCCTGCCATTCCCTTCTGGCCTGCAGAGTTTCTGTAGAGAGGTCAGCTGTTATCCTTATGGATTTTCCTTTATATGTTATTTGTTGCTTTTCTCTTGCTGCTTTTAATAGTTTTTCTTTGTGTTTAATTGTCGTTAGCTTGATTAATATGTGCCTTGGTGTATTTCTGCTTGGGTTTATTCTGTATGGGACTCTCCGTGCTTCTTGAACTTTGTTAATTAATTCCTTTCCCATGTTGGGGAAGTTTTCCAGCATAACCTCTTCAAATATTTTCTCAGACCCTTTCTTGTTTTCTTCTTCTTCTGGGATGCCTATAATTCGAATGTTGGTGCACTTAATGTTATCACTGAGGTCTCTGAGACTGTCTTCTATTCTTTTTATTCTTTTTTCGTTTTCCTGCTCTGTGGCGTTTATTTCTCCCATTGTATCTTCCAACTCACTTGTTCGTTCTTCAGCCCCAGTCATTCTGCTGGTTATACCATCTAGAGTGTTTTTAATTTCAGTTATTTTGTTATCCATTGCTCTTTGTTTTTCTGAGTTCTTATGAACTGTTTCTTGTACTTTATTTTGTTATCGAGATTTTGTATCATTTTTACTATCATTACTCTGAATTCTTTTTCAGGCATTTTTCGTATTTCCTCTTCATTTATTTGGTCTTGTGGGTTTTTTTTCCTGCTCCTTTGTCTGCATGGTGTTTCTTTGTTTCCTCATGGTAGTCCAAACTTTTAGAGTTGCTTGTCCCGGCAATAGAGGGGTTTATAGAAGACTGTTCATGCCCCAAACTAATGTCCGAGTGTTGGATTAAACAAATACTAAGTCTAGGAAACACATACATGTATAAAACACATAATTACTGAATCCATTAGGACAGAAGTCTCTGGAAAGACCTGACAGAAGAATCCCAGTACGCTACCAGATATTCAAAGAGAAACCCCACGGAAATTCAAAACCAAAACAGAACAAAACAGAAACAAAAGCAAAAACAAACAAACAAATAACACCTTACACATACAAACGCTAATCCAGGGAGATTTTGTAGGCTAGGATCAAATATAAAAAAGAGCTAGAGTACCACCAGTCAGAATGGAGATTCTTAGAATGAAATTAGACAATTGTACTAAGAGCTAAGATAAAGACAAAAACCTAACATGAAACACCAAGGCGGTGTGTCATCTGGAAAATAGAGCAAGGAGTCTGAGCAGATTGATAGTGTTGCTTATAAGTATGTTAAGATAAAATAAACTAAAAATGGATGGAAGACAGGGGAACAGAAGAGCGTAGTGTGACTGGAAATATGCAAATAAAAAGAAAGGAATAGAAATGTATAAAAGATAGGATGAAAGGAAGCTATGAGAGATATGTTGTCCGTACTACCAAAAACTTAGCTAGAAATAGAAGTATATAAAAAGGCAAAAAATATAAAAATAGAATAAAAAATAGAATTAAGAAAATATGTTGTAAAACTTGTAGATCCCTTAGGACTAAGATTGTAATTATTAATGGAAAAATAAAAAAGGGAGAGAAAAAGAAAAAAAAAATCCAGAACTCATCCCAGAATGGACCAGTTCAGTAGAATTGATACTAATATTTCTGTTTCTTTAGAGTCTCAGCTGTAAGTGTCCTCCTACTCGCCTTGGGTTTTTTGTATTATTCTGTGACCAGCAGAGGTTCCTTTATTGTTCGTCTGTAAGTATTGGTGTGTGGGGAGGGAGAGGGTACAGTAGTGGCTCCTTCCCCTGGGAGTGAGTGAGCAGTGGCGCACTGTTGTTTCAGTAGGGCTTGGAAGTGGCTGTTGCAGACGGACGCCGGTGGCTCAGGTGTAAACAGAAAGTCTCAGAGTTGGGCCTTTCTCAGGGTTTTTTTGTTTGTTTATTTCTCGGCAGCCTCCCTGCTGCCAGTGCTCCAAGGGGTTTTAATCTAGCCCCGCCCGAGTGCCTGAGGGTGCTTGTTATTCCTGAGCGCCTTAGGTGGCCCACAGGGGGTCCCTCCACTGCTGCTGCAGGTGCCGAAAGAGAAAGAGAGGCTATGCCCATGGCTCCTCCCCTCCGCCCATGAGCCTGCAGCATCCAGCAGCCATAGTGGCCAGGCAGCTCTCAGGGGCAAGCACTCCTCGCTGTGGGCCTCTTCCCTCCTGTCCTCTCAGTCCGTCACCTTACTGGTAACAATTTTTCTCACTCTGAATCAGCTCTCCAGTTCCCACATTCCTACTCCTGGACCCTCTGTTCAGCTGTGAATCAACGTCTCAGTCCAGGAACGCTGAGCTGCGGTGTGGACCCTCCATGTGTTTCTCACTCCCTCCCATCTGCCACAGCTCTGCCGCTTCACCCTCTTTGAGCCATCATAGATGCCTCCCTACCGGTTATGTCAGGATCCTTACAATCCTTTCTGGTGTCCGAGGTCGTGTGCTGGTGTTCAGTTGGTTCTCTATGGGAATTATTGTGTCTTTTGGTACATTCCCAATGCATCTGTGGAGAGGGATGCATTCCACACCCTCTACTTCACTGCCATCTTTTTTTTTCTTCCTAATCTACCTCATTGTTCTAACTATCAGAATCCTGAGAGAGACTGTGTATCTGGGAATCAGCCCATCTTGGACCAGTTGTTTTCCTCTGTGCTAATGGCCGTGACAGGGCATGGACCTTGGCCAGGCCTGGCCCGTGGTGGCACTGCTGGGCGCACTGCTGGGAAGGGTGTGTTCTGAGCAGGCAGCTGCAGATATGCAACAGAAGCTGTTTACATCCACAGGCCCGAATGTGCTTATCTGTAAACCTGGGCTCCTTGGGGACCAAGTGAGATGCTCCAAGTGGGAGTTCTCTGTATGCAGCCCTGCACAGCCCTGGTTCTGAATACAGCCCAGGTCCCAAGCAGGGTGGGTAGTATTGGGTCCTGCCTCCCTGTGCAGCCTTCTTCAGTTGAGCTGTAGGTAACCACCAGGAATGCTTCAGACATGCTGTGCCCATGCTCACAAAAGACCCCACCGTCAGTCCCCCTGCAATGGCACAATGCCAGGCAGTGTCCACACCCATGCTCAGCAACTGCTTTCCTCCCAGATGCACCTGTCTCCTCTGTGGTGGAACATTTCTTCTGTGTTGTGTTCCCCACCATGCTGTGCATCCTGTGAGGATGGGGATCACACCCTTTCCACCTACACTTCCCCAGTGTGAGCTGGGTGATGGTTGAATGAATGAAAATAATACATGTTTAGGAAATGAATGGGGTCTATGTGAGTTGTTACGTTAATCTTGCTGTTGTCCAGGGCACGGAGATCTGGTCGAGCCCTCTGCAGCCTGTGGCTCTGCTGAATTTGGTGACCTACCCTCAGCTGCAACTGGTTGTCACCGTGGACAAGTGGGGACTGATCAAAGTATGGAAAGCAGAGGAAGGATGTGAGCAAGCCTCTTTCTCCCTGCCTACGTACTCGTCTTCATTGGAGGCCTGTGACATTCCAGAGGGCCCCCTCCTGCTGGTGAGTGACCCGGCTCCCAGGAGTCTCTGCTGTTTCCCAGGGTCTGTGGACCTGGCACCAGACCACTGTGCCGGGTGGCACCTTGCCCTGGGGGCTGGCTGTGATTTTTTATCCACGGGCTCCTGCTTTCCTGTTTCCTGGTCCTGCTCATAGTCATTCTTCCCCTTGCAGTTCCTTCTCCCTACTGCATTCTCACCCTTCTTTCCCCCTTTTCAAGTCTCTGTGAGGGCCCAACTCAAAGGAAAATTGAGGCATGTTTGACAGAATGCAAGCATTTGCCTGAGATGATGCAGGCCTCCTGTTGTCAGGACATTTGGTTTAGAGGTGATTCTTAGGCATTGGGAGGGAGCATTTGACCACAGAGAAATAGTGAAAGTGGGTATAAGCTGTCAGATGGAGGAAGTGGCCTCCATCCTGGAGGGAAGGAGGTCTTTGAAAGTATGGGCAAGCTGGCATCCCAAATATCAAGATGAACAGACATCCAGGAAAAGTTTCATATGTAAACAGAACTAACTCTGTAAATGAACTAAGCTTGTAAACAAGAAAAGTAAGACCTGATGAAACAGATTTCATATAAACAACTCTATAGTTGTTTAAAGAAGACTTTGGAATAAGTGTAATTAACATCTCCACAGCAATTTGCGAATATATTGTACAGATGAAGAGGAAGCCACTATGATTCTCTCCTGGGAATGGTAGAGCACATGATTCACACTTACTTGTTGGTAAAGGACAATTAGAAAAATTAGAATATATATCAGGTCAGAGAGTTAAAAAGAACAAATGGTTTCTAAGCCAAGATTCAGAAGGTGGCAGAAATCAAAGTGTTGAGCTTAACACTGGGGCTGCCTTTGTTCTGGAGATGTTTACTTCAAGGCTAAGGGGATGAGCAGAGCTTTAATAGCCAAGTAGAGAAAAGTTGGAGTGCAGGGCCACCAAGGTTTGGGGCCCTGTGAAGTCTCTTACTTTGGGCAGGTTATCAAGTTGCAACCTAAGGGTGAGGGTGGTCTGAAAGTAAACGGTCCCTGCACTGGCTGCAGCTGCCCAGTTACCAGGTAGGAGTGAGTGAAAATCCTTTCTGGAGGTTAACACCTCCCAAGGCCTCTCTGTTCAAATACAGTGTTCAGCACTCAGAGCTGAGTAGGCATGTGAGATGAGATAATGTGAACTACCCAAGGCAATCTGCAGATTCAGTGCAATCCCTATCAAACTACCGATGGCATTTTTCACAGAACTAGAGCAAAAGTTTTAAAATTTATATGGAAACACAAAAGATCCTGAATAGCCAAAGCAATCTTGAGAAAGAAAAACAGAGCTGAAGGAATCAGACACCCTGACTTCAGACTATACTATAAAGCTACCGTCATCAAAACAGTATGGTACTGGCACAAAAACAGAAATACATATCAATGGAAGTGGATAGAAAGCCCAGAAATAAACCCATGCACCTGTGGTCAATTAATCTATGACAAGGGAGACAAGAATATACAATGGAGAAAAGACAGTCTCTTTGATAAGTGGTGCTGGGAAAACTGGACAGCTATGTGTAAAAGAATGAAATTAGAACATTCTCTAACACCATACACAAAAATAAACTCAAAATAGATCAAAGACTTAAATGTAAGGCCAGGCACTATAAAACTCAGAGAGAAAAATATAGGAAGAACACTCTGTGACATAAATCGCATGATCCATCTGCTAGAGTAATGGAAATAAAAACAAAATAAACATGTGGGACCTATTAAACTTTTGTTTATAATAAAATGAAAAGACAACCCACAGAATGGGAGAAAATTTTTGCAAGTGATGCAACTGACAAGGGATTAATCTCCAAAATATACAAACAGCTTATGGAATTCTCTGTCAAAAAAACCACAAACAACCCAATCAAAATATGGGCAGAAGATCTAAATAGACAATTCTCCAAAGAAGGCATACAGATGGCCAAAAACCACATGAAAAGATGCTCAGCATCACTAGTTATCGGAGAAATGCAAATCATGATGCTAAAACATCAATGAGATATCACTTCATGCTCGTCAGAATGGCCATCATCAAAAAGTCTACAAACAGTAAATGCTGTAGTGGCTGTGGAGAAGAGAACCCTCCTACTGTTGGTGGTAATGTAAATTGGTACAACCACTATGGAAAACAGAATGGAGCTTCCTTAAAAAACTTAAAATAGAGCTACCATATGACTCAGCAATCCCACTCCTGGGCATATATCTGGAGAAAACCATAATCCGAGAGGATGCACACACCCCTATGTTCATTGCAGCACTATTTACAATAGCCAAGATATGGAAGCAGCCTAAATGTCCATTGACAGAGGAGTGGATAAAGAAGATGTGGTACATGTATACAAGGAAATATTACTCAGCCATAAAAAAGAATGAAATAATGCCATTTGCGGCAACATGAATAGACCTAGAGATTATCATACTAAATGAAATGTGTCAGACAGAGAAGGACATATACCATATGATGTCACTCATATGTGGAATCTAATTAAAAAAAAAAGATACAAGTGAACTTAGTTACAAAACAGAAGCAGGCTTAATAGATATCAAAAACAAACTTATGGTTACCAAAGGGGGAAAATGGTGGGGAGGGATAAATCAGGAGCTTGGGATGAACACATGCAACTGCTATATATATGATAGATAACCAACAAGGACCTACTGTATAGCACAGGGAACTCTACCCAATATTCTGTAATAACATATATGAGAAAGAATCTAAAAAAGAATGAATATATGTATATGTATAACTGAATCACTTTGCTCTACACCTGAAACTAACACAACATTGTAAATCAACTATACTCCAATAGAAATTTAAAAAAAAAGGAGATAATGTGAACTAGGACCTGCAGGATAAGCAGCAGACAATGTCAGTAGAGCCCCAGGGGCTTCAGATATTGCAGTTAGTAGCTCTAAACACTAGCAAGCATATAGTTGCTCTGCTCAGGGAGAGAAATTTCAACAGAGAACTTAAAGCCATGAAAAATGATGTTGTAGATTTGGAAAAGAACCAAGTAGAAGGAAATTCTAGCATAGCAGAACTGAATAACAAAGGTTAGGACTCAGTGGATGAATTTAATAGCAGGACAGTTGAATCACACAAAAGCCCGGGGAGGGTGAGGGGAGCTTGTGGGCCACTGGCAGTGTTCTACTTCTTTACTTTGGTAGCAACATGAACATTTATTTTGTAATAAGTTACTGAGCTTTTTTACGTTTATGTTTTGTGCAAGTTTCCATGTGTATTATATATATCAATTAAGAAGTTAAGAATATAAAAGAATAGTGAACTGGACTATCAAAGTAATTTTCTGGAATGGAATGGGGATACCAAGAGTGGTAAATGTAGAAGAGAGGCTGAGAGATGGAGACCACTGTTTCTCAGACTTGAATGGGACGTGAATCAGTGGGGGGTCTTGTTTAAATGAAGATTCTGATTCGGTGGGTCCCTGGGGATGCCTGAGATTTTTGAGTTTTTTAGAAGCTTCTTGAGAATATTGATGCTATCAGGTCACAGAACACACTTTGAGTGGTGAGGCCATAAAGGATCCATGAAAAATTCTACTATTCGTTTCTTTGATGTCCTAAGAGTAGGTGAGGCAGGGAGGCATGAGAAACATTTGAAGAGATGATGGTACATATGTTTCCAAACTAGACTAAGGACGTTAATCCATGGAATCAGGAAGTCCCCGCAAACCCCAAGCAGGGTAAATAAAAATAAATCTGCATAGAGACCCATCAGAGTGAACTGAGATCATTGAAGACTAAGAAAAATCTATTTAGTAGCAGCAAGAGGAAATAAAACTACCTTCAGTGTAATACTAATGAAACTGCTTCAATCAAAGGGAAAGTGACCACAGATGAAATTTCAGAGAAGCAGGAAAGATTTATGAGCAAAAACTGTGGGAAATATGAGGAAATCTAAATGAGTATCAACTGTATAAAACAGCAACAACAATCCCTTATGGACTTTTAACTATATATAGAAGTAAAATGTGTGACTTTAGCATTTAGGTTAGGAGCAGTTTATGAAGAATTGAACGGTCTAAGCTCCTTAAATTGTCCAAGAAGATTAAACATACCAATTAGCCTGCGTTAAATTGGCAGATGAAGGGAAGTTCTTTGGGGTGACTTGCTCAGGAGCTCAGTATTGTGTGAAATGAGAGTCTTGGTCACTGTAGGTAATGCCTGGGTCTGCAAAGTGGATAGAGGTGCCTGGTATATGTGGAGACATGTGTGACCGTCATTAATATTTGGGATGTCTGGGGGGCAGGAGGTCCTGAGGTCTTCATCCCAAAGGGGGAAACCTTGGATAAGAATTTAGTTTCTGCATTCACTGGCCACATGGCCACACCACATGGCCTGAGAGTGTAAACATGCATGTTCAGGGCTGGTTGTTGGCTGGGCATTGAGGGCTAAGCTGACTGCCTGGAGGTTAACCATTTGTGTGGACTGTTGGGTCCTTCCTCTATCAGGGATACCTGGTTAAGGTACAGGCAGCAGCACTGCTCTGGTGGACCACATGGCATGGGGTGGTGGCAGTGCTATCTATACAGTGTGAGAATTCCTTTTCTTATCTACTCAAAGCGTGGCCTACTCTAGTGTCATTGCCTGTGGCAAGGGTCTGAGGACAATGGGAAGCTGCTTCCTCCTGCACCAGATGACCAGGCCTGCCTTCACCCTGAAGGTGTCATTTCTGTCTTAGCAAGGAGGCTTTAGTGGCTTTGCAGAGCCTGCAGGATGCTACCTCCACCTCCTGAGGCACAATACCTACCTGACAACAAAGAGTCATGGGTTCTGGACCTGTGATCACCTCTGTCACCACAAGAGCCCAGATATAACTATAACTTTCACTTTGATCGTGTGTTGTGCATGGCCGAGGTTGGCAGATTTTATACCAGAATGACTGATTTTCTTGAGGTTGCCCTGTTGGAGGATGGGGCAGGATCAATCCCTAACCAAAATTTGGCTCAAATTTTGGAGACTGCTGACTACACATGTACCAACAGCGTACGGAAAAGAGTATTCCCCCAAAATTCAGGTCTGCCCAGGGCCTCAAAATGTGACCTTCTTCGTCCTTCCTTGGAAATGGTGCATTTGCCATATATTTAAGGATCTCAAGATGAAATCATCCTAGATTTAGTTTGGGCCCTTAATCTAACAAGTGGTATCTTTATAAGAAGAGGAGAGGACACACACACACACACACACACACACACACACACACACACACACACACACACACAGAAGCCATGTGTAGACACTACAGACATTGGGATGTGCTGTTACAAGCCAAGGAAAGCCCTAGAGCCTTCAGAGGAAGCATAGCCCTGCTGGCACCTTGATTTCAGACCTATAGCCTCCAGAACTGTGAGAGAATAAATTTTTGTTTTTATAAGTCACCTTGTTTTGTTACTGCACTCCTAGGAAACTAATGCAAGACTCATCTAAAAGAGAACACTTAAGGATGTCTGGAATTAAAAGAATGAGAAAATGATGGGCGTTGGAGATGCTAATCAGAAGCTAGCTAACACAGCTAGTAATGTTAGATGAGAAGACGAGATGATAAAAGTCTTTACTATATCTTAGCAGTCATTTCAGAATAATAATTAGATCAACCTCCCAGGAAGATACAGCAAGGCTAATTTTTGCTTTGTAGGTTTTTTTGTTTATTTTGGTTTTGGTTTTGGTTTTGTTTTTTGTTTTTTGCGTTTTGTTGTTGTTGTTGTGTTTTGTTTTTTTGTGTGTGTATGTTTTTGTTGGTGGTGGTTTTATTTATTTATTTATTTTGGCCACGCCATGCAGCACGTGGGATCTTAGTTCCCTGACCAGGGATTGAACCTGCGCTCCCTGCAGTGGAAGCTCAGAGTCCTAACCACTGGACTGCCAGGGAAGTCCCTGGCAAGGCTAATTTTTAATGCACCTCCAAAATATAGCCTAAAATATATATCAAGCAAAAATGTGTGGAATTTCAAACAGAAATGGCCAAAGCTATGAGCAGAGGAGAAATTTCTGTTACCTGGCTAAAGAGAGATGATCTGGGTGGACCCACACGCATTCCATGAGCACTTTAAAAGCAGACAGTTTTCTCTGGCTGGTCACAGAAGGGGAAGTCAGAGAAGCGAGGGCACAGGGGCCTTACGTGCTAGCTGCCAGGCTGTTAGTGGGCCTGGGAATGAGAATAATCTCTGCCAACAGCTAGCGGGCGGGGAAACCTCAGTTCTGCAGCCACAATGTCCTGAACTGCCAACAACCTGAATGGGCCCCCAAATGAGAAGCCAGCACCCTGCCACCTTGACTCGGCTTTGTGTGACTTTTTCTCTGTCCCAAGGGTTATTTGGAAGTTGTTCTACATGTAGGTCAGTGGCTCATTTCAAGTTAAATTCTATTTGTGTACAAGGTCCATTTACCAAACCCAGGCGGCAGTGGGAGTCAGGGGGACAAGATTGTAAAGTCGGAAAGAGTGTGATTTTATGCTGTGGTTTAAAATTAGAATTTTGGAATGACATGTTTTTTCTTGTCAGAGTAAGTCCTACAAAGTAAGGACAGGGCTGACAGATTTTATATTCCTCCTGGGTTATGGTGAGACCGCCGACCTCACAGCTGTCAGTTACTTCTCACGAGGTATGCAGTAAATTCAACCTCCTGTGACAGACATCTTACAATGAAAGAATACAATGCACCAAACTAATTATTTTGTTTTTTGAAAATTTTTTAAAGAAATTTTCTCTGTTTATTTACTGACTGCATTGGGTCTTTGTTGCTGCATGTGGGCTTTCTCTAGTTGTGGTGAGTGGGGGCTGTTCTTTGTTGTGGTGCACAGGCTTCTCATTGTGGTGGCTTCTCTTGTGGAGCACCGGCTCTAGGCATGAGGGCTCAGTAGATGTGGCTAGTGGGCTCTAGAGTGCAGGCTTAGTAGTTGTGGCGCATGGGCTTAGTTGCTCCGTGGCATGTGAGATCTTCCCGGACCAGGGCTCGAACCTGTGTCCCCTGCATTGGTAGGTGGATTCTTAACCACTGCGCCACCAGAGAAGTCCCTTAATATTAGTTTTTAAAATCAGGATTGAATGTTGAATTTTGTGAAAGGCTTTTTCAGCATGGAGATATAGGATTTTCTCCTTAGTTCTATTGTTATGGTGAAATATTGGATTTTTAAAATATGTCATCCATGCATTTCCTTTTAATGTACTGATGTATTTTAAATGCTGATATTTTATTAGGATTTTGGATCTGTGTATGTGAGATTGTTCTGTAGTTCTTCTTTGGGGACTTTCCTTTATCAGGGTTACATATAAAGGCTCTGCTTTCTTCATGAAAGAAATCTGAACATTTTTCTTCTTTTTTAATGCTTTGGAACAATTTAAGTTACATTGAAATTACATACTTTTCAGTTTGGTAGAATTAATCTTTGACATCATCTGGTGCTGGATACTTTTTTGTCTGGTAGTTTTCTCTCTCTCATCTATGGAAATTGGTCTGCTCAAGCCTTTCTGTCTCTGCTGGGATCAATTTTGATATATTGTATTTTTCTAGGGAACTGCCCAATATATCCAAGTTTTCAATTTTTTATGCACACAATTGTCTAGGATATTCTCTTAAGGTTTTTTTTTCTTTAAATTTCCTCTATTTGAACATTTGTTTCCCTCTTGTCATTTCTTCTTGTATATAAGACCTTTCTCCCATTTTTTTGTGATTATATTAGCTAGTGCCTTGTCTGTTTTATTTAATATTGCTATTGATTTCTAGTTTTATATCACTGTGATTAGAGAATATTGTTTGTATTACTTTGCCATACATAACTTATTAAGTTTTCTTTGTGACTCTATATTCAGTTTTTGTAAATGTCCGTGTGTGCTTGCAAGGGCAGTGTGTTCTCCATTATTGGGTGCAAAGGTCCAAATATAGTCATTTTTTTTTATTAGAGTATTATTGGTTTACACTGTTGTGCCAGTTTCTGCTGTACAACAAAGTGAGTCAGCTGTATTTATACATATGTCGCCATATCCCCTCCCTTTTGAGTCTCCCTCCCACCCTCCTCATCCCACCCCTCTAGGTCATCACCAAGCATCAAGTTGATCTCCCTGTGTTAGGCAGCAGCTTCCCACTAGCTACCTATTTTACATTTGGTAGTGTATATATGTCATTGCTATTCTCTCACCTCGTCCCAGCTTCCCCTCCCCGCCATGTCCTCAAGTCCATTCTCTACATCTGCATCTTTATTCTTGCCCTGCCACTGGGTTCATCAGTACCATTTTTTTTAGATTCCATATATATGAGTTAGCATACAGTATTTCTTTTTCTCTTTCGGCTTACACACTCTGTGTGACAGGCTCTAGGTCCAGCCACCTCACTACAAATAACTCAGTTTCATTCGTTTTTATGGCTGAGTAATATTCCATTGTATATATGTGCCACATCTTCTTTATCCATTCATCTGTTGATGGGCATTTAGGTTGCTTCCATGTCCTGGCTATTGTAAATAGTGCTGCAATGAACATTATGGTACATGTATCTTTTTGAATTATGGTTTTCTCAGGGTATATGCCCAGTAGTGGGATTGTTGGGTCATTTGGTAGTTCTATTTTTAGCTTTTTAAGGACCCTCCAAACTGTTTTCCATAGTGGCTGTACCAGTTTACATTCCCACTAACAGTGCAGGAGGGTTCTCTTTTCTCCACACCCTCTCCAGCATTTATTGTTTCTAGATTTCTTGATGATGGCCATTCTGACTGATGTGTGGTGATACCTCATTGTGGCTTTGACTTGCATTTCTCTGATGAGAAGTGATGTTGAGCATCTTTTCACATGCCTCTTGGCCATCTGCATGTCTTCTTTGGAGAAATGTCTATTTAGGTTTCCCGCCCATTTTTTGATTGGGTTGTTTTTTCAATATTGAGCTGCATGAGCTGCTTGTATATTTTGGAGATTAATCCTTTGTCAGTTGTTTCATTGATGAATATTTTCTCCCATTCTGAGGGTTGTATTCTTGTCTTGTTTATGGTTTCTTTTGCTGTGCAAAATCAATGAAGAAATAAAAAAATACCTAGAAAACAATAACAATGAAAACACAATGACCCAAAACCTATGGGATGCAGCAAAAGCAGTTCTAAGAGGGAAGTTTATAGCAATACAATCCTACCTCAAGAAACAAGAAAAATATCGAATTAGCAACCTAACCTTACACCTAAAACAATTAGAGAGAGAAGAACAAAAAACCCCCAAAGTGAGCAGAAGGAAACAAATCATAAAGATTAGATCAGAAATAAATGAAAAGGAAATGAAGGAAACAATAGCAAAGATCAATAAAACTAAAAGCTGGTTCTTTGAGAAGATTAACAAAATTGATAAACCATTAGCCAGACTCATCAGGAAAAAAAGAGAGAAGACACAAAACAACAGAATTAGAAATGAAAAAGGAGAAGTAACAACCGACACCACAGAAATACAGAAGATCATGAGAGACTACCACAAGCAACTATACGCCAATAAATTGGACAACCTGGAAGAAATGGGTAAATTCTTAGAAAAGTACAATCTTCCAAGACTGAACCAGGAAGAAATAGAAAATATGAGCAGACCAATCACAAGCACTGAAATTGAAACTGTGATTAAAAATCTTCCAACAAACAAAAGCCCAGGGCCAGATGGCTTCACAGGCGAATTCTATCAAACATTTAGAGAAAAGCTAACAAGTATTCTTCTCAAACTCTTCCAAAATATAGCAGAAGGAGAGACACTCCCAAACTCATTCTATGAGGCCACCATCATTCTGATACGAAAACCAGACAAAGATGTCACAAAAAAAGAAAATATAGATAGTTGTGTTTTCTTTTGTTCATCAATCTGAAAATCATTTTATTTGAATAAGTGAATTAAGCCATTTACACTGCACGATATCGCCTTGCGTTTTATCTCACATTTGCTATGTGATGTGGTTCATTACCAGGCTCCTTTCTCCACATCTGTTTTCTTCCTGTTTAATCTGTGTGTTGGGTTAGGGGGTGATATCTTTTGTCATATAGGCGGGTTTGTATTTTTGTTGTAGTGGTTTTCTTTATCTTAACATTGTCTCTCTCCTTTTTCCTTGGTATGGCCTGTCTCCTATTATATTTGTTAACTTTCGATGACACTCCTTTACTCCTACGGTAGTTGAATTATTCTATTTTGATCTTTCTTCTCATTTTTTAAGATGTATATTTCCAACTTTTTTGAGACCATACAGTATTTATACACTGTTCTTCCCTTGTGTCCACTTTTTTATTTAATAGCTCTTTGATCTACAGTTTAATATATTTCATAACCACAGCAGTTCTTTGGTGACCTTTTCCTTGTATCTTGTGGTTTGATGAAGCCCATCCCCTAGTCAGTTCCCGAGGAAGTGCTCAGGAATGCAGTTCTTGCATGTTTAACGCTGCTGTTCTGTAGCCTTGATGCTTGAAGGATGGCCTGGCTGGGCACTAAATCCCTGGCTCATGCTTTCCTTGAATTTTGTGGAAATATCATTCCACAGTGTATATTTCTGTTGAAAAGTCTACAGCCATCCTTATTTCTTTTGTTAGACACTGGACTTTTTAAATCAAAGGCCTAAAAGACTTTTTTGAAATATTTAAAGCGTAGTAGTTGTATTGTGACATGTCTGTGATGACCATCCCAGCTCAAATTCCCAGGATTTCTTTTATTTCCAAAAAAGTTTCATTGCACATGAATTTTAAATGTCTGTTAATTATTTAACTTTTCCTTTGTACGAAACTCACTTATGTGTTTATTAGATCTTTGCTTCTCTTCTTGGACACCTTCTCTTCGATTCTTTTTGGTTCTTGATTCCATTTTTGTTCTCTTGCTTGCAGGCCGCCTGTGCCGAAGGGGCACTCTACACGCTGATGGTGCCGCAGCTGCAGCCACTCTCCAGAGTGAACGTGTTTCCCAACAACCCCACCAGTCTCCTCTGCTCTCCTGACCGGCAGTGGGTGTTTGCATCAACCCAGAACTCAGACCTGGGCCCGAAGGTCAGTGGTGGGCTGTGTCCCTTGCCTGAGGGAGGGGCCTGGCTCTATGTATACAGGGTGACGGGTCCTGTGCCCTAGGCTTGTGGGGTGCATCTGGGGGCAGCTTCTCACGTAGGACCAAGTCCCATAGCCGTGAGGATGATGACGATGAGTCATCCGTGGCTGTTCACAGCAGTGAACCCCTTCTCAGGGCCACCAGCTGGGTTGATGGCTGTGCTGGCCTCTCCCAGGAGCCTCTACTCTTTCTAGGCTCCCATGTTGCCCACAGGTTGGAAGGGGTCAGCTGCCCAGCTGGAGACGGCAGAGTTTAGTTCTGAAGAGGTTTGGGGCCTTAGGGCCCTCCTGGTGGAAATGATCATGAGGTATTTGGTGGCCTGAGAACAGGCTTCCACAGGAGTGAGGAAGAGAGTTTCCAGGTCAGGCACAGAGGAGGTGCTGACAGCGTGGGGATAGTGTCCGTCACCTGCAGGCCCGCACACAGCTGGCCTGGGAGAGTGGCTGCCTCTGTGAGAGATTCTTGGACTCAGAGATGCTCAGCCTGGGTGCCAGGCTGAAAATTAGACCAGAGTAAAAAGTGGGCAGCTGGAGAGGGTCTTGAGACAAGGAAGGATAGAGAAAGAGAAGCAGTGGCAGAGCTGGACAGGATGGGCAGTGCTGGGACCTGGTAGCCAGGGGAGGCCAGTGGTCAGGGGGCAGCCAGAGGAGAGAGGCCACTGGATCAACAGGCAGCAACAGAGCAGTTCTGGGGGCTGAGAAGGGGTGTTTGGAGCCAGACTGCAAGGAGATAGGAAAGGAAGACAGAGGAAGACATGGGAAACAGAAGCAAGATGGTGAAATGCAGCTGCTCAAAAACAGAAAATCTGTTTATTTGATTCCCCCATTACACTGACCTCACTGGGACTGGTGTGCCAAGATGTTTCCAGCGGGGCCAGATGTGAGCTGGGGTTGACCTTGCTCCCTCTTGGCCAGATGTGAGCTGGGGTTGACCTTGCTCCCTCTTGGTCATTGTGGTCAGGAAAGGAGGGTCCACATGGGCCATCCTGTAAGACCCAGTAAGGTCACTGTGGGTGTGGGTCTGTGGAAGGGGCTTTCAGAGTGCTCCTGGGTTGAAGAAGTGCCCTCCCTCACTGGCAATGAGGAGACTTGCGGTGCTATTTTGCCAGGTGCTCCACACTCACTCCTTGCTCTGCCCGTCAGAAGACAAGCCTCCCGTCTCCGCCACTCTTCCCACCCGTCTGACACGCAGAGGCAGCCAGGCTAATGGTGATATACATAAGTGACAACGGTGTGCAGTTGGCTGTTATCACCTATGAGCTGGGGGCCAAGAAGTCCAGGGATAGAGCGGATGTTCTGGGTGAGGATGCCCATATCAGGATGGTCACCACCACTGCCTTATAGTGCTTCAAGCACAGGTTCCTCATGTTTCCTTTGGGGTACTTTTGCTTTCTTCTCAGTGAATCATAGTGACCCCACAGATGTTTTCTTGTGATTTTGTGTACTGGTGGAGTGGTTGAGTACTTGCTGTGTGTTGGGTCCTCTGCATGGCCCTGGGATTCAGACATTAGCTACTGTCCACTCTCCTCCCTTCTCTGCTTCCATTCATCCCTATCTCTTCTTTCACAATTTTATGTCAGAGTCACAGTTCTCAGCACTGAGTGCATACAGAGATGAATAAAAGCCACAACTCTCTCTTCCCTAAGGAGCTCCTAGTCTAGTAGGAAAGTAAGACCCACATCCCTCTCCTTTCCTACCACCTCTGTTTCCCAAACCCCAAATCACCCTGATAGGCCTTTCCTATGGTCCTTATCATTTTTTTCTTTTGTATTATATTCATTTGTTTTTGTGTCATCATTTGACCATAAATTTTACACTGAGCTTCCCAGCAGCCGAGGAAAAAAGGGAAATGGGATGGGTACTGTAACCCCTTGTCTGATATGAGAAAATGCATGAATTCTTCAGAAGAAGTAATTTTATTTTCCTGCTGCTAAACTCCATGAGGAAATGATCAATTTTTTTTTTAACAGGGAATGCTATACAGTATAAAAGACAGTATCTTCAACAGTAGTTTTGTCATAAATGTCACAGTTCTCATGTGGCCATTTCTTACATCAACGTGTTTTAGATGAGGAAGGGTAGAACACAGGGTGGAAGCCTCATCCCTGGATAGCGCTGTGTGCCAGATACTGTCACTTTCACATGCATATGGCCTTGAACCTTTACAGCCCCTGTGAGGCTGTAATCAGCATCAAAATCAGCAGTTTAGAGCCGATGACCGGGAGGCGATGACCGGGAGGCAATGACCGGGAGGCGTAGGGGAGTAAATGCATGGGTCCGGACTGAATGCAGGTGGGACCACAAAGTTGTTGTTGTTTTCATTATGCCACATCATCTTATGTGAGGCGTGTCTATTCCAGACCCCAGCTGCTCCTAAGAAATGACAGTCTGTGTGTTTTTATTTCAAAAAGTACAACAGATCGCAAGTTTCCTGCTGCCAGACACCATGATGCCTCCTCACCTCATGAAGGGCCATGGCTTTCAGGTGATCCTGCTCGTGTCCAGATCGGAGCTGGTTCTCTTCACCATACACAGCCTGCAGCTGGCAGCCTTTCAGGACCACCAGAGGCCTATCACGTCCACGTGGGTGGTGAGTGTGGTGCCCTGCCCGCCTGCCTGCCTCTCAGCTCCATGCTTTGGAGCCCACGTCCCTGCCTCACTTGGTTTTCCATTTCAAGGACCAGAGTCGAGTCGTCACCTCTTCCTTCGACCTCTCCTTGCGAGTCTACGTGTGGAAAAAGGAAAATAAATTTCCTGTCCTCAAGAGCTGCTATCATTTGCTTGGTGGGTCGCACAGATGGGCCAGGTAATTGCTTCTGATTTTTAAAATGTTACGTGTATGATGGCCTCTCCTGGCCTCCCAGCAGGAGGATGCCATTGGAAAGGATGTGAATGGGACTTGGCGTCTTGGCCCAGCCTGCCCCTCACTATCTGGGGACCTGAGGCAAGTCATTGCTGATATTCATCCACTGTTTTATAGAAAGAAGCTACGCTGTGCATCATCTACATTATCTCCTTTAATGTACAAAACCACCACCTGCAGTTAGCGTCACCCACATTTCCCAGATGAAACAGAGGCTCAGAGATGTAGCTGTTTTGCCCAAAGACCCACAGGGATGCATAGTGGAGCCCAGGGTGGGCTTTGATGCAGCCCTGCAGCCCGGCTCTTACCTCCCCTCCGTAACCCGCACAATCCCAGAGCCATTTACCATACCCAGGGGGAGTCAGTGGGGGCAAGATTGTAAAAGTGAGAAAGAATGCGCTTTTGTGTTGTGGTTTAAAATTAGAATTTTGGAATGACTTATGTTCCTTCTTGTCAGAGTAAGTCCTACAAAGTAAGGACAGGGCTGACAGATGTTATACTCCCCCTGGGTTATGGTGAGACCACTGACCTCACAGCTGTCAGTTACTTGTCACGAGGTATGGGGTAAATTCAGCTTCCCGTAACAAACATCTCACAGTGTTAAATGAAAAAATACAATGCCCCAAACTAAATATTTTTAAAATTAAAGATTTCTATAACAAACCTACCTAGTTTCTGAGTTTGCGAGCCCTAATGCTCCACCTCCACACTGCAGGCCGTGAAGTGCTGTATTTTTCCTACTTATCACCCCGATATGTTGCTACTTACTCTCCCCTGCACTCGGGATAGGTGGCCTTGCTGGGCTGTTTCTGCGTTTGGCCACAGGCCAGCCTTTGTGAAGCAAAGCCCTCAGGCCAGTGGCTACACTCCCCACAAGCACTCATGACTCCTCAGTAATGATTTTCTCCCTCCAGTGGCAGGAAAACCTTTCCTCTTCTAAGGGAGACATCCGTGCAGATACTTGTTGCCGCTGGAAAGAGGCCACTGAAGAGGTTGCCAGGGCCCTGGCCAGCTCACCCTTCACGGGTTTGTGTGCTGATGTTGGCCTCCAAGATGTGATTTTTTTTTCTTTCCTTTTTTATACATGTCTTTAAAGAATTCTTACATCATTACTGAATGGTTAGAATATCTTTTCACTGAAGTAACACTTGTCAACTTAACAAGGAAGGAGCACTTCTAGAAACTTCTTTCTTACATGTTGTTTTTTTTTTAAAGGTCTTTATTGGAATATAATTGCTTTACACTGCTGTGCCACCCTTTGAGGTACACCAGAGTGAAGCAGCTGTACTTATACATGTTATCCCCATATCCCCTCCCTTCTGCGACTCCCTCCTACCCTCCCCACCCCGGCCCTCTGGGTTATCACCCATCATCAAGTTTCTCTCCCTATGTTATGCAGCAGCCCGCTATCTGTTTTACATTTGGTAGTGTATATATGTCAATGCTACTCTATCACTTTGTCCCAGCTTCCCCTTCACCCTCCACCCCATGTCCTCAAGTCCTTTCTTCACATCTGCATCTTCATTCTTGCCCTGTCACTGGGTTCATCAGTACCATTTTTTTAGGTTCCATATATATGAGTTAGCATATGTTTACATGTGTTTTTAAACACTGCACTACATGCATTACGCAAAGCAAAACTTTCATTCACTGAAATTATACTCGTGGTGAGCATGTAGCAGAGTTAGAAACTTCTTTTTTACAGGTATTTGTAAACTGCACTACCTGCACTATAGGATGGTAAACTCATCCATTCACTGAAATGACTGTTCTCGATGTGAGTAGCACACTTAGAAGCATCTTCTGAGAAATGTGCTTTAATCAGAACCCTAGAATGGATTACAGTCTTGAATTACACTTTCCTGATTCATCACAGAGTCCTCGAGAAATCCTTAGTTGATTGAATGAGTGGTAATTTCTCTTTGGGAGTTTCATTTGGCAATCATAGACCCAGTGGTCTTGCTTCTTGCTGTTCCCTGCAAGACAGGCAGCCATGGACTGCATTTCCTCTCTCTTTTCCAGCACCTTATTGAATGCTGTAGGAGATAACGAGTACTTTTTAGGAGCTTTTCGGTTTCCTAAAGTGTTATCATCTGTGAACATGTATTCTGATTCTCCAAAGAAAACGGGTGTGTTAAACATAAATTTAACAACAACCTCGCAGCGTACCCCTGGGAGAAATAAAACATATGTCTGCATGTGGCTACAAAGACTTGACTGTTCTTAGCAGCTCTGTTCAGAATACCCCGAAAGTGCAGACAGTGCAAATGTCCATCAGCAGGTGAATGGATAAACCCACAGGGGAATGTTATTCAGCCATAAAGAGGAACGGTGCATTGACACACACTTGACATGGGTGAACTGCAAAAGCATGGTGCCAGTGAAAGAAGTCAAAGGTATAAGATCACGTATTGAATGATTCCATTAATGTGGTACATCCAGAAAATCTGTGGGAACAGAAGGTAAGTTACTGGCTGCCCGGGGTTGGGAGCCATTATTGCAAATGACTATGACAGATCTTTTTGGGCTGATGGAAATATTCTTAAACTGGTTTTTGGTGATAGTTACACAGTTCTGCAAATTTAGTAAAAATCAGTTGAGGGGGGAGAAAGACTAAGACGAAGTCTCTAAAGAGAAAAAGAAAGAAGACAGGTGCTAGTTCAACCTTCTGTGCTAACAAACCACAGAGACTTCTGGCTGCCGTACCATCTCAGGGAGCACCTGTCACCCTGCTTCTTGCTCAGCCCCACATAGACCAGCCAATGCTGCAGTTTTCTGACGTAGTCTGGAAACTGTCGTATTCCAGTCTTGATGTTAAATTCTAAATTGAATAGAACTTCAGTTGCTGCTTAAAGACACTCAGTAAATCAGCATAGAATTTACGTTGAAAGATATTTCATGAAAGCCAAAGCAGAAATATTTCAGAAGCAACCTATAGACAAAAACTGGGCTTCTGTAGGGAACTCAGGAAGTTCCTTCTCTAGTTTTTTTGTTTGTTGGTTTGATTCAGTTCTCTATACACTTGCTTCATTTTTCTCTTGTGCAATAGAACAGCATTGTATGTTTGTGGAAAAATGAGGGCCCCATTGGCTCCTGCATTTACGTCTCCTTCACTGAGACTGGTTAGGAAATGATAGTACTTCTAAATTCTGGAGAAATGACTCTGACTTGCCCAGATTGGATGAGGTGCCTTCCACTCCTGTATCAGGAGACGTTTCTAGAGTAGCTGGAATCATTGTGATTCAGGCAGCTACTATCAGGAGGACCTAGAACTGATCACGCTCAAGTACGTGGTGATTTTTGCTAATTCATACAAATGAACGTAAGTCCTCAAGTCAGAGCCCAGAGTAAACACGGATGGGGTGGACTGGGTGGAAAAGGTACGAGGTTACACTCCATCTTCCTGTAAAAGCTTTGACACTTAAACATTTGTCCTTTTCTCAAGTTAACACACAGCATGTCCCTTCCCTTCGCAGTGGATCTACTCATGTGGAAAGCAACAGTATGAGCATTGTAGGCGTGGAAGCCAGAAACATCGGAACGAGTATTCTAAGATCATATTACTTCAAAGTGCAGTGTGGCTGAGATGACTGCATCAACTGAAGATGATCAGGACATCTGATGAGGAACTTGTCTGCATACAAAGCCTAAAGTAATTAATGCATGAACATTGGGAAAGGAAGTAGTAATCCTCAAATACTATGGGCCACACACTGTGTGATGTGACTTTATTTTTAAATCCTGGCAAGAAGGCAACGAAATGGGTATTATTGTCTCTATTTTTCAGACAAAGAGCATGAAATATAACAGAAGAGTAGTTAACCCATTGTTATTCCATTTTCCAGCTATCAAGCAAGCTGCCCGGAGGTTATTCAGATATCAAGTAGCCACGAGGGGTGAGTGCAAGACTTTGGGTGCTAGAAAGCCCAGGTTTAAAGTACTGGGATTGCAACATAATTGTTTTTTGTTGTCCTAATATGTAACTAAGGAAACCTTTTTTATCTTCCTCGTCCCTGTTGTGCCCTAGACACACACTAGTGAACGGTTCTCACTGTCATACACGTGAGTGGTGTGGCGCCACGTTGCATAGCTGCAGGGATGCCGCTTTGTGTTTTGTGACAGTGGCGCCCCTGGATTTGGTCCACAAGGAAGCCCTGGCTAGTTTAGTGCATGTATCTTTAGAGTTCTTAATTGCAGGCAGCAGGAACAGCAAGCTGGCTCACTAACACCAAAAATGGAATTTATTGGAAAGAAATAGAGTACAGCACTGGGTCAGTGTGCAGGCTTGAGAAACAGACTTGACACCAAGGGAAGCCGGGCAGCAGGCAGCCACCAGGGCCTGCTTCAGCGAGGCCTGGCCTAGGCCGTCCCTGGCTCTGCCGCTCGCAGCACCATTTCCCCTCTGGCTCCACCGTGTTGCTGCCACTGTCCTCCCATCGCTGTCACTGAACAGGCATCACTGCCACCAGCTGGAAACTTCCCAGCTGCCCCTGAGGAAGTGTGATTCTTTGACACTGTAGCGGGGCGGGGTGTGTGTGTGTGTGTGTGTGTGTGTGATTTGCTGACCTGGGTCACATGCCCACATCATCAAGTCCAGGATGGGAGAGTCTGCCCCTTCAGCTCTAATAGTAGTTACTGCCAACCAAGACTCACACAATGAAAAATTCCTCAAAAATAGGAAATAAGGATTAAAAACCTCTTTATTACATTCTAATACTGTGGCTGCCCAATACCCAATATATGCTATTTCCTGTATTTGCCTTTTAACAACAGTTTTTTGGCCTAACAGTATCTATATCCTACGTAGCCAACTCCAGATGCAGTCATTTCCCCCAAAGGAGAAAATCTAAGGCTTTTTTCTTTCTTTCTTTCCTTTTTTTTTTTTAGTCTGAGGTGAGGTTTATTTTGGAGTTATTTTATTTTATAAATTTATTTCCTTATTTATTGGCTGCATTGGGTCTTCATTGCTGCACACGGGCTTTCTCTAGTTGCGGCGAGTCAGGGCTGCTCTTCATTGTGGTGCATGGGCTTTCTCATTGTGGTGGCTTCTTTTGTTGTAGAGCACAGGCTCTAGGCTCTTGGGCTTCAGTAGTTGGGGCACGTGGGCTCAATAGTTGTGGTGCATGGGCTTAGTTGCTCCTCAGCATCTTCCTGGAGCAGGGATCAAACCTGTGTCCCCTACATTGGAAGGCAGATTCTTAACCACTGCGCCACCTAGGAAGTCCTTGGAGTAATTTTAGATTTACAGAAAAGTTGCAAAGACAGTACAGAGGATTCCCATATGCCTTTTACCCGTAATGTATTAACCTTGCATGACCGTGATACATTTGAAAACTCAAGGTCTTTGTTAGCTCTGGAAACTGGCATCAAGTCAGAACTCTTAGGGGTGTGTGTCTCTCTTTTAGTTCTATCATAGTTTTGCTTACTGTTCCAAAGCAGTGGGGAAAGGGGAAGGAGATGAGAAATTAGCTGAAATAAATGCACACACACACACACACACACGACACAGCAAGAAAGGATATAGCTGTTCAGAAGGTGAAGGGAAAATTCAGGTAAATTGAGATATAGGGAGGTTTGCTGAAGACACAGGGGGAGGAGTTGGGGTGTCGGCAAGAGATTGGGGACCAGACAAGGGAATGTTGAGTGTATGGGTCCACCTGAGAAGCTTGGAGACACAATGGCTAGGAAAGCAGTTCTGGTCATTTCTTAGGGGAAGGCAACTAATCAGGTCCAGGCACTCTGTCCTCAGCTGCAACATTAGAGGGGTGTCATGTCTGGGGATGGCAGCCCTACCCAAGAACATGTGCAACTCTAGGGATCCCTGTTTTGGGTGTGTGGAGAGTCTTGGTAAGGGAGTCTTTATGGGAACACAGGAAGCTCTGGGGGATTTTGTGAATCTTGCTGAGGGTGAGTCCTGAGTCTGGCAGATGGGCTGTCATTAGGAAAACATGACCTGCTGAGGTGTGGTGCCATGGCTGCAGGAAGAGGCCCTTAGAAAGTACGCCATGCTTTCAAGCCTCTAGATCCAAGCCCTGAAGGCTTGTTCTCCAGCATGCAGGGGGCACTGTGCCACTGGAGGAGCGTGAGGACCTAAGTGGTCCTCCTTGAGTCCTTCAGAAGCAGGCACATCTCTGTGAGATCTTCCATGCATTCCTGGTGTAGCCCAAGATAGTCTGTATTAATTGGAAAAAAAGTTCCCTAGTATTTGGCCACAAGTCAAGTCTTAACAATTTGCAAAATACTAATTGCTAACCATAATTCAATAATTCCTTTTTAATCGAGTCCCTTTGAATACACACACACACACACACACACACGTGTGTGCACACACACGATTTAAAATAATTGACAAATTAAGTAGAAATTATAAAAATCTCAATAAAATAGAGATAGAAGATAGTTTTCTTAACTCAATAAAGGAATCTAAAAAAATTACAGCAAACATGCATAATGATCATGGGGAACACTTTCGCTGGTGTTAGGAGCACGGTAAGGGTGATATCACCAGCATAATTAAGTATCGCCCTGAAAGTGCTAATAAATATAATACTTTTAGAAAACAAAACTGAGTTCTAAAAGGATAAGAGGTTTATTTACCATAATTTCTAAACAGTACAACCTCCTTTAGAAAACTAAGAAAATCAGTAGAATTAGTAAGCACGGTTCTGCATGACTGGTGAAGAGGTTATCTACCTCTTAAAATCAGTGTACTAACAATTAGAAAATATGATAGGAACAGTATTCCATTCACAATAACAGCAGAAACTATAATATCCCAGAGTAATTTTTAACAAACTTTATGGAGAAAAAACAAAGCTTTTCTAAAGAATAAAGAGATACATCCATGTTGACAGCAACTGCCAAGAAATGTGATTTACAGAACAAACCAAACCAGATCCTGAAGTATGAGATAAAATGTTCAAAATCATTAATAATCACAAGCAAATAAAACAATAATGACCCATCACTTTATTAGGCTGGTTAGAAAAGGTTGGCGGCAGGGGATGGGGGCGGGGGAGAGGAAGATGCATGATGCCAAGTGTTTGCAGGCATATGGGGATACAGGACCCTAATGACGGAGGCTGTGTCAACCCTGTTCACAGTCTGAAGGTCTTTGGCCATTCCAGTAGTGCACATCCATCCAGTGCATGTTCATGGTCACAGTTTTTCAGCTCCCCACTCTGCCCCCACCCAGTTTCCTGCTCTGGTCAACACCAAGGTTGCCTATCTGTTACTCCCTGCAATTGGCCGGAGTAGGTTTAGATGCTAAACGCCTTTATTCTGAGAGGGTCCTTCTTTGAGGTCCTAGCTCATTGTGGGACTGACTCCTGTGCACTTCCAGTTTGCAGCATCCAACACTTCGATGGCTGAGGGAAGACCGTATCTGCCCTGCAGTGTGCCTCAACCAACTGCAGAAGTGGGAATAGCTTGGTGCAGGTGAGGTGCCAACCAAGGGAGAGAGGAGAATGGCTGAGGGAATTTGAGAAAGTGTACAAGTTTGTGTCCCAACTTAGTCCACGCTTTGTACCACTCACGTCCTCCCATTATATACAACCCTCCTACTGTAATGAGGCCTGCTGTCCCCCAGGCCCCCTCTATTGAGAATGGAGACATCCTTACGCTACAAGTCGGATTAGAGACCCCAAGCTGGTGACCATTTCTGATCCGGAAGCCTATGACAAGAGTGTTAGTGCAACAAGGTAGAGTCCCCTCTGCTGGATTTCCTCCACCCAAATGAGTGCTTTGGACAGTCTGGGTTGTTTGCTTGGTGTGGTGCCCCAGCCCTTCATCCCCAAGGTGTTGGTTGTGGTTGTTTCCCGTGCTCATTGAAAGTCATTTCTGGGTATAAGAAAGATAGCCCAGCTACTTACCTCAGTTCCAGACGCACGCCACCCTACTCACATTACACACCAGCAATCTAGTCCCTGATGTTTGTCAGTTATAACCCTAATCATGATAGTCATTCCTTTCTTTGCCTGTTGGGCCATGGAAAAAGAACAGAAAGTACTCAGGTGGTAATCACAGCTTCCACTGAAGGGGAACAATTTCAGTGACTCCTGAAAGAACCGTCTCCACTCCTACCTCCAGAGGAACTAGGGCCTACAACACTGAGAGCCTAAGGTGGCATGAATGGGAAACAAAAAATAAACAAGTGGGCTGCTGGGTGTAATAACAAAAGGGCCCACCGCTATACCTGTTGGTTCTCAGACTCGTGTATTCTAGCTATAGTCACACTGTCGATCATTGGTCATTGGTTCAGAGTACATACCACATCCTGCATTGGAAGATTGTGTCCAGACGTCACTGAGTGCTGTCTCCCCCAGCCAGCACCTTAGCTGAGCCTTCAGTAAGGCCATCCCACCATTGTATCAGGCAGTTACTTGATGATGGACAAGTGACAAAGTCAATGCATTCCATAGTCATGGGCTCATTGTCACACCTCTGATGTAAAATGGGTCCTTTTGTTCTGAGGCAGTACTGTGCAAGATAGCTGGATAAGGCATTCTGCAGGTTTGGGGGGTGATGCTGGCAGAAGTATGGGCAGGGTTCATGAGGCCAGAACACTGCCCTGTGGTTAATGGTGCCAAGTCAAGAGCTCAGCATCAGTCAGCAACTACGTCAGTGTTGACAGAGGAAGACGTTGTTGGGTCCATGCTGAGCTGTGACCCTTTACACTGTCCATGGTCCCTTTGCTCAAGGACTGGGTTGGTAAGAAGAGTCTGCCTAGCAGCCAGAGGACCACCATCCCATCCTCCTGACTACTGAGAGCTTTCTCTGAAATGCATTGGTCTCTGTTGATCTTTTAGGTAAAATAGATCTGCGTACTGTTCACCCACTTACATACCTCTTCCTCAGACCTTCAGTTTTGATCCTTGCAAGCCCTTGAGAAGCCAAAGCCATTAGCCACTGCCAAAAGCATATATCTGTACCTCCAACCACTTTTCTTTCCATATGAATGAATGACTGAGCCACTCTGATTTTGGCCCATGTGAAGGACCTCCTTTTATATGTCTTTCAGGGATATCCCCAAGTGGTGCTGAGATGAGGCAGCAGTGCAGCGGGCAACCATTTTCAGCAAAAGCCCACATAATGAGGCAACCTAGTTAGGATCTGCACCTGAGTCCTTTCCTCATGTGCTGGCTAGTTGTAGGGCCATGAGGCCTGGTGCTGGTCGAGGGAGAGGCAGCAGTGCAGCAGAGGCAGGTGATGTGGGAGTCTGGGTAATTTACTTGGGCCGTGTGGTCCTGTCCAAGCTCAGCTCCAAATGGGCCACTACTTTTGCACAATAGATCACTGCGGTGCACACCAAATCTTATGATTCATTGGAATAGATCACATCCAGCTCATGAGGTATAACTCGTATCAACTGTCACTTTGTGTCATGTGACGGGGTGGTTTGTTGCTACCAGGGCACAAGAGATGTTCTGTAAATGAAGACTGGTTTTCTTCTGTGGAGGGTGTAGATTTACTCCCAAATTATAATGGTCTTTTTTGTGGCTCCCTACTGAAACTTTCCCCTATTGGAACTTTCTAGATTCCTTCCCATTAGATATCTCTAGCATCATCTGACCTGCTGGGTTATATGACCAAGAAAGAGGGAAACTTGTGCCACAACGAGGATCTGGTTGTGGATCTGATTGTACAGCCGTCTCTTGCTTTAGGCCCCTAAAAATTTGGCAGCCTTTGGGGTTATTCAATAACTGAATCAGAGAAGTATTTCAAAATTTGGTACTTGTTTCCTCCAAATTCAAATGCCCAAGAGGCCCACCAGGTGCCTTCTGTTGTTTTTGTTTTACTGTTCAGATATTTGAGGTGCAGGAGCGTGTCCTTCACCTGAGGGGAAACATCCTGACATGCCCTAGACCTTGCTTGGGGCATGGTTACTCTGGCATATGGTCACAGGTTGTTCCTGTGAGAAAGGATTGCGGGGATATTCACTGCATATATTTGTGACGGAGTTACAGGCACTTGACTCAAGTGGAACTGACCTTTTCAATCAGGTGCTCTGGATCTGTACATTTAGGTCTGGAAACTGGGTGTGGGGCCTTAATTTTCCATTGAGGTGGAAGACAGTTCACACATTCTCACTTTTCTCTGTTTATGTAAGTATACTAGTGCCCTAGTTGGCTCTCCATTTAGGGAATTGTGATGTATCAACCACCACTTCAGATCCTGCAGGTCAAACCACCTTGATTGCCACTCCAAGCCTGCTGGTCCTTAGCTTGCCAGGATGGCTTCAGGTGTTTTTACCCCAGTAAGAATCCTCAAAGATGAGTGCCCTATGTCAGTGTCGTCTCCAGTCTTAAATTCTGCCTTCCATTGTCCTACACCAAGATCCACTTTTACGCATGCTCCCAGGTCCTATTATTAGGCAGGTCCTATAATTATTTTGCTATGAAGGCATTTTTTTTTTTCTGAGGCAGGGTTTGTATTTCTCAGTCTGGGCTTTGCTGGTACCTGGCTCTTGATATAACCCTAGAAGTAATGAGGAGTAGGCCCTGAGAAGAACCAACATCATCTTGCAAGGCATCCACCTCAGGTAAGGCTGATCATCCCTGATAATGTGGAAGGGGCTGTTTCTGCCATCAGGAAGAGCTCAGGGAAATTTGGGGGTGGGTTCAAGATTCTCAGATTGTTCACTCAAATATCCCAACTCCAAATCTTAGGGTCTTATTCTTTCCATGTCTGAGCCTAATTTTTATATGAGACCTGCTGAGACTGTACATTTAGTCTCTTTTGCAGCTCTGCCACTTTTATAATCAGATCCTGAGCCCGATTTTCAGCAACCTGCCCTGTGGCTGCAGAAGATAAGGTTCTCTGGTTTTCAGAGAATAGCTTAAGTTGAAAGGTGGCTGTCATCTACTTTTTGTAAAATGACAAGATATTGTATTTCATCCAAGTACTAGAGGGGAAATTAATCTCAGGTACGTCGTTGACCAAGAGAGAAAGAAGCAGGAGTTATAGAGAATCTAAGAAGGTACACAGAGTTTCCATCCCAACATGGACATCACTTCTACAGCTACAGAATATATTTTCTTTGCAAGTACACAGGAAAACAAGAAAGAAAGGAAAAAAGAAAAGAAAGAAAAAGAAAATATATACTTGGAAATAAACTCTCAATAAATGTCAAGGAACTAATATTACATGAATTATGTTCTCTGGCCATAATAAAATTATTTTAGAAGTAAATGACAAAAATATAATCAGAAGTTCCCATATGTTTTGAAATTAAGAAGCATACAACAAAATAACCATGTCTAAGAATACACTGAAAGAGAAATTTGATAATTTTTGAACTAAATGATGAAAAAGTATTATCAAAATCTGCAGAATGCAGCTAAACTAGTATTATGTAAATTTTATAGTCTTATGTGTCTATATTCAGAGGGAAAAAAAGGCTGAAAATTAATGAGCCTCCATCCATCTAAAACTGTTAAAAAGAAAGAAAAGGAAAATAAATAATAAAAGAACAGGAAATGAAATCATAAAAACAATAAGTTCATAAAATAGAAAAAGTACATAATAAAATGAACAACAAAGGTTAAAATTTTGTTCTTTGACAAGACTAACAAATTGACAACTCCCTAGCAAGATTAATGAACATGTTTTTAAAAAATCACAAAAAGCCAATTTTCGGAAAGTAAGGGACATCATTAAAGATACTATAATAATAGGAAAAACAGAAAATATGAATAATTATATGCTAGTAAATTTTTAGTTTGGATGACATGGATAAATTCTTAGGAAAGGATTACCCACCAAAAGGAACAGGGAACTTGAATAGTCCTATATTCATTAAAAACAGAATTGAACAGAGTTGAGAGTTTCCACAAAAATTAGCAGAGAAGATATATAGATGGCAAATAAGCACATGAAAAATGCTCAGGATCACTAGTCACTGGGCAAATGAAAATTAAAACCACAACTACTAATATAGGTAAACATTTTAAAGGAAAAAAAAATCCCCAAAATGACAAACGTTGACAAGGACGTAGAACAACAGGAACTCTCATACACTGCTGGTGTGGATGCAAAATGGTACATCCACTTTGGAAAAGAGTTTGCTAGTTTCTTATGAAGTTATACATGCACTGTAGGAGTCTAACTTTTTGTTGTTGTTCTTTTGATGTTTGATAGCTTTTAAGCCTAACACCTCTCTCCTCCCCTCTGTCCACATCTGAGCAAGAAGACAAGACCTCAGCTCAGGTGCTCTCTCCCTTGATCATGGGAGGCTTAAACCACAAAAGCCCCTGCCCATGCTTGGAACTCTCACCCTTGCCCCACCCAACAACCACCATAAAAACTCCAAGCTTGGCTCCTTTCCTTCGTCTTTCAAGCCATTTTTAGAATGGTTTCGTAGCTATCCTGCTCTCCCCAGGAAACCTCATAATGTACTCAGTCTTTCCTTGGTGTATGGGTGGCATTATCAGTCTCGACATCCAAAGCAAACTTGGCAAATATACCTTTGCAGGGTGACCACCATATCCACCCAAAGGCTTGAGCAAGGATGTTTATAGAAACTTTACTGATAATAGAGACTAGGAACAACCCAAATGTGTATCAACTGGGGAGTGGATAAACAAATTGTGGTTCATCTACACAGTGGAATACTACTGAACAATAAAAAGGAACAAAATTCTGATACACGCAAGCATGAATGAATCTTAAAAGTATTAAGTATTATGCTAAGTGAAAGAAGCCAGTCACAAAGGCTACATATCTATGATCCCACGTATAGGACATTATTGAAAACACAAAACTATAGGAACAGAAATGAAACCAGTGGTTTCTTGAGTCTGAGGGCAAGGAGAGGGGATCAAATACATGGTGGCATGAGGGAACCTTATGGGTTGAAAACAAATGGTCCACAAAACATTCTCTTTTCCTTCTGAAGGCTTTACAATGCATTGTTATCATTAACCAGTCTTTTACTATTAAACTTAAATGGCCAATTGAGACAAACAGTTCTGGGACCATTCTTTCACCTCTGATTAAGACTGAAGTAGCAGTATTGAGGGTAATATTCATTTAGCCTTCTGACCTTTCTGGGCACAACTGGTGACCTTGCCAGCTCCAGCTGCCTTCTTGTCCGCTTCTTTGATGACACACACAGCAATCGTCTGTCTCATGTTACAAACAACAAAACAGCCTGGGGGCGGGGAATAGTCAGAGAAGCTCTCAACACACATGGGCTTGCCAGGAACCATATCAACAATGACAGCGTCACCACATTTCAAGAATTTGGGGCTATCTTCCAACTTTTCTCCAGATCAATGATCTATCTTCTCCTTCAGCTTGGCAAACCTGCAAGCAATGTGAGCTGTGTGGCAAGCCAGCACAGATGCATATCCAGCACTGATTTGACCTGGATGGTTTAGGATAATCACCTGAGCTGCCTTCATTGGCGGGTCATTTTTGGTGTCATCAGCCGCACCACCATGATGAACATCTTTAACACACATCTCCTTGGCATTGAAATCCACACTGTCCCCGGGAAGAGCTTCACTCAAATCTTCATGGTGCATTTCAACAGACTTGACTTTAGTTGTTATTTTGATTGGAGCAAAGGTGACCACCGTTGCCAGATTTGAGAACACCAGTCTCCACTCAGCCTGCAGGAACGGTATCAATACCACCAATTTTGTAGACATCCTGGAGGGGCAGAAGCAAGGGCTTGTCTGTTGGACGAGTTGGTGACAGTGCAATCCAGAGCTTTAAGTAGTGTGGTTCCACTGGTATTGCCATCTTTACATGTGAGTGTCTATCCTTTGAACTAAGGCATGTTAGCATTTGTCTCCAGCATCCTGTCACCATTCCAACCAGAAATTAGGACAAATGCTGCTGTATCAGGATTGTAGCCAGTTTTCTTTATGTAGGTGCTGACATCTTTAATGATTTCCTCATATCTCTTCTGGTTGTAGGGTGGCTCAGTGGAAGCCCATTTTGTTAACACCAACAATTAATTGTTTCTCACTCAGTGTGTAAGCCAGAAGTGCATGCTCATGGGTCTGCCCATTCTTGGAGATACTTGCTTCAACTTCACCATCACCAGCAGCAACTATCAGGACAGCACACTCAGCCTGAGATGTGCCTGTAATCATGCTTTTCATAAAGTCTCTGTGTTCTGGGACGTCAGTGGTGGTCACGTAACACTTGCTGGTCTCAAATTTCCACAGGGAAATATCAATAGTAACACCATGCTCACATTCAGCTTTCAGTTTATCCAAGTCCCAGGAATACGTGAAGGAGCACTTCTCTATCTCAGCAGCCTCCTTCTCAAATTTTCTGATAGTTCTTTTGTCAATCCCACATTTGTAGATCAGATGGCCAGTAGCAGTAGACTTGCCCAAATCTATGTGCCCAATGATGATGATGTTGGTATGTCTTTCTCATTCCCATTTTAGTTTAGGTTTATCAGTGGTTTTCATGACACCGGTGCAAAATTATTGTGAAAGTCCAATAATATAGTTTAAAAATAGACAATATATCATAGTCAAGACAAATTTATCCTAAGAATATAAGGTTGGTATAAGATTAGAAAATCTATCAATGTAAGTCACCACTTTAATGGATAAAAGGATAAAAATCATATGACCTCAAAGGATCCAGAAAAATGACTTACTAGAATTCATATCCATTTATGTTGATAGAAAGTCTTAGCAAACAAGAAATAAAAGGTAACTGTTAATTTCATAAATGTTCCTATAAAAAAAGCTACCACAAAGCATCCTTACTGATGCAACATTGAAATCTTCCCCTTTGCAACCAGGAACAAAACAATCCACTATTACTTCTGTTGTTTAACATTTTTATTGGAAAACTGAGCCTGAGCAATAAGGTAAATAAAAATAAATGCATAGTGATTGGACAAATGAGAGAACAGTATATCCTTTCTGGAAATAAGATGACAATGTATGTACTAAATTCAAAATGAGCTTACAATAAACTACAACATTGATAAGATATTTTAGCAACTTTGCTGGATAAAAAAATGAAAAGATAAAAGTCTGTGTTTCTACATACCAGCAATTTATAAAATAAAATAGATATTAATTATAATGGAATAACAAAGTTAAAAGTACCTGGAAATAAGTGTACCAAAGTGTGTACAATCTTTTCAGGTAAAATTATAAATCTTTACTTAGATCTATTAAAGAAGACCTAAGTAAATACAGAATTTGTTTTGTTTTTGATCGAAAGGCTCAATGGTGAAGATAAATAACTATATTTAATGTAATCCCAACAAAATCTCAACATACTTTTTCTCTGGAACTTGACAATCTGATTCTAAAATTTATATGCCAATACAAAGAGCTAAGACCGGAGTGATGTCAGCACAATGGCTGAATAAGATATCTCTTACACATACCCCCTCCCACAACAAAAACTTGACATCCATTCATGGATGAAAGTACCCTTGTTGTTGCTGTGGGATCCAGCACCATGTGCAAAGGACCTGAGAGGAGTCTTGCTCACTGTGGTCTCAGGTAACAGGAGTACAGAACTCAGAACCACCTATGGATCTTGCAGTGGCCCATAAACTGGCTCCAGCTCCATCTTGGCCATAATACAGAAGGCCTTGGAGAACCCTAATGACCTTGCAGAGGTCCAGGAGTCCAATGGAGAAGTTGTAGCACACCATTGGAGCAAGAGAAATCTGAGACTGGGTGCATCGGAGAGAGTAAGAGGAACCAATTGATTTTACTCACATAAACCTTCTCCCAAGACAGCACAGCTCAGTTTCGAGACAGATTTTCTCAGCCCATGATTTCTTCTATGGGGAAAGTGGGAGCATATGAGTGAGCACCTGGCTTCTCCAGCTATGCAGGATGCTGCTAAAGAGGTCCATTTCTCTCTGGCCCCATTCAGGGTACTGAATAGTGAGCTACATAACTTGGGGGCTAGTAGAGGAAAACTGGACTTTCAGTGGGCAGTAAAGGGATGTAGATCCTATTAACTGCATTGTGAACTCCAGCAAGAAACCTGCCCTGAGCCACTGAGAATGCCTTGCCCATGGATCCCCCAGACTGGCCCACAAGTATCCCCAGCACACCATGCATCTCACCCATACCCTGTGGCTTGCTCCCTGTGTGAGCTTCCAATGGCAACAAGCAAACTTTGACAGGCAGCTGGTAAGCATGTGCAGAAAGCCAGCCCAAATCTGTGGGCAAGGGAGAGATCACAAATTAGAGCTTTAGCACTGCTTTTGGGAAACAAAAGAGAAGCCATCAACACCCAGCCTGGTGTGTTGCAGGATCAAAGGAAGTCACCCAAGTTGAGAATTCTGCCACAATGAGGGAGCAAGAAGTGCAGAGCAGCTATATCCTAGAAGGTCTGAGAAAACCTCAGTACACTAGCAGGGCTGATGGAAGTTATTTATCTTCCAAAGTCAAACAATAAAGACTGGAGGCATGGCTGCTACTTTAAATGTGAAGACAGTAATACAAGACTTCAAGGAACATGAAAAATCAAAGAAACATGATATCAACAAAGGATCAAAATAATCTTCCAGTGACTGACTCTAAAAATGTGGAGATCTGTAACTTACCTTATAAATAATTTTAAATAGCTGTTTTCAGGAAGCTCTATGAGCTACAAGAAAACACAGAAAGACAATTCAGTGAAATCAAGAAAACAACATGAACAAAACGAGAAGTTTAACAAGGAGCTAGAAATCAATTTTTTTTAAAATTCTGGGGCTAAAGAATACAATAAATGAAATGAAACATGAAATTGAGAACACTGACAACAAAATAGATCAAGCAGAAGAAAGAATCTGATTTGTGAAGGAGAAGACAGGATCTTTGAAATTATTCAATCAGAGGAGAACAAGTAAAAGTAAAAGATAAAAAAGAGTGAAGAAAGCACACATGAATTCTAGGATACCATCAGGAGAAGCATCTGAGCATTACTGGAATCCCAGAAGGAGAAAAGAAGGAGAAAGGGTCAGAATGCTTATTTAAAAATATAATGGCTGAGAACTTCCCAAATCTTGGGAAGAGATTTGGCCATTCAAGTCCATGAATATCATAGGTCCCCAAACAAATTCAACTCGAAAAGGTCTCCAAACACATTATAATAAAACTGTCAAAAATCAAAGACAAAGAGAATTTTAACAGAAGAAAGAGAAAAGAAGTGTATCACCTACAAAGGAACTCCTATAAAGCTACTAGCAGATTTTTCAGAAACCTACAGGCCAGTAAAGAGTAGGACAGTATATTCAAAGCATTGAAAGAAAAAAACCTACCAATCAACACTACTTTATACAGCAAAATTATCCTTCAGATATGAAGGATAAAGATGTTCCCAAACAAGAGCTAAGTGAGTTCATCACCACTAGACCTGCCTTACAAGAAATACTAAAAGGAGTTCTTCAAGCTGAAATGAAAGGATGTTAGTGAATAATAAGAAAACATATGAATATATGAACACGCTGGTAAAAATAAGAGTATAGTCAAATACAGAATACTCTAATACTGTATTATGGTAATGTGTTAACAACCACTTAAATCTAGTATAATGGTTAAAGGATAAGAATATTAAAAGTAACTAGAGGGACTTCCCTGGTGGTGCAGTGGGTAAGACTCCATGCTCCCAGTGCAGAGGGCCTGGGTGCGATCCCTGGTCGGGGAACGAGATGCTGCATGCATGCCGCAACTAAGAGTTCACATGCCGTAACTAAAGATCCTGCACATTGCAACAAATATCCCGCATATTGCAACTAAAAAAAAGATCCCACATGCTGCAACTGAGACCTGGTGCAGCCAAATAAATAAATATTTTTTTAAAATAAATAAAAATAACTATAACTACAACAATTTGTTAATGAATACACAATATAAAAATGGGTAAATTGTGACATCAAAAACAAAAGAGGGGAAATAAAAGGTAGAGTTTTTCTATGTGCTTGAACTTAAGTTGTTACCAGCTGAAAGTATATTGTTACATCTATAAGATGTTTTATGTAGGCCTTCATGATAATCACAAAGCAAATACCTGCAGAGATATACATAAGCTAAAGAGAAGAAAATCAAAGCTTATGCAGGACTTCCCTGGTTGTCCAGGGAACTAGAAAATCACAAATATGTGGAAATGAAAAAACATAATAATGAACAACCAGTGGATCAAAGACAAAGTCAAAAGGAGCATGAAAATGTATCTTGAAACAAATGAGAATGGAAACAGCATACCAAAACTTGTGGGATACAGCATAAGTAGTTCTAAGAGTGAGATTTATGAGGTTATGGTTTACACTTACATTAAGAAAAAAGAAATAGCTCAAACAACCCAACTTTACACCTCAAGGACCTGGAAAAAGAACAAACCAGCCCAAAGTTAGCAGAAGGAAGGAAATAACAGAGGTTGGAGCAAAGATAAATGAAATAGAGAGCAAGAAAATAATACAAAAAATTAATAAAACTAAGAGGTGATTTTTAAAGATAAAATTTACAAACCTTTAACTAGATTAAAAAATTTCAAGGAAAGGACAACTTTTTAAATAAATAGTGCAAGGATAATCAGGTATCCTTATAGAAGAAAAACTGTATTCCTTCCTCAAACCATAGGCAAGAATTAATTCCATGACATGTGTGAAGTAAACTATAAAACATTTAGAAGAGGGAACATATAGAGTAATATAATTTTATTTTATGTTTTTCACTTTGTGGTATGATTGCTTAAATCAGTAATAAAATAACTACCCATAAAGAACAGATTTATAATTTACATTAAAATATAAAAGTTCTGTACATTAAAACGCTTTAAAAATTGAAAAGATAAAGTAAGGAGTGTCAGAAAATATTTTCTAAGGATATAAACAACAAAAGATTAAAATGTATATACATATATATATTCTAAATTTAAACATACAATTTTAAATCTCTGATTCAATAAGAAGGCAGGCAACGAATAGAAAATAGGTGGTACTTCATAATAGAAGAAATAAAAATAGCCAAAATGATATGAAAATTTACTTAAAATCATTATTATTCAAGGAAGTCCATATTAAACCATGGGGAGATACCACTCTATCCCCTCAGATTGGCAAACATTCAAAACCTTTAGAGTTATGAGTGTTGTTGAGGATATGTCACAACAAGAACTCATTCAGCATTGGAGGCAGTGCATATTAATCCATCCCTTTGGAAAACAAGTTGTTATTAAATGGTAAAGTGGTGATATCCATATCATTACTCCCAGGAATATATAACTTTGAGAAGCTCTTGCACGTGAGAACCATGACAATATGAACAAGATTGGTCATGAAAGAAAGCAGAGTAGTCCCAAATTAGAAAACACCCCAAGTATTCATAGTAGTAGAATGGATAAATATACTGCAGTAGAGTCATACAGCAGAAATGTTCTACAGCAATGCAAATAAACTACAGTTACGTGTAACAACACTGATGAATGTTACAAAAGGTTGAATAGAAGAAGCAAGACATAAAAAAGTAAATCTATGATTCCAGAGATTCCATTTTCTGAGATATAGTTGACATAGAGTATTTATTTATAAAATTGTATTTATTGAGATATAGTTGACATACAATAAGCTGCATATATTTAAAGTGTACAATTTGATATTTTTTTTCTTATTAGTAATGTATATATGGCAATCCCAATCCCCCAATTCATCCTGCCCCAACCCACCCCCCTGCTTTCCCCCCTTGCTGTCCATATGTTGGCTCTCTACATCTGTGTCTCTATTTCTGCCTTGCAAACCAGTTGATCTGTACCATTTTTCTAGATTCTGCATATATGCGTTAATATATATTTGTTTTTCTCTTTCTGACTTACTTCAGTCTGTATGACAGTCTCTATGTCCATCCATGTCTCTACAAATGTCCCAATTTCATTCATTTTTATGGCTGAGTAATATTCCATTATATATATGTACCACATTTTCTTTATCCATTCATCTGTTGATGGACATTTAGGTTGCTTCCATGACCTGGCTATTGTAAATAGTGCTGCAATGAACATTTAGTGCATGTATCTTTTTGAATTATGGTTTTCTCTGGGATTTAATGCCAGTAATGGGATTGTTGGGTCATATGGTAATTCCATTTTTAGTTTTTTAAGGAACCTCCATACTGTTCTCCATAGTGGCTGTATCAATTTACATTTCCACCAACATTGCAAGAGGGTTCCCTTTTCTCCACATGCTCTCCAGCATTTATGGTTTGTAGATTTTCTGATGATGCCCATTCTAACTGGTGTCAGGTGATACCTCACTGTAGTTTGATTTGCATTTCTCTAATAATTAGTGATGTTGAGCTGCTTTTCATGTGCCTCTTGGCTACCTGTATGTCTTCTTTGGAGAAATGCCTATTTAGGTCTTTAGCCCATCTTTTGGTTGGGTTGTTTGTTTCTTTGATATTGAGCTGAATGAACTGTTTATGTATTCTGGAGATTAATCCTTTGCCTGTTGATTTGTTTGCAAATATTTTCTCCCATTCTGAGGATTGTCTTTTCATCTTGTTTGTAGTTTCCTTTGCTGTGTAAAAGCTTTTAAGTTTCATTAGGTCCCACTTGTTTATTTTTATTTTTATTTCCATTACTCTAGGAGGTGGAAAGATCTTGCTGAGTGTTCTTCCTATGTTTTCCTCTAAGAGGTTTTATAAACTCTTACATTTAGGTCTTACATTTAGGTCTTTAATCCATTTTGAGTTTATTTTTGTGTATGGTGTTAGGGCATAGATTCCATTTATATGCAGCTCAGAAATAAGCAAAACTAAAATGTATTGTTTAGAGATGTAAACATAGGAGACAAAATCATAAAGCTAAGCAGAGAGATGATCATCATGAAGATCAAGATTGTGATTGCACATAAACTGGAACAAGAGGGTTTTAATCATGAAAGAACATTCATGTGCTTTTCGGGGATCTGTAACTTTTTATTTCTTAAACTGGGTAGTAATTACATCAATGCTTGCTTTATAATAATTTGTTAAATTGTACATCTATGTTTTGTTTACCTCTTTGCACATATTGTGTTTAACAATGAAAATTTTTAAAATGTGTATTACTTACCTGTTATAAAAATATTTACCACAACATTCAAAAGTTTAAGTAGGCAAGTATTTATCTCACATATCTTCTGAAGGCCAGGTTTTGGGAGTGTCTTAGCTGGGTGGCCTTGAGGTCAAGCCATTGGCCAGGACTATAGTCACATGGCTTGACTGGGGTCAGAAAATCCACTTCCATGAAAGTTGACACACAAGCTTGTTGGCTGGGGGCCTCAGCTCCTTACCATGTGGACCTCTTCACAGGGCTGCTTGAGTTTCCTTACCACATGATAGCTGACTTCCTCCAGTGTGAAGGATTAAAGAGAGGAAGAGAAGGGTGCAATGCCTTTCATAACCTAGTATCAGAAGTCATACACTGTCACTTTGCCACATTCTATTCATTAAAAGGAAGTCATTAAAGTCCAGTCCATGCTGAAGGATAGAGGAATTAAACTCCATCTCTTCAAGGGAATCGTACTGGAGTATTTGTGGACATATTTTAAATCACCATAAATTTTATCAGAAGTCTAACTATAAACAAATTCAATGTAGAGTAGCTATATTAGGAAAAGTATTTGCAACATATAGGAAAGCAAAATGACAATCAATTGTAAGTGAAGATAAGAACTCAATATACAAACTGAAAAAAAGACACAAAAAATTCTAATAAGAATATAAGAGGAAAAATATAAACATTGCTAGTGAAAATGAAAATCTGAGTTTTTACAGCTTTTTTTGAAAGAAATATCACAATATATATTAATGTGGAGACTTCAACCACTGAATATATGAAGGATTTATTTTTTAAAAGGAGACCAATATGTATAAAACATATGGAGATGTTTATTTAACATTATTTATAGATGAAAAAAGCTGAAACAAATTGAATGACCAATAAATACACAAATGTTTGAATAAATTATGACACATCCATGCTGTGAAAACATTTTTTTTAACTTTCTATTGACAACTAGTGTACATACAGAAAAGTGCAATATTGCATGCATAAAACCTAAAGAAATACCAAGATCTGGTCATACTCATGAAATCAGGATTCCAATCAAGAAAGAGAACAATGCCGGGACCCCCAAAGCCCTCTCAGCTTCATTATAGTCTTGAACCTTTCAGGGTAATCACTATCCTGACATCTGAGAACATAGATTAGTGTTGCTTTTTTTTTTTTTTTTTGTACTTTGCATGCATGAAATCATATAGTATGTTATATGGTGTATTATACAGTTGACCCTTGAACAACACTGATTTGAACTATGGGTTAACTTATATGCAGATATTTTCCAATAGTAAATAGTATAGTACTACACAGTCCGTGGTTGGTTGAATCTGCAGATGCAGAGGAACCATGGATATAGAGGGTCACCTATAAGTTATACATGGGTTAACCCCCATGTTGTTCATGGGTCAACTATAGTTTTATTTTCCTTTATATTGTATTTGTCAGATTCATCCATACTACATATAGTTATAGGTAATTGATTCTCATTGTTGCACAGTATTTTATTGTGTCTCATCTTATTTAGCCACACCACTTTTTTGCATTATTCTGTGACCAGCAGAGGTTCCTTTATTGTTTGTCTGTAAGCGTCAGTGTGTGGGGAGGGAGAGGGTACAATAGTGGCTCCTTCTCCTGGGAGTGAGTGAGCAGTGGCGCACTGTTGTTTCAGTCAGGCTTGGAGGTGCCTGTTGTAGAGGGACACTAGTGGCTCAGGCATAAACAGAAAGTCTTAGAGTTGGGCCTCTCTCGGGGTTTTTTGTTGTTGTTGCTGTTGTTGTTGTTGTTGTTGTTTTCTCTCGGCAGCCTCCTTGCTGCTGGCGTTGCAAGGGGTTTTAATCTAGCCCCACCCGAGTGCCTAAGGGTGCTTGTTATCCCTGAGCGCCTTAGTTGGCCCACAGAGCATCTCTCCACTGCCTGTTGCAGAGGCACCGAAAGAGAGAGAGAGGCTATGCGTGCGGCTCCTCCCCCCCCTGCCTGTGAGCCTGCAGCCTCCAGCCGCCATCATGGCCGGGCAGCTCTCTGGGACGGGCACTCCTCTCCGCGGACCTCCTCCCTCCTGTCCTCTCGGTCCGTCACCCTACCGGCAAAAATGTTTCTCACCCTGAACCAGCTCTCTGGTTCCCACACTCCCGCTCCCGGACCCTCCGTTCAGCCACGGATCGATGTCTCGGTCTGGGAACGCTGAGCTGTGCTGCGGACCCTCCGTATGTTTCTCACTCCCTCCCATCTGCCACAGCTCCGCCGCTTCACCCTCTTTGAGCCTTCGTAGATGCCTCCCTACCGGCTGTGTCGGGCTCCCCTCGGTCCTTTCTGGTGTCTGAGGCCGTCTGCTGGTGTTCAGCTGGTTCTCTGTGGTTATTACTGCGTCCTTCTGTGCATTCCCAATGCATCTGTGGAGAGGGATGCACTCCACGTCTCTCTACTTCGCCGCCATCTTTTCTCTCCAGTCCTCCATGCTCCGCCACACCACTTTTAACAGGTATTTAGTTTCCAGCTTGGGACTATTATGATTAGCGCTATGAATATTCTAGCATGTGTTTTTTGGTGAGTATATCTACACATTTCTCACAGATATATATGTAGGAGTAGAATTGCTGGGTCATAGGATATGCATGTGTTTGGCTTTAGTAGACTCTGCCAAACAGTATTCGAAACAAAGTGGTTGGACCAGTTTATGCTAACATCAAGAATGTATGAGATTTGCTGTTGCTCCACATTCATGCCAACACATGCTTTTTCCATCTTTTTTTGCATGGGTCATGAAATGGTTCTCATGTTTCTTCTAGAAGGCTAATTGTTTTTTCTTCACATTTAGGTATGCAATTCATATGGAATTAATTTTTATGTATGGTATGAGGTAAGTGTCAAGTCACATTATTTTCTCATATGGATATTCAATTGACCTGGAACAATTTATTGAAAAGATCATCCTTTACTATACTGTTTTGATGATGGTAGCTTTTTAGTATAGTTTGAAATCAGGGACCATGATACCTCCAACTTTGCTCTTCTTTATCAGGATTGTTTTGGCTATTCAGCTCTTTTGTGTGGAAAGATACACTGTGTTCATGAACTGGAAGAATTAATGTTGTTAAAAATGACCATACTACCCAAGGCAATCTGCAGATTCAGTGCAATCTCTTTCAAAATACCAAAGACATTTTTCACAGAACTGCAATAGATAGTTCTAAAATAAAAAACACAGAAGACACAGAATAGTCAAAACAATCTTGATAAAGAAGAACAAACAGCTGGAGGTATCATGCTCCCTGATCTCAAACTATACTATTACAAAGCTACAGTCATCGAAACAGTATGGTACTGGCACAAAAACAGACACATAAATCATTAGAACAGAATAGAGATCCCAGAACTAAACACACACTTTTATGAGCAGTTACTCTATGACAAAGTAGGCAAGAACATACAGTGGGGAAAAGATAGTGTTTCCAATAATTTGTGTTGGATAAACTAGAGAGTTCCATGCAAAAGAATCAAACTGGACTACTTTCTCACACCATAAAAAAAAACTCAAAATGGATTAAATGTAAGATCTGAAAACATAAAACTTCTAGAAAAACGTAGTCAGTACACTCTTTGGTCTTAGCAATATTATTTTGGATGTGTGTCTTCAGGCAAGGAAAACAAAGGTAAAAATAAACACACAGGACTACATCAAACCAAAAAGCTTTTGTATAGCAAAGGAAACTTTTAACAAAATGAAAAAACAGCATGCTGAATAGGAGAAGGTATTTGCAAATAATATCCAATAAGGGGTTAATATCTAGTATATACAAAGAACTCATATAACCCAACACCAAAAAAAACTAACAATCCAATTGAAAAATTGGCAGAGGATCTGAATGGACATTTTCCCAAAGACATACACACAGCCAATAGATACATGAAAAGACTAAATATCAGGGAAATGTAAATCAAAACCACAATGAGATATCACCTCACACCTGTCAGAATGGCTATTACAAAAAGACAAGAAATAACAAATGTTGGTAAGGATGTGGAGAAAAGGGAACCCTTGTGCACTGTTTGATGGTACAAACTGGAAAACAATGCGGAGTTTCCTCAAAAAATTAAAAATAGAACTACCATATGATCCAGCAATTCCACTTTGGGTATTTTTCTAAAAACAAAAACACTAATTAGAAAAGATATATGCATCCTTGTGTTTACTGCAGCATTACTTACAAGAGGTAAGATATGGAAACAACCTAAGTGTCTGCTGATAGATAAATGGATAAAGATGTGGTATAGTATACACAGTGGAATATTACTTAGCCATAAAAAAGAATGAAATCTTTTGAGATTTTGATGTGACAACATGGATTGACCTAGAGGTTATTATGCTAAATGAAATAAGTCAGGCAGAGAAAGAAAAATGATGTAAGATTTTAACTTATATGTAGAATCTAAAAAGCAAAGCAAATGAAAAAATGGACAAAATAGAAACAGACTCAGATACAAAGAAGAAATAGTGAGAAGAAATAAGGTAGGGAGTGGTAGTTTGAGTGAAATAGGTAAAGGAGATCAAGAGGTATAAACTTCCAGTTACAATATAAATGAGTCATGAGGATGAAATGTACAGCATGAGGAATATAACCAGTAATATTGTAATATCTTTGTATGGTGATATATCATAACTAGACATATCATAGTAAACATTTTCTAATGTACAAAGATATCAAATCACTATGTTGTGCACCTGGAACTAATATAGTGTTGTAGGTCAATTATGCTTCAATTAAAAAAAAAAAAACTAGTTCTTTGAAAAGATCAATGGAGTTGATAAGCCTCTAGCCAGTCTAACTAAGAACAAAAGATAGAAAACACAAATTAGTAAGACCCAAAATAAAAGAGGGACATTACTACAGATCCCATGGATATTAGAAGTAGAGTCAAGGAATACTATGAACAACCCTATGTCCACAAATTTGATAACCTAGATTAAATGGAGTAATTCCTTGAAAGACACATCTGCCAAAACTCACACAAACAGAAAAAGACTCTGAATAGGCCTGTATCTATTAAAGAAATTGAATCAATAATTAATAACATTTCAAAACAGAAAGCAGCACGTCCAGATAGTTTCACTGGTGAATTCAAACATTTAAGGAAGAAATTAGGCCAATTCTATACAATCTCTTCCAGAAGATACGTGCAGAGGGGAAACCTCCTAACTCATTATATGAGGCCAGTACTACCCTAAAACCAAAACCAGATGGTCTTTAAAAGAAAACTACAGACTAATATCTCTCATGAGCACAAACGCAAAAATCCTCAACAAAATATTAGCAAATCAAAACCAAAAGTGTGTAAAAATAATTATACACCATGACCATGTGAACTTTATCCCAGGTATGCAAAGTTGGTTTACCATTTGGAAATCCATTAATGTAATCTATCACATCAACAGGCTAAAGTAGAAAAATCACATAATCGTAATCAATAGATACAGAAAAAGTATTTGACAAAATCCAATACTCATTCTGATCAAAACTTCTGGCAGACTAGGAATAGAGGGGAACACTCGCAACTTGATAAAGAACATCTACACAACATCGACAGCTAAACCTTATACTTAAGGATGAGAAACTAAGCTTTTCCACTAAAAGCAGCAACAGGGCAGATGTCCTCTCTCACCGCTCCTTTTCAACATCATACCAGAAGATCTAGATAATTCAATAACACCAAAAAAGGGAAGTAAAAGTTATACAGAATGGAAAAGAAGAAATAAAACTATCTTTGTTCATAGATGACATGATTGTCTATACAGAAAATTCAAAAGAATTAACAAAAAAATTTCTGGAACTAAGGTATTACAGCAAGTTTGCAAGATATGAGGTTAATGTACAAAGGGTTAACACTTTCCTTATCCCAGCAATAAACAAGTAGAATTTTAAATTAAAAAGATATTACCATTTACACTAACACTCAAAAAATTTAAATCCTTAGGTGTAAATCTAACAAAATACATACAAGATCTATATGAGGAAAACTACAAAACTCTGATGAAACAAATAAAAAAGAACTAAAGTGTAGAGATATTTCATGTTCATTGATGGGAAAAACTCAATTTTGTCAAGATGTTGGTTCTTCGTAACTTGATCTATAGTTTCAATGCAATCCCTGTTAAAATGCCAGCATGTTATTTTGTGGATGTCAACTGAGAGATTCTAAAGTATATCTGGTTTCTTTCATTGTGCAAAAGCTTTTAAGGTTCATTAGGTCCCATTTGTTTATTCTTGATTTGATTTCCATAATTCTAGGAGGTGGGTGAAAAGGATCTTGCTTTGATGGATGTCATAGAGTGTTCTGCCTATGTTTTCCTCTAGGAGTTTTATAGTGTCTGGCCTTACATTTAGGTCTATAATCCATTTTGAGTTTATTTTTGTGTATGGTGTTAAGAAGTGTTCTAATTTCATTGTTTTACATGTTGCTGTCCAACTTTCCCAGCACCACTTATTGAAGAGGCTATCTTTTTTCCATTGTATATTCTTGCCTCCTTTGTCAAAGATAAGGTGCCCATTAAAAGCTTTTGCACAGTGAAAGAAACCATAAACAAGACTAAAAGGCAACCCTCAGAATGGGAGAAAATACTTGCCAACGAAGCAACAGACAAAGGATTAATCTCTAAAATATACACACAGCTCACAGCTTAATACCAAAAAAGCAAATTACCCAATCCACAAATGGGCAGACGACCTAAATAGACATTTCTCCAAAGAAGACATACAGATGGCCAACAAACACATGAAAAGATGCTCAACATCACTAATCATTAGAGAAATGCAAGTCAAAGCCACAATGAGGTATCACCTCACACCGGTCAGAATGGCCATCATCAAAAAATCTAGAAACAACAAATGTTGGAGAGGGTGTGGAGAAAAGGGAAGTCTCCTGCACTGTTGGTGGGAATGTAAGTTGGTACAGCCACTGTGGAAAACAGTTTGGAGGTTCCTTAAAAAACGAAAAATAGAACTACCATATGACCCAACAATCCCACTACTGGGCATATACCCTGAGAAAACCATAATTCAAAAAGATACATGTACCACAATGTTCACTGCAGCACTATTTACAATAGCCAGGATGTGGAAGCAACCTAAATCCCCATCAGCAGAGGAATGGATAAAGAAGATGTGGCACATATATACAATGGAATATTACTTAGCCATAAAAAGGAATGAAACTGAGTTATTTGTAGTGAGGTGGATGGACCTAGAGTCTGTCATACAGAGTGAAGTAAGCGAGAAAGAGAAAAACAAATACCATATGCTAACTTATATATATGGAATCTAAAAAAATGGTACTGATGAACCCAGTGACAGGGCAAGAATAAAGATGCAGATGTAGAGAATGGACTTGAGGACATGGGGTGGGACGTGAAGTGGGAAGCTGCTGCATAACACAGGGAGATCAACTCGATGATTGATAATGACTTAGAGGGGTGGGATAGGGAAGGTGCGAAGGAGTTGACGGAGGGAGGGGATATGGGGATATATGTGTAAATACAGCTGATTCACTTTGTTGTACAGCAGAAACTGGCACAACAGTGCAAAGCAATTATGCTCCAAAAAATAGCTTAAAAAATGCTCATCATTATATGTCATTAGGAAATTGCAAATTAAAACAATAGTAAGAGTATGGTACTGGCACAAAAATAGAAAAGAAGATCAATGGAATAGAATAGAGAACTCAGAAGTAAGCCCAAACACATATGGGCACCTTATCTTTGACAAAGGAGGCACGAATATACAATGGAAAAAAGACAGCCTCTTCAATAAGTGGTGCTGGGAAAATTGGACAGCTACATGGAAAAGAATGAAATTAGAACACTTCCTAACACCATACACAAAAATAAACTCCAAATGGATTAAAGACCTAAATGTAAGGCCAGACACTATAAAACTCCTAGAGGAAAACACAGGCAGAACACTCTATGACATCCATCAAAGCAAGATCCTTTTTGACCCACCTCCTAGAATCATGGAAATAAAATCAAGAATAAACGAATGGGACCTCATGAAACTTAAAAGCTTTTGCACAGCGAAAGAAACCATAAACAAGACTAAAAGGCAACCCTCAGAATGGGAAAAAATAATTGCCTATGAAACAATGGACAAAGGATTAACCTCCAAAATATACAAGCAGCTCATGCAGCTTAATACCAAAAAAGAAAATAACCCAATCCACAAATGGGCAGAAGACCTAAATAGACATTTCTCCAAAGAAGACATACAGATGGCCAACAAACACATGAAAAGATGCTCAACATCACTCATCATCAGAGAAATGCAAGTCAAAGCCACAATGAGGTATCACCTCACACCAATCAGAATGGCCATCATCACAAAATCTGGAAACAACAAATGTTGGAGAGGGTGTGGAGAAAAGGGAAGTCTCCTGCACTGTTGGTGGGAGTGTAAGTTGGTACAGCCACTATGGAAAACAATTTGGAGGTTCCTTAAAAAACTACAAATAGAACTACCCTATGATCCAGTAATCCCACTCCTGGGCATATACCCAAAGAAAACCATAATCCCAAAAGAAACTTGCACCATAATGTTTATTGCAGCACTATTTACAATAGCCAGGACATGGAAGCAACCTAAATGCCCATCAACAAATGAATGGATACAGAAGATGTGGCATATATATACAATGGAATATTACTCAGCTATAAAAAGGGATGAGATCGAGCTATATGTAATGAGGTGGATAGAACTACAGTCTGTCATACAGAGTGAAGTAAGTCAGAAAGAGAAAGACAAATATTGTATGCTAACTCACATATACGGAATCTAAAAATGGTACTAATGAACTCAGTGACAAGAACAAGGATGCAGATACAGAGAATGGACTGGAGAACTCGAGGTTTGGGAGGGGGCAGGGGGTGAAGGGGAAGCTGAGATGAAGCAAGAGAGTAGCATAGACATATATATACTACCAACTGTAAAATAGATAGTCAGTGGGAAGTTGTTGTATAACAAAGGGAGTCCAACTCGAGGATGGAAGATGCCTTAGAGGACTGGGGTGGGGAGGTTGGGGGGGACGCGAGGAGGGGGGAGTCAAGGAAGGGAGGGAATACGGGGATATGTGTATAAAAACAGATGATTGAACTTGGTGTACCCCCCAAAAAATAATAAATAAATAAATAAAAGTTAAAAAAAAAAAAAAACAATAGTAAGGTACCACTACACACCTATCGGAATGACCAAAATCTATAACACTGACAACACAAGTGCTGACAAGGATGTCGCGCAAGAGGAGCTCTTATTCATTGCTGGTGAGAATGCAAAATGGTATCGCCACTTTGGAAGACAGTTAAGCACTGTCTTACAAAATTAAACATAGTCCTACCATATGATCCAGCAATTGCACTCCTTGGTGTTTACTCAAAGGAATGAAAATTTATGTACCTGCACATGGATACAAAAACCTGCACACGGATGTTTACAGCAGCTTTATTCATAATTGCAAAAACTTAAAAGCAACAAAGTTGTCCTTCATTAGGTGAATAAATAAATAAACTGAAACATCCCAGCAGTGGCATATTGTTCAGCACTAAAAAGAAATGATTTTTCAAGCCATGAAAGGACATAGAAAAATTTAAATGCTAAGTGAAAGAGAATCTGAAACGGTGACACACTGTATGGTTCCAACATATGAAATTCTAGATAAGGTAAAATTATGCAAACAGGACTTCCCTGGTGGCGCAGTGGTTAAGAATCCACCTGCCAATGCAGGGGACACGGGTTCGATCCCAGATCTGGGAAGATCCCACTTGCCAAAGAGCAACTAAGCCCATGTGCCATAACTACTAAGCCTGCACTCTAGAGCCCACAAGCCACAACTACTGAGCCCATGCGCCTAGAGCCCATGCTCTACAACAAGAGAAGCCACCAAAATGGGAAGCCTGCACGCCACAACTAGAGAAAGCCCGCATGTAGCAACAAAGACCCAATGCAGCCAATAAATTAATTAATTAATTAATTAATTAAAAAATATGCAGACAGTAAAAGAACAGTGGCTTCCAGGGGTTCAGAAGGAGGGAGGAATAAATAAATTTGTAGAGCACAGAGGACTTCTAGGGCAGTATAACTGTCCTGTATAGATACTGTAATGGTGATACATGTCATTATACATTTGTCAAGACCATTGAGTGAACCTTGATGAACTTTTGGTTATAATGACTTGTCAATGTAGGTTGATTATCAAATAACCTACAAATGTACTCTCTGGTATGAGACATTGGTAGTGGGGGAAGGTGTGCATGTGTTGGGGCAGGGGGTAACTTTTATACTGTCTGCCCAATTTTACTATGACTATAAAATAAATAAATAAAGCTTCTTATGAAAGTATTTTCAAATTAAAAAATAGAAAAGATTTCCTAACTCATTTCTGAGGCTAATATTAATCTTAAAAGGCCTTGTAAGAAAATTACAAATCAATATCCCTTATGAAAATAGACATAAAATTTTCTAATAAAATTATAGCAAATTAAATCCAGAAATTTATAAAAGGAATAATACATCCTAACCAAGTGGGGGTTTTCTTGTGATGCAAAGCTAGTTAAACAGACAGAAAGCATTGATGCAATCCCCTATAGTAATTGACTAAAGGATGATTTGGCAATTGTTTTTTAGTAAAGAACCAGATAGTAAATATTTTAGGCTTTGCTGGTGACAGTTTTTAAAGCACATTCTTCTTCTTTTTACAATACTTTAAATGTATGCAAAAACTACTTTTTAGCTTGTGGCCTCTATAGAAACAGTCAATGGGCAGGATTTGGCCTGTGAGTCAAAGTATGCTGACCCCTGGACTAAAAAAATCAAAACCACATAATTGTACCAAATGATACAGAAAAGGAATTTGAAAAATTGAACATCCATTCATCATAAAAACCCTAGTAGATTAGGAATAGAAGGGCATCTGCAAAAAATCTATAGCTAACATCATAGTTAGTGGCAGAAGATTTAATGTTTTACCCCAAGATCAAGAACAAAGCAAGGATATACATTTTTTAACCACTCCTATCCAACACCATAGGTTGACTAGCCAGTACAATAAAGCAAGGGCAAAAAAGCTTAGAGATTGGAAAGGATGACATGATTGTTAAAGTAGAAACCTCCAGAATCTATTTTAAAAGCTACTGGAATGAATAAATGAATGTAGCGAAGTTGCATAATAAAAGGTCAACACACAAAAATTAAAATGTAATTTATATAATATTAATGAAAATTAGAAAACCAAGTCTTTAATGTTTAAAATAGCTTTTTTTAAAAAAGGAAATACTTTAAATCTAACAAACATGTGCCAGAGCTGTATGCTTAAAACTAAAAAAAGCTAATGAAAGAAATCAAAGGATGTCTAAAAAATCTAAATAAATGGAGAGATATATCATGCTTATGGATTGAAAGACTCAATATAGTTAAAATGTCAATTCTTTGACATTGTCAAAAATGATCTATAGATTAACACAATTCCAACAAAAATCCCAGCATCACTCATTGTATATATTGACAGTTTAACTTTAAACTCTTTATAGAAAGTCATAGGAATTGGAGTAGCCAAAATAAATTTGAAAACAAAAAAATTTGATTTTAGGACTTACTATAAAGTCACAGTTATCAAGACACTGTGATAATTCTGAGAGGATAGACACATAGATCAATGGAACAGAACAGAGTCCACACAAATATAGGAAAATTTACATGACATGAAGTTCATCATTTTAGCCATTTTTATTTATTTATTTACTTATTTATTTATTTATTTATTTTATTGGCTGTGTTGGGTCTTTTCTTTTTTGCTGTGCATGGGCTTTCTTTTAGTTGCAGTGAGTGGGGGCTACTCTTTGTTGTGGTGTGCAGGCTCCTCCTTGCCACGGCTTCTCCTGTTGTGGAGCACAGGGGTCTAGGCACACAGGCTCTAGGCGCACGGGCTTCAGTAGTTGTGGCACATGGACTCAATAGTTGTGGCTCACGGGCTCTAAAGCGCAGGCTCAATAGTTGTGGTGCATGGGCTTAGTTGCTCTGAGGCATGTGGGATCTTCCTGGAGCAGGGATCAAACCCATGTCCCCTGAATTGGCAGGCGGATTCTTAACCACTGCACCACCTAGGAAGCCCCATTTTAGCCATTTTTAAGAGTACAATTCAGTGCTATCTTTAGCACTAGGGTCTGTAGTAACTTCCTCACTTTCATTTCTGGTTTTAGTAATCTGTCTTTTTTTTGGTCACTCTAGCTAAAGGTTTGTCAATTTTGTTGCTCTCTTAAAATAACTTTGGTTCATTTATTTTCTCTTGTTTTTCTATTCTCTATTTACCTCCCCTCTAATTTTTATTATTTCCTTCCTTCTACTAGTTTAGTGTTAGTTTGCTCTTCTTTTTCCAATGCTTTGAGATGCAAAGTTAGGTGACTGATTTGAGTTACTTTTTAATGTAGGCATTTAAAGCCATAAGTTTCCCTCTGGGCTTACCCCACTGCATTACATAAAGTTTTGGGATAGCATACTTATGCTTTTGTTTTCATTTGTTTTAAGGTATTTTCTAACTTCTCTTGTGATCTCTTCTTTGGTCCATTGGTTGTTTAAGAGTGTGTTGTTAACATGTGCATATTTGTGAACTTTCCAGTTTTCCTTTCATTAGTGTCAGAGCAATTTCATAGGAATTTCTTTACTTACTTGGGCAAGGGAAGAAATTCATGAGTAGACCAGAAGATGCAGAACTTTTGTGGAATGGATTCTGGCAATCTACTTTTCACAGGGCGGCTTTTTTCAACATTTACTAAAATAAGGTTATATTTTATTGAAATGAACTCCAGCACTGACAGTGACAACTACAGGGAAACTTAAGTTCTGATCCTGAGATGGGGGGAGGAGAAAAGTTGAGTAGAGGCCTGCCTTCTTCCACAAGAATGAGAGACGATAATAAAGATGCTCATTCCTTCTACTCCAGCAATAAGATTTAAACCTCACATTTGGTATGGTCTGGAAATAAAGCACTTTGTTTCGTCAAATATTTCTGTTGGGAGAAAGTTACTTTCTTTTAAGATGCCAACGTTTCTACATTTCACAATAGTAAAGGCACACTTAAATTGATTTTATTTATAACAGTCATGAGATAATGATAGATTCACAGTTCATTTCACTGCATTTTTAATTCCTAGAAATTCCACTTCATAGAAATGCCCAGTGAACAACTGACTTGTAGCAGTTTAATGATTCTCCTGTGAAACCTCTTAGAACTGATTTCCAGATTGGAAGTATTGCTACAGTGAGAAGTGAATTATTGTAATACCACCCTTTTTTTTTTTTTTTTTTTTTTTTTGGCTAACATTTTCTCAACTTTACAGATTCTTCTCTGAAGGGTTTCACAGATGTGACTTCAGGATGGAGTTGGAAAAGTAAGAGTCCACTGCTGCGGAAGAAACAAAAAGACAGGTTCCTTTCCAGGTATATGATACCATAAATAAATGAGCACATTCATCACTTTTTGAAATTACAATGACTGTCCTCAAGGAGAAATTGGAAGAGATGAATTTCAAATTGCCAAAATATCTTGGCCTCTTTAGTTTCCTGAACAAGGTGCTGAGCTAGATGATCTCTGAAGTCCATTTCATCTCAAGGTTTTTATTCTCCCTGACCACAGAGCACAAGGGAAGCTGGCAGCCATTTCAGGACTGATGGAGGTGCGCTCTGTTTACAGATGCCAAGCTGGCAAGCCCCAAGTTGGCTCCATGGGGTCAGCCTCTACTCTCAGGATATGCTGGAAGCTACCCCCAATTAGGAAATAACCTGCACTGAGGTTAATGACTGAAGATATGGGTACCCTGTGGATATTTTCAGAAATGCCAAAGTTCACACACTGTGGTTGGTAGACTATAATGGCTAATAAACTTTAACAATAATGTTTTTGCAAGGAACTTGATGACAAATATCATATGAGGTGCTGATTGTATGGTATGGTTGATGGTGTCTTCGTGAAATTTATTACATATGTTATTTACTCATGAACTGTTAATAATTCATGGAACATCATATTTGCTTTGTAATCTTAGTGATATTCTTTCCTACCAGAACAAAAAATTAATTCTATGTCAAAGAAGCCTTGGTTCAATTAGATTCCTGTGGAAATACTCAATATTGATAATCCTCTAACAGGTGTATTCTCACCAATTTTTCTTCTGTTATGAAAATATTTGTCACATTTTATATTGATATATGTGTATATGGTGTGTGTGTGTGCACGCGCACATGTGTGTGAGTGTGAGTGAAGAGAGAGAGAGAACTTGGCTTTCAACTTTCAGAAGTGACCTAAATTTGTTTTTATTCTCTTGTTTTGTGTTATACAGCTCCAAGCCATTATTAATATTTTACTTCATTTTAAAGTAAAAATAAAATGATGGTGTTGGTTTTGAGGCTTCAGGTTGTTTCAAGGATGATGATGTTTTATCAAACATTCTTTTCACATTAACAGGTTTAAAAAATTGCTCAATGTCAAAATATTTCTTCAAATCAGTCTTTAAGAAATTAGTTTTCTGCACAAATGCAGAGCTTTCAATTCCAGTATATAATTTATTAAATTCTCTTTTCATACTTGAAATAATCACAAGAGTTGGTGGATGCCACATTTCTGAAGCCCCAACATTAACTTAAGGAATTAAGCTGGAAGGATATTTCCTAGGCTTATGGTTTCAGGGAATTGAAGGTGAAGTAATGTCAACAATTCACAGGACTCTCATATAGATCACCAAAATAGAAAAACTTGCTATGTGGCCCTTCGTTGGTTGCTCTAGTAAAGCAATTTAAGTTTTGCTGACCTAAAGTAGGTGAATGGTTTATACAAGCTTTAAGTATTGGTCATTTGAAAGACTTCTCTTGTTTCTGAGTATTGTGCCTTTTATGTTTCTGATGATACTTGCTTGGAATTCCTAAAAAATACAATTATTTTTACTTTTGAATGTGTTAAAATATAGGCTACAGTATAGGATAGATATGTGGTATGAAGTTTGTTATTTAATTTCCTTCATTTAGGGTTGTTAATAATTTTCCTGAATCAAACCATTTCATTTGTACACTGCCTTTGTCATGATTTTGGAAATACACTAGGTCTTATTGTTATTATTATTCATGAAATTCTTTAGGAATTTACATTCTTTCTTAGATTGGGCTGTGCAAATGGAAGCCACTTTTCTTCCTGCCATATACAAATTTATCCAGCCCACCATAGATATATAAAATTGCATGAGATTTTTTCAAAGCAAAATAGTTAATACACATCTTTCTTTTTTCTTTTTTGAAGGATGATTAGCGGACTGAAGGAGAGTGATGTGATAACTGCTTTTCTTGCTGAACTTCAGAAAATAAAAAAAACAAAGAGGTGAAGAACAGGTTAGTGAGGTAAGATTATATTTTTGTTATTTCCATGCTATCGAACCTCGGTATTAAAAATACTTCAAGTTAAACATTATCTTCCTTAGGATAGCAATTATACTGCCCTTGTGAATGTTTTATTATACCATTAGGGCTATGAATCTGAGATTATAAGTCTCCATGTCATGATACCTGTTACTCATCGGTACTTTTATCCAACTCTTTCCCATTTTTCTGCCATGTTGCCTGTTTTTCATTAATTTGCCAGAGTTATTTACATATTCTTGCAATGAGCCATTTGATACTGACAGTGTAAACTGATCACTTTTTTAATGGTGGTTTTTGATAAACAAGGTATTCCATTTTAACTTCTTTAAATATTCTCTTTTAAAGCTTAGAGCTATCCATTTTTTTGTGACACATTACGATTTTATTTCATTTTCTTACTTTTTACAGTTGAGGTAAAATTCATATAAGTTACATAAAATTCACAAAAAACAAACCATTTTAAAGCAAACAATTCAGGGACATTTAGTATTTTCACAATGTTGGGCAAACACTATTTCTATCTAGTTTCAAAACATTTTCATCACCCCAAAAGAAAACCCCATATTCATTGAGCAGTTGCTCCCCACCCCCCTTATTATTATGCCTGAATAACATTCCATTGTATGTATACACCACAAATTGTGTATCCATTCATGTGTTGATGGACATTTGGGTTGTTTCACTTTTTGATTACTGTGAATAGTGCTGCTATGAACATTCAAGTACAAGTTTTTGCGTAGACAAATGTTTTAAATTCTCTTGGGTATACACATAAGAGTGGTCATGTGGTAACTTCATACTTTCCAAGTTGGCTGCACTATTCTACATTTCCACTAGCAATGAATGAGGATTCCAATTTCCCCACATTTTTGCCAACACTCGATACTGTCTGCCTTTTTAATATATCCATCCATATAGATGTAAGGTGTTATCACATTAGTTTTTTAAATTTGTATTTCCTTAATGTTTGCTGTTGTTGAGAATCTTTTCACGTGCTTTTTGGCCATTATTTAGGAGGAATGTTTACTCAGATCTTTAGCCCATTTTAGATTGGATTATTTATTTATTATTGATTTGTAAGAGTTCTCTATATATTCCAGATACACATTCCAAAAGATAAAAGATTTGAAAAAAATTCCTATTGTGTGCATTTTCTTTTATCCTTCTTGATAGTGTCTTTTGAAACCCAAAGCTTTTACTTTTGTTTGATGAAGTACAATTTATCAATTCTTTTCTTTGGTTGCTTGTGCTTTAGTTGTCATATTTAAAAGAACATTGCCCAATCCAAAGATTTACACTTGTTTTCTCAAAGCTTTATAGTTTTACTTCTTACATTTATGCCTATGATCTATTTTGACTTAATTTGTGTGTATGCTGTGAATTAAGGGTCCAACTTCATTCTTTTGCATGTGTCTATCCAACTGCTCTTAGCACTATTTATAGAAAAAGACTATTCCTCCATTGAATTTTCTTGGCACCCTTCTTGAAAATCAACTGACCATAAATGTATGACCTTTTTTCTGGATATTTAATTCTATTTCACTTACCTCTATGTCTGTTCTTATGCCAGTACCACAGAAACTTCATTACTGTAGCTTTATGATATGTTTTGAAATGTGGCAGTGTGAGTCCCCCAACTTCTTGGGTCCTTAAGACTTTCCTCAACAGCACGAAGAGCCTTGGCACTCTTGCCAAAAATCATTTGACCCTGTACCCTATGTGTGAGTTGTCTATTCTGTTCTATATATGTATATGTGTATACACACACACACACACACACACACTCTAGTACCACACTGTTTTGATTATTGTAACTTTCTAGTATATTTTGAAACAGGGATGGTGATTTATCTAGTTCTGTTCTTCTTTTTTAAGATTGTTTTGGCTATTTGGGATCCCTTGAGATTCCATATGAGTTTTATTTCTGCAAAATCTCTGTTGGGTTTTTGACAGGGATTGCATTAAATCTATACATCTCTTTAGCAAGTATTGATACATTAACAACATTAAGTTTTTCAAGTCATGAACATAGCATGTCTTTCTATTTATTTTGTCTTCTTTAATTTCCTTCATCAATGTCTTATAGTTTTCAGTGTACTAGTCTTTCACTTCATTAATTAGGTTTATCTCTAAATATTTTGCTATTTTTGTTGCTATTGTAAGTGGATTTGTTTCTCAATTATCTTTTCAAATTGTTCATTGTTTGTCTTCTTTGACCTCTCTTGGATACTACCTGGAAGATTGATAGAAGGTGCTTGTCTCTTTCACCTAATTTGGAATTCTCTCAGGCCAAAAAATTCGCTACACAGATGGCATTCCTCAAAAACATTGCAAGGGAAATGAACAAATTTCTTCAGCTTAAGGCAAAGGATTACAGTTGAGGAAAATAATAAACATGCCAAAAGCCTGGGAAGAAAAGTTAAGGAAAGAGTTTCTTTAGGAAATTCAGGCATTCAAAATTACCTGTGTATAGTGGGTAATTTGGAAAGATATACATATAACCTAGGCATGACACATGCTCAGAGAAGACCTGAGAAGATTCTGACCTTTCATCTCTGGCTGATCTCTAGACTCAGCACAAACAAGAAGTGAAGGTGAAGGCAAAGTTGTAAATGGCCTGGCTATGCAATAAGGAGTGCATAAACACAAAATAAATCTGAGAAAACTGGGAGGGGGTCTAATTTTCCTTTTTTTATTCTTAGGCATTAGTGGACTTTCAGCTTCCAAGCAACTTTTCAAAGGCCCTATGAACATCTCATTACCCAGTTATTCCTTTTACACTATTTGGCTGCTCTGTTGTTTGCCCCCACTATTATTCACTGCCTCAGATCACTGCAAATTTAAACAATTGCCTGTAATTGTTCTTGACAAACACCCCCAAAGAAGGCTTTTCACACTGAACTCTCTCTAAAGGTCAAATAATATTAGCCCTCAAAGCAGGGTTGCCAGGGAACCACTGGTCAGATCAAATAATGATAATTCTCTGGTAATGGAGCTTTGAAAAAATCTCCAACCTTGTTCTGACCCTTCTAGTGGCTGGCAGGCTGCTTGTTTTTACTGTGATTGGGGGCTATTAGTTTTCAAAGCTACCATGGATCTGGAGAGTGGAGGATGGAACAAGTGCAAGTTAAAGCATAAGGAAACAAACTTAAGAGTTTTTGCACAGGAGGAAAAATATGGCGGCGAAGTAGAGGGACGTGGAATGCATCCCTCTCCACAGATGCATTGGGAATGCACCGAAGAACACAATAATTCCCACAGAGAACCAGCTGAACACCAGCAGACAGCCTCGGACACCAGAAAGGACTGCAAGGAGCCCGACATAACCGGTAGGGAGGCATCGGCGAGGGCTCAAGGAGGGTGAAGCGGCAGAGCCGTGGCAGATGGGAGGGAGTGAGAAACATACGGAGGGTCCGCAGCGCAGCTTAGCATTCCCGGACCGAGACGTCGATCCACAGCTAAACAGAGGGTCCGGGAGCAGGAGCGTGGGAACCGGAGAGCTGGTTCAGGGTGAGAAACATTGTTGCCAGTAAGGTGACGGACCGAGAGGACAGGAGGGAGGGGGTCCACGGAGAGGATTGCCCGCCCCTGAGAGCTGCCAGGCCATGATGGCTGGAGGCTGCAGGCTCACAGGTGGGGGGGGGGGGGAGGAGCCGCAGGCATAGCCTCTCTCTCTCTTTCAGTGCCTCTGCAACAGGCAGTGGAGAGATGCCCTTGGGCCACCTAAGACACTCAGGGATAAAAGCACCCTCAGGCACTCGGGTGGGGCTAGATTAAAACCCCTTGGAATGCCAGCAGCAGGGAGGCTGCTGAGGAAAAACAACAACAACAACAACAACAAAAAAAAAATCAAAAAACCCTAGAGAGGCCCAACTCTAAGACTTTCTGCTTACGCCTGAGCCACCGGTGTCCCTCTGCAACAGGCACCTCCAAGCCCGACTGAAACAAGAGTGTGCCACTGCTCACTCACTCCCAGGAGAAGGAGCCACTATTGTACCCTCTCCCTCCCCACACACCAACACTTACAGATGAACAATAAAGGAACCTCTGCTGATTACAGAATAATGCAAAAAAACCCAAGGCGAGGAGAAGGACACTTACAGCTGAGATGCTAAGGAAACAGAAATAGTAGTATCAATTCCTATTGAACTGGTTCGTTCTGGGATCAGTTCTGGATTTTTTTTTTCTTCTCTTTTTCTCTTTCTTTTTTTTTCTTTATTAAGTATGATCTTAGCCCTAAGGGATCTACAAGTTTTATAACATAATTTTTTAAAGATATTTTTATTTTATTTTTTATTTATTTATTTTTGCCTTTTTATATACTTCTATCTCCAGCTAAGTTTTTGGTAGTACGGACAATATATCTCTCATACTTTCCTTTCATCCCTATCTTTTATACATTTCTATTCCTTTTTTTTTATTTGCATATTTCCAACCACACTATGCTCTTCTGTTCCCCTTTCTTCCAGCCATTTTAACTTTATTTTATCTTAACATACTTATAAGCAACACTATCGATCTGCTCAGACTCCTTGCTCTATTCTCCAGATCACGCACCGCCTTGGTATTTAATATTAGGTTTTTGTCTTTATCTTACTTCTTAGTACAGTTGTCTAATTACATTCTGAGAATCTCCATTCTCTCTGGTGGTACTCTGGCTCTTTTCTATATTTGATCCTAGCTTACAAAATCTCACTGGATTAATGTTTGTATGTGTAAGGTGTTATTTGTTTGTTTGTTTGCTTTTGCTTCTGTCTCTGATTTGTTCTGTTTCAGTTGTCAATTTCTGTTGGGTTTCTCTTTGAATATCTGATAGCACACTGGGGTTCTGTCAGGTCTTTCTAGAGCCTTATGTCCTAATGGATTCAGTAATCGTGTGTCTTATACATGTATGTGTTTCCTAGACTTAATATTCGTTTAATCCAATACTTGGACATTAGTCTGAGGCTTGGACAGTTTTCTATAACACCTCTATCGCCAGGACAAGCAACCCCAAAAGTTTGGACAACCATGAGGAAACAAAGAAACACCATGCAGGCAAAGGAGCAGGAAAAAAAAACCCACAAGACCAAATAAATGAGGAGGAAATAGGAAAAATGCCTGAAAAAGAATTTAGAGTAATGATAGTAAAAATGATACAAAATCTCGATAACAAAATAGAGAAAGTACAAGAAACAGTTCATAAGAACTCAGAAAAACAAACAGCAATGGATAACAAAATAGCTGAAATTAAAAATACTCTAGATGCTATAACCAGCAGAATGACTGAGGCAGAAGAAGGAATAAGTGAGTTGGAAGATAGAATGGGGGAAATAAATGCCACGGAGCAGGAAAAAGTAAAAAGAATAAAAAGAATAGAAGACATTCTCAGAGACTTCAGTGACAACATTAAGCGTACCAACATTCGAATTTTAGGCATCCCAGAAGAAGAAGAAAACAAGAAAGGGTCTGAGAAAATATTTGAAGAGGTTATAGTGGAAAACTTCCCCAACATGGGAAAGGAAATAATTAACCAAGTCCAAGAAGCACGGAGAGTCCCATACAGAATAAACCCAAGGAGAAATACACCAAGACACCTATTAATCAAACTAACGTCAATTAAACACAAAGAAAAACTATTAAAAGCAGCAAGAGAAAAGCAACAAACAACATATAAGGGAAAACCCATAAGGATAACAGCTGACCTCTCTACAGAAACTCTGCAGGCCAGAAGGGAATGGCAGGATATACTGAAAGTCCTGAGAGAGAGAAACCTACAGCCAAGAATACTCTACCCAGCAAGAATCTCATTCAGATTTGAGGGAGAAATCAAAAGCTTTCCAGACAAGCAAAAGTTAAGAGAATTCAGCACCACCAAACCAGCCTTACAACAAGTGCTAAAGGAACTTCTCTAGGTAGGAAACACAAGAAAAGGAAAACACCTACAAATACAAACCCAAAACAATTAAGAAAATGGTAATTGGAACACACATGTCAATAATCACTTTAAATGTAAATGGATGAAATGCTCCAACCAAAAGACACAGACTGGCTGAATGGATACAAAAACAAGACCCTTCTATATGCTGCCTACAAGAAACCCACTTCAGACCAAGGGATACATATAGACTGAAAGGAAAGGGATGGAAAAAGATATTCTATGCAAATGGAAGTCAAAAGAAAGCTGGAATAGCAATACTCATATCAGACAAATTAGACTTGAAAGTAAAGACTATTATAAGAGACAAGGAAGGACACTACATAATGATCAAGGGATCCATTCAAGAAGAACATATCACAATGGTAAATATCTATGCCCCCAATATAGGAGCACCTCAATACATAAGGCAAATGCTAACAGGTATAAAAGGGGACATCGACAGTAACACAATAATAGTGGGAGACTTGAACACCCCACTTACATCAATGGACAGATCATCCAAACAGAAAATCAACAAAGACACACAAGCTTTAAATGACACATTAGACCATCTTGACTTAATTGATATTTATAGGACATTCCATCCAAAAACGACAGACTACACTTTCTTCTCAACAGAACATTTTCCAGGATAGATCACATCTTGGGTCACAAATCAAACCTCAGCAAATTCAAGAAAATTGAAATCATATCAAGCATCTTCTCAGACCACAATGCCATGAGACTAGATATCATTTACAGGAAAAAAACTGCAAAAAATACAAACACATGGAGGCTAAACAATATGCTATTAAACAACCAAGAAATCACTAAAGAAATCAAAGAGGAAATCAAAAAATACCTAGAAACAAACGACAATGAAAACACAACAACCCAAAACCTATGGGACGCAGCAAAAGCAGTTCTAAGAGGGAAGTTTATAGCAATACAGTCCTACCTTAAGAAACAAGAAAATTATCAAATAAACAACCTAACCTTACACCTAAAACAACTAGAGAAAGAAGAACAAAGAAACCCCAAAGTGAGCAGAAGGAAAGAAATCATAAAGATCAGAGCAGAAATAAATGAAAAAGAAAGGAAAGAAACCATAAGAAAAATAAATAAAACTAAAAGCTGGTTTTTTGAGAAGATTAACAAAATTGATAAACCACTAGCCAGACTCATCAAGAAAAGAAGGGAGAAGATGCAAATCAACAGAATTAGAAATGAAAAAGGAGAAGTCACAACGGACACCTCAGAAATACAAAAGATCATGAGACTACTACAAGCAACTATATGCCAATCAATTGGATAACCTGGAAGAAATGGATACATTCTTAGAAAAATACAGTCTTCCAAGACTAAACCAGGAAGAAATAGAAACCATGAACAGACCAATCACAAGTACAGAAATCGAGGCAGTGATTTAAAATCTCCCAACACACAAAAGCCCAGGACCAGATGGGTTCACGGGCAAATTCTATCAAACATTTATAGAAGAGCTAACACCTATCCTTCTCAAACTCTTCCAAAATATTGCAGAAGGCGGAACACTCCCAAACTCATTCTATGAGACTACCATCACCCTGATACCAAAACCAGGCAAAGATGTCACAAAAAAAGAAAACTACAGACCAATATCACTGATGAATATAGATGCAAAAATCCTCAACAAAATACTAGCTAACAGACTCCAACAGCACATTAAAAAAATCATTCACCATGATCAAGTGGGGTTTATCCCTGGAATGCAAGGATTCATCAATATATACAAATCAATCAATGTGATACATCATATCAACAAAATGAAGGATAAAAACCATATGATCATCTCAATAGATGCAGCAAAAAGCTTTTGACAAAGTTCAACATCCATTTATGATAAAAGCTCTCCAGAAAATGGGCATAGAAGGAAATTACCTCAAGATAATAAAAGCCATGTATGAAAAAACCAAAAGCCAACATTGTTCTCAGTGGGGAAAACTGGAAGAATTCCCTCTAAGAACAGGAACAAGACAAGGGTGTCCACTCTCACCATTATTATTCAACATAGTTTTGGACGTTTTAGCCACAGCAATCACAGAAGAAAAAGAAATAAAAGGAATCCAAAATCGAAAAGAAGAAGTAAAATTGTCACTCTTTGCAGATGACATGATATTATACATAGAAAACCTGAAAGAATCTACCAGAAAACTGCTAGCACTAATTGATGAGTTTAGTACAGTAGCAGGATACAAAATCAATGCACAGAAATCTCTTGCATTCCTATACACTAACAACGAAAGAGCAGAAGAGAAATTAAGGAAACTCTCCCATTCACCATTGCAACAAAAAGAATCAAATACCTAGGAATAAACCTGCCTAAGGAGGCAAAAGATCTGTATGCAGAAAACTTTAAGACACTGATGAAAGAAATCAAAGGTGACAAACAGATGGAGGGACATACCATATTTCTGGATTGGAAGAATCAACACAGTGAAAATGACTGTACTACCCAAAGCAATTTACAGATTCAATGCAATCCCAATCAAATTACCAATGGCATTTTTCACAGAACTAGAGCAAGAAATCTTATGATTTTTATGGAAACGCAAAAGACCCCGAACAGTCAAAGCAATCTTGAGAAGGAAAAATGGAGTTGGCGGAATCAGGCTTCCTGACTTCAAACTATACTACAAGGCCATAGTGATCAAGACAGTATGGTACTGGCACAAAAATAGAAAGGAAGATCAATGGAATAGAATAGAGAACTCAGAAGTAAGCCCAAACACATATGGGCACCTTATCTTTGACAAAGGAGGCACGAATATACAATGGCAAAAAGACAGCCTCTTCAATAAGTGGTGCTGGGAAAATTGGACAGCAACATGTAAAAGAATGAAATTAGAACACTTCCTAACACCATACACAAAAATAAACTCCAAATGGATTAAAGACCTAAATGTAAGGCCAGACACTATAAAACTCCTAGAGGAAAACATAGGCAGAACACTCTATGACATCCATCAAAGCAAGATCCTTTGTGACCCACCTCCTAGAATCATGGAAATCAAATCAAGAATAAACAAATGGGACCTTATGAAACTTAAAAGCTTCTGCACAGCGAAAGAAACCATAAACAAGACTAAAAGGCAACCCTCAGAATGGGAAAAAATAATTGCCTATGAAACAACGGACAAAGGATTAACCTCCAAAATATACAAGCAGCTCATGAAGCTTAATACCAGAAAAGCAAATAACCCAATCCACAAATGGGCAGAAGACCTAAATAGACATTTCTCCAAAGAAGACATACAGATGGCCAACAAACACATGAAAAGATGCTCAACATCACTCATCATCAGAGAAATGCAAGTCAAAGCCACAATGAGGTATCACCTCACACCAATCAGAATGGCCATCATCACAAAATCTGGAAACAACAAATGTTGGAGAGGGTGTGGAGAAAAGGGAAGTCTCCTGCACTGTTGGTGGGAGTGTAAGTTGGTACAGCCACTATGGAAAACAATTTGGAGGTTCCTTAAAAAACTACAAATAGAACTACCCTATGATCCAGTAATCCCACTCCTGGGCATATACCCAAAGAAAACCATAATCCCAAAAGAAACTTGCACCATAATGTTTATTGCAGCACTATTTACAATAGCCAGGACATGGAAGCAACCTAAATGCCCATCAACAAATGAATGGATACAGAAGATGTGGCATATATATACAATGGAATATTACTCAGCTATAAAAAGGGATGAGATCGAGCTATATGTAATGAGGTGGATAGAACTACAGTCTGTCATACAGAGTGAAGTAAGTCAGAAAGAGAAAGACAAATATTGTATGCTAACTCACATATACAGAATCTAAAAATGGTACTGATGAACTCAGTGACAAGAACAAGGACGCAGATACAGAGAATGGACTGGAGAACTCGAGGTTTGGGAGGGGGCAGGGGGTGAAGGGGAAGCTGAGACGAAGTGAGAGAGTAGCACAGACATATATATACTACCAACTGTAAAATAGATAGTCAGTGGGAAGTTGTATAACAAAGGGAATCCAACTCGAGGATGGAAGATGCCTTAGAGGACTGGGGCCCGAGGGGGGGGACTCGGGGTGGGGGAGTCAAGGAAGGGAGGGAATACGGGGATATGTGTATAAAAACAGATGATTGAACTTGGTGTACCCCCAAATAAATAATAAATTTAAAAAAAGAGTTTTTGCATAGCAATGAAACCATAAACAAAACAAAAAGACAACCTATGGACTAGGAGAAAATATTTGCAAATGATGAGACTGACAAGGGCTTAATTTCCAAAATACACAAACAGCTCATACAACTCATTAACAAAAAAAACAAACAACCCAATTAAAAACTGGACAGAAGATCTAAATAGACATTTCTCCAGTGAAGACATACAGATGGCCAGTAGGCACAAGAAAAGATCCTCAGCATTATTTATTATTAGAGAAATGCAAATCAAAACTACAATGAGGAATCACCTCACACCAGTCATAATGGCCATCATTAAAAACTCTACAAATCGGGACTTCCTCGGTGGCACAGTGGGTAAGACTCCTCCTGCCAATGCAGGGGACATGGGTTCCATCCCTGACCCAGGAAGATACCACATGCCGCAGAGCAACTAAGCCCATGCGCCGCAACTATTGAGCCTGCGCTCTAGAGCCCATGAACCACAACTATTGAGCCCATGTGCCGCAACTACTGAAGCCCACGCACCTAGAGCCCGTGCTCTGCAACGAGAGGCCACTGCAATGAGAAGCCCATGCACCACAATGAAGAGTAGCCCCTGCTCTCAGCAACTAGAGAAAGCCCGTGTGCAGCAATGAAGACACAATGCAGCCAATAAATAAATAAAATAAATTTATAAAAAACAAAACAAACAAACAAAAAAACTCTACAAATAATAAATGCTGGAAAGGTTGTGGAGAAAAGGGAATCCTCCTATACTGTTGGTGGGAATGTAAATTGGTGCAGCCACTGTAAAACAGTATGGAGGTTCCCTAAAATAGTAAAAATAGAATTACCATATGATCTGGCAATCCCATTCTTGGGCAAATATCCAGAGAAAACTCTAATTTAAAAAGATGCATGTAACACAGGGAGATCAACTCGATGATGGGTGATGACTTAGAGGGCTGGTATAGGGAGGGTGGGATGGAGTCAAGGGAGGGATGGGATATGGGGATATATGTATAAATACAGCTGATTCACTTTGGTGTACAGCAAAAACTGGCACAATAGTGTAAAGCAATTATATTCCAATAAAGAGCTTAAAAAAAGTAACAAATTAAAAATTTTTAAAAAGCATGCACCTCAACATTCACAGCAGTGCTATTTACAATAGCTGCAACATGGGAGCAACCTAAAGGCCCATTGATGGGTGAATGGATAAAGATGTGGTATGTACATATACAATGGAATATCACTCAGCCATAGAAAAAGAATGAAATAATGCCATTTCCAGCAACACGGATGGGTAGGGCAAAAGGGGAAAAAAAAGAATAATACCCACACTTCTCAAACTCTTCCAAAATATTGCAGAAGGAGGAACACACCCAAATTCATTCTACGAGGCCACCATCACCGTGATACCAAAACCAAACAAAGATGTCACAAAAAAATAAAATTACAGGCCAATATCACTGATGAATATAGATGCAAAAATCCTCAATAAAATACTAGCTAACAGAATCCAACAGCACATTAAAAAGACCATACACCATGATCAAGTGGGGTTTACCCCTGTAATGCAAGGATTCTACAATATATGCAAGTTAATCAATGTGATACATCATATTAAAAAACTGAAGGATAAAACCATATGATATCTGAATACATGCAGAAAAAACTTTTGACAAATTTCAACATCCATTTATCATAAAAACTCTCCAGAAAGTGGACATAGAAGGAAATTACCTCAACATAATAAAGGTCATATATGACAAATCAACAGCCAATATCATTCTAAATGGTGAAAAACTGAAAGCATTCCCCCTAAGAACAGAAACAAGACAAGGGTGCCCACTCTTACCACTATTATTCAACATAATTTTTGGAAGTTTTAGCCACAGCAACCAGAGAAGAAAAAGCAATGAAAGGAATCTAAATTGGAAAAGAAGAAGTAAAATTGTCACTCTTTGCAGATGACATGATATTATACATAGAAAACCCGAAAGACTCTACCAGAAAACTGCTAGCACTAATCCATGAATTTAGTAAAGTAGCAGGATACAAAATTAATACACAGAAATCTCTTGCATTCCTATACACTAACAAAGAAAAATCAGAAAGAGAAATTAAGGAAACACTCCCATTCACCACTGCAACAAAAAGAATAAAATACCTAGGAATAAACCTGCCTAAGGAGGCAAAAGAGCTATATGCAGAAAACTATAAGACACTGATGAAAGAAATCAAAGACGATACAAACAGATGGAGGGACATACCATGTTCTTGGACTGGCAAAATAAACATTGTGAAAATTTACAGATTCAATGCAATCCCTATCCAATTACCAATGGCATTTTTTGCAGAACCAGAACAAGAAATCTTACGATTTGTATGGAAACGCAACAGACCCTGAATAGCCAAAGCAATCTTGAGAAAGAAAAACAGAGCTGAAGGAATCAGGCTGCCTGACTTCAGACTAACTTCCCTGGGAGAATGCATGGCATGCCTCAGGCTGTTGCATCTTCATGCCATCCTCTGCCTCTGTAGGCACTCCCAGCTCATCCCAGTTGTGACTGCCATATCCCTCCATCTTCCCGGCCTGAGCAAGCAAGTGAGCACTAATCAGCCGCTGCTTTCACCCCCTCTTGTCTGGGTGGGGAGCAGACGCAGAGGGTGGCCTACACACAGAGACAGGGCCAAAACGAAAGCTGAGCTCCAGGGGGCAGTGTGAACAAAGAAGAGAAAGAGAAATCTCTGCGCAGCTGCAGGAGCAGTGGATGAAATCCCTGCAATTGGCTTGATAAACACTGCATCTGTCAAATACCTGAATACACGGTGAGCATTCTCACAATCGAGGCTGTGGACTTTGCAGGCAACTGTGGACTTTGGAGGAAAGTACTTGTAGTAGTAAGGTCAGATCAGAGTCTGAGCTGGCCCCACAGTGCCCACAGCAGGTCCAGAGACTGACCTAGAAGTATTGGAGGATTTTCTTGGTAGGCAGGGACTGGCTGTGACTCACTGTGGGGGCAAGGACACTGACAGCTGAGGCCACAGGAAAGAATTATTACTAATATATATATATATATTCTGTTTTGTTCTATTTTTTTATTATTCTTGGAATGTTTATTTTTTATTTACTTTTTCTCTTCTATGCTTTCATTTTTTAAATATTTTAAATTTTTCCTGTTTATACTGTATTTTTTAATAAATTTATTTATTTGTTCATTTATTTATTTATTTATTGGCTGTGTTGAGTTCGTTGCTGTGCATGGGCTTTCTCTAGTTGTGATGAGCAAGGGCTACTCTTCATTGTGGTGCATGGGCTTCTCATTGCGACGGCTTCTCTTGCTGCGGAGCACAGGCTCTAGGTTCATGGGCTTCAGTAGTTGTGGCACATGGGCTCAGTAGTTGTGGCTCACGGGCTCTACAGCACAGGCTCAGTAGTTGTGGTGCACGAGCTTAGTTGCTCCCTGGCATGTGGGATCTTCCCAGCCCAGGGATCGAACCTGTGTCCCCTGCATTGGCAGGTGGATACTTAACCACTGCACCACGCAGGGAAGACCCTTTAATGTACGTTTCCATTATATTGTGTTTTTTCCTTGTTTTTGCTTTTTTGCTTCTTTGCTTTGTTTTTATTTTTAGCTGTATTTAATATTTTTCTATTTTAACTTTACTTCTTTGTTGTTTTGTAGTTTTTCCTTTTTTCTTCTTTGTTTTTACATTTTTTATCATTTTTTTTTGTTTGTTTCATGCTTTCTCTGCCTTTTTTTCATTTGCTTTCTGCATTTAATTTGTTTTTAGTTTTTTGTTTTTGTTAGATTAGTTGGTAGTATTTGTTTTCATTTTGGGGTTTGTTTATTGGTTTGGTTGCTCTCTTTTTTTTCTATCTTTTTTCTCTTTTCTTTTTGTGATTGTGTGTGTGAGCTTCTTTGTGTGTTATCTGTTTTGTTTTGTTTTTACCAATTTGTCTTGGGCTTTTGTTTGTTTTCCTTCTTTTTTTCCCCTCCTTTTCGTCTATTCCCTGTGGCTTGTGGGATCTTGGTGCTCTGGCCAGGGGTCAGGCCTGAGCCTACAAGATGGGAGAGACAAGTCCAGGATGTTGGACCACCAGATAACTCCTGACCCCATGGAATATTGATCAGCAAGCGATCTCCCAGAGGTCTCCATCTCAACACTAAGACCTGGCCTCTACCCAAAAGCCAGCAAGCTCCAGTGCTGGATGCCTCATGCCAAAGAACTAGCAAGACAGAAACACAATCCCACCCATTAGCAGATAAGCTGCTTAAAGTCATACTAAATTCACAGACACCCCAAAGCATACCACCAGACGTGGCCCTGCCCATTAGTGGAATAAGATCCAGCTCCACCCACCAGAACACAAGCACCAGTCCCCCCACCAGGAAGTCTACAAACACCATTGGACCAATCCCACCCACTGGAGGCAGACACCAGAAGTAAGAGGGACTATGACACTACAGCCTGTGGCACGGAGCTCCCACAGGAAGTTAAACAAAATGAGAAGACTGAGAGATATACAGCAGGTGAAAGAGCAAGGTAAAAACCCACAAGACCAAAAAAATGAAGAGGAAATAGCAGTGTACCTGAAAAAGAACTCAGAGTGATAATAGTAAAAATGATCCAAAATCTCAGAAATAGAATGGAGAAAATACAAGAAATGTTTAACAAGGACCTAGAAGAACCAAAGAACAAACAGTGATGAACAATACAATAACTGAAATTAAAAGTACTCTAGAGGGAATCAATAGTAGAAGAACTGAGGCAGAAGAATAGATAAGTGAGCTGGAAGACACAATGGTGGAAATAACTGCTGCAGAGCAGAGTAAAGAGAAAAAAATGAAAAGAATTGAGGACAGTCTAAGAGACCTCTGGGATAATATTAAACACATGAACATTCAAATTATAGGGTACCCAGAAGAAGAAGAGAAAGAGAAAGAGTCTGAGAAAGTATTTGAAGAGGTTATAGTCAGAAACTTCCCTAACATGGAAAAAGAAATAGTCATTCAAGTCCAGGATGTTCAGAGAGTCCCATACAGGATAAACCCAAGGAGAAACACACTGAGACACATATTAATCAAACTAACAAAAATTAAACACAAAGAAAAAATATTAAAAGCAGCAAGGGAAAAGCAACAAATAACATATAAGGGAATCCTCATAAGCTTATCAGCTGATTTTTCAGCAGAAACTCTGCAGGCCAGAAAGGAGTGGCAGGATATATTTAAAGTGATGAAAGAGAAAAACCTACAACCAAGAATACTCCACCAAGCAAGGATCTCATTCAGATTCGATGGAGAAATCAAAAGCTTTACAGAGAAGCAAAAGCTAAGAGAATTCAGCACCACCAAGCCATCTCTACAACAAATGCTAAAGGAAATTCTCTAAGCAGAAAACACAAGAAAAGAAAAGTACCTACTAGAACAAACCCCAAACAATTAAGAAAATGGTAATAGGAATATACATATCAATAATTACCTTATATGTGAATGGATTAAATGATCCAACCAAAAGACACAGACTGGCTAAATGGATTTAAAATGACCCATATATATGCTGTCTACTAGAGACCAACTTCAGACCTAAGGACACATACAGACTGAAAGTAGGAGGTGGAAAAAGATATTCCATGCAAATGGAAATCAAAACAAAGCTGGAGTAGCAATATTCATATCAGATCAAATAGACTTTAAAATAAAGAATGTTACAAGAGGCGAGGAAGGACACTACATAATGATCAAGGGCTCAATCCAAGAAGAAGATATAACAATTATAAATATATATGCACTCAACATAGGAGCACATGAATACATAAGACAAATGCTAACTGCTATAAAATGGGAAATCAATAGCAACACAATAATCGTGGGGGATTTTAACACCTCACTCACACCAATGGACTGATCATCCAGACAGAAAATTAATACGGAAAAATGAGCTTTAAATGGCACAATAGATCAAATAGATTTAATTGATATTTATAGGACATTCTACCCCAAAACAGCAGATTACATTTTCTTCTCAAGTGCACATGGAACATTCTCCAGGATAGATCACATCTTGGGTCACAAATCAAGCCTCAGTAAATTTAAGAAAATTTAAATTGTATCAAACATCTTTTCCAACCACAACACTATGAGATTAGAAACCAATTACAGAAAAAAAAAAACTGTGAAAAAACACAAACACACAGAGGCTAAACAATATAATACTAAATAATTAAGAGATCACTGAAGAAATCAAAAAGGCCATCAAAAAATACCTACAGGCAAATAACAATGAAAACACAATGACCCAAAACCTATGGGATGCAGCAAAAGCAGTTCTAAGAGGGAAGTGTATAGCAATACAATCCTACCTCAAGAAACAAGAAAAATCCCAAATAAACAACCTAACCTTACAGCTAAAGGAACTAGAGAAAAGAACAACAACAAAAAAACCAAAGTTAATAGAAGGAAAGAAATAATAAAAATCAGAGCAGAAAGAAATGAAATAGAAACAAAGAAAACAAAAGCAAAGATCAATAAAACTAAAAGCTGGTTCTTTGAGAAGATAAAATTGATAAACCTTTAGCCAGACTTATGAAGAAAAAGAGGGAGAGGACTCAAATCAATAAAATCAGAAATGAAACAGAAGAAGTAACAATGAACACCACAGAAATAAAAAGCATCGTAAGAGACTACGACAAGCAACTATATGCCAATAAAATGGACAACCTGGAAGAAATTCACACATTCTTAGAAAGGCATAACCTTCCAAGACTGAAGCAGGAAGAAATAGAAAATATAAACAGACCAATCACATGTAATGAAATTGAAACCATGATTAAAAATCTTCCAACAAAAAAAGTCCAGGACCAGATGGATTCACAGGTGCATTCTATCACACTTTCAGAGAAGAGCTAACACCCATCATTCTCAAACTCTTCCAAAAATTTGCAGAGGAAAGAACACTCCCAAACTATACCAAAACCAGACAAAGACATTACAAAAAAAGAAAATTATAGATCAATATCACTGATGAATATAGATGCAAAAATTCTCAATAAAATACTAGCAAACAGAATCCAACAACACATTAAAAGGATCAAACACCATGATCAGGTAGGATTTATCCCAGGGATGCAAGGATTCTTCAATATATGCAAATCGATCAATGTGGTACACCATATTAACAAATTGAAGAATAAAAACCATATGATCATCTCAATAGGTCCAGAAGAAGCTTTTGATAAAATTCAACACTGATTTACAATAAAAAAATACTCTCCAGAAAGTGGGAATAGAGAGAACTTACCTGAACACAATAAAGGCCATGTATGACAAACCCACAGCAAACATCATTCTCAATGGTGAAAAACTGATAGCATTTCCTCTAAGATCAGGGACAAGACAAGGATGTCCACTTTCACCACTATTATTCAACATAGTTTTGGAAGTCCTAGCCACAGCAATCAGACAAGAAAAAGAAAGAAATGGAATCCAAATTGGAAAAGATAAAGCAAAACTCACTGTTTGCAGATGACATGATACTATACATAGAAAATCCTAAAGATGCCACCAGAAAATTAATTGAGCTAATCAATGAATTTGGTAATGTTGCAGGATACAAAATTTACACACAGAAATCTCTTGCATTTCTATACACTAACAATGAAAGATCAGAAAGAGAAATTAAGGAAACAATTCCATTCACCATTGCAACAAAGAGAGTAAAATACCTTGGAATAAACCTACCTAAGGAGGTAAAGGACCTGTACTCAGAAAACTATAAGACACTGATGAAAGAAATCAATGATGCCACCAACAGATGGAGAGATATACCAGGCCCTACATTAGGGCTCAAAACAGCCTGGCAGATCATCCGTGGAAGATGTTAGCTGAGGTCAAAGATCTTCTCTGCCAGTTGGAGACACTGGAGTGGGTCTGTCAGGCAACAGATGATGGTGTATCATGTTGATTTGGCAAGTCAAAGAGGCTGAATTGAGTCCTGAGTCCATCCAGTTGTTTCTTAAGTGGCCCCCTCACAAATAAAAGTCCTCTTTATACTCTTTGCTGACATGGCAGTAAATGCTGAAACAATTCAAGAGGCCATACCAGTCCTGGACTTAATAGAAACTTTTGAAAGGCAAACTCAGAGTCAAGTGCCTGTTAATTCTACAATATCCTGCCTGGCCTAAATCAAAATTGCACGAACCGTGAAGCTGCCCTGCTTCCAGGCCAAACAAGCCACCTACAACCATACCTAAATGTGAACCACAAGATGACAAGAAATGTTGTGTTGGAACTTAAGGGACAGGGTTGTCAGTTCAGATGATCTCTAGAAAATCAGTAAGCAGGTACAATACTAAGTTTAGGTTACAGTCCATGACAGGCATCACCTTTGGGGTCATCCCAACCTTCTGTGCCTGTCCCTAATCTCTACCAATGGCAGGGACCTACCCCACATAGGGATCCCACCATCATGGAAGCAGGCCCCTCTGCCAAACAAACACCTTTTTACATTAACCATGGTTTGGGCTCAAAAATGAACAATGCTTATGGCTCTGTTGGACAGAGATGTCCAAATCTCCCTAATCCCAGGAGGCACTCTTGCCTAAAGGGACACCTTGAGGAGGTGACAGCCTTGGGAGGGGGAATGATAATGGTTAATTACCAACTTTATTAAAATTGGCTCAGTTTTGCTAAAAAGATATTCCTGTTCTTGTTGTTTCCTCTGAGACTCTCCATTTTCCCATTATTAGCATACACCTCCTCAGCAGCAGGTAACCTCAGGAAACAAGCCTAAGGCTTTTATGCTATTGGTTGGTATCATTCAGTGGGAAAAATTAATCTTCCCTACCAGTATAGGTGGTAAATATGCCACAGTACTAGCTAGCTAAGGTAAGGAACTGAAGGACTAGGGCCTATCAGAGCTGACCTAGGTACGAAGGGATATTGATTCTTACCATCTCATTTTTCAATTACGGCTTGTATGGCCTGTGCTTAAAGCCAGTACTGATGACTGGAGGTGAAGTATAGGTTATAGAAAGTTAAACAAGGCTATTCTCTTTATTAGACTAACTCTACCATCCTGGCCTTGATGACATTCATAACAATATGGGTAAATTGTTTGGAGTTATAGACTTGGGGAACAGTCTATCAGTAAAAATTTTGCAGGAGAGTCAACCACAATTCACCTTCACCTTTGAGGGTCAAGAATATACCTTTACCTGATTACCGGTCAAGTTCTTAAGTAGCCCTGTAATTATACAAGGGGTTTGCAGCCAGGGCTTGGATGCCTGCCCCATACTTCCAACAGAAACTCAGCTTTGGCAGTTTATGGATGGCATCCTCCTCACTGGACCTGACCAAGGCTATGTCTCATAGGCCAGTACAGCCATGACTGAACAACTCACTGAGAGGGGATGGACCATTATCCCCCTAAGGTACAAGGCCACTCCCAGTCTGTTAAAATATTTGGTTACAATTCAGAAGAATAAACTATCCCCAATCCAGTAAGAAATAAGCTCCTAGCACTTTAATTTCTCACACTGGTAAAGGGATCCAACCAACATTTGATAGGAATGTTCATTCTGGCACCAATGCATTATTTCCTCCAGTATTTACTGTCCCCTGACTGTAAGGTTTTCACTTTTCAATGATCAAAGCTGAAGTGCTTACTGGGGCAAAGCAAATTGCCCTATGAACCAAGACTTCTGTTATGAGCTGTGTAGTGGAAAAAGCTCCCTGTAGAAGTGGATCTTTATCAGAAGCCTCCTTGTTAAAATGGAAATGGTATCTAGGGTATTTGGCTAAACTCAGACCTACTGTAGTGTCATAATCCACGAGGAAACAGCCATATATTCTGCCACTCAGTTTAACTTGCCAAAATTGCAGAAATGCCTCCACTCTACCCAAGGAGAGCTAGAGGGAAGATGGTCAGCACTCTCAAAACAAGAAAACCAATGGTCTTTCTTTACCAGTGGAGTGAACAGGGGATTTAAGGGAGCCAGACAATGGACAGCTCCAGCCTATTTCCCCTATTCAAATACTCCAATTTCCATATATGCAATACTCCTAGCAATGGAGTATTCCCTTGACAAACATTTTCCTAAGGTTTGTATTTTCACAGATATATTTCTGGTTGGTGGCTAATGGGCTAAGTACTTGATTGGGACTTGGGACTTTGGAAAAATCAGGGCTGGAAAATACAAGGCCAAGACATTTGGGGTAAAGAGATATGAGGGGGAAATAGCTGCACTGGTTCCCATTCTACCCAGCTGGGTGCCCCGTACCTTGGCTCATACCAAACAAGACATGAAAGAGGCACAATACAACAGCAAACCTCACAAACTAACCAATTCACCAAAACAGAAGGGAGAGTTCTGGAATGTTGTCCCTTCTACCAGTGGGGACATGAGAGATCAGGGCATTTGGGCATCATGGAGTGAGAAAAATGGATTGTTAACAGAAAAGCTGACTCAAAAGAGAGGCATTTATAAAAAAAAAATTGGATGTTGTACCATATTCCAGTAATCTAAATCCTGGGCCTATCACGTCAGAGGAAAAGTTTGCAGAGAAGGGCCACACCAGAACCTGCAAATCAATTTCATTGTGCCTCTCTCAGCAGCATCAGGGGCCATTTAATTTGCCTTAACAATGGTAGTTACCTACACAGGCCTTCTATTGCCTTACCCATGCAAGGCATCAACCTCTGTTAATGTCATGGAGGTGTGAACAAAGCAGCTTTTACAACCTTCGGGAGTGCCACAAGCTAAAAAGTCAGATCAAGGCTCCCACTTCACCACAAAGCAAATGCAATAATGAGCATTATGAAATGACATTACAAAATAACAGTGGTAGGTATCACATACATACATAATGGGCTTTTAAAACAAGGGCTATTGAGAGAACAGTTGTCCCCCAGGTGGTCAAAAAAGCTACCCATCGTCCTCATTACATTACATTAAATCCACACTCTCTGATTACATTAAATTCATGGAAGCTATGGCATAACTATACCATATTTAAACTCACAACAACTGACAGAGCCACCAACAGACACACTGCAACCTCTGCTGGTGTATATACATCCATACCAGACACAACACAATGACCATTTTTCATGGATATGGTAGCTCTAACATTTCTGCCCACTGCAAAGAAACATCCCACTCAGTACCTTTACTGTTTCCTTCTCCCTCATAGAAAATACAGCGCCTCACCACTACCCCCTTGATCTTGATAAGGGACTGAGGTGGACCACTGGCTCTGGGGCCATCCTCAGCCTGCATTTGCTTATCATCAGTGAAAGCCAAGCAAACCACCCACACCACTTGGATAGGCTGCCTACATACTTTGTGGAACCAACATGGACCTGATCCTGACACCCAGGAGATGGAACTCATCATCCTCAGACTGGATACTAGCATTTGGGCAATACTCAGGGGACCGTCACTATCCTATAGCTAGCTGGCTGCAGACGACCTCTGACTTTAATCCCTACTCTAGTGCTGTGTCCCTTCCTTACCTGAGAAGTTCCTACCCAAACCCACTCCATGTCCTTGGCATGCACATTACAGAAAGACACACAACATGGGCTAGACTAGGGGAACTATGCCATTGGCTCGTTGGGTTGGTCAGTCAGCACTGAGGCTGGCACTCCTCCTCCTGTCTCTACTACTGCTGGCAATACTTCTCTAGGTAAGCTAGACTCTGTGTGTGATACCACTTGTGAATTATAGGTGCCACTAAGCCCTATAGGCCAACTTTAACTTCAAATCAGATGAAACCCATTATTAATTTTTAAGAACTTTTATTGAGATACAGTTAACAGACAGTAAACAGCATATATTTAGAGTGTACAATTTGGTATCCCAATCTCCCAATTCATCCCCCCCCCAACCCTCCCCTCTTTCCCCACTTGGTGTCCATGTGTTTGTTCTCTACATCTGTGTCTCTGTTTCTGCCTTGCATTTCCTCTTTCATAGTTGTTAGCATTTGCCTTATGTATTGAGATGCTCCTATATTGGGTGCATATATATTTAAATTGTTATCTCCTCTTCTTGGATGGATCCCTTGATCTTTATGTAATGTCCTTTCTTGCCTCTTGTAACATTTTTTATTTTAAAGTCTATTTTATCTGATATGACTATTGCTACTCCAGCTTTCTTTTGTTTCCATTTGCATGGAATATCTTTTTCCATCCCCTCACTTTCAGTCTGTATGTGTCCCTAGGTCTGAAGTGGGTCTCTTGGAGACAGCATATATATGGGTCTTGTTTTTGTGTCCATTCAGCCAGTCTGTGTCTTTTGGTTGGCGCATTTAGTCCATTTACATTCAAGGTAGTTATTGATATGTATTTTCCTATTACCATTTTCTTAATTGTTTTGTTGTTGTTTTTGTAGGTGCTTCTCTTGTCTTATGTTTCCCGCTTAGAGAAGTTCCTTTAGCATTTGTTGTAGGGCTGGTTTGGTGGTGCTGAATTCTCTTAGCTGTTGCTTGTCTGTAAAGCTTTTGATTTCTCCACTGAATCTGAATGAGATCCTTGCTGGGTAGAGTATTCTTGGTTATAGGTTCTTCCCTGTCATCACTTTAAATATATCGTGCCACTCCCTTCTGGCTTGCAGAGTTTCTGCTGAGAAATCAGCTGTTACCCTTATGGGAGTTCCCTTGTATGTTATTTGTTGTTTTTCCCTTGTTGCTTTTAATAACTTTTCTCTGTCTTTAATTTTTGTCAGTTTGACTACTATATGTCTTGGAGTGTTTCTTCTTGGGTTTAGGCTGCCTGGGACTCTCTGCACTTTCTGGACTTGGGTGGCTATTTCCTTTCCCATGGTAGGGAAGTTTTCAACTATAATCTCTTCCAGTATTTCCTCAGGTCCTTTCTCTCTCTCTTCTCCTTTGGGGACCCCTATAATGCGAATGTTGGTGCATTTAACATTGTCCCAGAGGTATCTTAGGCTGTCTTCAGTTCTTTTCATTCTTTTTTCCTTATTCTTTTCCACATCAGTGATTTTCAACATTCTGTCTTCCAGGTCACTTATTTGCCCCTCTGCCTCAGTTAATCTGCTATTGGTTCCTTCTAGTGTATTTTTCATTTCCGTTCTTGTGTTACATATCTGTTTGTTTGCTCTTTAATTCTCCTAGGTCTTTGGTAAACTTTTCGATCTTTGCATCCAGTCTTTTTTCAAAGTCCTGGATCACCTTCACCATCATTATTCTGAATTCTTATTCTGGAAGGGTGCCTATCTCCTCTTCATTTAGTTGTTTTTCTGGGGTTTTATCCTGTCCCTTCATCTGGTACAAAGTCCTCTGCTTTTTCATTTTCTCTTTCTTTCTGTGGCTGTGGTTTTCAGTTCCACAAGACAAAATACTGCTGATACTGCTTGATACTGCTGTCTGCCCTCTTGTGGAGGAAGCTATCTAGGAGGCTCATGCATGCTTCCTGATGAGAGGGACTGATGGTGGGTAGGGCTGGGTGGGCAGAGCTCAGTAAGACTTCAATCTGATTTGGTGGGCAGAGCTCAGTAAAACTTGAATCTGCTTGTCTGCTTATGGGTGGGGCTGTGTTCACACCTTGTTGGCTGTTTGGCCTGAGGCTACTTAGCACTGGAGCTTACAGGCCCTTCGGTGGGGCTAATGGTGGACTCTGGGAGGGTTCACACCAATGAACACTTCCCAGAACCCTTGCTGCCAGTGCCCCTGTCTCCTCAGTGAGCCACAGCTACCCCCCACCTCTGCAGGCCACCCTCCAACACCAGCACCTAGGTCTGGTTCAGTCTCCTGTGGGGTCACTGCACCTTCCCCCTGGGTCCTGGTGAGTACACTTTTTTCTGTGCCTTCCAAGAGTGGAGTCTCTGTTTCCCCCAGTCCTGTGGGGGTCCTACAGTCAAATCCTGCTGGCTTTCAAAGTCTGATTCTCTGGGGATTCCTCCTCCTGGTGCTGGACTCCAGGTTGCGAAGCACGACGTGAGGTTCAGAACCCTCCTTTAGTGGGTGGACTTCTGCAGTATAACTGTTCTCCAGCTTGTGAGTCACCCACCCAGCATTTATGGGATTTGATTTTAACACGATTGCACCCCTCCTACCATCTCATTGTGGCTTCTCCTTTGTCTCTGGATGTGGGGGTGTCTTTTTTGGTGAGTTCCAGTGTCTTTCTGTCAATGATTGTTCAGCATTTAGCTGTAATTCCGGTGCTCTTGCAAGAGGGAGTCTGAAACCCATTATTATTAACTAGCGCCATTGAAAAATAGAGCAATGGCCATTACCTATCAAGTCTCATCTAAGGAATGACAAGATATAGCACGCACTCAAATTACAAACAAGGATGCTCATGACTGGTACAATCAAATGAAAAGCTCTGTAATTCAGAGACTATACTAACAAACCTTATGGGATTGTGGAGATAAAAGTGTACCTCCTGCTAATCCCTGAGATGATGATGATAAATATAAACCCTGCCAACAACGTACACCCGAACAATTGCTGGCCTCTCTTCCTATTCTTTACAATGCTCTCTCTTCCTTTCCAGTGTGAGCCTCACTTGTTGAGCTGGAAAGAAATTGCACTAACCAAGTGACCATGGGCACATTACCACAGACCTCTTGCCTGGATACTAATCACTATATTCAACGAAGGCAATGTGTACAACATGTTACCTAAGCTAAGGCATGTCTAAGCGATTAGGAGCTGGCTTGAGGATTCTCCCTAACGTAACCTCCTCACATACCAACTGCAAATTTTATATAACACTCAGTAGGGATGGGCTCTACAATAATTGCAACACTGCCTTACCACAGTGAATAATCATAACTCTTGGGCATTATAGCAGAAAATTCTTATGGAAAACATATTTGATCATATTGATGGAGAAATCTAACTGCTCTCTGCACGGGAGTTTCTCCACCCAACATATTTCTATCCAACTACCTGCTTACAGCTATTACAAAATTTTCTAGACTGATCAAAACCATCATTAATAAGGACTTGGGAAACATTTGAGGGTGATTGCCACCCAATGTTATTGTTCTGGGAGCTTATTTAAAAAACCTACATAAAGGCTTCCAGTCAGACAAGAAGTAAAACTGTTTCTATTTGCAGATGACATGACATTATGTTTAGAAAACCTAAAGACCCCACCAAAACACTGTTAGAATGAACAAATTCAATAAAGTTGCAGGATACAAAATCAACATACAAAAATCAGTTGCATTTCCATACACTAATAATTAGCTATCAGAAAGAGAAATTAAGAAAACAATCCCATTTATAATTGCATCAAAAAGAATAAAATACTTAGGAATAAATATATTCAAGGAGATAAGAAATCTGTACATGGAAAACTATAAGAAACTGATGAAAGAAACTGAAGAAGACACAAATAAATGGGAGCATATATACTCATGGATTGTAAGAATTAATATTGTTAAAATGCCCATACTACCCAAAGAAATCTATAGACTCAATGCAACCCAATCAAAATCCAATGGTCCTTTTTTCACAGAAAGAGAACAAACAATGCTAAAATTTGTATGAAATCAAAAAGACTGACTATCCAAAGCAATCCTGAGAAGAAATAACAGAGGTAGGGACATCACACTTTCTGATTTCAAACTAAATTACAAAGCTATGGTAATCAAGACAGTGTGATATTTGCAAAAAAAAAAGATAGATGCATGCACCAATAGAACAGAATAGAGAGCCTAGAAATAAACCCACATATATATGATCAGTTAACTTATGAGAGATGAGCCAAGAATATACAGTGGGGAAAGTATAGTCTCTGCAGTAAATGGTATTGGGAAAACTGGACAACCACAGGCAAAAGGATGAAACTGGACCACACTATCTTATGCCATACACAAAAAATAACTCAAAATGAATTAAAGACTTGAATATCAGACCTGAAACCATAAAAATCCTAGAAAAAAGCATAGGTGGGAGGTAACTTCCTTCATATAGGTCAGCATTTTTTGTGGATCTGAATGGAACTAAAAATAAAAATAAACAAATGGGACTACATCAAACTAAGACCCTTCTGCACAGCAAAGGAAACCAACAACAAAATGAAAAGGCAACCTAACGAATGGAAGAAAATATTTGCAAATCATATCTACAAAGGGATTAATATTCAAAATATATAAAGAACTCATATAACACTATGAAATAATATGAAACAAGAACAAAACAAAAAAATCCAATTTAAAAAAATGGGCAGAGGACCTGAATAGACAGTTTTCCAAAGAACACATACAACTGGCCAACAGATACATGAAAAAGTGCCCAACATCATTAATCATCAGGGAAATGCAAATAAAAACCACAAAGAGAAGAGTTAAGATGGTGGTGGAGAAGAAGTATGTGGATTTCATCTCTCTCCATGGATGCATCAGAAATACATCTATAGATGCACGATTCTCACAAAAAACTGGCTGAACACTAACAGGTGACCTTGGACACTGGAAAGGACTATAAAGATCCATGTATAACTGGGTAGCACAAAAAAAGAAGGGAGAAAGAGGAGGAGAGGAAAAGGAATGGGACCTGCACCCCGGGATGGGGGAGCTGAAGGAAAAGAGAGATACCTGAATTCATGGAAACCCCAATCTGATGGGAAAATCCTCTCTCTGATGGGAATTCAATTGGAACAGAAGGGAGGCATTTGGGGCTGTCAGAAGAGGGCAAAGTGGCCAATCTGTAGCAGACAGGACGGAGTGAGAAATACGCAGAAGGTCCATACAGTGGCCCTGCATGCCCCACATTGAGACAGGTGTTCACAGATGTACAAGTGGGCTGGGAGCTGGAGCATGGGGACTGAAGAACAGGCCAAGGATGAGAACTGCTGTTGGCTGCAGGGAGACGGACTAAGGGGCCAGGAGGGAAGAAATTCTCAGCAGGGAATGTTTACCAGGAAAGACTGGGCTGCCATGGAAGCAGGGCAATACTGCTGAGTCACATGCAGGGGGAGGAGACACTACTGTAGTCTCTTTCTTGGCACCTGTGACATACGATAAAGGAAGACCTCCCTAGGGCTGGCTGTCATGCACTGGTTGACAAGTAATAGAAAAAGCCTCAAGGACTGGCCCTATCATGCCTGCTGCCGAGTGCCAAAAGAAGACTGGCCAGGGCTGGGCATCACTAGGACCACATCTCTTACACCCATGGCCGCTGGCTTCCCTGTGCATTTGGTGCTACTGCCTGTGCTCCCGCAATCCAAGCAGGGTCCTACTGCTGATTCACATGCAGGGGGAGGAGTCACTATTGTACCCTCTCTCTCCCCACATGCCAGCACCTGCAGACCAACAATAAAGGAAGCCATCTCCAGGGCTGGCTGTCGTGCGCCAGTCACAGAGTACTACAAAAAGCCCCCTGAGGGCTGGCCCTCATGCGCCTTAAGCCAGGCACCAGAAAAGGCCCTCACTAGGGCCATAGTTCTTATTCCCATGGCCACCGGCTTCCCTGTGCATTTGGTGCTGCCAAGGTTCCCACGATCCAAGCAGTCATACTACCTATGCACCCTGTCCTCACTGAGGCAGACCCAAGAGCTCCAAGGCAGCCTCAGAACCAGACTCCTGTGGGTGGACCACACGCAGAGGGGGTGATAAAACCAAAGCTAAATGCCATGGACAGAGAGACTAAGGAAGAGGATCAAAAATCTTTCCATCAGCTGTACAAGCTGCAGATTAAATCCCTGTGATCAGCAAGGTAGACCCTGTGTCTGTGGAATCTCTCAGTAGATGATGAGTGTTCCCAGAAATGGAAATGTCTAGCTCTGGCAGCTGTGGACTTTGGGGTCAAGCACACACAGGAATTAGGCCAGATCAGAACCTAAGTGGATGCCACAGGGCCCACAGCAAGTCCAGAGTACAACCCAGAGGCAGAAGAAGGCCTCTTGTGGAGGTGGTAGTACAGATCAACCGGTTTGCAAGGCAGAAATAGAGACACAGATATAGAGAACAAACATACGGACACTAAGGGGGGAAATTAAGGGTGGGGGTTTGGGTGGGATGAATTGGGAGATTGGGATTGCCATATACATTACTAATAAGAAAAAAATATCAAATTGTACACTTTAAATATGTGCAGTTTATTGCATGTCAATTATATCTCAATAAAAGTTCTTTAAAATTTTTTTTTAAAAAGGCAGCCACAGTGAAATGAACAGCAACAACAAAAAAGATTATACACCATAATCAAGTGGGATTTATCCAGGAATGCAAGGATTCTTCAATATATGCAACTCAACCAATGTGATACAACATATTAACAAATTGAAGGATAAAAACCATATGATCATCTCAATAGATGCAGAAAAAGCTTTTGACAAAATTCAACACCCATTTATGATAAAAACTCTCCAGAAAGTGGATATAGAAGGAAACTACCTCATCATAATAAAAGCCATATATGACAAACCAACAGCCAACATCATTCTCGATGGTGAAAAACTGAAAGCATTCCCTCTAAGAACAGGAACGAGACAAGGCTGCCCGCTCTTACCACCGTTATTCAACATAGTTTTGGAAGTTTTAGCCACAGCAATCAGAGAAGAAAAAGAAATAAAAGGAATCCAAACTGGAAAAGAAGAAGTAAAATTTAAAGATGCCACCAGAAAACTAGAGCTAATCAATGAATTTAGTACCAGGATACCAAGTTAATGCACAGAAATCTCTTGCATTCCTATACACTAACAAAGAAAAATCAGAAAGAGAAATTAAGGAACACTCCCATTTACCATTGTAACAAAAAGAATAAAATAGCTAGGAATAAACCTACCAAAGGAGGCAAAAGACCTGTTTGCAGAAAACCGTAAAACATTGATGAAAGAAATCAAAGACGATACAAACAGATGGAGAGATATACCATGTTCTTGGACTAGAAGAATCAACATTGTGAAAATGACTATACTACCCAAAGCAATCTACAGATTCAATGCAATCCCTATCAAATTACTAATGGCATTTTTCACAGAACCAGAACAAGAAATTTTACGATTTGTATGGAAACACAACAGACCCCAAATAGGCAAAGCAATCTTGAGAAGGAAAAATGGAGCTGGAGGAATCAGGCTCCCTAACTTCAGACTATACTACAAGTCTACAGTGATCAAGACAGTACGTTATACTGGCACAAAAACAGAAATGTAGATCAATGGAGCAGGATAGAGAGCCTAGAGATAAACCAACACACATATGGTCACCTTATCTTTGACAAATGAGGCAAGAATATACAATGGAGAAAAGACAGGCTCTTCATTAAATGGTGCTGGGAAAATTGGGCAGCTACATGTAAGAGAATGAAATTAGAACACTTCCTAACACCATACACAAAAATAAACTCAAAATGGATTAAAGATCTAAATGTAAGGCCAGACACTATAAAACTCTTAGAGGAAAACATAGGCAGAACACTCTATGACATAAATCAAAGCAAGATCCTTTTTGTCCCACCTCCTAGAATCATGGAAATAAAAACAAAAATAAACAAATGGGACCTAATGAACCTTAAAAGCTTTTGCACAGCAAAAGAAACCACAAACAAGACAAAAACAACCCTCAGAATGGGAGAAAATATTTGCCAGCGAAGCAACTGACAAAGGATTAATCTCCAAAATATATAAGCACCTCATGCAGCTCAATATCAAAAGAGCAAATAACCCAATCCAAAAATGGGCGGAAGACCTAAAAATACATTTCTCCAAAGAAGACATACCAATACCTAACAAACACATGAAAAGATGCTCAACATAACTAATCATTAGAGAAATGCAAATCAAAGCCACAATGAGGTATCACCTGATACCAGTCAGAAGAGCCATCATCAAAAAACCTAGAAACAATAAATGCTGGAGTACATGTGGAGAAAAGGGAATCCTCTTGCACTGTTGGTGGGAATGTAAATTGATACAGCCACTATGGAGAACAGTTTGTAGGTTCCTTAAAAAACTAAAAATAGAACTACCATATGAGCTAGCAATCCCACTACTGGGCATATACCCTGAGAAACCATAATTCAAAAAGATACATGTACTACAATGTTCATTGTAGCTCTATTTGCAATAGCCAGGACATGGAAGCAACCTAAATGTTCATCACAGATGAAAGGATAAAGAAGACGGGGCACATATATAAATGGAATATTACTCAGCCATAAAAAGGAATGAAATTGAGTTATTTGTAGTGAGGTAGATGGACCTGGAGTCTGTCATACAGAATGAAGTAAGCCAGAAAGAGAAAAACAAATACTGTATGCTAACACATATATATGGAATCTAAGAAAATGGTACTGATGAACCCAATGGCAGGGCAAGAATAAAGATGATGCAGATGTAGAGAACGGACTTGAGGACATGGAGGTGGGGGAGGGGAAGCTGGGATGAGGTGAGAGAATAGCTTTGACATATATACACTACCAAATGTAAAATAGATAGCATAAATAAAATAGATAGCATAAAACAGATAACATATATACGGTGGAATATTACTCAGCCATAAAAGGGAATGAAATTGAGTTGTTTGTAGTAAGGTGGACGGACCAAGAGTCTGTCATACAGAGTGAAGTAAGCCAGAAAGAGAAAAGCAAATACTGTATGCTCGTGCATACATATGGAATCTAAAAAACACCAAAAAACAAAAACAAAAAACAGTACTGACGAAACTAGTGGCAGGACAGAAATAAAGACGCAGACATAGAGAATGGTCTTGAGGACACAGGGAGGAAGCTGGCATGAAGTGAGAGAGTAGCATTGACATATATACACTACCAAATGTAAAACAGAAAGATAGTGGGAAGTTGCTGCATAACATAGGGAGATCAACTTGACCCTTGTGATGACCTAGAGGGGTGGGATAGAGAGGGGAGGGAGGCTCAAGAGGGAGAGGATATGGGGATATATGAATAAATACAGCTGATTCACTTTTGTTGTACAGCAGAAACTGCACAACATTGTAAAGCAATTATACTCCAATAAAGTTTTGAGAAAGAAAAAAAACACAAAGAGATAGCACATCACACCTGTTAGCATGTCTATTATCAAAAAGACAAGAAATAACAAATGTTGGTGAGGATGTGGAGGAAAAGGAAAACTTGTGCACTGTTAATGGGAATGTAAATTGGTACAGCCACTGTGGGAAAAAAGTATGGAGGTTCCTCAAAAAGTTAAAAATAGAACTGCCATATGATCCAGCAATCACACACTTCAGGGTATTTATCTGAAGGAAATGAAATCACTAATGAAATCACTATCTCAACGAGATAGCTTCACCCCCACGTTCACTGCAGCATTATTCACAATAGCCAGGATGTGGAAACAATCTTAGTGTCTATTCAAGGATGACTGGATAAAGAAAATGTGATATATATATATATATATATATATATATATATATATATATATATAATATATATAAAATGTGATATATATATATACACACACATATATATGAAATGTAATATAAATATATATGTATATATATCTATAATGGAATATTATTCAGTCATAAAAAAGGAAGGAAATTCTGCTATTTGCAACAATGTGATTGGACCTTGAGAGCATTATGCTAAGTGAAATAAGTCAGAGAAAGATAAATACTATATAATCTCAATTACATGTGGAATCTAAAACAAAAACAAAAACCAAAAACCCCCCAGAACTCATAGATAACAGAAAACAGATTGGCAGTTGCCTGAGGTGGGGCGTGGGGGTGGGAGTAGGGAACCTGGGTGAATGTGGTCGAAAAGTACAAACTGGAAAGTTATAAATAAAGTCCTTGGAATGTAATTTACAGCATGATGAGTTAGATTACAATAGTCTCTTGTATATTTGAAAGTTGCAAAGACAGTAAATCTTAAAATTTCTTATCACAAGGAACAAAAAACTGTTGTTTGATGTTAAGTAAATTTGTTGTGACTATCATTTTGTAATATATACATATATCAAATCATTATGTTGTACATCAGAAATGAATACAATATTATTGTCAATTATATGTAAATTAAAAAAAAAACCTACAAATCCCACCTTACAGAATATAGAAACAATAATGAAAAGACAAGTAGCAAAACTAACCTGGGAGGAAATTTATTGCTGTAGTCACAACACCACCTGCCAAGGGGCCACCCCTAAGGCTTTGAAAGCTGGTTTAATGCCCTAGAAAAGTTTGCATATCATGGAGCAGAGGATCCCACAGTGAAACACAGCAACCTTGTAGTAAATAGGGATAGAAACGGGACAAATGTATAATAAAATTGATGTCTGTTTTAGAAATAATTTGGCCCACCTGGGAGGATCCCACCTGGGAGTGCCCCATGGTTCAGGAACTAATTTGGTGCATGTCTAAGTTAACTTTTTATCAAACTGCTGAGAGTATCTGTGAAACCCATCCCACATCCATGGGCGCACACTGATACTATTGACAGTCAGCAGGAAACTCAGTCACTAATGCTTACCAATCTGAATGAGAAGAAATATACAATTGCCCACCAAACCAAACCTGCATATAGCCTTAACCACAGCAATACATATCTATGCAGATGTAACTGCATGCTGGGCTAGATTCCTACAACTTGATTTTAGTACACAGCTTAATGGCCAAACTCTCCTATAAACCTCACTCATCAAGATGAGTCTCTTCCCTCCACCATTGACACCCAACAACAGCATCAACATCCAACATATTTACATGAGGCTTGCCATACAAATGTGTGGACAATGGTGGGCTGAGCATATAATTCATTAGTTGACCCAGGTGCTGAATGCAAGGTGGAGACCATCCAAGCCTGTTGACTATAACATTATGTGCTCCTATTTACACCACTTGGAATTTCACTACGCCACACAAATGTACCTTTCCTACAAACACAGAGCATATAGGCAGCAGAGGGAGACTGAAGGACCTCAAAGAGCATCAAATGGCCTCCCCTATCACAAGCATCCTCCAACCCAACAATGCAGTTTTCCCTGCACTTGGATTTGGCTCAAAATTCCAATAGATTTTTACTCAGCAGCAGGACAACCCAAGTCCTTGTTTTCACAAACCACACTAGCCACAGCTCTCCAATGACACAAATGAGCTCTCCTAATAGTCCCCCTGGCACTAATCACTCTAGGGTCACTAACTCTTAGAAATAGAACAGCATATATGTGGGACGCTTCACAAAGAAACACAGATAGCCATGCCCAAGGAATTATCCACAGAAATGAAACAAACAACCTTGGGGACTAGAACTCTTGGCTGAATCTCAGTACTTTAGGGACCATGGTGTTAGATTAACTGCCTAGGTTACTTATTAGCTGTTAAAGTGGGGGGGGAGGGGTGCACTTGTTCACATATCTTGCTGCATGTGAGTCAATAACACTCACCAAGTTTTAAAGATAGTCAGGGGGACTTCCCTGGTGGTGCAGTGGTAAAGCATCCGCTGGCCAGTGCAGGGAACATGGGTTAGATACTTGGTCCGGGAAGACCCCACATGCCATGGAGCAACTAAGCCGGTGCACCACAACTACTGAGCCTGTGCTCTAGAGCCTGTGAGCCACAACTACTGAGCCCACACGCCACAGCTATTAAAGCTTGTGTGCCTAAAGCCCATGCTCAGCAACAAGAGAAGCCACCACACTGAGAAGCCCATGCACCACAATGAAGAGTATCCCCCGCTCACTACAACTAGAGAAAGCACGTGCACAGCAATGAAGATCCAACACAGCCAAAAGTAAATAAATAAAAATTTAAAAATAAAAAAGATAAACTCACATAAAAAAAGAGCAATTGCGAAATAAAACATTAAGAAAAAATAAAATAAAGGTAGCCAGGGACATGTATCAAAGGAATCATGGCACTCTATTAACTAAATTGACTGAACAAGTCAAAATCTTCTTTTCTGATCTATTCTCCTGATTGCCCCCCACTAAGTAGGCCAAGTGGCAGCAAATGGGCTTTGAAATGGGCTTTATGCCTTTGTAGGATTTGGGGCATTTAGAATGATTTATCACTATCTCCAAACTCAGGCATTACAGAGGAACATACAATTTAGATTATAAAACAGCGTGAAGCCAGGGGATATTGTATAAGTGAGCCAAAGATGTCCCTGTATATTGATCCCTATGCTGTTTACTTCTTAACAGCAGGCTGAGACCTCTAGCTCAAAGAGTGATGGTATCAAACTCAAAGTTTTACAAATTGAATTGCTTAATTTGTTTTTTGTTTTTGTTTTTTGTTTTTGTTTTTGGCCACGCCGCATGTCTTGCAGGATGCTAGTTTACTAACCAGGGATCTAACCCAGGCCCTCAGCAGTGAAAGCGCCAAGTCCTAACCACTGGACCGCAAGGGAATTCCCCCAACGGCTTTAAATATAGTCCAAATAAGCCCATTCTTAGCTACTTACAGTCTGCCTTCTTCATAAAACCCGTGAAAATACACCCAACATGTGCTAGCCATAGATAAGATAAGTCTTGGGACTGTAAAAGACGCCAAGCTGCTGCTGCTCTTCAGAGCTCTCTGATCCAGAAACTCCCTGTTATGAGCTGAGTCCTGACCCCTCAGATTTCTGTGTTGAAGTCCTAACCCTCAGCATCTCAGAATGTGACTGTGTTTGGAGATAGGGCCTTTTAAGAGGCGATTAAGTTAAAAGGAGGTCCATATGTGTGGGTCCTAATCCAATCTGACTGTTGTCTTTGCAAGAAGAGGAAATAAGGACACAGACATGCACAGAGGGAAGCCCATGTGAAGACACACAGAGATGTCCACCTGCAAGCCAGAGAGGCCTGAGGAGAAACCAGCCTGCTGACACACGTGGATCTCACACTTCAAGCCTCCAAAACTGAGAGAATGAATGTCTGTTGTTTAGCCACCCAGCCTGTGGAATGTTGTCACAGTAGCCCAAGCAAACCAATACACTCCTCATCTTGCTGCTGAGCAACATCACCTACACACATAAGCCCCTCTCCAATTCCCCTCTCCCCCAGGAGTTCATTGGCCCTGTTTCTCTCCTGGGTGGTGGTCCCATGCCACTGCCTCCAGCAGGCCTCCTGCTGTGAGGAACTTTCCCTTCTCATGCAACCCATCAAGCACTGCCCAAATAAAGCTCATTGTGTGCTACTGCTATCCTGTGGTCATGTCTTTCATCATCCTCTAAATCTCTGAGTTGACCTCTATCTCTACCTGTCTCTATCTCTCTATCAGCTTTCTTGAATACACAAATATACATTTCTACTGCAGGTGGTTGAAATCTAGCTAAGCAGATCATCACACCTGGGAACCAAGAGTAATGACTCATCCTACGAGTGTTGAGATACTCCAAACAGTCATTTCTTAGCCCAGAAGCTCCACCTGTTGCCTATTCCCAGTAATAGTAACCACAGCAATTGCATGTAATGAATGCCTACAGTGTATTAGATATTGTGCTAACAGATTTACATGTGATATCACTGGAAGACATCACAACAGTCTTCTGAGTTAAGTACTATTATTTCCATTGTATAATTTAAAAATCTGAGCAACTTAACATATACATGAAGGTATACAAATGTTAGCTACCTTGCCTAGTATTAAACAGAAATATCTGGCAGAATCCATGTCTGTTTGACTGTAGAGCCTAAACAAGTAATAAAGACACGCAACTTAATCCCAAGGGCTTTCAAGAAGTGAGTTGTAAAACAAAACAAAACAAAACAAAACAAAACAAAAAAACAGTGAGTTGCATTTGCTCTGCAGTCACCCAGCAAATATATCATGAGAGGCTGCTAAGAATATATCATATTTAAAATAGCATGTGTCTTTAAACATGAGATTTGTAGGTTAGTCATGGCCACATAGGAATATATAGCCAACCCATAAAGTCACCTTGATATGTATTCTGATTCCGGGATCCTTTCTCTGTCCTTGCAAGCACATTTCAAAGTAGAATTATGGAGTTTTAGTTTCAAAGAATTTAAAGCTGTAAGGGGCCTTAGAGATGATCTAGTCCAGTTCTCACATTATAGCCTTGCAAAAATCAAGGCCTAGGAATGGAAACAGACTTGCCTAGAGACCTAGAACATTAGTAGAAGAGCTAGAAACAGAATCTGAGCTCCATTACATAGTAATAAAAATAATAATTAAAACAAAATTGATTACAATACTAGCTATTACCATTTGGGGGTGCCTGCAATATGCCCTGTACATATATTGTTTTATTTGATCCTTAAAGTAATCTTTTGATATAGGTGTTTTTATCTCTATCTTGATTCAGAGAAAAGAGTTTCTAAATCCAGGATCACACAGGTAATACATGGTAAAACCTAGATCTGAATTAAGTTCCCTTATAAAATCAAGATTCTAAGTTTTTCCTACTATAACATTCTTTTCAAACTAACTTTTGCCTCAACTTTTATTCATGTTATTAAAACTATAGAAAAATTAACTGAAAATGACATCAATGAGAAAAGAACAGGATTAATATATATATATATATATATATATATATATATATATATATATATACACATCATCAATATCAGATATCAGAAAGATCTCTACAAATGGGTAAGCTTTATTCTGGTCTCAAGGAAAATTCGAATGGAAATAATGTATGCACTGCATATTACCATTTCAAGGTGTAAAGATATGGAATCATCCAGAAAAAACTACGCCTTAGTCTCTCTTTTGTAGGAGCTATCTGTTGATTATCTTCTCGACATTTCATTTTTATCTTCAATTGTACAGTATTTTTTCTTTTTTGACTTGTCCCAGTGATTTTTGTAATAATGCTTTCTTGGATCATATAGAGATAAAGAAGGAAACACAGATGTGTTTTGTATTGAAACTTTTCCAGGAACTCCTCACCTACGATGGTGTTGGCCACCAGAAGGACATTTGAGGAAAATAGCCAGTTGTCTTCTGAAGCTTTACCAAAAAGTTCCTCAAGGCTGCTTTCTCTTTATCAATCTCCCTGAACCAGATGTTTAAACCCTTCTGGAGTTTTTGAATGTGGAGCCTGGTCCTCTTCTCCTCTCCAAGGTTTTACACAAGAGCCTTCCGCAGGTATACAGGATCTCCTGCTTTTATGGTGCTCTTCTTCATTGTGTAGCTCATTCCTCCCATGTTCAGTCGCTGGCAGAGAAGGTTCAGGACAGGAGAGTGGAACTGCCTGTAAATGGCTCAGTAAAATGATTCGCCTGTGGTTTGGAATATTAGAACCATGGCACCACAGGAACAGAGACTCACAGAATCTTGGAGCTGAATGGCATCAGAGATCCACTTTAGCTCAAACCATTATATTTATTGACCAGAAGAAGTTTTTAAGCTTGCATATATTCTTAGTTTAGAAATAGAAATGAATATTTCAATAGACCAGAATGGCATCAGGATGACTGACTGCTGCCATTTTGTGTTTATACTTCAGTTGAACGGTAAGTGGCTTTAGGTGCTCATAATCAAGACCACAATGTTTATGGACAAAGAAAAAAAGTAGATTCAATAGTTCACTTTAGTTTTTGAAGCTTTTCTTCATTTCTTTATATATCCACTTGAAGTTGCTATATAACTGAGATTTTGTCATTTGTCTAGGTGTTAAGTTAGACTTAAAGATCAGAACTTCCTCATGAAGTATCTACTTTTCATTAAAGAAAGGACAGGAAACAGGAAAATATACATGTGTGCCAAAAAAAAAACACAGAAAATATAAACTAATAACTAATGAGATGACAGAGATAGGAAGGGGCAAGGAGAAAGAATGGGGAAATGAGAACAGAGGAAAAGGAATAGGAATAGGAAAAGGAACAGGAATACTTCTTTGAGTATAACATTTCATTGTTCTTACATTTAGAAATATGTTAATTTTTATGTGTTCAAGAATAATTAAAATCAAAAAGGATTGGGGGTGGTACCCCCCACTTTTCTATGTGTATTCTAGGGTTGAGTAAGGAGTGAGTACATTATAGATAGTGAGACCCACATTCTCTCTGTTGGAGAAAGAAACTACAAATAAAGGAAGAAGGCCCTCATGTACTCTGTGGTGCTGGATTACAGTTAGAGATGACAGTATAAATTATGGTTCTATCAATCAGTGTGGATTAATGGTTCTATGAATCAGATGAATCCATGGTTCTGTGAATCAATATGAACTCTTATGAAGAATGACCCATTAGAAATTCTGGTCTCCAAACATGTCTTAGAGAGTTGGGACTTTGCGACTCTCCCCAACATGACTTGAGCCACATTTATTCCTGGCCTCAAAATTCTGGAATTTGCAGATCATAGGTTTAATGTCCCCCTCTTTCAGTTTTACCTATGGTTTTCACCTACGCCTTGATTATTTTATTCCTTTTAACCTCATTATGAGTAAACACATATATAATTCTTCCAGACCTCTTTAGTCAGCAGCAGAAAACCTGAACAATGTGGAATGTTCCTAAGTAGCACATTTTTTTCCTAATAGGAGAATTTTACTAATTTTCTTTTTTAAATTGAGGTATAATTGACATATAACATTATATTAGTTTTAGATGTACAACATAATGATTCTATATTTGTATATATTGTGAAATAACCACAAGTCTGGTTAATATCCATGTCCATACATAGTTACAATATTTTTTTCTTGTGATGAGGACTTTTAAGATCTACTCTCTTATCAACTTTCAAATATGCAAAACAGTATTATTAACTATGTCACCATGCTGTACATTACATCTCCATGATTTATTTATTTAATAACTGGAAGTTTGTACCTTCTGACCCCCTTCACCAATTTCACCCCCCCCGAACCCCCTGCCTTTGCCAACCACCAACCTGTTCTCTGTATTTATGAGCTCAGTTTTTTGTTATTGTTTTTTGTGTTGTTTTGTCTTGTTTTTAGATCCCATATATAAGCAACATTATATAGTATTTGTCTTTCTCTCCCTGGCTTATTTCACTTAGCATAATGCCTTCAAGGTCCATCCAGTTGTCTCAAAGGGCAGGATTTCCTTCTTTTTATGTCTGAATAATATTTCATTGTATATACATACCACATTTTCTTTACCCATCCGTTGATGGACACTTGTTTCCATGTCCTGGCAATTATGAATAATGCTGCAATGAACATGGGTGTGCAGATATCTCTTTGAGATAGTGATTTCATTTTCTTTAGATAAATACCCTGAAGTAGGATTGTTGAATCATATGGTAGTTCTAGTTTTAATTTTTTGAGGAACCTCTAGATTGTTTTCTATAGTGGTTATACCAATTTACATTCCCACCAACAGTGCACAAGGGTTCCTTTTTCTCCACATCCTCACTAACACTTGTTACTTCTTATTTTTTAATTAAAAAATTTAAATTGAAGTATAATTGACTTACAACATTATGTTAGTTCCAAGTGCACAAAACAGTGATTCAATATTTCTATATATTACAGAAAGATTACCATAATAAATCTAGCTATCATCTGTCACCAAAGATATTACAACATACTAACTATATTCCCCATGCTGTATATTTCATCATCATGACATTTATTTCATAACTGAAAGTTTGAATCTCTTAATCTCCCTCAGCTATTTCACTCATCCCCCACCCCCTGCCACGTCCCCCCTCTGGGGGACAAACCACCTGTTTGTTCTCTGTATCTATAACTCTGTTTCTGTTTTATGTTTGTTCATTTGTTTTATTTTATAGATTCCACATACGAGTGTAATCATTACAGTATGTCTTCCTCTGTCTGACTTATTTCACTTAACATAATACCCTCTAGGTCCATCTATGTTGTCACAAATGACAAGATTTCATTCTTTTTATGGTTGAGGAATATTCCACTGTGTATATATACCACATCTTCTTTATCTATTCATCCATTGATGGACATTTTGGTTGTTTCCATACCTTGGCTATTGTAAATAATGCAGCAATGAACACAGGGTGCATATGTCTTTTTGAATTAATGTTTTTGTTTTCTTCAGAAAAATACCCAGAAGTGGTATTGCTGGATCATATGATAGTTCTGTATTTAAATTTTTTGAGGAAACTCCATACTGTTTTCCATAGTTGTTTTACCAGTTTACATTCCCATGAAGGTTCCTTTTTCTCCACATTCTTGCCAACACTTCATATTAGCCATTCTAATAGATATGAGGTGATATCTTGTGGGGTTTTGTTTTGTTTTGTTTTGTTTTTGTATTTCCCTACTAATTAGTGATGTTGAGCACCTTTTCATGTATCTGTTGGCCATTTATATGTCTTCTTTGGAAAATTGTCTATTTGGGTCTCTGTACATTTTTAAATCAGATTATTTCTTTTTTGCTATGCATAGTTGTAGGAGTCCCTTATATATTTTGGATATTAACTCCTTATTGGAAAGATGGTTTGCAAATATTTTCTCCCATTGTATAAGCTGCGCTTTCATTTTGTTGATTGTTTATTTGGCTGTGCAGAAGCTTTTTAGTTTGATGCAGTCCCATTTATTTATTTTTGTTTTTGTTGCCTCTGCTTTTGGTGTCAAATCAAAAAAATCATCACCAAGACCAATGTCAAGGAGCTTACTTACCACCTATGTTTTTTTCTTAGGAGTTGTTATGGTTTCAGATCTTACTTCAAGTTTTTAATCCATTTTGAGTTAAATTTATGTTATGGTGTAAGAAAGAGGTCCAGTTTCACTTTTTTGCATGAGGCTATTTGTGCTATCCAACACCATTTATTGAAGAGACTGTTGTTTCCACATAGTATGTTCTTATATCCCTTGTCATAAATTAATTGACTACATAAGGGTGGGTTTATTTCCGGGTTCTATTTTGTTCCATTGATATATGCATCTGTTTTGATGCCAGTATCATACTGTTTTGGTTACTATAGGTTTGTGATAAAGTTTGAAATCGGAACATGTGAGTCCTCCAACTTTGTTCTTCTTCCTCAGGGTTGCTTTGGCTATTCAGGGCCTTTTGTGGTTCCAAACAAATTTTAGAATTGTTTTTTCTAATTATGTGGAAAGTACCATTGGAATTTTGAGAGGGCTGACACACAATCTATAAATGGCTTTGGGTAGTATAAAAATTTTAACAATTTTATTTCTTTCCATTAGAGGAAGAGATTTTAAACTTTCACCATTGAGGATGATGTGGGCTTTTCATATATGATCCTTATTATGTCTATACTCAATTTGTAGAGAGTATTTTTTTAATCATGAAACGGTGTCAGATTTTCTCAAATGTTTTGTCTGTATCTATTGATATAGTCACTAACTTTATCTTTCATTCTAGTAAGGTGACGTATTACATTAACTGATTTCCATAGGTTGAACCATCCTTGCATCCCAGGCAAAAATCACACTTGATCATATGGTATGATCCTCTTAATGTGTTGCTGAATTTGATTTGCTAATTTATTTTGAGAATTTTTGTATCTATATTCATCAGGGAAATTGGCCTATAATTTTCTTTTCTTGTAGTATCTATGACTAGTTTTGGTATCAGGGTAATGGTGGGCTTGTAAAATGAGTTTGGGTTGTATCCTCCTCTTTAAATTTTTTGGAAGAGTTTGAGAAGTACTGGCATTAATTCTTTAAATTATTGGTAAAATTCACCAGGGGAATCTGAGCCTTTATTTTGGAGGAGGTTTTGGATTACTGATTTAGTCTCCTTACTTGTTATTGGTCTGTTCAGATTTTCTATGTCTTCATCATTCATTCAAAATGGCTTCATCTTAGTTGGCTGTATGTTTCTAGGAATTTATTTCTTCTGGGATATACAAAACATTGGCATATATTTATCCATGGTAATCTCTTTTGATCCTTTGATTTTCTGTGTTATCTGATTTTCTGTTTTATTATCTGTATTATAATATGTTATAATGTCTCCTGTTTCATTTCTAACTCTTTGTGTCTTTTATTTTCTTAGTCTAGCTAAAGGTTTGTCAATTTTATTTTTAAAAAACATTTCTTAGTTTTATTGAGCTTCCTATTGTTTTACTGGTCTACATGTCATTTATTTCTGCCCTAAACCTTGTTATTTCCGTCCTTTTGCTAACTTTAGACTTGGCTTGTTCTTTTTGTAATTCCTTGAGATGTAAAGTTAAGTTGAGATATTTTTATTTGAGAAGCAAGTATATTCTGTCGCTGTTGGATGGAATGTTCTGTATATGTCTATCACATCTAAAGTATAGTTCAAGTCTAATATTTCTTTATTGACTCTGTCTGGACGATCTATCCATTGTTGAAAGTGGTGTATTGACATACTCTACTATTATTGTATTGTCTGTTTCTCCCTTCTGATCTGTATTATTTACTGTATATATTTATGTTGGGTGCATATATATTTGTGATTGTTATACCCTCTTGATGAGTTGGCCTCTATGTTTATACAATGACCTTCTTTGTCTCTTGTTACAGCTTTTTTTTTCTTATTGAAGTATAGTTGATTTACAATATTGTGTTTCAGGTGTACAGCAAAGTAATTCAGATAATAAGTTTTTTCAATTATTTTCCATTATACATTACTATGAGATATTGAATATAGTTCCCTGTGCTATATAGTAAGTCCTTGTTGTTTCTTGTTATAGCTTTTAAACTTTGTTTCATGTTACAGTCTATTTAGTCTAATGCAATTATAGCTATCCTGCTTTCTTTTGCTTTCCATTTGCATGGAGTATCTTTTTCCATCACTTCAATTTCAGTATATATGTATCCCCCCCTTTTTTTTTAACCAATCACAAGGGCGTTTTATTTTTTATTTTTTTATTTTTTAATAATTTTATTGAGATAAAATTGACTTAATTGCATATATTTAAAGTGTACAATTTGATTTTTCTTATTACTAATGTATATACACCAATTCCAATCTCCCAATTCACCCCACCCCAACCTCCCCACTTTCCCCTCTTGGTGTCCATATGTTTGTTCTCTACATCTGTGTTTCTATTTCTGCCTTGCAAACCAGTTGATCGGTACCATTTTTATAGATTCCACATATATGTGTTAATATACTATATTTGTTTTCTCTTTCTGACTTACTTCACTCTGTATGACAGACTCTAGATCCATCCATGTCTATGAATGACACAATTTCTTTCCTTTTTATGGCTGAGTAATATTCCATTGTATATATGTACACATCTTCTTTATCCATTCGTCTGTTGATGGACATTTAGGTTGTTTCCAGGACCTGGCTATTGTAAATAGTGCTGCAATGAACATTGGGGTGCATGTGTCTTTTTGAATTATGGTTTTCTCTGGGTATATGCCCAGTAGTGGGATTGCTGGTAATTCCAATTTTAGTTTTTCAAGAAACCTCCATACTGTTCTCCATAGTAGCTCTGTCAATTTACGTTCCCACCAATAGTGCAAGAGGGTTCTCTTTTCTCCACACCCTCTCCAGCATTTACTGTGTGTAGATTTTATGATGATACCCATTCTAATTGGTGTGAGGTGACACCTCACTCTCGTTTTGATTTGCATTTCTCTAATAATTGGTGATGTTGAGCAGTTTTCAAGTGCCTCTTGGCCATCTGTGTGTCTTCTTTGGAGAAATGCCTATTTAGGTCTTCTGCCCATTTTTGGATTGGGTTGTTTGTTTTTTGATATTGATCTGCATGAGCTGTTTATATATTTTTGGAGATTAATCCTTTGTGTGTTGATTCATTGGCAAATATTTTCTCCCATTCTGAGGGTTGTCTTTTTGTCTTACTTATAGTTTCCTTTGCTGTGCAAAAGCATTTAAGTTTCATTAGGTCCCATTTGTTTATTTTTGTTTTTATTTCCATTACTCTACGAGGTGGGTCAAAAAAGATCTTGCTGTAATTTTTATCAAAGAATGTTCTCCCTATGTTTTCCTCTAAGAGTCTTATACTGTCTGGCCTTACATTTAGGTCTTTAATCCATTTTGAGTTTATTTTTATGTATGGTGTTAGGGAGTGTTCTAATTTCATTCTTTTACATGTAGCTGTCCAGTTTTCCAAGCACCATTTATTGAGGAGGCTGTCTTCTCTCCGTTGTATATCCTTGCTTCCTTTGTCATAGATTAGTTGACCATAGGTGCATGGGTTTATCTCTGGGCTTTCTATCCTGTTCCACTGATCTATATTTCTGTTTTTGCACCAGTACCATATTATCTTGATTACTGTAGCTTTGTAGTATAGTCCAAAGTCAGGGAGTCTGATTCTTCCAGCTGTTTTTTTTCCCTCAAGATTGCTTTGGCTATTTGGAGTCTTTTGTGTCTCCATGAAAATTTTAGGATTTTTAGTTCTAGTTCTGTGAAAAATTGCATTGGTAATTTGATAGGGATTGCACTGAATCTGTAGATTGCTTCAGGTACTATCATCATTTTCACAATATTTATTCTTCCAATCCAAGAACATGGTACATCTATCCATCTGTTTGTGTCATCTTTGATTTCTTTCATCAGTGTCTTATAGTATTCTGAGTAAAGATTTTAAACTTCTTTAGGTAGGTTTATTCCCAGTTATTTTATTCTTTTTGTTGCAGTGGTGAATGGAACTGTTTCCTTACTTTTGCTTTCTGATCTTTCATTGTTAGTGTATGGGAATGCAAGAGATTTCTCTGTGTTAATTTTGTATCCTGAAACATTACCAGATTCATTGATTAGCTCTAGTAGTTTTCTGGTGGCATCTTTAGGATTTTCTATATATAGTATCATGTCATCTGCAAACAGTGACAGTTTTACTTCTTTGAGAATTTGGATTCCTTTTATTTCTTTTTCTTCTCTGATTGCTGCAGCAAGGATTTCCAAAATTAAGTTGAATAGTAGTGGCAAGAGTGGTCATCCTTGTCTTGTTTCTGATCTTAGAGGGAATGCTTTGTTTTTCACCATTGAAAATGATGTTTTCTGTAGGTTTCATATATGGCCTTTATTATGTTGAGGTAGTTTCCCTCTGTGCTCACTTTCTGGAGAGTTTTTAATCATAAATCGGTGTTGAACTTTGTCAAAAGCTTTTTCTGCATCTATTGAGATGATCATATGGTTTTCATTCTTCAATTTGTTAATATGTTGTATCACATTGATTGATTTACATATAATGAAAAATCCTTGCATCCCTGTGATAAATCCCTTAACCATAGTGTATGATCCTTTCAATGTATTGTTGGATTCTGTTTGCTAGTATTTTGTTGAGGATTTTTGCTTGTATATTCATCAGTGACATTGCTCTGTAATTTTCTTTTTTTGTAATATCTTTGTCTGGTTTTGGTATCAGGGTGATGGTGGCCTCGTAGAATGAATTTGGGAGTGTTCCTTCTTCTGCAATTTTTTGGAAGAGTTTGAGAAAGATAGGTGTTAGCTCTTCTCTACATGTTGATAGAAGTCACCTGTGAAGCCATCTGGTCCCGGACCTTTTGTTGGAACAATTTTAATCACAGTTTCAATTTCATTACTTGTGATTGGTCTGTTCATATTTTCCATTTCTTCCTGATTTAGTCTTAGAAGGTTATACTTTTCTAAGAATTTGTCCATGTCTTCCAGGTTGTTCATTTTTTTGGCATATATTTGCTGGTAGTAATCTCTTATGATGCTTTTTATTTCTGTGGTGTCCATTATAACTTCTCTTGATTCATTTCTAATTTTATTGATTTGAGTCCTCTCCTTTTTCTTGACAAGTCTGGCTAAAGATTTATAAACTTTATCCTCTTAAAGATCCAGCTTTTAGTTTTATTGATCCTTGCTATTGTTTTCTTTGTTTCTATTTCATATATTTCTGCTCTGATCCTTACCATTTCTTTGCTTCTAGTAACTTTGGGTTTTGATTGTTCTTATTTCTCTTGTTTCTTTAGGTGTAAGGTTAGATTGTTTATTTGTGATTTTTCTTGTTCCTTGAGGTAGGATTTTATTGCTATAAACTTCCCTCCTAAAAATGCTTTTGCTGCATATCATAGGTTTTGGATCATTATATTTTTTTTTGTTGTGTGTCTCTAGGTATTTTTTTATTTCCTCTTTGATTTCTTCAGTGATCTCTTGGGTGTTTAGTAGTTTATTGCTTAGCCTCCATGTGTTTGCGTTTTTTATGGGTTTTTTTTCCTGTAATTTATTTCTAATCTCATAGTATTGTGGTCAGAAATGATGCTTGATACAATTTCAATTTTCTTAAATTTACTGAGGCTTGATTTGTGACCCAAGATGTGATCTATCCTGGACAATGTTCCATATGCACTTGAGAAGAAAGTGTAATCTGCTGCTTTTGGATGGAATGTCCTATAAATATCAATTAAAATAGCTGGTCTATTCTGTCATTAAAAGCTTGTGTTTCCTTATTAATTTTCTGTCTGGATGATCTTTCCATTGGTGTAAGAGGGGTATTAAAGTCTCCCACTATTGTTGTGTTACTGTCAGTTTCCTCTTTTATAGTTGTTAGCATTTGCCTTATGTATTGAGGTGCTCCTATATTGGATGTATATATATTTATAATTGTTATATTTTCTTGGATTGATCCCTTGATTATTATGTAGTGTCCTTCCTTGTCTCCTGCAACATTCTTTATTTTAAAGTCTATTTTATCTGAGATGAGTATTGCTACTCCAGCTTCCTTTTGATTTCCATTTGCATGGAGTCTTTTTCCATTCCCTTACTTTCAGTCTGTATGTGTCCCTAGGTTTGAAGTGGGTCTCTTGTAGACAGCGTATATATGGGTCTTGTTTTTGCATCCATTCAACTAGTCTGTGTCTTTTGGTTAGAGCATTTAGTCCATTTACATTCAAGGTAATTACTGATATGTCTGTTCCTATTACCATTTTCTTAATTGTTTTGGGTATTTTAGGTCCTTTTTTTCTCTTGTGTTTCCCATTTAGAGGAGTTCCTTTAGCATCTGTTGTAGGGCTGGTTTGGTGGCGCTGAATTCTCTTAGCTTTTGCTCATTTGTAAAGCTTTTGATTTTTCTGTCAAATCTGAATGAGCTCCTTTCTGGATAGAGTATTCTTGGTTGTAGGTTCTTCCCTTTCATCTCTTTAAATATATCATGCCACCCCCTTCTGGCTTGCAGAGTTTCTGTTGAGAAATCTGCTGCTATCCTTACAGGAGTTCCATTGTATGTTGTCATTTTTCCCTTGTTGCTTTTAATAATTTTTCTTTGTCTTTAATTTTTGTCAATTTGATTACTATGTGTCTTGGTGTGTTTATCCTTGGGTTTGTCCTGCCTGGGACTCTCTGCACTTCCTGGACTTGGGTGGCTATTTCCTTTCCCATGTTAGGGAAGTTTTTGACTATAATCTCTTCAAATATTTTCTTGGGTCCTTTCTCTCTCTTCTCCTTCTGGGACCTCTATAATGCAAATGTTGGTGCATTTAATGTTGTCCCAGAGGTCTCTTAGGCTGTCTTCATGTCTTTTCATTCTTTTTTCTTTATTCTGTTCCACAGCAGTGATTCCACCATTCTGTCTTCCAGGATACTTATCCATTCTTATGCCTCAGTTATTCTGCTATTGATTCCTTCTAGTATATTTTTTATTTCAGTTATTGTATTGTTCATCTCCGTTTGTTTGTTCCTTAATTTTTCTAGGTCTTTGTTAACCATTTCTTGCAGCTTCTCCATTCTTTTTCCAAGGTCCTGGATCATCTTCGGTATCATTATTCTGAATTATTTTTCTGGAAGGTTGCCTATCTCCACTTCATTTAGTTGTTTTTCTGGGGTTTTATCTTGTTCCTTCATCTGGTACAAAATCCTCTGCCTTTTCATTTTGTCTATCTTTCTGTGGCTGTGGTTTTCATTTTGCAGGCTGCAGGATTATAGTTCTTCTTCCTATAATCCTGAGTTCTTCAAACTCTGCTGTCTGCTCTCTGGTGGATGAGGCTATCTAAGAGGCTTGTGCATGCTTCCTGATGGGAGGGACTGGTGGTGGGTAAGTCTGGGTGTTGCTCTGGTGAGCAGAGCTCAGTAAAACTTTAATCCACTTCTCTGCTTGTGGGTAGGTCTGAGTTCCCTCCCTGTTGGTTGTTTGGCCTGAGGTGGCCCAGCACTGGAGCTTACAGGCTCCTTGGCAGGGCTAATGGTGGACTCTGGGAGGGCTCATGCCAATGAGTACTCCCCAGAACTTCTGCTGCCAGTGTCCTTGACCCCACCATGAACCACATCTGCCCCCTGCCTCTGCAGGAGATCCTCCAACGCTAGCAGGTAATTCTGGTTCAGTCTCTTATGGGGTCACTGCTCCTTCCCTCTGGGTCCTGGTGTGCATACAACTTTGTGTGTGCCCTCCAAGAGTGGAATCTCTGTTTCCCCCACTACTGTGGAAGTCCTGCAATCAAATCCCACTGGCCTTCAAAGTCTGATTCTCTGGGGATTCTTCCTCCCATTGCCAGACCCCCAGGTTCAAAAGCCTGATGTGGGGCTCAGAACCCTCACTCCAGTGGGTGGACTTCTGTGGTATAATTGTTCTCCAGTTTGTGAGTTGCCCACCCAATGGTTATGGGATTTGATTGTATCACAGTTGCACTCTTCCTACCGTCTCACTGTAGCTTTTCCTTGTCTTTGGATGTGGGGTATCTTTTTTGGTGAGTTCCAGTGTCTTCCTGTCTATGATTGTTCAGCAGTTAGTTGGGATTCTGGTGCTCTTGCAAGAGGGAGTGAGTGCATGTCCTTCTACTCCACCGTCTTGAACCAATCTCTATATGTATTCTTGAAGCTGAAGTGATTCTTGTAGCAGCATATAGTTGGGTCTTTTTTTTTTTTAATCTATTCAGCCATTCTTATGTCTTTGATTGGATAACTTAATCCATTTAAATTTAGAGTAACTATTGATGGCTATCCCATCTTATTAATGTTTTCTTGATGCTTTGTAGTTCCCTTGTTCCTTTCTCCTTCTCTTGCTGTCTTTCTTTGTGAAATGATTTTCCATAGTGTATGCTGTGATTCTCTTTGTGTTTTGTGTATCTACTGTAGGTATTTGCTTTGTGGTTACAATGAGGCTTTCATAAAACATCTTATAGATAAAAATGGTCTGTTTTGAGCTGATAAAAGCTTAAGTTTGATCACATATAAAATTCTACCCTTTTACTCTTTCCTCTTTTATATTTTCAATGTCACAATTTACCTTTTTATATTTTTTGTTCACTAATAAATTATTGTAGTTATATTTTCAATTCCTTTGTCCTCTAATCTTTTTACAAAAGTCATTAATACACTACCTTATTATAGTGTTAGAATAGCCTGAATTTCATCATATATTTATCTTTACCAGTGTTTTGTATATTTTCATGTGACTCACTAGCATCCTTTCATTTCACTTTGAAGAATTCCTTTCAGCATTTCTTGTAAGGCAGATCTGGGGCTAAAAAGAATTCTTGATAGAACTGTCTTCAGGCTGATCTGTCCCCTGCTTCTTTTGGCCACTGGATATGAAGCATATCCAGGGAGAGGTGAGAATTTGGCAGGACACTGTATAGCTAAAGCAACATCCTAAGGGACCAGCAGCCAAAGCTGTCTTCCAACAGCACATCAGCAACTGGTAAGATAGGTACTTTGTCAAGGCAGGATCTAGGTTGCAGACACTAGTATTCCAGAGTGCACCGATACAGTTTGAATCCTTTAAAAAAAAATACTTATGAATTATTTATTTATTCATGGAAAGGTATTTTATTTTATTTTTTTATAAATTTATTTATTTATTGGCTGCATTGGGTCTTTGTTGCTGAGCACAGGCTTTCTCTATTTGCAGCAAGCAGGGGATACTCTTGGTTGTGGTGTGCAGGCTTCTCATTTTGGTGGCTTCTCTTGTTGAGGAACAAGGGCTTTAGGCTCACAGGCTTCAGTAGTTGTGGCACATGGGCTCAATAGTTGTGGTTCATGGGCTCTAGAGTGCAGGCTCAGTAGTTGTGGCACATGGGCTTCATTGCTCTGCAGCATGTGGGATCTTCCCAGAGCAGGGATCAAACCCATGTCCCCTGCACTGGCAGGCAGATTCTTAACCACTGCACCACCACGGAAGTCTAGGTATTTTATTTTAAATATAGCAGTGTATACATGTCAATCTCAAACTCCCAATCTGTCCCTCTCCCCCCACCACTTCCCCTCTGGTAACCATAAATGTATTCTTTAAGTCTGGGAGTGTTTCTGTTTTGGAAAGAAGTGCATTTGTATCGTTTTTTAAAGATTCCACATATAAGTGATATTATATGATATTTGTCTTTCTCTGTCTGACTTACTCTACTTAGTATGATAACCTCCAGTTCCATCCATTTTAATTTTCATCCTGAGGGTGGGAGGAAGTTGTGTATGTTCAGGTTGTGGGAGTTGTGTGTCAAAGATAGTGTGTCTGTTTATGTGCACACTTCAGGTTGATATGTGTGAAATCAAGGGATGTGAGGGGCTATGCATACATTAAGGAAGCTTGAAATCTACTGTGTTTGTGGTGGGGTTGAGGGTATGTGTATATATGTGAAGGTTCTTGTGGGTTATGTTGCATGCTAGAGTTTGGGTGGTTTACGTGAATATTTAGACTGTAGGGAGAGTGCATGTGTATCTGAGGAGGGTAAGGCTATGTGAATTACATGTTGAATTCTGCTGGGATAGGGTATGTGTGAATTCAAAACCTGTGAAGGTTTTATGCATGTATTTGAGAAGGCTGGGACATCATATACATGTATTTGGGATGGAGATTGGTGTGTCTGCATGTATTGGGGTCATGGAAGGCTCTAGGTGTGTGTGTTTGTAACTATAAGGAGTTGAGGATGCATATTTTGTGAGTTTTGTGTGTGTGCATATATTTTGGGGGCTGAGTGGTTGTATATATTCTGAGTCCAGCAGGGTGTGATAGACATTTTTTCCTGAGTATTAAAATATTGTATGTTTATATTGGTGGGGTTTGGAGGTGTGTGTGTGTGTGTGTGAGCATGTGCATGTGTGGAATGTAGTGTTTTCTATGCTTTGGTATGTGGCATATGCTGGATTATCTGATGTAACAAATAATTCAGTGACTTCCAACAACAAAGGTTTGTTTCTCATTTATGTTTCATATCCTCCATTGGATAGTTTTAGATTGGTTCCCTGCCCTCTTCACCTTGGATCCAGATGGATGAAGCAACCCCATCTGGGACAGAAACAGAGGGGAATGTGTCTTCTCAGAAGTTATACATGGCATTTTCACTCACATTTCATTGGCCAGAGTAAGTTATATGGCTACATCTGAGTTCAACAGGGTTGTATTATATACTCTCTTAGACAGAAACACTAGAGAAAGGGACAGTACATATTCTTCTTAATGATACAATCTACCACATTGTGTGTGTTTGGAGCCTACTCTCTTTTGATTTTTGCATGGACCATCTTTTTAACCTATTTGTGTCTTTAGATAGGTGAGTCTCTTGCAGAAAGCATGCAGTTAGATCCTGTTTTGTTTTTTTTAAATCCACTCTGCCAATCTATGTCTTTTGATTGGAGAGTTTAATACATTTACATTTATAGTAATTAGTGTTAGCAAAGGACTTAACTGTTGCCGTTTTATTTGTTGTCCTTAAGTCTTATAGATTTTTTGTCCCTCATTTCCTCCACTAATGCCTTCCCTTGTGTTCAGTTAATTTTACAAAAATTACTACAAGTAACACATTTTGATTCTCTTCTCATTCCCTTTTGTGTATATTTGATAAATATTATCCTTGTGGTTAACATTCTAAAATTATACCAATCTATTTAAAATTCATACCAACCCAATTTTGATCACATAAAAAAACTTTACTCCTTTACATCTCTGCCCCTCCCCCTTTATGTTATTGATGTTATAAGTTGTATCTTTATATATTATGTACCCACTAAACATGTATTTATAAACATATTTTATGCTTTTTTCCTTTAAATCCAGTAGAATAAAAAGTGGAGTTAATAGGCTCAAATGACAATATAATGAGTTTTATATTTTCCATATATTTACCTTTATGGGAGAAATTTATATTTTCATATGGCTTCCAGTTACTGTCTAGGATCCTTTAATTTGATCTTGAATGACTTTAGCATTTTTTATAGGGCAGGTCTAGTGGTAATGTATTCTCTCAGGTTTTGTTTATCTGGAATGTCTTAATGTCTCCCTCATTTCTGAAGGATAGTTTTGTCAGATATATAATTTTTGGTTCACAATTTTTCTTTCTGCATTTTTTCAGCATTTTATTAAATATATAATCCCACTACTATATGGACTGTGTAATAGTTCTGCTAAGAAATCTGCTAATATTCTACTGAAGATCCCTTGTATGTGCTGAGTCACTTTTCTCCTGCTGCTTTCAAGATTCTCTTGTTGCCTTTGTCTTTTGACAGTTTGATTATAAAGTGTCTCATTGTGAGTCTCTTTTTGTCCTATTTGGAGTTGGTTGAGACTCTTGTATTTCTATATCCATGCGCTTTCTCAAATAATTTCTTTGACCCTTTTTCTTGTCCTTCTCCTTTAAGATTCCCATAATGTGTATATTAGTCTGTTTGATAGTATCCCATACATACCTTACACTCTGTTCCTCTTTTTTTTTTATTATTCCTCAGATTCAATAATTTCAAGTGATCTGTATTCCAGTTCACTGATTCTTTCTTCTGCCTGTTGGCATCTGCTTTTGAACTCCTTTAGTGAGTTTTTCAATTGAACTACTGAATTTTTAGAACCAGAATTTGATTTTCTTTCTAATTTCTATCTCTTTGTCAATGTTCTCATTTTGTTAATATACTGTTCCCCCACTTTCCTTTAGTCCTTTATCCGTGTTCTCCATTTTGCTCTTTGAGAATATTTAAGACAGTTATTTTCAAGATTTTCAGGGGCAATTTCTGGATATTTACTTTGTTTTCTTGAATGGGCCATGTTTTCCTGCTTCTTTGAATGTCTTGTTATCTTTTGGTGAGAACTGGCATTTGAAAAAACAGCCACCTCTCAGTATTTACAGGTTGGCACTGTACAGGGAAAGACCTTCAGGGAAAGTCAGGGAAGAGTTAAGATCTTTTCAGGATTCCTCTGGGCATGCAGCATTCCTGAGCCTGTGTACTTCCCCCCTGCCCCAAGTCCCCCATATACACAGCTGCTTTTACAGACTTAATTTCTCTGAGTATCACCCCTGTTTCTTCTCAGGACCTTAGATATTCTATTGTATTTCTCAATCAGTAATCTCTTGCCTCAGGTATATGCAGATCTGCACTCCTCCTGCAGACTTAATGAACCATGCCTGCTGCTTCCCACAGCTTTTATTAGCCTGAGATCTGAGTTGTACAACATTTGGGCATGGAGCTCCAACCTGGGTGAAATGGAGACCAATCAGGCAGTCCCTGAACAGGTTAGAATGTTGCAAATTTGGTCCACCCTGCTCTTTCTGGTTCATGGAAGGGAACTGGGGATGAGACTACCATTTCTCCCAAGCCATACTGCACAGCACCAGGAGGAGGGTGAGGCAAGGGTGAGTTAACACGCCATGAAATTTTCTCTGTTTTGAATGTGACTTTCTTGACTGGGCATTCACTTGGTTGCTGTACATCTCTGACTGATTTCTAGAGCTCCTATCCAGTTATTTTAGCTAGTCTCTAGTTATTTGTTTAATGTTGCCATGGGGGAATGAGGGCCTGGAGCTTCTTTTCTGTAAATCTTTGCTTATGTCATTCCTCTAATCTCCTTGTTTTAAAGTCAGCTCATTAGCAACCTCAATTCCATATGAAACCTTAACTTCTTTTTACCGTGTAACATAACATATAGACAGTTTCTGGGAATTAAGACATGGACATATTTTAGATATGACTAAATTTAATGTGGTATCCTGGATCAGATCCTGGACCAGAAAATGAACAGTAGGGAAAAACTAATGAAATTTTAATAAAGCATGGAGTTTAATTAGTAGTAATATACCATTGTTGGTTCATTAATTATGACAAGTGTACCTTGGTAACGTAAGATGTAAACAATTGCAGAAATTGGATGTAGAGCATATAGGAACTATCTGTACTATCCTTGCAACTTTTCTGTAAATCAAAATTTATTCTAAAATTCAAACTTTAAAGTAAAAAAGAATAACAGTAAGATGTAATAAAGCTTATATAGTACACCAGGGCTAAGAGAGAGTGCTCAAGAAAGGGCAAATTTAGAAGAGGGACTTGTTCTCAAGGTTGGGGTTCAGACCATATTGGAGAAGTAGCTGCAGCCCACTGGAAAGCAGACATTTTTGCTGATTTTCCTATACTAAGCTTGACCACAGTTTCTGAGCAAGCAGGAAGCAACTCTCTGGGGGTGCAGGCAGGAGCAAGCAAGCTGCAGTGACCAGGCATGTAGGTTCTCAGAGGGAGTAGGGGGAGCCAATTATAACCCTCTGCAGTGCAGGGGGGTGTGGATGAGCAGAAAGTGGGAATATTTGGGGTATGAGAGGAACAGGGTATACTATGTCTGTGCCTAGAGGGCAGGAGATAGGCTGGGACTGTGAAATTGGAGATACTTTTGGTTTGGCTTTAGTAGGGTATATTTATGTACCTCCCAGTCACTTTGTGAGTAGAAAAGTTATTGCCAGTTGTCCCTGTGTAGGAACGTTTTCTCTGAACACTGCTGAAGAACCCTGCTGACTCACCTGGTATTACAATAAGACTGTGACATGACTGCCCTTATAGTTCCAGGAACTGAGAAAGTATGTTGGTACTGAAGGAAAACGAGTTTGAAATCTGAGGAGTGAAAAGCTTACCTGTGGGAAATTCTCCCAAATATTGGGTCATCAGATGTGTAAATCTGTAAGCTGCATATTTGGTTTGAATATCTCCCCAGTCAAAACTGGAAGTTTAAGCCTGTACTTATTAATGCAATAAACACACACACACACATACACACACTTACTTTTTGAAAATCAGAATGCCTATGTTTGTAGGATAAAGTGACTCTGTGTATGAAGTCACACATTTCATAAACCCCACATAATGGACTCTATCTTAGGGTATCTGATATTTGCTATCATAATGAATTCTAATGGTTTCATATAAAAGAACAGAAAATTGACCACATATGAAATTAGCTGAAATCCTGTAGCTCATAAATGAAAAAAGTTTGATAGGGCTTTTCTTAAATTTGACAACAATCCTAAAATTTTCCATAACTTTACCACCAATGGTTTGTGAAGCCAATGAAATTTTCTATGCCACCTATAATAAAGACAGCCAAGCATGATATTAGAAAGAACCTATTTTCTCTAGAGAAAAAAACCCTGCAAACTTACTTTCAAATGAGAACAAATCAAATAATAAGGGGCCACTGAAGTATAGAAAAATATATTACAGAATACACTGGACAATTAATATAAACATGGTATTTTAGGTACTTTGTGATATTTCTGTAGTATTTTTTTACCTTTCTTCCACATGTAGTTCACTGTGATTTATTTTCTTGTTATAGACATTCATAAGCAGAGGTAATTTTGTACTTATTTTGTGTTCTTTTATTTAAAGGGTTTCCCTTAAAACTCTGTAAGCACCAAGGCTTGTAAAGTTTTGGACATCACTGACATGTTCCTTGGACTAAGATAGTTTGCCCATGTAATCCTAATCCAATGAGGAGGTGGCTTTCTTGAAGGAACAACCCTGCAATACCCATCCCTGCCATGGGAACATGAACTCACTGAGGTTAAGGAGAACGGCAATAGCTGCTGGCCCACAGTAGCATATATTTACTAAGACTTTCTACTGTTTAAATGAATTACCTACTGCTGTGTAATAAAGTACTACAAACACTTGATGGTCAAAGCAACAACCATTTATTTAGCTCCTGTGTGGCTCTGTTGATCTAGGCCAGGTCCAGCTAATTTTGGATAAGCTGCTGGTGCTTCTGCATCAGCCATCCAGTGGGCCAAAAGCTGGCTGGTTTAGGATGGTCTCAGCTGTGATGACTCATCCACTCATCTTTCAGGTAGTTAGTCTTGCATCCTCTAGGAGGCTAGCCTGAGTGTTCACCTGGCAGTTGGGTAGGTTCCAGGAGCTAGAACGAATCACATGGGGCTTCTTGAGACCTGGATTCAGAACTGACCATCACTTCTGCTGCATTCTGTCAGCCTAAGTAAACAGATGTCTCTCCTTCCCCTAAAGCAGTTAAGGCACACCCTGGTAAAGGAGATTTTAAGAAATTTGATGGTGGCTCTTTGCTACTGGCCAGAACTGACAGTGGGAGATACTACCATGGTGATACCAATGAGGATGTAGAGATTCCAGAATGGCAGAGAACGGGAGACAGTACTTAATTATCAGCAGGAAGGTGGACATAATTACATAATCCACAGCAATGCAAGGGTGGTTACCAAGTACCTTGATTTTTGCATTGTATAAGAGTGGCTACTTTATCATGATGTCCCTAGGGGCAAGGTAAATGCAGAGAACACTAGCATTTCTTTAATTGCATAATACTGGCTCCTCCTCTAGTGTATAGAATTCATGTCAGTTCACAGACACACAAACCAATCATTGAGGGGACTGTTGAGTCTATCTGAAGAAAAACACAGTAATACTAGCATGTGTGTGTGTGTGTGTGTGTGTGTGTGTGTGTGTGTGTGTGTGTATTCTCCTATTTCCCAAAGGTAGTTGAAGCTATTATTCAGAGTATCTGTGGGGATGGGGAATATGGAGACTCTTCAGAGCACCATAAACCCAATCTGTGTAGAGCCCCAACTCCACAGTCTATAATTGGGATAGATGTGGGAGTAGATGTTGCAAAATCCTCACACTGATCTTCAGTAAGAGTTATTTCAATAGAAAGAGTCAAGTAGAAACCCTGGAAACTGACATTTTAGCCAAAATAACAATTCAGAAAGAATAATGCACTTCAGGAGGATTTATTGAGATTAACACATAAGAGTCATAAAAGAGTCATAAAAGATGCAGTGGTAGTAGTCTCCATCATATTCCTTTTCCATTTATGACCCTTGCAAAACCAGAAGCATCATATTGGATGACAGTAGTCGGCTATAACAAAGTATGGTAGCCTCAATTTATAACTTCTATGCTGAGTGTTGAATCGTTGCTAAAAGATACCTACCAAATTCTGACACTTAGTATGTGGTATTGATCTGGTGATCATATTCCTTTTCATTTTCATTAACAAAAAGGCTCATGAGCAGTTGGCTTTTTCTTGGGAAAACAGAAGTATACATTCATTGTCTTGCCGGGGGCCCACGTTAACATTCCTGCTCTTTGTCACATATAGTTCACAGGGACATTGACTTTCTGCAGAAATATCACAACAGTCCACAATAATATCAAAATCTTGATTGGACCTGGTGAACAAGAGTAACAAGCAACTTACACGCCCTAGTAATTTACATTTGAGTTTAGCTGACTGGTGGTGCTGTCTCTCAGCTGACGTCACTGCTTCTCTCAAGGCAACTTTCTGCACATGAATTTCACCTTCCATGTTCCAGCAACCCTCGGTGCTCCTCCTCACTTTTGACTCAGAGTTAGCAATAGCTCCACAGGTACGAGTTTTGGGTGTATCACTACCTCTTGTTTGTGATTTCCCTACCTCCTGCTCACACATTTAAAAGTTCCTGTATTGGGACTTCCCTGGTGGCACAGTGGTTAAGAATCTGCCTGTCAGTGCAGAGGACATGGGTTTGATCCCTGATCCGGGAAGATCCCACATGCCGAGGAGCAACTAAGCCCATGTGCCACAACTACTGAGCCTGAGTGCTGCAACTACTGAAGCCCGAGCGCCTAGAGCCCATGCCCCTCAACAAGAGAAGCCACTGCAATGAGAAGCCTGAGCACCACAACCAAGAGCAGCCCCTGCTGGCAGCAACTAGAGGAAGCCCATGCACAAAAGCAAAAGACCCAACGCAGCCAAAAATAAAAAAAACACACTTATAAAAGTTTCTGTATTAAATCCTCATAAGTTACCTGAAGTTTCCCATCTTCACCCTGCTAGGACCTTGGTGGGACATGTCCCAGTGGTTGGAAATTCTCAGGAGAGAATATTTTCTAATTCACCTATAAGGATGACAACTTTCCAGGCAATGTGAATCCATGTATGTCTCTCTCTTGGGCTCCAATTTCACACAGGTCTCAGTGTTAGTACTGTGTCTTTTTGTACTGAAGTCTTTTAAATTTCAGCTGTGGGGTTCTAAAGTAAAATGCTTTCTTTGGTTTTTGCTTATTTTCATGGCGTCATAATCACAGGTGATTTTGACTATTTGCAGTACTCTGAAGGATTCAGAGGATTTTCCTCTCAAACCAGCCCCAATCTGAATTCACAATACTACTACCCCCCCATATACTCTCAGATTGCTTAGATTGAAATTCTATGACAATATATTTACTTGATATCTTTACCTCCATCTAATTAATACTCTGCCCAGGATTAGACTGAATGTTTCTTATTACTCTTACCTCACAATGCCAGCTGAAGTGTCTTTTTCTGATCCATAGAAGGCAGTAAACTTTTAGTCTTTTCCTAACAAGGTTAACATAATTCTTGTGGGCTTGCCAATCAAAATCTACTATACCTAGACTGATGAGGCAAAGTTTACTTCATTTGTTACCATAACACATTTTCAAAGAGTACATCACCAGAAAACTGTGTCCAGTTTTTCTTGACATAGCACACTCTATGTTCACATCATCATGTCTGGCTTTGGCTATGTAGCTGCAGACAGAAGGGACATCATCACCAATGGGCAAATAGGAATGCAGCTGGCTCTATCACCAACATATAAAGCAACGGTTGGACAGAGATACATCTAATATTGGAAAAACCTGACAAGCCTATGCTTAATTGGGTCATTCTTGGATTTAGATTTGAATACATGAATTATCTGAGAGGGTATCGCTATATTTTTCATCTCAGGAGTGACTGAGATAATAAAGGCACCCAAGTTATAACTCTGCCAGAAGTGTTGAGTTCTGTCTAATTTGAAAGGTTCTCTGGTTCATCAATTATGAAGGAGGGTTTTCACCAAAAATGGCTTTCTGTTTGCATCAAGGCTATTCAGAGAATGTTACAATTATCTATTTTCCAAAACTACTCAATTGATAAGTGGAACAACTAAAACCGAATATTTTTGTTGTCCAAGATTGTTTTTAAGTTTTAAATTTATATATTTTCCTAAGAACATTTATAACTATGCTATGGAGTATAACACAAGAAAATTATTTTTAATCCCTTAAAAATGTACATTATCAGGTATCTAGGACCCAAACAAAAATGTAGGCCAAATATACACAGTCGTGTAATTTTAAGTGATATTTAAAGAACTGCAGTTAGTTGCAAATTATACATAAAGTCAGGATGATCAAATATGCCTTTCTTGGGTCTCATGGATATACAGGCCTAACATTAGGTCTGTTGTATTATTTTGTAACATTTCCCCATGGTGCTTTAATATTCACAAGGTATGATCATAGCACTTCCCAGTATGAGACACTGGCCCTAAAGGTAAGTGACAGATATGTTCACATTATCCCCATGCTAACCTTCCGACTGCCAACTGGCAAGTGGTGGTAAGAGCTAGAATGTAAACCCTGGCTCCAGCACTCACTTGCTGAGTGACTTCAGACAAATTATTTCCATCTGAGGCTCAGTTAAAATATTAAATACATACCTTATTTTTTGCAGAGCTTTTGAATGCCTAGTATGGTACTAAGCTAGGTGCTGGGGTTCCACACAAAAGTCTTAGTTTTGCCTTTATGAGGCTTGTAGTAAAGGAGAAAGAAACAAATAATCACAGACACACATAATTACAATACATGATTGGTTCTATAAAAGCAAAACATAGCATGCCATGTGAGACTATAACAAGCAGGGTGAATTATAACTGTGGGTGCCATGGAGAAAGTCTTCTAAGAAAGTCATAACTAAGCTGCAGCACAAAAAATAAGGAAAAGTGAGACCGGCACAGTGGTCAGGAGCAGTAGTCCAAGCAGAGACCAGAGATGTGAAGGGCCTGATGGGAACATCATGTTCTTGAAGGAACTGGAGGGAGGTCAGTGTGACTAAAGCACAGAGAACAAAGGAGGATGCTAAAGAATAAGGCTGTAGACATTGACTGGGCCTTATCAGCCATTATTAGGATTTTTAAAGAATCTTAAATGCAAAGGAAATCCTTCCTGGGCTTTTAAGCAGGGGTGTGAAATGATTTGAATTGCACTTTAAAAACCTCACTCTGGGCCCTGCATAAAGGATAGATGGCAATGGAAAAGGAAGGACTCTGGGAAAAACTGTAAAGAGCCTGGGAAAGCAGCATAACTCCAGGTGAGAAGTGAAGACTGAGAATTTTTCACAGTATATGAAAATACACGAGTCCTTGAGAAAGAGCACAAAAATTATCAAAAATGTGAGATAAAAGTTACACATCTTATTAAGATTCAGAGCACCAAAGACCATGGAGATTTTTTTTAAAATCGAAGAAAGCATACAAGTAGTAATTAATTGCATTCTTATATACAGCAAAAAGTTAAACTAAATAGGTTTTTTAAATGATAATATTTATAATGGCAAACACGTTATCAATATATTCATTATATACATGACAGAATAAGTTTAATAAAACTTGTGAAAAAATGTATAAAACTTTAGTGAGAGGTACTGAATAAAAATTAGATAATGGATGGGAAGAAAATGTCATAAAGATGTCAACTCCCAAATATAACCATATATGCAATACAATTTCAATAAAAATAATGACATTTTATGGAAATTCCAAAGCACATATTAAATTTCATATGAAAGATAAAGAAGCCAAACATAGCCCAGACAGTTTTGAAGAAGAGCAAGGCAAAATTCAGTGTAGAAGGGGCATGATTTAAATTTTAATAAGTTTTGGTAGGCAATAATGTAGAAAGATAGGGGTGAGATAAGAGAATAAAAGACAAGGAACATAATCACAATCATATGGAAATTTAATATATGACCAAGGTGACACTGAAGACAATTTGGCAAAAGAATGGATATGCTGTATTTGGAATTATGTCTTCCTAATGAATTGATCCTTTTATCATTTGAATTATATCTGTTTATTTTTGGTAGTACTCCTTAACTGGAGATTACTTTTTCTAATAAAGCACTATAATTTTCTAAGGAAAAAAATAATGGATATGCTAGGGGTTTTAAACACTTGCTATGCATTTAATTCAACTGGGGGAGTTTATAAAGTAATTTCAAGGCCTCCATTCAAAACCACAGACCATGAGATAAAGAAAAGACTGAAGGCTTGGGTTATAAGAAAAATTTAATGCAGTTATTCAGCCAAAGGCACCATTTTCAAACGTGAACACAGAAGCCATGAGTTCAACTTCCAAAAATGGTGGAGGAGCAGGTAATTTTAAACAATAGACACACTGAAAATGACTAAAAACAATCGATACACAATATTTTAAAATCTGTTGTAAAGCAGAAGAATGTTTTAGAGCTATAATTCAAGGACCTAACATTTGCTGGTTTTTTTTTTCTCTAGAACAAAAGAACTTACCAATTCTATAAATGGCAGCAGAAAACCTGAGAAGAGAAGCTGAGGAACTGATATATTAATGGAACTAAGATTTAAAAACTGATGTTCAAAGCTTCACAAAGGAGAAGGCCCCTGTAAACCATGGAATGGCTACACACAGTGGGTTAGGGTAAGTGGAAAACAAACTGGTTTACATACAGATTGAAACCCAGCTTTTAATCATTTCAATCTCTTAATGGATTAAGGAGATTGGAGGTTACTAGTGCCTAATTATCTTTCCAGAATCAACTATAAATCCAAATTACCTACTCAACTTTTCAAAAACAATTTCCAGTAGTCAAACAAAAATAGCCAGGTACATGAAAAGACAACATCCAAATAACTCCCGAACAAGGAAAAAGACCTTTGAAACAAAATCAGAAATACAAATAATGAAATAACTATACATATATACAAAGTAAATATCCTTAATATTACTCAAAAATTAAAATGTAAGATTGTAATATTCCATCATGTATATGTACCACATCTTCTTTATCCATTCCTCTGTCTATGGACGTTTAGATTGCTTCCATGTCTTGGCTCTTGTAAACAATGCTGCAGTGAACATTGGGGTGCATGTATCCTTTTGGACCATGTTTTTCTCTGTGTGTGTGTGTGTGTGTGTATATATATATATATATATATACATACACACAATGGAATATTACTCAGCCATTAAAAAGAATGAAATAATGCCATTTGCAGCAACATGGATGCACCCAGAGATTGTCATACTGAGTAAAGTAAGTCAGACAGAGAAAGAGAAATAGTGTATGATATCCCTTATTTGCAGACTCTAAAAAGAAATGCTACAAATGAACTTATTTATAAAACAGAAACAGACTCATAGACTTAGAAAACAAATTTATGGTTACTGGGGTGAGGGGAAGGGATAGTTAGGGAATTTGGGATCGACATGCATACGCTGTGATATTTAAAATGGATAACCAACAGGGACCTACTGTATGACACAGGGAACTCTGCTCAATGTTATGTGGCAGCCTGGATGGGAAGGGAGTTTGGGGGAGAATGGATACATGTATATATATGGCTGAGTCGCTTTGCTGTGCACCTGAAACTATCACATTTTAATCAGCTATACTCCAATATAAAATAAAAACTTTAAATAAATTAATTAAATTTACATGAAAAAGTAAAAAAAAAAAAAAGTAAGACTGTAATCTAGGGCAAAGAATCAAGTAGAATTTCCAGGCTTGAAAAATATAACAAATTACAAACTCATTAAATGAGTCTCACTGCAGATCAGATACTGCCAAAGGGAACAGTGATGCTCAAAGATTGGGCAAATCACAGCAACATAAGCATCACCAAAAAGCTAAAAAGAAATGCACATTGTAAGGCCCCACCTCAGAAGTACGAACTGAGAATTCTGAAGGTGGACCCAGGAATAAATTTTATCAAGCCCTGCTGATGAAGGATTCTGGGAAGGTTTTGGATAGGAAATTGTGCTTAACTTTAGCCAATTTCAGCTCTTAGCATAGTAGCAATTACCCATCCCCCACCCCGCTGTCACATGCCAGGCAACTGTGAACATCTCCTGGAGCATCTTATACACAGTTTATGGGAGCCAGGGTGGGAGAAAAAGGACACTATGCTCCAAATATTAGAGACCTGTGTTCTGATTTCTGATTGCTGCTTCTGATCACAGAGATGTAGTCAAAGAAGTCAGTGGCCATTTTTGTTGTACCTACCCTCACTGTTGCAAACCCCACCCACTCCAGGTAAAGTAACTTCCATGGGATTTAAAAAGCCAGTACCTTTTCTTTCCCCCTCTTCATTTTTCTACTTTTCCCTTTTTAGGAGTCAGACATTAAGACATTCAAAAAAAAAAACCTTCAAATATGGGGAAAGCTGGCAATGCCCAGGAAAAGTTGCAGGCAAGGACAAGACCTGAGAAGAACTAAAGTTTACACCTCAGGCTCATCCTTGCCACAGAGACAGTCTACAACAATAAAATAAATAAATAAACAATAATAAAAAAGCAAACCATGGGAGAGGGAGAGAATCTGATATTCTGAGTTACCACCTTATTAGATTCAAATATCCAGTATTCAATAAAAAATCAAAAGTCATTCAAAGAGACAGGAAAGTATGGCTCATTCGAAGGAAAAAATACAATAACAGAAGCTGTCTCTGAAAATGACCTGATAGCAGATTTACTAGAGAAATACTTTTTAAAAACTGCCTTAAAGATGTTCAAAAAACTAAAAGACATGGGGAAAGTCAAGAAAATAATGTGTAAACAAAATGGAAACATAAATACAGAGAAATGAAACCTAAAAAGAGACCAAAACTAAATCTAGAACTAAAAAGTAAAATAAATGAGATGAAAAATTCACTAGAAAGACAGACTCAAAGGCAGATTTGAGTAAACAGAAGACAGAATCAGTGAACTTGAATATAAGACAATGGTAATTATTGAGGCTGAGGAACAAAAAGGAAAAATATTTTAAAAAGCAAACAGAGCCTAAAAGAACTGTGAGAAACCAACATATGCATCATGTGAGTCCCAGAAGATGAGAGAAAAAGGGGCAGAGAGAATATTTGAAGAAATAATGATGAAAACTTCCCAAATTTGATGACAGTCATGAATATAAGCATTCAAGAAGTTCGATGAACTCCAAGAGACTCACAATGAAATAAAAAAGACCCACATTGAGACACATTATAATCAAATATTTGAAAGACAAAGAGCAAATCGTGAGGGGAGCAAGAGAGAAGTGAATCATCAAATACTAGGGACCCTCAAGAAGATTATCTGCAAGTCTCTCATCAGAAACTTTGGAGTCCAGAAGACAGTGGGCCTGTATTTAAAGTGCTAAAAGAAAAAAAAAAAGGACAATTCAGAATACTATTTCAGGCAAAACTGTCTTTCAAAAGTGAGGGATAAATCAAGATATTCCCAGATAAACAAAAGCTGAGTGAGTCTGTGACCATTAGACCTGCTTGAAAAAAATGCTCAAGGGAGTCTGCAAGGTGAAACATAAGGACATTGGACAATAATTGGAAGCCATATAGAGATCTCTTTAAAGGTAAATACATGGGCAATTGTAAGAGCCAGTAGCATTCTTTTTTTAAAAAAATTTCTTGGCTGCACTACACAGCATGCAGGATCTTAGTTCTCTGACCAGGGTTTGAACCCAGTGGAAGCGCAGGGTCTTAACCACTGGATTGCCAGGGAAGTCCCAAAAGGCAGTATTTTAACAATGGTTTATAACTGTGTTTTCTGTTTTCTTAAAAAAAACATTAAAAAATTAATACATACAGATTTAAAAGATGTGGTTATCACAAGTCTGTTGAGGGGGAAAACTACTGCATAAAATAACTAACTTGGAATAAATAGTTTGCATCAGTAAAAAAAAATAAAAAAATTAATACATTTAAAGAAAAAAATTATTAATAATAGCTATTATTACTGTATCTTGTTTTCTATATAATTCAGGAGACTAATGCATCTGAATCATTTGTTTGGGAGTACACAATATATGAAGATGTAATTCTGTGATATCGACAACCAAAAGGGATGGGGTTGGAGCTATAAAGGAGCAGAGTTTTTGTACATTATTGAAGTTGAGATGCTACAAATTCAAATGTTGTAACTGTTTTTTAATAAATTTATTTATTTTATTTATTTATTGGCTGTGTTGGGTCTTTGTTGCTGCACACGGGCTTTCTCTAGTTGCTGCGAGCTGGGGCTACTCTTCATTGTGGTGCACAGGCTCCGCATTGTAGTGACCTCTCTTGTTGTGGAGCACGGGCCCCAGGCACGTGGGCTTCAATAGTTGCAGCACATGGGCTCAGTAGTTGTGGCTCACGGGCTCTAGAGCACAGGCTCAATAGCTGTGGCACACGAGCTTAGTTGCTCCGTGGCATGTGGAATCTTCCCAGGGCAGGGCTCGAACCCATGTCCCCTGCATTGGCAGGTGGATTCTTTACCACTGCGCCACCTAGGAAGTCCTCAAATGTTGTAACTTTATGATGTTAAATGTAATCCCCATGGCAAACACAAAGAAAATACCTAGATTATAAACAAAAGGAAATTGATAAGGAATTTAAACATTTCACTACAAAAAAAATCAACTAAAGACAAAAGAAGTCAGGAATGCAGTAAATGAGGAATACAAAGCTGTAGCACATATAGAAAACAGTACAATTACAGAAGTAAGTCCCTCCTTATCAGTAATTAAAGGTAAATGGATTAAATTCTCCAATCAAAAGATAGAGAATGGCACAAGAGAAAAAAATACATTACCAAACGATATGCTGTCTACAAAAGACTCATCTGCGATCAAAAAAACAAACAAGCTGAAAATGAAAGGATGGAAAAATGATAATCCATGCAAATAGTTACTAAAAGAGAGCAGGAGTGGCCACACTTACATCAAACTAAATATACTTTAAATCAAAAAAGTTTACAAGAAATAATGAAGGATATTATATATTAATAAAAGGCCCAATATAACAAAATGTAATAATTATAAATAATTAGGCACCTAGTGACAGACCATTGAAATACATGAAGCAAAAAACTGCCTGAATTGAAGGGAGAAATAGACAGCACTACAATAATAGTTGAAGATGTCAATCATGCTCTTAAATAAAGGATAGAACAACCAGACAGAAGAGAAGTAAGGAAATAGAGAATTTAACACAATAAACCATTTAGTCCTAATAGACATATGCAGAACACTCCATCCAATAACAACAGCACACACATTTTTCTCAAGTGCACATGGGACATATTCCAGTATAGACCATATGATAGGCAACAAATCAATTCTCAAGATTTTAAAAAGATAGGTAGTATACAAAATATCTTCTCTGAACACAATGGAATGAAGTTAGAAACCAATAACATCAAGAAAACTGGAAAATTCACAAGATTGTGGACCTTAAACAATACACTTTAAATAATCAGTGAATCAAAGAAGAAATCACAAGGAAATTAGAAAAAACTTAGCGATACATGAAAACAAAAACACAACATACCAAAACTTATGGGATGCAGCAAAAGGGGTGTTAAGAGGAAAATTTGTTAAATTAAAAAACAAGAAATTTCTTGAATCAATCTAACTTTACAGATTTAAGGAAATATAAAAAGAACAAACTAAATCCAAACCTAGCAGAAGGAAGGAAATACTAAATATGAGAGCACAGGTAAATAAAATAGAGAATAGAAAAACAGTCTGAAAAGATCAGCCATGATGGTGGAGTATAAAGACCCTGAGCTCACCCACTCTCCTAGGCACACCAAAATTTAAGCTATTTAAAGAACACCTATCAAAAAGACCAAAATCTACCTCAAAATGAGCTTCTACAATTAAAGATATGAAGAAGGAACCACAACTAGGTAGGTAAAAGGGGTTAAGTGGTGGTATAGTCAAGATCCATACTCCCTGGTGGGTGACCCACAAACTGGAGAATAATTACAATTGAAGAGATTCTCTCCAAGGAATGAGGGGTCTGAGCCCCACATCAGACTCCTCAACTCAGGGGTTCCAGAGCATTTGGCTTTGAAGGCCAGCAGGGCTTAACTTTGGGAGACCCAGCAGGCTATGGGAAAGAGACTTCATTCTTAAAGGGCACACACAAAATCACATGCTATAAGATCCAAGGCAGAAGCAGTAATCTGAAAGAAGCCTGGGTCAGACCTACCTGCAGATCTTGGAGAGTCTCCCAGAGAGGCAAGAGAAAAGTGTAGCTCACCCTGGGGATACAGACATTGGCAGAAACTAATTTTGAGAGCTCATTCTACTATGTGGACACCAGTACTGATAATGGAATATGCCCTCTAGCTTATTAGCCTCAGGAACCGATCCCCAGCTCCACCCCCCCACCCATCCAACAGCATGTAGGCACCAGCATTGGGATGCCTAAGGCAAAGTACTAACTGAGCAAGACACAGCCCCACTCACCAGCAGAGAGGCTGCCTTAAGAACCCCATGGCCCATAGCCACCACTGGACACAGCCCTGCCCTCCAGAGGGCCCAGAACCTGGCTTCACACACAAGAACACAGGCACTAAACCCAGTACCCCCAGTGCCCTGCAGTCAGAGACTCTGGGACCCACCTGTACCCACCAGGAGGCAGGCACCAGCCATAGAATTCCCAGCCCTGGCCATTGGCAAGTCTGCTTTAGCTTTGGGACCTTCCTCATCCACCAGCAGATGGACACTGACTCCATGACAACTGTACTCCTGCAGCCTATGGACCCAGCTCAAATACCAGCAGGCCTGCACCAGCCCTGGGACTGGCTGGGCCCTAGCTCCATCCAGCTGCAGGCCACTACAAGCTTCAGGACACCTGAAATCAGCTGTGTCAGGAATCAGCTCCACCCACCAGCAGTCCACTACCAGCTCTGGGAACCCTGGGCCCTGCAGCCGGACCTCACATCCTGGCACTAACACTAGGAGCTGGCTTCACCCATCAGAGGGTAAGCACCAGGCCCAGCATCACCTGGACACTGACTCAACCCACCAGGAAACCAGCACTAGCCTGGAATCCCCTGGGGTTCAGCAATTAGCTGCCTCCTGACCTGGCAGCCTCCACACAATGGCAACCAACCATCCTAGGGGCCAGCCAAGCCTACTAGACTGCCCATTAGTAGTCAGCCCACCACAACAGAAGGACCTACGCAGCCCATATAGGCAGCAGCCCTAGAGCATATAGCTCTAGTGACCAGAGGGGAGTGCACCACTGGGATGCATAGGATGTCTCTTACAAAAGACCACTTCTCCAAGGTTGGGAAATGTAACCAACTTACCAGATAAACAGAAATAAAAACAGCAAGTTAAGACAAAATAAGGTGACAGAGGAACATGTTCCAAATGAAGGAACAAGATTAAAAACACTGAAGAGAAGCTAAGTGAAGTGGAGATAAGTGATCTACCAAAGAAAGAGTTCAATGTAACAATCGTAAAGATGATCAAAGAGAAGAGAAAAATGGATGAACAGAGTGAATAGAAATTTTTAACAGAATTAAAAAACATACAGAATAACCAAAGAGAGATGAGAAATACAGTAACTAAAATGAAAAATATACTAGAAGGAATCAGCAGTAGGCTAAATGATACAGAGGAATGGATCAGTGAGCTGGAAGACAGAGTAGTAGAAATCACTGATGCCGAACCAAGAAAAGAAAAAGGAAAAAAAAATTAGGCGGTCTAAGAGATCTCTAGAACAACATCAAGTGCAATAGTATTCACATTATAGGGGTCCCAGATGGAGAAAAGAGAGAGAGAGAGAGAGAGAAAGGGGCAGAGAATGTATTTAAAGACATAACAGCTGAAAACTTCCCTAACCTGGGAAAGGAAACAGACATGCAAGTCCAGGAATCACAGATCCCAAACAGGATCAACCCAAAGAGGACCCCACCAAAACAAATTGTAATTAAAATGGAAAAAAATGAAGATAAAGAGAGACTACTAAAAGCAGCAAGGGAAAAGCAACAAGTTACATACAAGGAAACATTCATAAAGCATTCATAAACATTCATAAAGGTGAATTCAGCAGAAACTCTGCAGACCTCAAGGGGAGTAACATGTTATATTCAAAGTGATGAAGGGAAAAATCCACAATCAAGAATACTCTACCCAGCAAGGCTCTCATTCAGATTTGATGGAGAGATCAAAAAAGTTTCACAGACAAGCAAAATCTAAGAGTTCAGCACCACTAAACCAGCTTCACAAGAAATGTTAAAAAGATTTCTCTAAAAAAAAGGCTACATTGGAAACAAGAAATTATGAAAGGAAAATCTCATAGGTTAAGGCAACTAACTATACAGGAAAGGTAGCAAATCAACCATGTACAAAGCTAGTAGAAAGGGTAAATGAAAAGAGTAGTAAAACCATTTAGATCCACAATAAGAAGTTACAGGATACACAAAAATTTAGATGTAAAACATGACTTCAAAAACAGTCATTGTGAGAAGAGAGTAAAAATGCAGAGTTGTTTAAATTCATTTGAAATTAAGAGATCAGCAAATTTTTTAAATTGTGCATACATATAGATTTCTACACACAAACCTTGTGGTAACCACAAGCCAAAAATCTATAATAGACACATGCACAGAAAAGGGAAAGAGATCAAAATAGGACATTAAAGAACACTATTTGATGAGTTCCTTGTATGTAACTCATCAATTAACACAAGAAGAAAAGAAAATAATAATTAAAAAAAAAACTGCAAAACAATTTTACAAAATGGCTATAAGTGCATACATAACAACAATTACTTTAAATGTAAATGGCCTAAATGCTCTAATCAAAATATATAGAGCAACTGAATGGATACAAAACCAATACCCATGTACACACTGCCTGCAAGAGACACTTAGATTTAAAGACACACAGACTGAAAGTGAAAGGATGTAAAAAAGTATTCCAGGCCAATGGAAACCAAAAGAAAAATGGGGTACCAATACATATCAGATAAAATAGGCTTTAAATCAAAAACTGTTACGAGACAAAAAGGGACATTTCATAACTATCAAGGGTACAATCCAAAAAGAAAAAATAACAATTGTAAATATATACGCACCCAGTATGAGACAACCTAAACATGCAAAGCAAATATTAACAAACATAAAGGGAGAAATTGACAATAATACAATAATAGTAGGGGACATTAACACCCAGTTACTTCAGTAGATCATCCAGACAGAAAATCAATAACAAAATCCAGGCTATATGTGGCACATTACACTAGATGGACTTAATGGATATATATAGAGTATTCCACCACAAAGCAGCAGAATACACATCCTTTTCAAGTGCACATGGAACATTCTTCAGGGCAGATAGATCACATGCTAGACCATAAAACAAGTTTCAGTAAACTTAAGAAAATTGAAATCCTATCAAGCATCTTTTCACACCATAATGCTAGGGCACTAGAAATCAACTGTAAGAAAAAAATGCAAAAAACACAAACATGAAGGCTAAATGATATGCTATTAAATAACCAAAGGATCTCTGAACAAATCAAAGAAGAAAATTTTTAAAATACCTAGAGGGGACTTCCCTGGTGGTGCAGTGGTTAAGAATCTGCCTGCCAACGCAGGGGACACAGGTTTGAGCCCTGGTCCAGGAAGATCCCATTATGCTGTGAAGCAACTAAGCCCGTGCACCACAAATACTGAACCTGTGCTCTAGAGCCCATGAGCCACAACTACTGAGCCCATGTGCCCCAACTACTGAAGCCCACATGCCTAGAGGCCGTGTTCTGCAACCAGAGAAGCCACGTCAAATGAGAAGCCTGTGCACTGCAATGAAGAGAAGCCCCTGCTCACCACAACTAGAGAAAGCCTGTGTGCAGCAACGAAGACTCAATGTAGCCAAAAAAATTAAAAAATAAGTAAAATAGTAAATAAATCTTTAAAAAAAACTAGTAAAGAATATTTTTTTAAAAATTAAATAAAATAAAAATACCTGGCAACAAATGAAAACAAAAACACAATGATCCAGAATCTATGGGAGGCAGCAAAAGCACTTCTAAGAGGGAAGTTTAGAACGATACAAGCTTACCTTGGAAAACAAGAAAAATCTCAAAGAAAAACCCAACCTTACGCCTAACAGAAATAGGAAAAAGAAGAACAAACAAAACCCAAACTTAGTAGAAGGAAAGAAATCATAAAGATCAAAACAGAAATAAGTGGAATAGAGACTAAAAAAAAAAAAAATAGAAAAGATCAATGAAACTAAGAACTGGTTCTTTGAAAAGATAAACACAATTGATAAACCTTTACTCAAACCCATGAAGAAAAAAAGAGGGCCCAAATCAATAAAATCAGAACTGAAAAAGAAGACATTACAACCAACACCACAGAAATAAAAAAGAATCTTAAGCAATTACTACAAAAACTTACATGCCGATAAAATGGACAACCTAGAAGAAATGGAAAAATTCCTAGAAATGTACAATCTCCTAGAAAATATAAACAGACCAATTACCAGTAATGAAATTGAATCAGTAATTTTAAAACTCCCAACAAACAAAAGTCCAGGAACAGATGGCTTCCCAGGTGAATTCTACCAAACATTTAGAGAAGAGTTCACACTTATCCTTCTCAAACTGTTCCAAAATCTAAGGAGGAAGAAAGGCTTCCAAACTCATGCTATGAAGCCAGCATTACCCTGATAATAAAACCAGATTAAGATATCATACACACACACACACACACACACACACACACACACAAATTACAGACCATTATTACTAATGAACATAGATGCAAAAATCCTCAATAAGATTTTAGCAAACCAAATCCAATGACACATTAAAAGGACAATACACCATGGTCAAGTGGGATTTATCCCAGGGATGCAACAATGGTTCAATATATGAAAATAAATCAATATGAGGCACCACATTAACAAATTGAAGAATAAAAAACATATGGTCATCTCAATTAATGTAGAAAAAGCTTTTGACAAAATTCAACATCCATTTATGATAAAAATCCTCCAGAAAGTTCACATAGAGGGAACATACCTCAACATAATAAAGGCCATATATGACGAGCCCACAGCAAACATCATACTCGACAGAGAAAAGTTGAAAGCATTTCCTCTAAGATCAGGAACAAGATAAACTGCCCACTCTCACCACTTGTATTCAACATAGTATTAGAAGGCCTAGCCACAGCAATCAGAAAAGAGAAAGAAATAAAAGGAATCCGAACTGGAAAAGAAATAAACCTGTCACTGTTTGCAGATTACATGATACTAAAACTAGAAAATCCTAAAGGTGTCACCAAAATATTACTAGAGCTTATCAATGAATTTAGTAAAAGTTGCAGAATACAAAATCAATATATAGAAGTCTGTTGCTTTTATATACACTAATAATGAACTATCAGAAAGGGAAATTAAGGAAACAATCCCATTTACAATCACATCCAAAGAAAAGTACCTAGAAATAAAAGTACCTAAGGATGTAAAAGACCTGTACTTGGAAAACTGTAAGATACTAATAAAAGAAATAGAAGATGACACAAACAAATGGCAAGGTATACCATCTTCATATATTGGAAAAATTAATATTGTGACAATGACCATACTACCCAAGGCAATCTACAGATTCAATACAATCCCTATCAAAGTATCAATGGAATTTTTCACAAAACTAGAACAAATAATTTAAACATTTGTATGAAAACACAGAAGACTTCTAAATAGCCAAAACAACTGTGAGAAAGAACAAAGCTGGAGTTATCACACTCCCTGACTTTAGAATATGTTATAAAGCTACAGTAATCAAAAGAGTATGATACTGGCACAAAAACAGACACAGAGATCAATGGAACAGAATAGAAAGCCCAGAAATAAATCCATATACTTATGGTCAATTAATCAATGACAGAGGAGGCAAGAACAATTAATGGAGAAGAGACAGTCTCTTCAATAAGTGGTGCTTGTAAAACTGGACATCTACATATAAAAGAATGAAATTAGAACTTTTTCTCACAACATATACAATAAATTCAAAACTAATTAAATAATGAAACATAAGACCACAAACTATAAAACTCCTAGAAGAAAACAGGCAGAATACTCTTTGACATAAATTGTAGCAATATTTTTTTGCATATGTCTCCTAAAGCAATGGAAATAGAAGCAAAAATACAAATGGGACCTAATTACACTTAAAAGCTTTTGCACAGCAAAGGAAATCATTGACAAAACAAAAAAGGCCAAAAAAAAAAAAACCCCACAAAAATACAACATATTGAATGGGAGAAAATATTTGCAAATGATATGACTGACAAGTGGTTAATATCCATAACATATAAACAGCTTGTACAACTCAATACTAAGAAACCAATCTGGTTTAATAAATGGACAATAACTCAATAGACATTTTTCTAAAGAAGATATACAAATGGCCAATAAGCAAGTGAAAAGATACTCAAAGTCACTAATCTTTACAGAAATACAATCAAAACCAGAATGATTTCCAAAACTATGTTAAATAAAAGTCGTGAGAGTGGGCGTTTTTGTCTTGTTCCTGATCTTAAAGGAAATGCTTTCAGCTTTTCACCACTGAGTATGACATTAGTGAGTTTGTCATATATGCCCTTTATTATGCGAGGTATGTTCCCTATATGCCCACTTTCTGGAGAGTTTTTATCATAAATGGATGTTGAATTTTGTCAAAAGCTTTTTCTCCATTAATTGAGATGACCATATGTTTTTTTTTAATTCTTCAATTTGTTAATATGGTGTATAACATTGGTTGATTGCAGATATTGAAAAATCCTTGACTCTTTGGGTAAATCTCACTTGATCATGGTGTATGAACCTTTTAATGTATTGTTGGATTCAGTTTGATAGTATTTTATTAAATGTTTTTGCATCTACATTCATCAGTGATATTGGCCTGTAATTTTCTTGTATTATCTTAGTCTGGTTTTGGTATCAGGGTGATGGTGGCCTCATAGAATAAGATAGGAAGGCTTCCTTCTTCTGCAGGTTTTGGAATAGTTTGAGAAGGATAAGTGTTACGTCTTCTCTAAATGTCTGGTAGTATCACCTGTTAAGCCATCTGGTCCTGGACTTTTGTTTGTTGGGAGTTTTAATGTTACTGATTCAACTTAATTACTGATAATTGGTCTGCTTATATTTTCTATTTCTTCCTGGTTTAGTCTTGTGAGATTGTACATTTCTAAGAATTTGCCTACTTCTTCTAGATTGTCCATTTTAATGTCCACTTTAATAGTTGTTTGTAGTAGTTTCTTATGATCTTTTGTATTTTTCTGGTATTGGTTGTAACTTCTTTTTCATTTCTGATTTTATTGATTTTGGTCCTCTTCCTTTTTTCTTTTTTTTTTAATTTATTTAATCATTTATTTATTGGCTGCATTGGGTCTTCATTGCTGCAAAGACGTTTTCTCTAGTTGTGGTAAGCAGGGGCTACTCTTCATTGCAGTGCGCAGCCTTCTCACTGCAGTGGCTTCTTTTGTTGTGGAACACGGGCTCTAGGCGCATGGGCTTCAGTAGTTGTGGCACACGGGCTCAACAGTTGTGGCTCACAGGCTCTAGAGCACAGGCTCAGTAATTGTGTCACATGGGCTTAGTTGCTCTGCGGCATGTGGTATCCTCCAAGATCAGGGATCGAACCTGAGTCACCTGCACTGACAGGTGGATTCTTAACCACTGTGCCACCAGTGAATTCCCCCCTTCCTTTTTTCTTGTTGAGTCTGGCTAAAGGTTTATCAATGTTGTTTACCTCTTCAAAGAACCAGCTTTTAGCTTCATTGATCTTTTCTGTATCACCTTGCATCTGCCAGAATGGCTATCATCAAAAAGAACACAAATAACAAACGTTGGAAATGATGTGGATAAAAGGGAACCCTTTTATACTGTTGGTGGGAATGTAAGCTGGTGCAGCCACTGTGGAAAATAGTATGGCAGTTCCTCAAGAAATTAGAGATAGAGCTACCACATGATCCAGCAATTCCACTCCTGGGTATACATCCCAAGAAAAGGAAAATACTAATTTTAAAAGATAACATGCACCTCAATAATTGTAACTGCATTATCTACAATAGCCAAGATGTGGAAGCAACCTAAGTGTCCATCAACAGATGAATGGATAAAAAGATGTGGCATATATATACAATGTAATATTACTTACCCACAGAAAAGAATGAAATCTTGCCATTTGCAACATGTATAGACCTGGAGTGTATTATGCTTAATGAGGTAATTCAGACAGAGAAAAACAATACTGTGTTATCACTGTTATGTAGAATCTAAAAATAAAACAAATGAAAGAAAATAACAAAACAGAAAATACGCACAGATATGGAGAAGAAACTAGTGGTTACCTATGGGGAGAGAGAAGGGGGGAGGGGCAAGATTAACATAGGGGATTAAGAGATACAAACTAATATGTACAAAACAAATAAGCTACAAGTATATATTGTACAATACAAGGAATATAGCCAATATTTTATCGTATCTATAAATGGAGTATAATCTGTAAAAATGTTTAATAACTATGTTGTATACTTGAAACTAATATGATATTGTAAATCAACTATACTGCGATTAAAAAAAGAAAAAAAGGGAGGGTTCCCTGGTGATCTAGTGATTAGGATTCACTGCTCTCACTGCCATGGCCCAGGTTCAGTACCCGATCAGGGAACTGAGATCCCACAAGTGCACAGCACAGCCAAAAACAAACCAAAAAAAGGTATCTAGAGATAAATTCATGCTCCTCCCTAACCCCCCCATAAAAGATAACAATCAGAATCAAACTATAAGTAGTAAGGAGATTGAATCAATAATCAAAAATCTTCCAACAAAGAAAAGCCCTGGACATGATGGCTTCACTGGTGAATTTTACCAAACATTTAAAGAAGAACTAACACTAATCCTCCTCAAACGTTTCCAAATAATTGAAGAGGAGGAAACACATCCTAATTCATTCTGTGAGGCCAAGATATCCCTGATACCAAAGCAAGACAAACACTATAAGAAAACTAAAGACCATTATCCTTTACAAACATTGGTGCAAAAATCGTCAAGAAAATACTAGTGAACAGAACTTAGCATATTTTGAAAGAACTTTACCCCATGACCAATTGGGATTTATTCATGGAATTCTAGGATCATTCAACAAACAAAAATCAACCAATATGGCACATCAACAAAATGAAGGAAAAAAACACATGCACATTTGAATGAAGCAGAAAAATCATTTAACAAAATTCAACAACCTTTCATGATTAAAATCCTCAATAAAATAGGAATAAAAGGAAAGTACCTCCACATAATAAAAGCTATGTATGAAAAAGCCACAGCCATCATAATTCTCAATGAATTATGATGAAATCATAATTCTCAATGAATTATGATGAAAAACCGAAAGCTTTTCCTCTAAGATCAGGAACAAGGTCCAGAATGGCCACTTTCACCACATCTATTCAACACAGTACTGGAAGTTCTAGCCAGAGCAATTAGGCAAGAAAAAGAAACGAAAGGCTTCCAAATTGGAAAGGAAGAAGTAAAATTATCTTTGCTTGCAATTAGTATAATCTTATATCTAGAAAACCCTAAGATTCCACACCAATAAAGTTAGAACTAATAAATAAATCCAGCAAAGTGGCAGGATATAAAGTCAATACACAAAAACCAGTTGCATTTTTATGCACAGTGAACAATTTGAAAAAAGAAAATTCTTTAAAAAATCCATTTACAACAGCATCAAAAAAGAATAAAATACTTAGAAATTAGTTTAAGCACAAAGGTGAAAGATTTGCAAAATGGAAACTACAAACCATTGCTAAAAGAAATAAAAGAAGACATAAATAAATGGAAATACATCCCATGTTCATGGATTGAAAGACCTAATACTGTTAAAATGTCACTATTATCCCAAGTGATCCACAGATTCAATGCAATATCTATCAATATCCCAAAGATACTTTTGAAAAAATAGAAAAAACCTAGCCTAAAAAATTTATATGAAATTTCAAGGGACCCCAAATAGTTCAAAATTCTTGAAAAAGAAGAACAAAACTGGAGGATTCACACTTCTTGATTTCAAAACCTATTACAAAGCTACAGTAATCAAAACAATATACAATTGGCATAAAGACAGACATACAGAGCAATGGAGTGGAATACAGAGATAAGAAATAAACACTCACACACACAGTCAAATGATTTTAGACAAGAGTATCAAGACCACTTAATGGGTAAGGGGTAGTCTTTCCAACAAATGGTCCTGTCAAAAAATGGATATCCATATACAAGAGAATGACACTGGATCCTTATCTAACACCATATACAAAATTAACTCAAAATGGATCAAGGACATAAATATAAGACCTAAAATAATAAAACTCTTAGAAGAAAACACAAGACAAAAGCTTCATGATATTTGATTTGGTAATGAATTCTTGGAAATGACATTAAGTACACAGACAACAAAAGATAAAAGACAAATTGGACTTCATGAACATTTTAAAATTGTGTACATCATGAGACACTATATACCAAGTAAAAAGGCAACACACAGAATGTGAGAAAACATGTAAATCATACATATGATAGGGGATTAATATCTAGAATATAGATTTTTTATTGCAATTAAAAAACAAACTACCCAATTCAACAATGGGCAAAGGACTTGAATAGACGTTTCTCAAAAGAAGATATACAAATGGACAATAAGCACATGAAAAGATTCCAAACATCACTAATCATTAGGCACATGAGATCAAAACTAAAATGAGAATCCACTTTACACGCATTAAGATGGTTGCTATCAATAAAACAGAAAACAACACATGCTGACAAGGATGTGGAGAATCTGGCACCCTTGTGCATTGTTGGTGGGAATTTAACATGGTACAGCTACTGTGGAAAAAAGTATGGAGGTTCCTCAATAAATTAAAAATAGAATTATGATATTACCCAGCAATTCCACTTCTGGGTATATATCAAAAAAAGGTAGGGCCTTGAAGAGATGTTTCTACACTCATACTCAGAGCAGCATGATTCATAATGTTTAAAACATGGATGCAACTCAAGGGTCCATCAAATGATGAAAGAATAAGCAAAATGCAGTATACACTTACAATGGAATATTTTGCTGCTTTTTTCTAAAAACTTCTCTTTTCGGAAGGAAATTCTGCAATATGCTACAACATGGACAAATCTTGAAGACACTATGTTAAGGGAAATAAACCAGTAACAAAGACAAAAACTGTATGAGTCCATTTATATGAAGCATTTAGAGTAGTCAAAATCAAAAAGACAGAAAATACAATGGTGGTTGACAGAAGCTGGGGGAATGGGAAAGTTGAGTTGTTTAATAGGTATACAATTTCATATTTACAATGAAAAGAGTTAAGAGGATGGATGGTGGAGATGGTTGCACAACAATGTGAATGTATTTAGTACCACTGAACTGAATGCTAACAAATTATTAATATGGTAAACTTTACGTTATGTGTATTTTAATTCAATAAAAAAGAAAGAAAAATTTTTTAAAAAGAAAGGAAAAAAAGACGTAACTGAGAGATACCAGGAAACAAAGCTGTGTCTGGGTCCCACTCTGCATCCTGTCTGGGTTTAATGGCATCACAGAAACCCACCTGGGTACTTGGCAAGTTTGAGAATAGGACTTGGGCACCTGTATGAAAGTTCAGTGTGCAGGTGACAAAGCCATCCCAAATGCTACCCTATCACTTAGAAGGGCACCTCACGTTGGGTATAACGAATTAAATGGGGACGCCACTGGATATGTCCATGTTCTAATCCCTGGAACCTGTTAATGTGGTATTATTTTGGAAAAGGGTCTTTGCATGTGTAATTATGTGTAATTATATCAAAAACTAATTTGCAATCATCCTAGGTTATCCAGGCATGCCCTAAATCTAATGACGAGTGACCTTATAATAAGAGGAGAAGACACAGACAGAAAGGAGGAGAAAGACCATGTGAAAATGGAGGCAGAGATTGGAGTGAGCATCTACAAGCCAAGGAATCCCAACTGCCATCTGCTAAAGTTGGAAATTGCAAGGAAAGGAATCTTTCCTAGAGTCTCTGGAGAAATTTTGGCCCTGCAAACACCCTGATTTTGGACTTCTGGCCTCCAAAACTGTGAGAAAATAAATTTCTGCTGTTTTAAGCCAAAAAAGAAAGAAAGAATGGCTGATAACTTCCCTATCTGGGGAGAGACGATTTGGACATACAAGTTCATGAAGCTAATAGGTCAGCCCCAAATATCAAACCAAAATGATCTTCTCAAAGACACACTATTAAAAAACTGTCTAAAATCAAAGGCAAAGAAAGAATTTTTAAAACTGCAAGAGAAGAAAACCCTCACATATTAAAGGAACCCCCAATAAAGCTATCAGTGAATACTCAGCAGAAATCTTGCAGGCCAGGAGAGAGTGGGATGAACAATTCAAAGTGCAAAAGGAGAAACACTGCCAAAGAAGAATACTTTACCCAGTAAAGCTGTCTTTCAGAAATGAAGCAGCAATGTTTGTTCTCAAACAAACAAAAGCTGAGGGAGTTATTCTACACTAGACCTGCCTCACAAGAAATGCTGATAGGATTTCTTCAAGCTGAAAAGAAATGATGGTAATTACTAACATGAGAACATATGAGAATATAAAACATTCTGGTAAAGGTAAGTATATAGACAAATTCAGAATAATGTAATACTAGTAATATAGTACTGTGTTAATCACTTTAGCATAAGGGTTAAAGGACAGAAGTATTAAAAATAACAATTAACAATTTGTAAAAATATGCAATATAAAAAGAGGTAAATTTTGACATAAAAAACATAATATGTGGTGTGAGGGAGTAAAAGGGTAGCATTTCTGTATCCAATCGAAGTTGTTGTCATCAACTTAAACTTATACTTATGTTTTATGTAAACATCATGGTAACTACATAGCAAAAACCTACAACAGATAGATAACAAAGAGAAAAGAATCAGACCTTAAACTACAGAAAATTATCAATTCACAAAGAAAGTGAGAGGAAGAAAGAATAATGGAACTACAAAAGTCAGAAAAATATTAATAAGATGGCATTAGTAAGTCCTTACCCACCAACAGTTAACTTTAAATGGAAATGGATTAAATTCTCCAGTCAAAAGGCAGAGGAGCTGAATGGATTTTCTTTAAAAAATATCCAACTAAATGCTCCCTACATGAGACTCACTTCAGATTCAAAGACACACAGACTGAAAGTGAAGGGATAAGGAAAAGATTTCCTGCAAAGGCAAACAACATGAGACCATGGATAGCTATACCTATACCAGACAAACAGACTTTAACTCAAACACTGTAACAAGAGACAAAGAAAGTCATTACATAATGATAAAGGGGTTGATTCAGCAGAGAATACAACAATTGTAAATTCAAATGCACCCAACATCAGAGCACCCAAATATATTCACAGTGAAAAAGGGAGAAAAAGGCAGAAATAGAGAACAATACAATAATATGGAAGATTTTACTATCCCACTTTCAACAATGAACACACCATCTAGACAGAAAATAAATAAGGAAATACTTTAGGCCAAATGGCCCTAATAGACATATGCAGAATATTCCATCCAAGACCAACAAAATACATATTCTTCTCTAGTGCACATGGAATAGTCTCCAAGATAGATCATATGTTAGCCCACAAAACAATTCTCAGCAAATTTAAGAAGACTGAATTGATACCAAACAACTTTTCAAACCATGGTGGTATGAAACTAGAAATTAATTAACAGGAGAAAAACTGAAGGACTCAGAAATATGTGGAAATTGAACAGCACACTCTTCAATAAACAATGGGTCAAAGAAGAAATCAAAATGGAAATAAAATATCTTGAAACAAATGGAAATGGAAACACAACACACTAAACCTTATGGGAAGAACTTTATAACAATATACGCCTACATGAAGAAAAAAGAAAAATCTCAAACAGCCTAATGTCACACATCAAAAAATTTAAAAAAAGAACAAACTACATCCAAAGTTAGCAGAGGAAAGGAAACAACAAATATCAGAACATAATCAGGAAGGACACTATATAATGATCAAGGGATCAATCCAAGAAGAAGATATAACAACTGTAAAGATCTATGCACCCAACATAGGAGCACCTCAATACATACGGAAAGTGCTAACAGCCACAAAAGGGGAAATTGACAGTAACACAATAATAGTAGGAGATTTTAACACCCCACTTACATCAATGGACAGATCATCTGACGAGACCAGCTCGGCGACTTGAGGTGAGTGACGGGTGCTGCGAGCTTGAAGAAGACACAGACACAGACTGAAGAGAAAAGTGGGACCGGGGGGCTCAAGACCTCTCGGATCAAGAGCCCTGCTGACTCATCCCAGGTTGCTTTTATTGAGTTCGTGGGCTAACATTCTCAGGTTACATTCATAAACAATCAAAGGCCTCACATGACTGAGGCAATTATCTTTGTTTACTTCCTGGGTCTGAGTTGAGCAGGTGTGGATTTGAGCTGGGGGTGGAGAGCAAAACAGCCCTGGGGGCAGGAGACCTCTCTCAAAAGGATTAAGTGTCTGTGCCCCACCCGTGTGGGCCCCTCTGGGACTGTGCCTGTCTTAGGTTGTTCCTCCCTTGAGGAATCTTACCCGTCTCTGGCTAACCAGTCATCCTCCAGGGCCAAACACGGTGATATAAGGAAGGTTCTATGCACCACCCCTGTTGGCCCCTCTACGGCTGTGCCTGTCTTAGGTTGTTCCTCCTCTGAGGAATCTTACCTGTCTTTGGCTAACCAGCCATCCCTCAGGACCAAACACGGTGATATTAGTCTCCACGCCCCACACCCTCAGCTCCTCCACTGCTCAAGCAGGACATTCTGAATCCCATCGCTCGGCCCACATACTTCAACATTTTCAATGTTTCAAAAAGGTTCCAGAATGTCTTCCCACAATCATCCACACAGAAAATAAATAAGGAAACACAAGCTCTAATTGACACATTAGAACATCTCGACTTAAGTGATATTATAGGACATTCCATCCAAAAATGACAGAATACACTTTCTTCTCAAGTGCACATGGAACATTCTCCAGGATAGATCACATCTTGAGTCACAAATCAAGCCTCGCTATATTCAAGAAAATTGAAATCATATCAAGCATCTTCTCCAACCACAACACCATGAGACTAGATATCAATTACAGGAAAAAAGCTGTAAAAAAATACAAACACATGGAACCTAAACAATACACTATTAAACAACTAAGAAATCACTGAAGAAATCAAAGAGGAAATCAAAAAATACCTAGAAACAAATTACAATGAAAACACGATGACTCAAAACTGATGGGATGCAGCAAAAGCAGTTCTAGGAGTGAAGTTTATAGCAATACAATTCTACCTCAAGAAACAAGAAAAATCTCAGATAAACAACCTAACCTTACACCTAAAACAATCAGAGAAAGAACAAAAAAACCCCAAAGTGAGCAGAAGGAAAGAAATCATAAAATCCTATCAGAAATAAATGAAAAAGAACAAAGATCTATAAGACTAAGAGATGGTTCTTTGAGAAGATAAACACAATTGATAAACCATTACCCAGACTCATCAGGAAAAAAAGGGAGAAAAAAAGGGAGAAAGTGAAAATCAAAAGAATTAGAAGTGAAAAAGGAGAAGTAACAACTGACAATGCAGAAATACAAAAGATCATGAGAGACTACTACAAGCAACTATATGCCAATAAATTGGATAACCTGGAAGAAATGGATAAATTCTTAGAAAAGTACAATCTTCCAAGACTGAACCAGGAAGAAATAGAAACTATGAAGAGAATAATCACAAACATGGAAACTGAGACTGTGATTAAAAATCTCCCAACAAACAAAAGCCCAGGGCCAGACAGCTTCACAGGTGAATTCTATCAACCATTTAGAGAACAGCTAACACCTATCCTTCCCAAACTCTTCCAAAATATAGCAGAAGGAGGAACACTCCCAAACTCATTCAGCAATGCCACCATCACGCTGATACCAAAACTAGACAAAGATGTCATAAAAAAAGAAAGTTACAGGCCAATATCACTGATGAATATAGATGCAAAAATCCTCAACAAAATACTTGCTGACAGAATCCAACAGCACATTAAAAAGATCATACACTAAATCAACAGAATTAGAAATGAAAAAGGAGAAGTAACAATGGACACCACAGAAATACAAAAGATCATGAGAGACTACTTACTACAAGCAACTATATGCCAAAAAATTGGATAACCTAGAAGAAATGGATAAATTCTTAGAAAACCACAATCTTCCAAGACTAAACCAGGAAGAAATAGAAACTATGAACAGAGCAATCACAAGTACGGAAATTGAAGCTGTGGTTAAAAATCTCCCAACAAACAAAAGCCCAGGGCCCGATGCATTCACAGGTGAATTTGATCAAACATTTAGAGAAGAGCTAACACCTATCCTTCTCAAACTCTTCCAAAATAGAGCAGAAGGAGGAACACTCCCAAACTCATTCTATGAGGCCTCCATCACCCTGATACCAAAACCAGGCAAAGAGGTCACAAAAAAGGAAAATTACAGACCAATATCACTGATGAATATAGATGCAAAAGTCCTCAACAAAATACTAGCTAAAAGAATCCAACAGCACATAAAAAAAATCATACACCATAATCAAGTGGGGTTTATCCCTGGGATGCAAGGATTCTTCAATGTATGCAAATCAATCAATGTGATACATCATATCAACAAATTGAAAGATAAAAACCATATGATCACCTCAGTAGATGCAGAAAAGCTTGTGACAAAATTCAACACACATTTATGATAAAAAATCTCCAGAAAGTGGGCATAGAGGGAAATTACCTCAACATAATAAAAGCCATATATGAGAAACCAAAAGCCAACATCATTCAAAATGGAGAAAAACTGAAAGAATTCCCTCTTAGAGCAGGAAAAAGACAAGGGTGCCCACTCTCACCAGTATTATTCAACATAGTTTTGGAAGTTTTAGCCATAGAAATCAGAGAAGAAAATAAAATAAAAGGAATCCAAATTGGAAAAGAAGTAAAATTGTAACTCTTTGCAGATGACATGATACTATACATAGAAAACCCTAAAGATGCTACCAGAAAACTGCTAGCACTAATTGATGAGTTTAGTAAAGTAGCAGGATACAAAATTAATGCACAGAAATCTCTTGCATTCCTACACACTAACAATGAAAGAGCAGAAAGAGAAATTAAGGAAACACTCCCATTGACCACTGCAACAAAAAGAATAAAATAGATAGGAACAAACCTGCCTAAGGAGTTAAAAGACCTGTATGCAGAAAACTATGACACTGATGAAAGAAATCAAAGACAATTCAAACAGATGGAGGCACATAACATTGTTCTCGGATTGGAAGAATCAACATTGTGAAAATGACTATCCTACCCAAAGCAATTTACAGATTCAATGCAATCCTTATCAAATTACCATCAGCATTTTTCACAGAAGTAGAACAAGAAATTTTACAATTTGTATGGAAACGCAAAAGATCCCAAATAGCCAAAGTAATCTTGAGAAGGAAAGATGGAGCTGGAGGAATCAGGCTCCCTAACTTCAAACTATACTACAAGGCTACAGTGATTAAGACAGTATGGTACTGGCACAAAAAAAGAAATATAGATCAGTGGAACAGAATAGAGAGCCCAGAGATAAACCCGTGCACATATGGTCACCTTATCTTTGACAAAGGAGGCAAGAATATACAATGCAGAAAAGACAGCCTCTTCAATAAGTGGTTCTGGGAAAACTGGACAGCTACATGGGAAAGAATGAAATTAGAAAACTTCTTCACACCATATACAAAAATAAACTCAAAATGGATTAAAGAACTAAATGTAAGGCCAGACACTATAAAACTCTTCGAGGATAACATAGGCAGAACACTCTATGACATAAACCATAGCAAGATCCTTTTGGACTCACCTCCTAGAATAATGGAAATAAAATACAAAATAAACAAATGGGACCTAATGAAACTTAAAAACCTTTGCACAGCAAAAGAAACCATAAACAAGACAAGAAGACAACACTTAGAATGGGAGAGACTATTTGCCAGTGAAGCAGCTGACAAAGACTTAATCTCCAAAATATACAAGCAGCTCATGCAGCTCAATATTGAAAAAGCAAATAACCCAATCCAAAAATGGGCAGAAGACCTAAATAGACATTTCTCCAAAGAAGACATGCAGATGGCTAACAACCCATGAAAAGATGCTCAACATCACTAATCATTCGAGAAATGGAAGTGAAAGTCACAATGAGGTATCACCTCACTCCTGTCAGAATGGCCATCATCAAAAAATCTGAAAACAGTAAATGCTGGAGATAGTGCAGAGGAAAGGGACCCCTCCTGCACTGTTGGTGGGAGTGTAAATTGGTACATCCACTATGGAAAACAGTATGGAGGCTCCTTAAAAAACTAAAACTAGAACTACCATATGACCCAGTAATCCCACTCCTGGGCATATACCCTGAGAAAACCATAATCCAAAAGGAAACACATACCACAATGTTCATTGCAGCACTATTTACAATAGCTAGGGCATGGAAGCAACCTAAATGCCCATCAACAGATGAATGGATACAGAAGATGTGGCACATATATACAATGGAATATTACTCAGCCATAAAAAGGAATAAAATTGAGTTATTTGTAGTGAGGTGGATGGACCTAGACTCTGACCTACAGAGCGAAGTAAGCCAGAAAGAGATAAACAATACCATATGCTAACTCATAATATGGAATCTAAAAAAATGGTACTGAGGAACCCAGTGAGGGGGCAAGAATAAAGATGCAGATGTAGAGAACGGACTTGAGGACATGGGGTGGGGGACAAAGTGGAAGCTGAGACAAAGTGATAGAGTAGCATTGACATATATACAGTGCAAAATGTAAAATAGATAGCTAGTGGGAAGCTGCTGCAAAACACAGGGAGATCAACTGATGATTCGTGATGACAGAGGGGTGGGATAGGGAGGGTCAGAAGGAGTCACAGGAGGGAGGGGATATGGGGATATATGTATAAATACAGCTGATTCACTTTGTTGTACAGCAAAAACTGGCACAGCAGTGTAAAGCAATTATAGTCCAATAAAAGAGCTTAAAAAATAGTATGGCATAAAAACAGACACATAGAACAATGGAATAGAGCAGACAGCCCAGATATAAACCCACACATATACAGTCAATTTTTTTTTCAGTCAATTATTATTTGACAAGAGAACCAAACATGCTCAATGGGGAAAGGATAGTCTCTTCAGATAATGGTGTTAGGAAAACTGGATATTGCATGGACTCTTACACCACTCACAAAAATTCACCTAAAATAGATTAAAGACATAAGGCCTGCAACTATAAAACTCCTAGAAGAGAACATAGGATAGAAGCTCCTTGACATGTCTTAGTGATTTTTTTGGATATGACATCAAAAGCACAAATGACAAAAGCAAAAATTTTAAAAATGGGACTACATCAAACTACTAACCTTCTGTACAGCAAAGATACAATTCATAAAATGGAAAGGCAACATATGGAATGAGTAATATTTGTAAACAAAATAATAAGGGGTTAATATCCAAAATACGTAAGAAATTCATATAACTCAACAGCAAAAAAAAAAAAATTAAGCAAATCAATTTAAAAATGGACAAAAGATCTAAATAGAGAGTTTTCCAAAGAACCCATATAAATGGCCAACAGGTGTTTGAAAAGATGCTCAACATCATTAATCATTAATGAAAGACAAATCAAAACCACAACAAGGTATCACTTAAAACCTATTAAAATGGCTATCATCAAAAAGACAAAAGATAAAACTAGAGGGAAAGGAATACTTATACACTGTTGCAGGGAATGTAAATTGGTACAACCATTATGGAAAACCGTATGCTCGAAAAATTAAAAAGAGAATTACCATACGATCCAACAACCTCACTTCTGGGTATACAGCGAAAGGAAAGGAAATAAAATTACTATCTCAAAGAAATATCTGTACTCCCATATTCACTGAAGCATTATTCACAATAGCCAAGATATGGAAACAACCTTAGTGTCCATCAACAGATGAATGGTTAAAGAAGATGTGACATATATATCTATATATATATATAGATACATACACAATGGAATATTATTTAGCCATGAGAAAGAATGAAATCTTGCCTTTTGAGCAACATGGATTGACCATGAGGGCATTAAGCTAAGTGAAATCTCACAAAGACAAATACTACGTGATATCACTTATATGTGGAACATAAAAAAGCTGAAACTCACAGAAACAGAGCAGGATGGTGGTTGCCAGGGTCTAGGATTTGGGGAAAATGGGGATGTTGATCAAATGGTGGAAACTTCCAGTTATAAGATGAATAAGTTCTGGGGATCTAATATACAGCATGGTGACTACAGTTAACTATATTGCATTATATACTTGAAAGTTGCTAAGAGAGTAGATATTAAATGGCCTAACCACACATACACACAAAGGTAACTGTGTAAGGGAGTGGAAGAGTTAACTAATCCTATTGTTGTAATCATTTTGCAATTATATATGTTTATCAGATCATCACATTGTATACCTTAAACTCACATAATGTTATATGTTAATTATTTCTCAATGAAGATGGAAAACAAAACTGCAGCCCACTACTGTTGGCTTTGTTGATCACACTGGCATCCCAACACAGTCTATTGGAGGAAGCCTCTCCTCACTCACTTTTGGCAGAAGCCTCTGCCTTGTATGTTAACTAGTTATTCTAGTCACTCCCAGGGTCAAAAGCCTAAAAAGCAGGTATGTTGATCTCAGAATAAAAGAGACTGATGAGATGAATCTGTCCTGGCTAAAGTGCCAACTAGTGAATTATAGCCCTTGCAGACCTACACTACAGCACCTTTAAGCTACAGAAGGACCTGTGAAGGACCATAAGGACTCCTCCAAGAGCTTATAACAATTTAAGTTGTAATACAGCATATGGTAGACACAGCACAAACTGGTAGCAGCCAAAGTGCAAATCCACCAAGAGATAACAGTGCCTTCTTAGGCAGGAATTGCTGTGTGGTAGAATCAGTTAGACAAAAAACCAAACCAAAACAAACAAAAAAGAAAGCCAAGAGCAGCCCAGAGGTAAGCCCCCTCCATGGAACACTTGAGTCACATTGCTCACTGTGCCAACTGTCCTACAATTATGCCTGGGGTTTAATTTATGGAGGTGACCAAGTGATACAGATAGGCCAATGCCCCTGAAGCTCATTACTTACATTTCCTGAGAGGAGGGGATCTACACCACCACACAGGGCCACAGGGTAAGTACCAGGTTTGGTCAGGAGGCAGAGGCTGGAATAAGGAGAAAGCCTATGCCAGAGCCTTTATTGGAATTTTGACAGAAAATATGAGGGCAGAGTAAACAATTTAGGATTGCTTAGTTTGAATAATTCTGGGTTTTAGGCTCTAGGGGTGGTCTCTAGTTGCCTGGCACCTGACTTTGGGACATTTTAGGTCAGGGGAAATATTGGTTTAGTGTGTGAGTTAGATAAACAGGGTAGTTGGGGCTATAGACTCCAGATTGGCTGGTGATTTACATATGAAAGACAAGCTCCCAGAGAGACCTTTGCTAATCCAGTGTGGGACAGTCTCTCCCTGGCCAGACAGCTTTTTAAGATGTCAAAACATCACAAAATATAGAAAATGAAAACATGATTAATACACTGCTGCTGCTCTACCTGGCCATTTGTGCACCAGGCCCATTTATCTCAAGACCCAGCTGCCAGGACCACATAAATGCTGAAGGAGTGTGAGCCTGCCTAGGTACAGACATGCTGAACGCATCTGCATGAAGAGGGGCCAGAAACATTTGTGGGGTTCTTTGGCCCTAGAAAATGGACCAACTCTAAAAACAGAGTTACCATGTGATCCTGCAATCCCACTCCTGGGCATATATCCAGAGAAAACTCTAATTTGAAAAGATACATGCACTCCAATGTTCACAGTAGCACTATTAACAAGAGCGAAGACATGGAAACAAGCTAAGAGTCCATTGGCAGATGAATGGATAAAGAAGATGTGCTATTTATATGCAATAAAATATTCATCATAAAAAACAATGAAATAATGCCACTTGCAGCAACATGGATGAACCAAGAGATTATCATACAAAATGAAAAGTCAGACAAAGATAAATGTCACATGATATCACTTATATGTGGAATCTAAAAAAAAATGATACAAATTAACTCATTTACAAAACAGAAATACACCTGAAACGAATACAACATTGTAAATCAACTATACTTCAATCAAAAAATAGTGCTTCCTTTGGAATGTTCCTGAAGGTCAATGACCAGTGTGCATCATTACTGTGAGTTGATAGGAGGCTATTTTAACCCATGAACTGATTATTTTGCTGTTGATGAATAGAAAATTTAGTCCATACACAATGACTTTTTTAAAAAGAGACAATTTATTTTTTTATTTTTAAAAAATTATTTATTTATTTATTTATTTATTTATTTATTTATTTGGCTGAGCTGGGTTTTACTTGGCACATGCTGGATCTTCATGGCAGCATGCGGGATCTAGTTCCCTGACCAGGGATCGAACCTGGGCCCCCTGCATTGGGAGCACAGAGTCTTAACCACTGGACCAACAGAGAAGTCTCAAGACAATTTATTTAAGAAATTGACAATTAGGCCTTATCATTTTGAGGGCAAGTTGAATCCATCCTCACTTCTACATTCCACTGCCACCTTCTTATTGTGAGTCACTTCACCAACCAGAACAATTACTGCTGATCCCCAATTCCACTCTTTCCATCCTGCAGTAGTGCCTCCATTCAGCTTCTAAAACTGCTATTATCTTGTCTAAAACCTTGCCTGGGAAAGTGTCCAGCTACAAAGTGTAATGGTGACCACCTGAATCTGAATCTCTTTAACCGTCCAAAAACCAGCAGATCAACAATGACAGAGAAAACAACACAAGTAAAGAACATTAATAAAATTACCATTGGCCATGCTTTAGATATACTAGGGGACAGAGAATACCACGAACTTTTAATTATTTACAACTAGAGAGATGAAAAGCAAATTTCAACAAGCTCTCATTGAGACAGGCCTGAGACTCTTTGCTGCAGTGCTTGTACCTGGACAAACCTCTCCTAGAGCAACAAAATACAAAGAAACTTTAAGGGACTAAAAATAACTGTGTGCCTGCACAGTTGGAGCAAATTAGGGACAAAATATACAAAAAGACCAAAAAAAAAAAAAAAAACAAAACTCTTACTGCCACTTCTGAAGACCTGGAAGCAAAAACAGGGTGTCTGGAGCAAAAGCAGGGTACTGAGCATGCACCCTGAACTCAACACCACCAGAGGGAATGGGCAAGACACCTAAGCCACCCCTCCAGCCGCCCCTGGACACACCCCTACCCTCACCCCATATAAGGAACAAGCTCACCCCTGCTCAGGGAGCAAGTGAACAAGCAAAACTGTTAAATGTTCTCATTCTCCGCTGCTGCATCAGGAGCCCCAATAAAGCTTTGCCTGAATTTCTTGTGTGGCCTAGTCAATTTCTGTTGATTCGGGAGGGCCAAGAACGCTGGTGGGTATCACCATGCCTGGTAAAAGTCTACAGGAATGAAGAATGAGGGAAGGTGAACTTAAGAGATTCTGTGAAAAAGAAAAGTGGAACAGAAGATGCAGATAAAGATAGACAAAATCACTTCCAGAAAGTGAAATTACAACAGTAAGTGACAAACACAATTCAAAGAATTGGCAATTCCCAGCATCAGCTATTAAGAACTGGGCTTGAAAGTAAGCAAAACTATAGGTATTAGCCTTTGGGAAGCATTCTTCTAGGTGGAGAATCTGCCATATGGAGAAGAAGTGGCAGTGAAAAGAAAGAAGGAAGCAAAAGGAAGAAGTAAAAGTTAAGGATCCTACAGAAACCAAAGACAAACATGTCTCACTTCTCTTTCTGCCACCATCCCTACTCTTACCAACATAATCAAAAACTTTAAATGCATTTTAAAATACTGGTCAAAGGGCACTCTTAAGCCAGGAAAATTATCAACAAAGGCCTAGGATCAAAAAAAAATTAACTCAATTCAACATAAAGTACTACAATAAGTAAACAGAAAATTCAAATTCAAATACTTCCTGTGATAGTCTTTCCAAAAATTAATAAGGGAAGAGAAGAATACTGTAACAAACTTGCAAACTGAATTAAATATTCATAAACAAGCAATTAGTTTTAAAACAATAATTTAAAAAGGCACTGAAACAGAAATTTTAAAAACTAATGACAAAAAAAAGGACAAAACACATTAAAAAAATGCAAAGAAAGTCAATCAAGCTCAGAAAAGGAATTGGAGAAAAAACAAAGTCAACCAGGAAATGGAGAACAAATTAGAGGGTGCCCAAGTGAGTAGAGACTGGAATAAAATTTCAATAAGGGACTTTGAGGAAAGGCAGGAAAACAACCAAGAGAGTACATCTGAGAATGTTTTAAAAGAGTAAAAATGTTTAAGGCAAAAGTGGATGAAGTGCCAGGCAGGCAAGGAAAAACAAATCTGCTCTTTATATAATTAGAATTACTAGAAAAGAAAAAGAAATACAACAGAAATAAATATTGATATTTACATCTGTAAGGCAAGAAAACTATCTGGAAATAAAAGATAAATTTACATGTGGAGAGGTCCTACCTTGTACCTGGGAAAATGATTCAAAACAAATAATTTTGAGAAATATGTTAGTAAAACGACTCCAAGGAAAAAAATCATCAGATCCTCTTAACAAAATAATCAAATTACCTATAATGAGAATATTAGTCTAGCACCAGCCTCTCAAGAGCAATATACAATGCAAAGCAACAGTGGGACAGCATTTTCAAAATATTCCATAGAAGAAAAGTTAACCGACGTTTTTATATTCAGCCAAGCTGCCTCTAACATATCAAGTCTATAGGTAAATCATTTCAACTGTGCAAGAACCCAGGGACTATTGTACAGGTGAGGCATTCATGAGGAATCTACTATAGGGTGAGTTCATGTAAACAGCACAGAGTGAGGAAACTTTGGTAAATGATTGCTGGTGATTAATATATGTAATTGTAAATCAAACAATAACACAAGAGTAGGGTAATGGGTGAGAGAATAGTGTTTAATTGTTCTATGTTCTGACTATGTGGTAAGAATTCCATTAAAAATGGAAGGAGAAGAGCGAGAGAAGATTGAAATTTGAAAAAAGGTAACTGACTGTTGTATATATGAGTGCCAACGAGTACCATTGAAAACTCACAGACTAGATAGCAAAGGATTTTTTAAGAAAAAGTAAAATTAAGGGCACTGTAACAGGTATACATATAAAGATTCCTTGGAACAAAACAGAGTCTTTCTAAAAACCAAATGAAGTAAAAGAAAATTTTGTTATATTTTTTGTAAATAAAACATATCAATTATAGCATAAAATACTGTCAGAATTGAAACAAAATATACTCGTAACATTAAAAGTACATGGGCAAAGAAAAAAAAACAATGCACCAACTTGATTCACCAGGGTCAAGGCACACATACAAAGGCCCACAGCCTCTGAATGCCTTACTCGAAATTCTTATACAGTCTCCCATACACATACCCATTGATGCCTGAATATTTTTGCTTCACACACACACACACACACACACACACACACACACACACACACACACCAGTGATAAATGCTGATGAATGCGTAATAAAATGCTTTCCAGAGTAGGTAGGAAAGCTTTGATTTATGGAGCTTCACCACTTACCTGGTGTAACTGTTCTCAACATGACTACTTTCAACCTGATGTCACAGAGCTGGGAAGAGATATGCACCATTGACTATACCAAGCTACTACGAGCCAGTTCCAGTGCACCCCATCCCCTTTCCTACACATATGTGCACACATCTGACTGCCCCCTAAGTAACACCCTGAACTCTCACCACAAATATACAAACAAAACCACACTACATATCTCCAGAATATACCTAAAAACATACAATCTTTCATATACACTAAACACACCCATACAACCGCTACCTGAAACCTGAATATACATACAAAACACCTTTCACTACCTGATTTTTACACAAAACCACTCACCTTGAATGTGCTCAAATACAAACATATGCAACCAACATACAACCCCTATATTCACAACAAATAACCTACAGACACACAGGCTCTCAAAAAACCACCAAGTATATAGCTGTTTCATGAGCCACCCAAAAAATACCCACACACAATCCCACAGTCCTAAAATACATATACTCCACAATTCCTGAACACACAACCTACACAGCCTGTCTCCAAATACGCACACTGAACCTCTCCCGCATCTCAGAATACACACCCCATAAGCCCCATGAACCTAAACACACACACAGCCACAAAACAAGCAAACTTACCAAATATATGGAGGACTATCCCACAAACACTCAAAACACACATACAAGCAACTCCACCAAGTTCTTCAACCATTACATTCCAGAAGTGACACAAAGAGGACCCCTGAGGGCTTTAATACACACACAAAGCCCCCATGCACACACTCATAAACTAACCATGAACATACACCCCCCATGCTCTAATAGATGCACACAAAACACAAAAACACCAACAATCCCTTAACTGTAGCTACTATACACTCACAACCCCCACATACTCATGGATACACACACCAGCAAATATTCCCACTCTCTAAATATATATATCCTGCAAAACACTATATATCATCATTACATTTCCAGAATCCAGCGTTACCACCACAATCCCCAAACATTTCCAAACACAAAAATCCCAGCATTCTGCGAAACCACTGTGTCCATTTCTGACAAACCCAAACCCTATGAATTCACCCATGTGCTGATGGATATACACACAAACCAGTACACACTCCAAAGACACAAGGACACATCTCCAGCATATCATATATAAATACACATAAAACCCCTTCTGAATTACACATCTGAAACCTCCAGACCCCTACTCACCTAGAATCATATCACATACCTTCAGTACAAATAAATTCTCTCACTATACCCATAACTCCATTACACTATCAACACAAAAATACTCACTTTCAGATACAAATAACCCCCTAATGAAAAACGCAAACACATACTCTAGAAAATATTCATGCAATCTGCTACATTCCTTGAATACATGCACAAACTCAACCTACATGTTTCTCACCACAAGCCCCAAATATACCCACAATTACTAAGCATGCTATAAGTATGGAAACATACCACCCTATACCCAAATATAAACATAAAGTTTCACACTATCTGCATATACATAAACCCACAGTCCCAAATACTCACTGAAATAACTCCACTTGCTTCTAGAATACAGCTTCCTATAAATCCCACACCACACAACCCAGTCATCTGCACATATACAATATACCACCAGCCCCATAAAACAGTCATACACTTGCCCTCACATACCTCAAAACACATAATTCCTGAAAACCACCAAAGAAACACATGTAGTAATACAGCATGCCCTGAATACCTACAAATGATTCCTCTACTTTTCAAAAATAGGCAAAATACATGACCCTACACCAAAAAAAATAGACACAAGCACTTTTTCCAACTTTGCCAATACGCACATGCACCTAACCCTTCCAAACCCACCATTAGACACACATTTCTAACGTGCTGGGGGAAAACACACACACACACATGCACATTCCCAAAGTCTTACACTACAAATACATAACCCGAACACCCTGAGTATAACCAAATTACATCTCAAACCCTCTACATAAACTCAACTACATCCACTCTCACAAAAACACACTCATGTCTTCCACTTAACCCCAAATATCCACACAGACATCACCAACCCACAAATACAAATACACTAATCAGACTCCCACCAGCTCCATAAATGTACAAATAAACCTCAAGCCAGAAGCTCATGGAAACACATTCCCAGCAGACTCACAAATAATGATATACATAAAACCACCCACTGCCCATGAAGCCCTACAGTCCCTGGGAGATCTACAAATACACATATACCACATCACACTTCCAGATACACACAAACACCCACTACTTCCCAATTGCCAAAAACAAGCACATGACATCTTAACATCCTTAACAAACACTGAATTCCAACAAGCCACAAACACACACATATGTAACTCACACTACAAACACACCCACAGTAATTTCACTACCCCAGAAAACAAATATAAACTACCTTAAGCCCCAGACACACGCACTTGCAGTGGTGTGTTATCAAGCAAAGCCTCAACAGCCTAATCAGCACTCCCTAAAGAAGTGTGGAGATATATACCATGCAATAAATTTTAATGATATAATGGATGTGTGCACATAATTTGCAAATAATTTAAAATGTACAATACTCTTCACTGTAAATTCTATATACCAAATTGATTCTTACCTAATGCTTTCATTGATTTCTGCTGAACTCTTGCATCATCAGCCAATCTATGCTTGCAATTCCATCATGATTTGACAGTATCAGACTATAAATAAATGCATATTGTAGAGTCAGCAAACTTACTCCCATCACTGACAAAAGAGTACACTTTGAACATAAGTGTTGATTGATAATTTTATGTTTAAAAAGTTACTAGTCTGCCTCTCCACCTTTTCCCCCCTCCTGCCTCCCTCCTACACCCCTAGGACCCAAGCAACAGAGGGGGCCTCGGAGGGTAGAGGGCTCGGCCAGGGAGCCCAGCAGGCCTCCCAGCCAATTGGTCAGGGGAAAACTAGAGGCTCTCCCCTCTCATCCTCCAAGGCCCGGAGTGTCCCTCCAGGTGGGAATCTCCCCCCTCCCCCAGCTAACCCTCAGGGGTGCCGGTCCTTTCCAGCCTCCACTTCTCTACCGCCCTGACTTCCCCCATGTCCTAAATGGTCATTCAAGGATTCCTCTGGTCTTCTTGGACCTCGAGTTCCCCCACTAACTTCCGGCAACTGACCTAGTTATGGGGATATGTGAACTCCACATCCTCCCATGCCCCTATCTTGACTCTACCCCTGCAGAAGAACAAATAAGTGAGATAGAGGATAGAATGGTGGAAATAAATGCCAAGGAAGAGAATAAAGAAAAAAGAATGAAAACAATTGAGGACAGGCTCAGGGACAACACTAAATGCACCAACATTTGAATTAGGGGTCCGAGAAGAAGAAGAGAAAAAGAAAGGTCTGAGAAAATATTCAGAGAGGTTATAGTGGAAAGCTTCCCTAACATGGGAAAAGAAATAGTCTCCCAAGTCCAGAAAGCACAGAGAATCCCATACAGGATTAACCCTAAGAGAAACACACCAAGGCACATATTAATCAAATAACAAAAATTAAATTCAAAGAAAAAATATTAAAAGCAGCAAGGAAAAGCAAAAAACAACATACAAAGGGAACACTATAAGGTTATCAGCTGATTTCTCTGCAGAAACTCTACAGGCCAGAAGGGAGGGGAAGGATATACTTAAAGTGATGAAAGAGAAAAACCTACAACCAAGATTGCTCTACCCAGAAAGGATCTCATTCAGATTTGATGGAGAAATCAAAAGCTTTACAGACAAGCAAAAGCTAAGGCAATTCAGCACCACCAAACCAGCTTTACAACAAGTGCTAAAGGAAATTCTCTATGAGGGAAACACAAGAGAAGAAAAAGACCCACAAAAACAAACCCAAAACAACTAAGGAAATGGTAATAAGAATATACATATCGATAATTACCTTGAATGTAAATGGCCTAAATGCACCAACCAAAAGACACAGACTGGCTGAATGGATACAAAAACAAGACCCACATATATGTTGTCTACAAGAGACCCACTTCAGACCCAGGGACACATACAGAGTGAAAGTGACGGGATGCAAAAAAGATATTTCATGCAAATGGAAATTAAAAGAAAGCTGGAGCAGCAATACTCATATCATGTAAAATAGACTTTAAAATAAAGAATGTTGCAAGAGACAAGGAGGGACACTACATAATGATCAAAAGATCAATCCAAGAAGAAGATATAACAATTGTAAATATTTATGCACCCAACGTGGGAGCACCTCAATACATAAGGCAAATGCTAACAGCCATAAAATTAGAAATCAACAGTAACACAATAATAGTAGGGGACTTTAACACCCCACTTACACCAAAGGACAGATCATCCAAACAGAAAATAAACGAGGAAACACAAGCTTTAAATGGCACAATAGACCAGATACATTTAATTGATATTTATAGGACATTCCACCTGAAAGTGGCAGAATACACTTTCTTGTCAAGTGCACATGGAACTTTCTCCAGGATAGATCACATCTTGGGTCCAAATTAAGACTCAGAAAATTTAAGAAGACAAATCACATCAAACATCTTCTCTGATCACAACACTATGAGATTAGAAATCCATTACAGGGAAAAAACTGTAAAAAACACAAATACATGGAGGCTAAACAGTGCACTACTCAATAACCAAGCATTGCTGAAGAAATCAAAGAAGAAATTTAAAAATACATAGAAATAAATGACAATGAAAACACAACGACCCAAAATCTATGGGATGCGGCAAAAGCAGTTCTAAGAGGGAAGTTTATAGCAATTCGGCCTCACCACAAAAAACAAGAAAAGTCTCAAATAAACAATCTAGCCATACCCCTAAAACAACTAAAGAAAGAAGGAAAGAAATCATAGACTAGAGCACATGTAAATGAAATAGAAATAAAGAAAACAATAGCAAAGATCAATAAAACTAAAAGTAGGTTCTTTGAGAAGATAAAATTGATAAGCCCTTAATCAGACTCATCAAGAAAAAAAAGTAGAGGACACAAATCAATACTATTAGAAATGAAAAGGGAGAAATCACAACTGACACTGCAGAAGTACATGGGATTATAAGATACTACTATAAACAACTTTATGCCAATAAAATGGACAGCCTCGAAGAAATGAACAAATTCTTGGAAAGGTGCAATTTTCCAAGACTGAATAAGGAAGAATTAGAAAATATAAACAGATCTATCACAAGTAATGAAATTGAAACTGTAATACAAAAATCTTCCAACAAACAAAAATCCAGGACCAGCTGGCTTCACAGGTGAATTCTACCAAACATTTAGAGAAGAGCTAACACCTATCCTTCTCAAACTCTTCCAAAAAATTGCAGAGGGAGGAACATTTCCAAGTTCTATGAGTCCACCATCACCCTGATACCAAAACCAGACAAAGATATCACAACAATAGAAAATTATACACCAATATCACTGAGGAACATAGATGTCCTCAACAAAATACTAGCCAACAGAATCCAACAACACATTAAAAGGATCATACATCATGATTAAGTGGGATTTATCCCAGGAATGCAAGCATTCTTCAATATATGAAAATCAATCAATGTGATACACCATATTCACAAATTAAGGAATAAAAACCACATGATCATCTCAAAAGATGCAGAAAAAGCTTTTGACAACATTCAACACACATTTACGATAAAAACTCTCCAGAAAGTGGGCACAGAGGGAACACCTCAACATAATAAAGGCCATATAGGACAAACCCACAACAAACATTATTCTCAATGATGACAAACTGAAAGCATTTCCTCTAAGGTCAGAAACAAGACAAGGATGTCCACTCTCGCCACTCTTATTCAACACAGTTTTGTAAGTCCTAGCCACAGCAATCAGAGAAGAAAAAGAAAGAAAAGGAATCCAAACTGGAAAAGAGGAAGTAAAACTGTCATTGTTTGCAGATGATATGACACTATACATAGAAAATCCTAAAGATGCCACCAGAAAACTACTAGAGCTCATCAATGAATTTGGAAAAGTTGATGGATACAAAATTAATGCATGGAAATCTCTTGCATTCCTATATGCTAACAATGAAAGATCAGAAAGAGAAATTAAGGAAACAATCCCATTTACCACTGCAACAAAAAGAATAAAATGCCTAGGCATAAACCTACCTAAGGATACAAAAAAACTTGTATTCAGAAAACTATAAAACAGTGATGAAAGAAATCAAAGATGCCATGAAAAGATGGAGGAATATACCAGGTTCTTGGACCAGAAGAATCAATATTGTGAAAATGACTATACTACCCAAGGTAATCTACAGATTCAATGCAATTCCTATCAGATACTCAATGGCATTCTTCACAGAATTAGAATAAAAAAATTTACAATCTGTATGGAAACACAAAAGACCCAGAATAGCCAAAGCAATCTTGAGAAAGAAAAACAGAGCCAGAGGAATCAGGCTTCCTGATTTCAGACTATACTACAAGGCTACAGTAATCGAGACAGTAAGGGACTGACACAAAAACAGAAATATAGATCACTGGTACAGGACAGAAAGTCCAGAGATAAACCACACACATATGGTCACCTAATTTATGACAAAGGAGGCAAGAACATACAATGGAGAAAAGACAGCTCTTCAATAAGTGGTGTAAAAGAATGAAATTAGAACAGTCCCTACTACCATACACAAAAATCAACTCAAAATGGATTAAAGAGCTAAATGTAAAAGCAGACACTATAAAACTCTTAGAGGAAAACATAAGCAGAACACTCTATGACATAAACCATAGCAAGATCCTTTTTGATCCACCTCCCAGAATGATAGAAAGAAAAACAAAATTAAACAAGTGGGACTCAATGACACTTCAAAGCTTTTGCACAGCAAAGGAAACCATAAACAAGACAAAAAGACAATCCTCAGAATGGGAGAAAATATTTGTAAATGAAGCACCTGACAAAGGATTAATCTCCAAAATACACAAGCAGCTCATGCAGCTCAATATCAAAAAAAAAAAACCACCCAATCCAAAAATGGGCACAAGACCTAAATAGACATTTCTCCAAGGATTACATACAGACTGCCAACAAACACATGAAAAGATGTTCAACATCACTAATCATTAGAAAAATGCAAATCAAAACCACAATGAAGTATCACCTCACACCAGTCAGAATGGCCATCATCAAAAAGTCTAGAAACAATAAATGCTGGAGAGGGTATGTAGAAAAGGGAACCTTCCTGCATTGTTGGTGGAAATGTAAATTGGTGCAGCCACTATGGAGAAGGCTATGGAGGTTCCTTAAGAAACTAAAAATAGAGCTACCATATGACCCAGTAATCCCACTCCTGGGCATATAGCCTGAGAAAATCATGTTCCAAAAATATACATGTACCACAATGTTCATTGCAGCATTATTTACAATAGCCAGGACATGGAAGCAACCTACATGTCCGTGGACAGATGAATGGATACAGAAGATGTGGCACATATATACAATGGAATATTACTCAGCCATAAAAAGGAATGAAATTGAGCTATTTGTAGTGAGGTGGCTTGGACCTAGAGTCTGTCATACAGAGTGAAGTAAAGCAGAAAGAAAAAATCAAATACCGTGTGCTAACACATGCATATGGAATCTAGAAAAACAGTACTGAGGAACCTAGTGGCAGGGCAGGAACAGAGATGCAGACATAGAGAACGGGCTTGAGGACACTGGGGGAAGGCGGGAGGGGAAGCTGGGACATAGTGAGAGAGTAGCATTGATATATGCTCACTGCGGGGTGTGAAGTGGATGGCTGGTGGGAAGCTGCTGCAGGGCGTGGGGAGATCAGCTTGATGCTTCCTGAGGACCTGGAAGGGTGGGATGGGGCGGTTGGGAGTGGGGCTTGGGAGGGAGGAAATACAGGGATATGTGTGTACATATGGCTGCTTCACTTTGTTGTATAGCAGAAACTAGCACAGCACTGTGAAGCAATTATACTCCAACAAAGATTAAAAAAAAGGGGGGGTAAATATGAAAAATAAAAAACCTCTACATAGGTCCACACAAAAACTTGTGTGAGTCTTTAAAGACGGCCCCAAACCAGAAACAATCCCAATGTCCATCAGCTGTGAACAGAGAGACAGAAATGTGGTGCCTCCACACACTGTAACACCACTCAGGAACAAAAAGGAACAAACTGCTGATACACGCTACAACATGGATGAACTTCAAAAACATTAAGCTCAGTGAAAGAAGGCAAACGCATAAAACCACATATTATTTTATCCCACTGATATGAAATCCAGAAAAGGTCAACCTATAGTATAGGAACAGAAAGTAGATGACTGGTTACCTAGGGCTGCGGGGGACGGGGAGTGACTGTTAATTGGCACCAGGATCTTTCTGGGATGATGGAAATGTTCTAAAATTGGATTCTGGTGATGACTGTACAACTTGGCAAATTTACTAAAAACCAGAGAATCCTTAAAAAAAAAATTTACTAGTGAAACTATGACGCTGTTCATTAGCTCTTCCCTCATTTTCCAGTGACCTGAACCAGATGACGGTTTCCAATGGGAAGCGCTTCCCTCCAGCGCCTGCTCTCCTCAGAAGGCGCAGACCAGAGGCGCCTGTGTAACCTCACACACACCGTCCACCCCCCACTGCAGGCCCCGCCCTCCCCGCACCGGCCACGCAGCCTGCTCCCCAGCGGAGCCAATACTCCTGGTGTAAACCCCTCGGGGTCTCGGGCTCTATGGGGGCGTGAATCCCCAATGCGGGGAGTCTCCCTGCAAGGACAAGGGCACACATGACCCACAGGGTGAACAGCAGCGCGGAGCAGTCACACCTAGGGGTGAAGACTCCCAGTATCCCTTACCTCAGGGTTCATATTACTGAGGCTATAGGCCGCCATCAGAGGCCCCGCCCCCAGCCAGGAAGGCCGTTGCGGCCCGCCCCTAGCACTTGCGCGCATGCGCCCCTGTCTTCCCCAGCAGCGTGCTCCACAGACGCCCGTTGGAGGTTGGCTGTCCGCGTGCCCGAGAGCCCCGCCCCCAGTGGGCGTGCGCATGTGTGCAGGCGCGGGGCCACAAGGTCCCTGCAGGAGAGGAGAGAAAGGGAGGGTTGGGGGGCATCAGCGACCCTTTCTGGTGGTGTCTCCTCACCGGCAACCTTCGTGGCGGTCTCTTCTCAAAACCAGCTCTTGTGAGATGAGCACTCGTGATTTTTAAATTGCACACGTGAAATCCACACACTTACATACACAGAGTTTCAAGAGCTCAAGCACAATATCCTCAAATTGGGGCAAGTGCTTTCTAGCCCTGTGGACTGCAGTTCCCTGGTTCTTGTCTGTACCTTTCAAAACAGTAGGTCCTTTTTCCCAGCAAGCCTGCAGTTTCCCTTAAAGAACAACCTAGCAAAGAATTTCAGACCTGGGAAACACTCCGAGATACTGTCTCCTGACTCCATTCCAAGAGGTTTTCCAAACGCATTTACTCTACAAGAATATTTATTCTTAGTGTATTCAATACATGGAGGTTTTTCAATAAATGTTGATTCACAGGTGTTTCCTTGGTCAAGTTTTTGTTACAGCTTTGAGCGAGCTGTGACAATGAGTCAATATCAACACAGCAGGTAGTATGGGAAGAATTTTACTCTGCCTTTCTCCTTTTTGGTAATATATTGCAGAATTGCAGTTGGCAATAAAAATAATAAATAGTGGGATCAGCTTATTGACCTTTATAATGCTTCCCAAAGAAACTTCAATCACCAGATCCTCTTTCTGGTCAGTTGCAAGGTTAGAGCATTTCTCACTCAACAGGATGTTTCTGAAGACCCCTCACATCTAACAGCACTAAGAGCCTCCAAGTGCACAGATTTGAAAACCCCACGAGACACGAACATGGTATCTCTTCGTTTCTCTATTGTTCCGTGATTGAGTGGAAGATGAACTGTCTTCTGAGGCTTGTGATCTGTGTCCAGAGATGTTTTTTTCTCAGTAGCCAATGCCTGCTCCCAACGTCTCTGCAGGAATGGTCAGAGATCATGATCCAAAGGACTTTTAGATGCTCCCTTCCGTGACAGGTCTTTCCAAATTCCATTCGGGCTAATTTGATTATCTGTCTCTGGGGTGTAGGATTTTGAAGCAGTACAAAAATGATCACAGTATTGGGACTGGATAATTTTTCCACAATGTAATTTTTGTATCAGTGGCCCTGAGAAGACTCATTCAGATACTGTGTCAGAGTTATGAGTGAGAATCTTGTAAATAACTGGTTGAAAAGACGGGGAAGCAACAAGGAAGCCTGGCTTTCTTGAGTGCCTGGGTACAATATTTTGCCTCACCATCCCTCTAGAATGAAGTTATTGGTTGAAAATCATTTCAGTTTTCCTTCATGATAAAAGCTCAAGTACTCAGCGATATTTCCAAGTTGTTTATTTTTTTTCAGTCCCCAACAGGAGTTTCTTTATATAAAGTTCACCAAGATATTGTTTGAAATACTCTCACCTCATCTTCTCATCTTCTTGTGAGGCAATTTTTCCTGACAAGGGGCAAGGAATGTCTTAAGCACCAACAGGAGTCTTTTTCACAGTGTAGAAAAGTCCTTCTAAACCTCTCTTTCCTTCCCCAACACCCTACAATCAGTAAGAATTCTGCTGCTACAGCTGTGAGGGAATCTTGTCTCCCAAAAGATTGGGTTTCAATCTTCTGAGGTTTTCACTCTTCATCTTCCTTGACAAGTTTCTTAACAATCCTCTCTTCTCACAACACAAGACATGAATACTCTTTCATATCATCTTGATAGTGATAAAGTGACATTGATTCTCAGTATGAAAATAAGACTCAAACATGTTTTTAAAAAAGCATTGCTACCATGATTCCCATGCATATGAGACCGTATGCACTGATGAGCCTAGATTCTAAAGAGTCAGGGTAAGTAATGGAGGCAGGAAATGCACAAGCTTATAAGCTGGGCTTGCAGGATAGGATTTAGATGGAAGTGGGTTTGTATGAATGGGGATTGAACATTGGTGGATAAAGTCTTGGCATTGTCTCAAGGTGCACATCCATTTCATGGGTAGTGGATTTTTAACACCTAGAAAAACCAGCGCTCTACGATGTTTAGTCCCTTAACATAAAGAAAGAGAAGAAGATTTTCTGCCTTCTTGTTCCTTACTTCTGTCCCTCCCCCTCCTAAGCCTAGACATTCAACGCTATATGATGGCTCTTCCAAATCCATTTCATTCAAAGAGCCTGCAGATTTTGTGTGTATTTGCAACTGGGTTTCGTGTTGAAGCCAAGATGCACACTTCAGTCTCTTTACTCCGAGTTCACTTTCTCACAAGGATGAGTAACTAATAATAGCTTAATATATGATACATTTTTGGTAGTGTTGCCAGATAAAATACAGCTTTCCAGTTAAATGCAAATTTCAGAAAAACAGGGAAAGAATTTGCAAGTAAAACTATGTCCAAAATATTGCATAAGACACACATATTAAAAACTAATTCATTGTTTTTGCGAAATACAAAAATCAAATTCAGTTAGGCATTTGTTATTTTTATTTGCTAGATCTGGCCACCCTATTCTTTCAGGTACTTTGAAATTTAAGCGAGTGTAGAAATTCTTGTTCTAGGGATCTGGTGCAAAAACAGAAGAGCCATGATACCAACACAAAGACAATCATCGGAAATATCCTCAGATATGTTGGAACACATATGAATTTTCAACCAGAAAACAACTGCAGACATTTTCAAAAATGAAAATAGATTGCATTCACTTTTAGTTGCACAATGTATCTCTGGAAAGATTTTAATGAAACATAATAATGGTTTCCTCTGGGAAAGAGATTGGGTTGACAGGGGAAAGAGGTGGGAGGAGGAGGCGTGAGTGCAAATTCCATTCTGCACAATTTGAACTTGAACCATGCAAAGGTACTATTTGTTAAACTATTATATGAAAATTTTAAAAAGGTACAAAATATTTAACAACAATGTAATACTATGAGAAACACATTTAGTGAATTCTGCTCTTAGACATGTGGGCTGCATGATGATTTTTTGATGGAGGGGGGCTTTCCCGCACAAAGGAGCATTAGTAAGGCTGCTCTTGGTGGATGTTGGTTGGAGCACAAGGACCACTTCCTTGGGAATGATGTACATACAGCAATCAACCATGCTGCATCTGTTGAGACAATCCTAATTTCAAACACTTGGTTCCACGTGGCCGTAAATACCCAAGTGTTTATCACACTAAAAGTTCTGAATTTTGTTCCGAAAGTCTAGTCTCTGTTGAAGTAAGTCAACAGCCAGGTAGGAAGCAGAGTGGGTTGAGGGACACAAAAGTAGGTTGATGGAGAAAGAAGCGAAATAAAGAGAACATCAAATCCAAGCTTGCTGCTATGACTCTAAAAAGCAATTTATAAATCACCCACAGAGGCACATACAAATTGCATTGCCACCGTGTAATGTGGAAGGAACTTCAGTTCTTGCCTACCTGCCAGAGCCCTCATGGAATGTCTCCCCATCCCACCCAGGCCCACCTGCCCTCTGCCCCTCCCCCGCTGCAGAATGTTTCCGTCCCACATTCTATAGTTTAGATTCAAACTTCTCCCTCCTTTACTTGGATGTTGAGCATCTGCTGGAGCAGGTCACTCTCTGGATCCTGGTTTTGACTTTTCTCATCGCGGCTGAGGCAGCGATCGTCCGTGCCCAAGCCTGCGGGATGGTTTTAGAAGGAGGTAAGCCTGTAGGCTGGGGGTGTGTTCTCAGAGACCCTGCCATCCATCAAACCCTTGGGGTTCACAGGTGACAGTTGACATGTGGGCACATAGCTGGACTGGAGTAGAGGAAGGAGAGAGCTCTGGGCCCTCTCTCCTGGGGAGACTGGGGAGCCTGAAGCACTCTGAGACTGTACGGGGCAGGAGGAGGTCATTGGAGGTGGCTGAAGGGGAACTGGCCTGAGTATGGAGAAAGGATGGCAGTAGGGAGGTTGATTCTTTCTAGAAGGGAGACAAACCTCTTTGAAACGTGTGTGTAGGGATGTGGGTGATGTCCTGGTCGTGACACAGGGAGGGTCACGAGGAAAGCCTAGCCCTGTGTTGGGTTCCTCAGGCAGCTGAAGCTTGCCCCACCATATCTTTCTAAGGGATGTGAACTGGAGCTAATGTGTCTAATGGGGCCAGGGGGACAGATGGTCTTAGTCAGAAAACTATTCAGTGGGGCTGTGTGTGGCCACACCTGCAGTGAAGTGTCCTCTCCCAGAGCTAGGCAGGAAGTTCCTCTAACTGCCGCAGCCCAGACCTCCTCCACTCCTTCCAGCCCAGAGCTCACTTCTCCATTCAGCTAACTGTTGCTTTGGATCCAACAGGGGATGGGCAACCATGTAGCTTCAGCCAAGAGAGTGCTGGGGGTCCCAGGTTGTTGGGAATGGCTCTTCCTTTTGTGGAAATGCAGTTCTTCAGACCTATGTCATCTTGTCCAGTATCTCATGGCGGACCCTCAGGCCTGCCTTGAGAGGAAGAGTTTGTTCATATTTGGTGTCACTCCTTCATGGACAGGGAACCGATGTGGAGTGCGGCTGGTTGGGGTGGAATGTTTGTGAAGGCTGATTCCCTTTACAAAGGGGGAAGGAGTGTCACCCAGAGGCAGGAAGACATCTGTGTTATTAGACGTCCTATGACACCTGTTCTGATTAACCAGGTGCACCGTGCTGTGTACCTTGTTCTCCTGGACAGGTGCTTCAGACAACTTGATCACAATGGCACCTGGCTCATGCCCGCTTCTCAGTTCGTCTCACTTTCTGTTAGAGGGAGCTGGAAGGGGAAAGACCACAGGCAGTCTTACTCCCACAGCCAATGTAACATGATAATTCCCTGGCCCCTGTTTGATCCTCTGCAACCATCACTGGCTGTGAAATGACAGAATCTAAGGGACACACACCTAATTCTCAGATCCCCCCTCCTCAGAACAGACCCCTGAGTGATGACAGTGACTCTGGGCACTGGGGAGGGGGTGGCAGGACCTGGCTCACGTTAAGGGTCTGCTGTGGGTGGTTCTGAGATGCAGCTGCATGCTGGGCCGGGGTGTAATAGGTTTGTATCAGGATTCCACTGGAGAGAGATTTTTCCAGCATCTTTGTTTTGTTTTGTGAGGCTAGGAAAGAAACAGAAGATTTATACTGAGCATCAGGAAATGGAAGACTGAGGAGGAGGTGGGGCCCTAAGATTTTAAATAGTGCCTGTCCACAAAGGGCATCTGGGTGCCGAGAACTTACCTTGGAGAAGCTCCCAAACTGCTGGTGCACCTGCTGAGGGGCCTTTCTCACAGAGCAGATGTCCACCCAGTTCCAGGTCTTGGGAGACAGCCTGTGAGGCTTAGGTGCCAGGGGCGCCTTAGGGAGGCTCTCCGAGTCAGTGCTTGCTGAGACTGTTTATTCTTGGCAGACAAGGGTCAGGGAACCAGGTGGATAGAGCGAGGTCACCAGTGGAATACTTCTCAACTGGAGGTCAGAGCAGGAAAATCCCTCCAGGACATTTGCACACTGCACAGTCTCCCCTGTCCAAAGGCCCCTCCCCTGTGGAGATTTACACACTGGTTCCCCAGAGAGCCTCAGTCCCCGGTGCCCAGTCTCCTCCGGCACTCACCCCTTTCCTTTGCCTCAACAGCATCTGCAGTGCTGGGAACGGATGTGACCATGAACCCTGGTGCCTCCTTGTCTCCTTTCACGGCAGTGCCCTTTGCTCCACCTGTTCCTGGCCCCCAACACTGGCCACCCCGGGAGCAGCACCCGCCGCCCCCCATGACCCCATCTTTCCCTCCTGGCAGCACCCTGCTGCTGCCAGCTTTCCCCACAACACCTTTGCTGGCTCATGGTGGCCATGGCCCCAGTGCCCCTGGGGCTTGCAACGTCATTTTCCAAGTCAGCTCAGAAGGGAGGCCAGTAGAGCCCCCCCAGACTCAGACCTTTGTCCTTACTCAGGCCCCCTTCAACTGGCGCATCCCAGGGGCCCTCAGTGGGAGTGCTGTTTGTCCTGCATCCATATTCCTAGCAAGTCCTGCGATGGAGACCATTGTGACTGCTCCAGATGTTGGAGTGACTCAGGCTGGCATGGGAGGCTGGACCCCCAGCTTTCTTCCTCGAGCGCCACCACCAGCTGCCCAGCTGGCGCCCATCATCCCCCCAGCGAACTCTGGGCCACGGCCACATGGCACTTCCAGGGAGGGCAACTTGGCCACCAACCAGTCCAAGGCCGCGCAGGATGACTCCTGTAACCCCAAGAGCGTGTGCGAGAACTTCCGACGTTGGCAGCGCTTCAAGCCCCTGGCCCGGAGGCACCTTCCGCAGAGTCCTGATGCAGAAGCTCTTTCCTGCTTTCTCATGTGAGTGAACTCGCAGGGGGTCATGAGCTTATCGGAGATTTTAGATAAAGAGGAACTGTGGGTGGACTCACAGGTTAGGATTCTAGGGATATGGCAGGAAGGTCTGAGGGCGATGTCCATGCTCTGAGAAGGCACACAGTCAGTCATACACGTCACTCTGCCCGTTCATGACATCCCTTCAGGGCCTTATGTCAACTGACCCCACCACCTTGTGAGCCCCACCAACTCGATGTCTTAGGATTCTCACGGTCATATTGACTGGACACGTGCAGTCAGAGGGCTGTGGTGTAAGGTGAGGAGCCACGGGGTGGATGCCCCGCTCTCCTGTGGTGCTGTCTCCCCTCATTCAGGACTGGAGTGTGCATGGCCAGGGCTGTGACTTCAGAGGAGGGTAGGGGTGCGGGGCCCAGGAGAGAGCTTCATGCACACCTGGCTCTCATTGTTCGGGAGAATCCCAATAGGAACAGGGCCGTGGTAGAGCTCTCCTAAGGGCGAGGGCGCTCTCCTATGAGAGCTGTGAGCCTGGCAGGCTTTTCCATCCTAAACCGCAGGTCCCTCGTGAAAAGGGGACAGTTACACGTACCTCAGAGGAGTGTGCAGGAGACTCCTTGGGCTAATCTATGATGTGTTAGCAGATTGCCTGGCACCTGCCATGCCTCATTACTGAGAGTGATTTTGATTATGAAAAGGCAATCTTGAGGAGGAAGAGCGCTCCCCAAGCACAAGGTCCCAGCTCTAGCCTGGGAGTGGGTGGTCATCCTCCAGGGAGTGTGAGGCGGTGACAGTGGTAGCCGGGCAGCCTTGTCTTGCTCTCCCAGACACCTGCCTCTCCCCGTCCTTACGTTCGTTGAGTGACATGTGGTCTGCATGGCTGGGTGGGGTCGGGCAGGTGGGGGCTGGGCTGGTCACGGAGACGGACCCCGACGGCTTACAGCCCAGTGCTGCGATCCCTGGCCCACCTGAAGCCCACCATGGCACTGGAGGAGAGAGAGCAGCTGGCCGTGCAGGAGTGGCAGCGCACCAGCAACTTTGACCGCATGATCTACTATGAGATGGCGGAAAAGTGAGTCAGCGTCCTGGGCTCAAGGGCTGCAGGGTGGGTGAGAGCGGTGGCTGAGGGCCAGACCCAGGGCAGGGTCTGGCTGTAGGGGTGCCCACCAGAGAGGACAAAGGAGGAGGACTGTCACCCAGCACAGGGTCCCTGCATCCCAGGGGCCCTTTTGCCCTCCAGGAGCCCCTCCTTCACCTGCAGAGCCTGAGTCTTCTGTCCTTCCTCCACCGGGGCTCTGCCCTCCCCTGATGCTCACCCACCCTTGTGTTGACATGGAGGTCTCAGGATGGGGTGGGGTAAAGCTGTGAGTCTGGTAGGGGTCCAGCTCCAGCCATAGGGCCCTGCAGGGGAATGCGCTCCACCCACCAGCCTGCTGCCTCCGTAGTGATGGGTGGCTGGCGGCCACTGACATAGAATTTGGGACCCCCGCTCCTCATGAAGAGTGGCCTGCCTGGGTACCCTGGCATCCCTGAAGAGGCCGGGGAAGACAGCCTGTTGTCAGCCCTTCCAGGGTTTTCTCCACAGCAATCCCCTTGGTTCAAAAAACAAAATCAAACAAGCGCCTCTCAGAGGAAAGGAAAGCTCCCCTCTATGCTCAGCGTCCACGTCCTCCAGCCTCTCCTGAGCCCTGTCTGCAGGTTTATGTCCCAGGACTCTCAGTCCCAGCCCAGGATCCTGGATCCGGGCAAGGACCCCTGTGGGGAACACATGTCTGATCCAGCCTCTGGCTGTTCGTGTGGTTCTAGATAAGGACGGGGGCATGAGGAGGGTGTCCCGTGGGTCTGCTGTGGGTCCCGTTGACCTGGCCCAGTTCAGTGATGTGGGTCTATGCTGTTCAATGCCCTCCAGTGCTGGTGAGGCAGGAAGTGTCCCAGATCTTGGATTGGTTCCACAGCTCTCTGCTGTGGACAGCATCTCAGGGCCTTGACAGCCCCAAGGCACATCCTCTCCCGATCCCTCGTTCTCTGCCACCTTTGTTGGGCTCCAGAGCCCAGGCCTTTAGCTCAGGGTGGCCTATGCCTCTGTCACCCCCTAGGTTCATGGAATTTGAGGCAGAGGAGGAGATGCAGATTCAGAAGTTGCAATGGCTACAGGGGGTACAGGGCCTGCCTCCCCCAGCCCCACTGAAGCTGGATCCTCGGGGGCCCCCAGTCCCGAACGTGGGCCTTCAGCCAGGCACCCACATTCCCACTGGCGTTGATGGCAAAGGTAACAAGGGCCTCGGGATGGCCACTGTCCCCACATGGGTCCTTTTCCTTCAAGAGGGCATTGGTCTTTCAACCAGAACAGCTACCAAAGGCGGGGCGGGGGGGGAGGGGCGGGTCTCAGCAGCCCTTGGTCACAATGGGGTTCTGACTCGGTCCGTTTTGAAACTCCTCTCCCAGCTCCCTATCAAAGGACCCCACACAAAGTCTGCCTAAAGTGTGGGCTTGATGGGGAGACCCCAGGAAAATCAGAGGTCCCACACCCCTTCACATGGGACTCTCTTAGATGCCCCCCTTACCTGCCCCTCCCACTGTGCATACGGCTTCAGGCGGTCCTGACCCCGCCCCCACTCACGTCAATGTCACCCCAACACTGCAGTCACCACCGTGTGCTCGGTGGTCAGGAGGTGCACTGGGAGCCCCTCACCTTATTTCCCTCCTTCCTGCTCTGCCTCAGCCTGCGCTCCCAGGAAGGCCAGCCGCAGGGCCCAGCCTACCCGCCCGAAGCCACACAGATCGCAGCGGCCCCTGGGGCCCAAGGCACCCAAGGAGATTCCCCCTGGGGCTGTGAGAGAGTATGTGGACATCATGGAGGTACTGGTGGGGCCTCAGCCACGGGCGAGTCAGATGCAGAATGTGGAGAGGACGGAAGTGAGCTGAAGCAGGAGGAGGACGGGACCTACCCGGACCCAGATCTCCTGAGCTACATTGACCAGCTGTGTTCCCAGGAAGACTTCATCACCAAGGTGGGCTGGCCTGGAGCCTGGGGTCTGCTAGATTCCAGGGCGTGGAACTCTCAGCACCCAAGATCTGGGTTCCTCCCAGGCCAATGGGACTTAAGCTCAGCTCCTTGTTCTTGAGCTGTAGTGGGGGGGGGCTTTGTGTGTAGGGAGGGGTGTGTGTGTGTGTGTCTGTGTCAGATAACCATCCCCGCCTTGTGGAGGGGAGGAGGTGCGGGTCTCAGCTTTTCACTTTCCCTCCAGGCCTTGGCTCACAGGCCACTCCTGGCCAAGGATGCTCACAGCCTCTTCCTTCTGTCCCAGTTGAGGTGGTCATTCACTCTCGATTCCTGGAGGAATTGCTTTCCCCAGAAGCACAGCTGGATCTCTTGGCCCTAGCTGAGGAGCTGGAGCAGGAGGAAGGACTCACCCTTGAAGAGGTGAGCCAGGGGAGTGAGAGGGACACTCAGGGACCCCAGGGAGCCAGGGGAGCCAGGGACCCCAGGTAGAAAAGGGGTGACGAGGGACACCCAGGTAAGACAGGGGAGGGAGGGACTCTGGTGAGCAGGGGAGAGATAGGACCCCAGGACAGGAGGCCCACGTGGCTGTGTCCATCCCTCCCTTGCCTGGGAGGCCTGGGGTGGGTGCAGTGCAGGGCAACAGGAAGGAGGGATGGGGAGCCACGAGGGGACGTAGGACACACAGCTGGGAATCAGGTGCAGGAGGACGGCAGGAACACACAGTGTCTGCGTGTGGACTCAAGTCCCGGGGTCACCCATCTCCTCCTACCCCTGAGGGCCATTGTCCCACTGCCCAGTGCTTCTCCTCTCACACGTGTGTGTGGAGCAGTCACTGTCCTCCTCCCTCCTACCAGCTGGTGCAGAAACGACTCCTGGCCTTGAAGGAGGACAAGGGTGCGCGAGCACCCCCCAGTCACAGCGCACCCCGAATGGACTCAAGTCATTTTGAGTCCAGCGCCGGGCAAGGTGCCCAGAGGCACGACCGAGGCCCCCAGCTCGGGGTCTGCGATGACGCCTGCCCACCAGAGATGGATTTCAAGGCCCTTCATAGGCTCAGCCAGACAGACACTGGCCTGTCCAGGCCCCAAGGCTTTGTTCCCTCTCCCAGACATCAGGAGTTGCCTCCATTCCGGGCTGCACGGCCGTCCCCTCCCCAGGGTCAAAGGCGCCCTGGCCCTCGACTGGGCCCCAGGGATACCTCCGTTCTCAGAGGAGCCTCTCCTGTTGAGGAGGCCCGAGGGCCCAGGGACGGGTCCAGTGAGGACGAGGGGGACCTCCCCAGCCTGGCCTTCCTCTTGGCCTCTGAGCACAACCTCCTGCCCCGGGGCCTGTGCCTGAGTCCTGCCCCTGCCTCGGGGCTGGTCGGCCCTGGAGGTTGGGGGACCCAGAGAGCTCCCCAGGGCCCCTCCCCTCAGGGAACAGGCCTCAGCCCAGCTCCGCCAGCCGCCGCCAAGTCTAGGAAGCGGGCTCCGTGTGGAGGCCCAGCTGCTGGTGAGAAGCTGCCTGTCCCCGGGGCTGACCTAGGGGTCTCTGGGAGGCCAGCCTTGGCTCTGGGGCTGGATCGCCCCACACAGCCGAGAAAGAGAAGGTGTGACCCCTTTGCCTCAGGGGGCAGGAGGAAGCGGCACTGCAGCCAGTAGGGAACCGTGGGCCAGCTCTCCAGTGCCAGCCCCTTGGGGCGGCCTGCAGGGGACCCTAGGGGCTCCCTGTGGTCTCATCCCAGTGCTGATCCTGGCTGATGTGGGGAAAGGGAGGGAGGGCAGGACCACCAGGGTGGGGAGAGGGGGAAGTGGGGTTATGGAGGGTGAGGAAGGTGGGGGGGGTGCGGTCTGGGTGGGTGTGGGTGGGAGCAGGACCTTTGCAGTGAGGTATGTAATTTGTGAATAAAGATCGTTTTGTTGGGAGATGCTCTCAGGCCACCGTCATCTTGTTTGTGTTTGAGCTGGTCCACAGAGAGGGATCCTGGGAGGAAGGAAGGATGAGGGAGGTCACAGGAGCTGTGGATCTACAGGGGGCCAAGTCTTCCTTCCACATAGACCAGGACCCCTCAGGCTGCTCCTGGGAGCACCCAGCTCTCACTCTCCCCAAAGACCCCTTGTCATCCCCCTCGCTCAAGTCTGCCTGGCTAGGTGCCTTCTGGGGCAACTGTACCACCTTCTGCATCCCTGAACCATCTAGGGAAGGGGAGCTGCTTTTGTGCGTCTCAGTCCTCTGGACACTAACCCATTTCTGGGATGGAGCCCAGAGACAGCCCTTGTCTCTAGGGAGCTTCTCTCTGCTTCCCGGAAGCGGCCAGAGGACGCTGGGATGATCCTCTGCTCATCCAGGGTTTCCTGTGTGGGTGGTCTGACCAGAGAGGGAACGTCTCGGCCCCAGGGACAGGACCGTCTGCCTCTCTGCCTCCTTGTCGGGGGAGCATCCTCTCATCTCAGTGGGAGTATTGCCATGTGGAGAGTGATGGTGGCAGCTACCTCTTAATCCCAGTGAGAATGGAACAAGGGGAATGGTGAGAGGAAATTCCTGGGGCGCCCATTAAAGGTATGTATAAGGGAAAGGACAGGTGGGCCCTTTCGTGGAACGTGTGGGATTTCTGTGCAGGAGCATCTTGTTTAACTGAGGGAGGAGGACCCATCTTACTGTGGCTGTGGGGCCTGGCCCTAGAGACCTATGGGTCTGCAAAGACATCCCGCAACTACTGTCCCTTCCTTTGCCACCCATGGCTGGACATGTGTGTGTACTGGTGTCAACACTGATTTGTAGTCACATATAAAACACTTCCTCCTCACAAACTATGACCATGCATCACAACAACAGCTCACCCAGCAGGGCAGCAGGGTAGAGGTGTCTGTGGCCCACATCTGGGTGGGAGCTGGGATCCGTGCTGAGGAGTGTGGAGACCTCCGTCACCCTCCTGTGGGTGCTGGCAGGGGACCTCACATCGTCAGAGCAGGGTAAAGGACCCGCTGAACAGGGAGCAGACCCTTGCTGTGTTCCAGAACTCCCCCGGCCCCTCCCAGTCTGCTTAGCCCCCATCATGCGCCGTGCTGGCCCGCCTCTGAAGCCCCTTCCTCCTAACCACTTAAACGTTCTGATCTTTTGTGGACCCACCCTGGGCCTCACCCCTCTTCCCTCCTGGCCAAAGCCTCTTCTCCAGGTTCTGAGTTCTGATTCCTTCCCCAGAACCCAGGCAGGGTTGGGACAGCAGAGACTCCTTCATTCTCCCTCCTCCCCCCCAGACCTTGACAATCGCCTTTCTGTGTTTCTATGGTTTTGACTACTGTATATACTTCATATGAGTGGCTATGATATATACTTTTATGACTGGCTTATTTCACTTAGCATATTGTCTTAGAGATTTATCCATGTGGTAGCATGTCTTGTGGTTCCCGTCCTTTTTTGTTGTTGTTGTTGTTTGGTTTTTGTTGTTGTTGTTGTTTTAATAAATTTATTTATTTATTTATTGGCTGTGCTGGGTCTTCGTCGCTGCACACGGGCTTTCTCTAGTTGCTGAGAGCGGGGGCTACTCTTCATTGTGGTGCGCAGGCTCCTCATTGTAGTGGCTTCTCTTGTTGTGGAGCACGGGCCCTAGGTGCATGGGCTTCAATAGTTGCGGCACATGGGCTCAGTAGTTGTGGCTCACGGGCTCCAGAGCACAGGCTCAATAGTTGTGGCACACGGGCTCAGTTGCTCCGTGACATGTGGAATCTTCCCAGGGCAGGGCTCGAACCCGTGTCCCCTGCATTGGCAGGTGGATTCTTTACCACTGTGCCATCTAGGAAGTCCGGTTCCCTTCCTTTTTAAGGAAGGAAATAATATTTCATTGTGTGTATAGACCACAGTATCCGTTCATCTGTGTTGGACATTTGGGTTTTTTCACCTCTTGGATTTTTGGATAATGCTGCAATGAATATGAGTGTGCAACTATCTCTTCGAGATCCTGCTTTGAATTCTTTGGGTTACGTGTCCAGAAGTGGGGCTGCAAGATTACATGGTAGTTACATGTTTAACTTTTGCAGGAAACCTCATCTTGTTTTTTCTAAGGGTTGTACCATTTTACACTCTCACCAACAATGAGAAAGATAGCCACCATCAAGAACTTGGTGTATATCCATCTTCTAAAAATATTTATGCTTTTAGCACACCTATAGGTAATCAAAATTATATACAATACTATTTTTGCTTGTATAAGCTGTCATATGTATATCATATTGCCTTTGGCTTCTTATTTCAAGATTCTTACTTTAAAGTAAGAAAAGTTGACAAATGTTCTTTAATTTTTAAATTATTTACAATTTTGCATTGTATGGATACATTAAAAATCATTTCTCAGTTCTCATGTTGGTGAACTTTTATAAAATACAATGTTACAGGGTAATCAATTCCAGAAAAAAAGGTTTTCCTTTCAGAACTTTGAAACTTTATTCCATCCAATATGGTTTTTATTATTTTTTAACATTATGCCATCAATAAATCCTCTCATAGTGGACGATCATCTTCCTTGCTAATTGTTTTTAAGATTGTCTTTTGTCTTTTGAGATCTACGGTTTCTTGATGTGTGACTAGTTTCGGGTTAAATTTATCCTCCACGTAACCTATTTTGCTTCATTAACTGATAATACACATTTTTCATCAACTCGAGAACATAATATTATGTTTTTCAAATGTTTCTTCTCCACATTCTCTCCTGTCTCTACTTGCAGGACGCTGGATAGATGTATATTAGACCATCTCATATGTTCTCTCTGTCTTCATCAGCTTGGACTGCTATCACAAAATACCACAGACTGCGTGGCTTAAAAAACAGACATTAATTTCTCAGAGTTCTGAAGGTTGTAAGTCCAAGATCAAGGGGCTAGTTTCAGTTCCTGCTGAGAGCTCTCTTCCTAGCTTTCAGATGGTTGTTTTTTTACTATGTCCTCACATGGCAGAAGGAAAGAGGGATCGCTCTTGTGTCTTTTCTTATAAAGGCACTAATGCCATTATGAAAGCTCCATTCTCATGACCTAATTACCTCCCAAAGGCCCTATCCCCAAATACACTGAAGGTTAAAGCTCCAGCATATGAATTTTTTTGGGGGGTGGGGTATAAGTCCATAGCGTTCTGCCCCTGGTACCCAAAATTCATGTCCTTATTGCATGCAGAATACATTCATTCTATCCCAACAGCCTCAAAAGCCTTAAGTCATTCCAGCATCAACTCCAAGGTTTAAAGTCCAAAGTCTGATCTAAGCAACATCTAAATCACATATGGGTGAGACTGGAAGTACTGTTCATCCTGAGGCAAAATTCCTCTGCAGCTGTAAATCTGTGACCCAAACAAGTTAAATGTTTTCAACTACGATGGTGGGACAGGCAGATAATAGACATTCCTACTCAAAAGGAAGAAACAGGAAAGAAGGAAGGGGTGACAGTTTCCAAGCAATCCAAAATCTAGCAAGGCAAATCCCATTAGATCTTAAGGTATGAGAATAATCTTCTTTGATTTGATGCTTTGCCCTCCAGGCCCACTGGGGTGCCAACATCACCCTCACAGCTCGATGGGCAGCCCCACTCCTTCAGTTTGGTGGGGTGCCACCCACACTGCAGCTGTCTGTAGGTGGAAGAGTGACAATCTCATACTTTGAAACTGAGGCCCCTGGGCCTGTGATGGGACTGACAGCCCCGATGATCTCTGAATCACCTTTGGGGTCCTTCTTCCCTTTTCATGAGGGGAAGTACACGTTCACACCCAAATTGCTCTATTCTCCCATCCTGTAGAATCCAAGAATTCTGACAGCCTTCCCTCATTCTGCCTGGCTTTCTCTGTCCCCTTTGGTTCAAACTGGCAGTGTCTCTGCTGGTTTAATCCCTCTCTATTCCTAGTCTCTGCGGAGGTGACTGGTTACATTAACGAGTCACATCCACAATCTCTTCTTCAAATGGTTGCTCAGCTACACCCTTAGAGTTGTGTTCAGAACAAGCTTTCTCATTTTGAAAGATGGATAGGCTAAGAATTTTCCAAATCTCTAAGTTCTGATTTCTTTCTGCTTAACAATTCTGTCTCCAATTTATCTTTCTTCTGATGTGTTTTACTATAAAGCAATCATGAGGACCCAAGCCACGTCTTCAACACTTTGTTCAGAGATCTCCTCACATGATATTGTTTCATCGCTCACAAGTTCTGCCTCCCAAAAAACACTAGAACACAGTTCAGTCAAGTTCTTTATCACTTGATGATAAGAATCGCCTTTCCTCCAATTTCTAATAACATGTTCCTCATTTCTCTTTGAGACCTCACCAGAAGAGCCTTTAATGTTCACATTTCTATCTATTTATGATTATTTACGTATTCTCTACAGAGATAGAGACTTTCTCTCCAGTGTGCTTCTCTTCTGAGCCCTCACCAGAATCACTTTTAATAGGAAAAGGCTGAAAGGACTTTATGGCGATCTCAGCTTTTTTTTTTTTAGCATACACCTCAAAACTGTTTCAGTCTTTACAAACTATCCAATTTCAAGGCAACTTCCACATATTTAGGTATTTGCTACTTCTTGGTACCAAAATATGTCTTAGCTCAAGGTGATGTAACAAACTACCACAGACTGGGTGGCTTAAACCACAGACATTGATTTCTCCCTGTTCTGGAGGTTGCAAAGTTCGCAATCAAGGCATCAGTAGACTCTACAGCCATAAATTTCTCTTTCATACATTCTCTTTCTTTTCTGTGCTACATTTTAGCCATTTTTTCACATCTGTCATCCATGTCATATGCTTCCTCTTCATCAGTATCTGATCTAGCTTTTCCCCATTCTCTTTGACATATAGATGTGTGATGTTTGTATGTTCCGTTTCATCATACACTATAAAATATTCAATTTCAATGGTCAAAATTTACTAACATAAATAATTTTTACTGTTTAATACAAAACACTGTTAACTGAGACTGGCACTTGTATTTTTTTTAATTTTTTTTATTTATTAATTTTTTGAACTATCATTGTGACCCTGGGATGAATCCAGCTTGATTGTGGTGTATGATCTTTTTTATGTGTTGTTGGATTCTGATTGCTAATATTTTGTTGAGAACTTTTGCATCTATATTTATCAAAGATTTGGCTTGTAGTTTTCTTTTTTGGTATTGTCTTTGTCTGCTTTTCGTATCAGGGTGATGGTGGCTTTCTAGCATGACTTGGGGAATGTTCCCTCCTCTTCAATCTTTTGAAAGAGTTTGAGAAGGATCAGTATGGGTTCTTCTTCATATGTTTGGGAGAATTCTCCAGTAAAGCCTAGACTTTTGTTTGCAGGGAGTTTTTTGTTTATTCGTTTTTTGTTTTTTTTGTTTTTAGTTTTTTTTTTTTTCACATTCTATTTCACTTCTAGTCATTGGTCTGTTTAAGTTTTCAATTTCTTCTTGATTCAGTTTTGGTGGGCTGTATGTTTCTAGAAACTTGCCTGTTTCTTCTAGGTTGTCCAATTTGTGGGCATATCATTGTTCATAGTATTGTCTTACAGTTTTTTGTATTTCTGTGGTATCAGTTGTTAGTTCTCCTCTTTCATTTCTTGTTATGTTTCTTTGGGTGCTCTGTCTTTTCTTCTTGGTGAGCCTGACCAGAGGTTTGCTGATTTTGTTGACCTTTTCAAAGAACCAGCTCTTGGTGTTATTGATTTGTTCTAATTTTTTTAAGTCTCTGTTTCATTTATTTTCTCTGATCTTTATTATCTCCTTCTTCTGCTGACTTTAGGTTTTGTTTGTTCTTCTTTTTCTAATTCTTTTAAGTGGGAGGTTTAGGTTGTTTATTTGAGATTTTTCTTGTTTTTTGAGGAAGGCCTGTATTGCTATGAACTTCCCTCTAAGAACTTCTTTTGCTGCATCACATAGATTTTGTATGGTTGTGTTTTAATTGTCATTTGTCTCAAGGTATTTTTTAATTTCCTCTTTGATCTCAATGTTGATCCATTGGTTGGTTGGTTTGTTTGTTTTTTGTAGCATGTTGTGTAGTCTCCATGTAATAGCTTTTTTCCCTCATTTCTCTCTCTGTGTTTGATTTCTAGTTTCATGCCATTGTGGTCAGAAAAGATGCTTTAAATAAATTCTATCTCCTTAAATTTGTTGAAGTTTTTTGTGTGTCCTACTGTGTGGTCAGTCCTAGAGACAATATCTTGCACTCTTGAAAAAAAATGTGTATTCTGTTTTTTTGTGGGGTGCTTTTAGATGTAATGTTCTGAAAATATCAATGAAGTCTAACTGTTCCACTATATCATTTAGGATCTCTATTGCCTTATTGATTTTCTGTCTAGGAGATCTGTCCATTGATGTGAGGTGGTAAAGTCTACTATTATTGCATTCTTGTCAATTTCTCCCTCTACGTCTGTTAATATTTGTTTTCTGTATTTAGGTGCTCCTATATTAGGTGCATATATGTTAACAAGTATAATATCTTCTTCTTGTATTGATCCTTTTATCATTATATAGTGTCCTTCTTTATCTTTCTTGATTTTAAAGTCTTCTTTGTTTTTAAAGTCTATTTTGTCTAATATGAGTATTGCTACCCCCACTTTCTTGTCATTCCCATTTGCATGAAATATCTTTTCCATCCATCACTTTTGATCTATTTGTGTCCTTTGCCCTAAAGTGGGTCTCTTATAGGCAGTATATTGTAGGCTCTTATTTTCTTATCCAATCTGCCACTCTGTGCCTTTTGATTGGACCATTTAGTCCGTTGCCATTTAAGGTAATTATTGATAAATACGTATTTATTGCCATTTTAAGCCTTGTTTTCCCATTGATTTTATATTTCTTCTTTGTCCCTTTCTTTTTCTTTTTGTTTTTCCTTTTGTGGTTTGATGATTTTCTTTTCTATTATACTTATGTTCTCTTCTTTTTGGTTTTTGTGAATTTATTGCATGTTTTTGTTTTGTGGTTACCCTGTTTTTCAAGTATGTTAACCCCTTCCTATCTCTACTTGCCTTAGACTTGTAGTCCTATAGGCTAAAATGCATTCTAGAGAAAAAAAAAATCTACATTTTCTTACCCTCCTCCCCTATATTTTATGATTTTGACATCCTCTTTTACATCTTTTATGTTCATCCGTTTGATGTTCATTGTGGTTGTCATCAGTTTCACAAAAAATTTTTGATTTTTTTTAATCTGTGTACTGGCTTATTTAAGTGATTTACTTTCCAATTGTGATTTTCTCTTTCCTATAGATTCTTACTTCTTTTCTGTTAAGAGAGGACCTTTCCCTGTTTCCTTTAGGATAAGTTTAGTATTGCTGTGTTCTTTTAGGTTTTGCTTGTCTTAGAAAATTTTTTTATCTCTCCTTATATTCTAAATGATAATCTTGCTGCTAGAGCATCCTAGGTTGCAAGTTTTTTTCCTTTCAGGACTTTGAATATATCTTGCCACTCCCTTCTGGCCTTCAACATTTTTGTAGAGAAATCAGCTTATAGCCTTATGGGGGTTCCCTTGTAATTATCTTTCTCTTGCTGCCTTTAGAAGCCTCCTTATGTTTAATTTTTGCCACTTAAATTATAGTATGTCTTTGGTGAAGGTCTGTTTGGGTTCATCTTGTTTGGGACCCTCTGTGCTTCTTATACTTGGTTATCTGTTTACTCCTTTAGGTTTGGGAAGTTTTCAGCCATAATTTCTTAAAATACATTTTTTGATCCCCTTTTCTCTATCTTTCCTTCTGGGATCCCTGTTATGTATAGATTGTGGTGCTTTGTATTATCCCATAGGTCTTGTATATTGCTATCATTTTTTTCACTTGTCTTTCTGTCTGCTGTTCTGATTAGATGATTTCCATTATTCTCGCTTCCAGATCACTTATTCGCTCTTCTGCATCATCCAGTTTTCTCCTGATTACTTTTAGCTCAGTAAATGAGTTTGTCTGAGCAAATGAGCTTTCTTATTTTAATTGGCTTAAGTTCCTTTTTACAGTGATCTGCATTTCTATCAATATCCTTTCTCAATTCCTTCAATATTTTCATTATGTCCTTTTTGAACTTGGGACCTGGTAGACTAGAGATGTTTGTTTCATTGTTTGTTCTTTCAGGGGAATTCTCTCTTTCTTTTAATTGGGAGTGGTTCCTCTGCATCTTCATTTTACTTATGTTACTCCGAATCTATGAGTTTAGGAGAAACAGTTACTACTGTGGTCTTGAAGGGCTATTTTTACGTAGGAGTATTGCCTTGTCTTTCCTCAGTGTGTGTTGGCCATTATCTCCTTGATAGGGGGTAGGATTGCTGTTGTGGTGACCAGAGCCTGCACTGGATGTTGTGCAGAGCCTCATCTTTTCTCTGTGGTTGTCACAGCCCTGTTAAGGGCAGGTCTGCTCCCTGGTTGTTGGAGTAGACACTCCCAGATCTATTTCTGAACCGCAGAGTGGGATAAGCAGGACTGGAACACTCCTACTGGGACAGGCCTCACTGAGTATTCCTCTGCAGGAGCTGTCCACCAGAAAGTGTGCTCTGTGGTGCCACCTGTTACCCATTGTGCAGGCTCATAAAGTACACTGTAAATGGCACTGCCCTCAGCCCTGCATCAACTGTGGGAATTCAGTCCCCCAGGCACTGTGCTCACAAAGCAACTAGCACAGATCTTCTGGAACAGAACCACTGAGATCCGGCACAAAGACTGCCATAGTTACACACTTAGACCTGCCTTGGGAGCTACTAAGTCTATCCAGATCCCAGCCCTGCCCCTGCATGCTTGCCTGCAGTAATCCACTTAGATGTCCACAGGCACTGAGTTTACAAAGCCGCCTGTGGTACATAAATCCACAGATTGCACAGCTGCCGAGACACTCAGATTTCAGCCCTGCTTATGAAGTCATGCAGCCCCTGAGAATTGGCTAGGATTTCAGCCTTGCCTCTGTGTGTGGGCAACCTGCTGGTACTTGGGTGCTCCCAGAACTTGTAGAGGTGGAGCTGCGTCCACTGTTGCACCCCAAGAACGAGGCTGCTGTGGCGGTCCCTGCCCCTCCCTTTGAGCACACACCTTAACAATGGGGCTTTAATGGCAGAGCCAGGCCCCTTCCTGCTCACATCCCCGCTTGTGGCTTGGACCACACTCCAGCCCCTTCAGGCTGTCTCCATGCAGCCAGCTCCAGTCCTCTCCCCAGGTCTGTCCTTTGAAGCCCGAGTTTCAGCACCTAGGCCTTGCACCCACCAGCCAACATGAGTCCTCAGGCTGGGGACTGCAGCAAGATGGTCAGGACCTTCTGTGCAGGTTTCTCTCTGTTCTGCCTGCTACAACCCAGCTGTTGCACTCTCCTCTGAGCTTCTGAAGCTCCCTTTCTGTCCCAGCTGATCTCACAGCTGGTGAAGGGGCTTCTCAGAGTGAGGGAATCTTTCCTCTTTCACAGCTCCCTCCTAGGGGTGTAGGTCCTGTCCTGATTCCTTTTTTTCCCCCTTTCTTTCATCCTACCTGGTTATGTGGTGATCTTTCTTGCACTTTTGCTTGTATGATATCTTGCGCCAGCATTCAGCAGGTATTCTGTGAGAACGCTTCCACATGTAGATGTATTTTTGATGTATTCGTGGAGGGAGGTGACCTCTGTGTCCTTGTATTCTGCCATCTTGATCTGGCTCTTACCCATTTTATATATAGGAAAACTGAGGCTTTATATGGCTCTCTAAGTTGACTAAGATCAGAGCCGGCATCCATTCTGCAAGATCAAGTCTTAGTCTTACAGAGTATTGGTACTAAAATTAGGATTCTAAAATCATTTCTAACAATAAGAATTTGACCAATGAAGCCAACAAAATGAGACAGAGGAACGTCAAATTCCTGACTTCTAAAGTTGTTGAAAGTAATATGATGATGTAAGACGTAGAATAGGACTTGGGGAACTCACTGAATTTATTATTTAGGGGTCAAGATTCCTTAGAGAAAGTGAATGCAGCTGGTACTGAGAGAAAAATTTTCTAAAAAGATGGTATTTGGTGGATCATTTAGTACAAAGCAAATCTGAAAGATCAGAGAACATCTGTAACCATAAAACCATGTCATCCAAGCCCAGTGCTACATTCTACTCACGTTTATGGACTGTGACCATGTGATTCATTGCACATTCAAATTGAAACAAATGATGCAGTACCAAAGAGAACTCTGGATACAACCTTTCATTTATAGACCTAACCGTAGGTCCCAGACTACACAGGTATACATGCTAATTACAGCAGTGACAGATCCCCTCATGATATAAACTGCATGATAAATGGAATATCTGCTGATGATCATATCTTTTAATTCCAGTTGCTAGAATACATAGCCTTATCTATTCTTCCTTTTCATATATTTGAGGAAATAGAATATGCCTCAACTTTTTGGATAGATAAGTATGATATCCTTGGGGGAGGAGGGAGAGAGAACAATTTTATATGGTTAATTATCAAAGCTCCCACTAGCTCAAATTAAATGTAATTTTGTTAAAGATGTAAACAGCAAAAGCAAGAAGGTTGACTGGTGAGAAAGATATACTTGAACTGGGGAAGTTGGATTCTTGCCAATATCAATCTGAACTTGAGAATCAACTAAGAATATTAACCCTCTTAGGAAGAGTCAGTATAACAAAGAAATTGCAAGACACAAAATATGTACATAATTTGCTTTACTTTCTTTTTAAAACTCACTGTATATTGGCACAGAAACATGAATGCTTATTAGTATAGACTTCTAGGACAAAATGAAATAATTGTGTGTAATTGGTAAGATGGGTTATATGGTGATTAACGTTTAGTTGTGCACATTTGCAAGGATGAAGGGACACTAAGCTGAATGTTCCAACATGCACTCACATGAGGGTAAAGTTGTAATATTTAAGCTAGGATATCTAAGGTAAGGTTGTATAGAATGTGTGGATTAGCCTCTGTACAACTGAATAAACGTATGATAGCTTGAAGGAAAGGTCAGGGAGGTCTTTGAGGACACAATGTTTTAATAATAATAATAAAAATCACAGGCACACCACTACGAATCCTGGGTGAATAAATTGTGAATGAATGAAACATTTAGTCAATGATTGAACTAAAAGCCTACAAACAAAACTGAGAAATGCTTAAATTGTATGAACACAGGATCATTGGATGAATATTTATATAAGCATGGGAAAAAGAGAGCAATCACCCCAACAGAATATATTTGGACATGTCAACAGAAGTCTCTCAAAAGCCCTAACACTGTAGAAAATGGCTTGCAGCATTTGGCCCTATCTTATCAGCTTGGAAAATCCATCTGGGCAAATCATTGTCACCATTTTTTTGTGTAAACTAAAATAATCCTTTCCTCAGCTAGATATTAGAGTCCTGGCCACAATCACAGTCACCTCATTTGAAAGACTCAACCAAGGGAATGTGTGTGTAAAGATACAAACAGCCACTCTAACAAATGTCACTTCACCCTACCACATGTTCAAATAAATCATCCAATTTCTAAAACCCACTGTCTATATTGAATACCATGTTAGGCAACAGAAAGGAATTTATAGTATGTTTATGAAAGTTTTCAAGTAATACTAAGACAGGTGGGTTCATTACAGACAAAAACAAGGTAATAACTAGTAAATTACCAGGAAAGACTGATTAAGGACTAATAAGGAAAAAAATCTAGAGTCACAAAGGACAACAAATTAAACGTGTTATCTCAATCCTTATCCCTACACTGTCATATAATGCTTACATATAGGACAAATAGGAAAATGAGAGATAGAAAGGCTTTTCTCTCAAAGTTAATATATGTCAAATCTGAATTAAGAGCTTTGTATTTTGGAGCCTTATGTTGCCCCCAAGTTTAGGAAACAGGAGAGAGTCTTGGACGAATCTTAGGAATAATAAATAATTTAAAATATGCTAAGTGCTATGAAATGGTAAAGATGTTTAGATAAGAAAAAAAGAATAGCTGTCTTCTGAGAATCTTACCTCACATTTGTTTCAGAGTAGTATAAAACAAAATATATGTTTACTGATTTTAGATAGAAGGAACTCTTTGTAACTCTTTTACAGGAGGGTGATATCAAACCCTTATAACCACAATGAGCTATCACTTCATACCCACTAAGAAGGCTGTAATAAAAAAAGATGGACAACAATACATATTAATGAGGATGTAGGGAAATTGGAACCCTCATGCATAGATCATGGGAATGTAAAATTGTGCAATCACTTTGGAAGACAATTTGTCAGTGCCTTAAAAAGTTGAACAGAAGAGAATTGAAAACATACGTCCACACAAAACATAGGTCCACACAAAACATACAATAATATTCACAGAAGCATTATTCACGATAGCTAAAAGTAGAAAAATCCAAAAGTCCATCTATCAAAGAAGGGGTAAACAAGACATGGTATATCCATACAGTGGAATATTATTCACTAATAAAAGGGAATGATTCATGCTACAACCTGGATGAACCTTGAAAACATTATGCTAATTGAAAGAACCCAGACAGAAAAGGCCATATTTTATATAATTCCACTTATATTGAATGGTCAGAGTAGGCACCTGTAGAGGTGGAAAATAGATTAGTTGGTCTGGAGAGGGGATGGGGTTGGGGAGCGACAGGGAATGGGGTCAGAGTTTCTTTGGTAATGAATGTGTTCTAGGATTAGAAATGTTTTGGAATCACGTAGTGGTGATGGTTGTACAACTTTGAGAATATAGTTAAACCCAGTGAATTGTATACTTTAGAAGGGTGAGTTTTATGATAGGTGAATTATATGTCAATTTAAAAACTATATAAGTGAGTAGCTAATATTAGGGAAATAGTTATTGTATTTTAGAAAAAAATGTTTTATCTAAAGTAAACTTCTGCAATTTAAAAATATTCATTAAAAGGACAATGCACATCAGCTGTTCCTTCTTCTTTAGAACAGATGAAATAAAAATAATGGACAGCAATGATAGGATTAATTATACAAGGTCTCTGCCTACAGAGACTTCCCTGTACAGTGGAATAGACGACATGCAGATAAATAATTACACTACATGAAATACATGGGAAAAAATGAGAGATCTATACAAGGTAATATAACACAGAAGAGAGACGGTCTATCTCTGGGTGGCATCAGTGCTTAAGGAGCTTCAAAGTTAGTATACATTGATCTGAGTCTTTATGGAAGAGTGCATCTTCCACAGATACACAGGGTGTGGAAACACATGCAGATACAAAGAGCACGTTGGTTTCATGGGTCTGCAAGTCACTCTGTTGGGCCAGAACTTGCAGAGTTTTTGCAGAAGAAGAGCTGATGAGGCTCACAAGGTTTTGTTTTTAACAAGGAATGAGACAATGAGCTTTATTCCATAGGAGATGGAGAGCCATCAAAGATAATACTCAAGGAAGTGAATTATTCAGATTTCATTTTAAGCAGATCATGCTGGCAGCAATGGGGGTCAAGCATCCGAAGACGACAAGACTAGTCGCCGAGAGATTCTTAGAGAGTAAATGGTTAAGGCAACTAAATGATGAAGCAGTATTAGCAGAAATAGAAATAAATTAACCAGGTACGGGCATACTTAGGGAAGAGGAGGAATTGAGAATGACTCATCTCTGGCTTAGGCAGGGAGACATTTGTTTATGTTGTTTCTATTTCTAACAAAATTATATTTAAATTGTAATGTTGAATTTGAAGCGTTTGTTGCAAATTAGAAATCTAGTTGGTAGAATTTTGCATTTTCAGCAAGGGGGAGAATGTCTGGGTTGGAGATATATATTTGAGGGGTCATTAGAACATTCCTGGACTGATGGGAATGGATAAGATTGAGCAAGAGGAACTGATAGAAATAAGGAAAGAGGGCAAAGGTCAGAAACCATTAGAAGCCTAGATTTTGAATAAGGGAGCTTAGAGCCCAGCACATATTGCTCAATAACTATTTGTCAAATGAGTGGACAAGTGAACTTCATATTTGCTCCCAAGGAGAGCAAGTAAGATGAAGGGTTGAATATGGAATCAAGAAAGAAGGATGCTTCTTACCTAATTGTTAGTAGATCACAATGAAAAATAAAAATCAGTCCTCTACATTGGCTGAGCATATAATTTTGGTAATTTTAAGCACAGAGATGAGATCGCTGAGTAGAGAAGAAGGCTGAAGACTAAGTTCTAATCAGGAAGAGGAGGTAGATCCATCAACTAAGAGAGACAAGCAGCCAGTGAGATGGGGGTAAAGGCAGGTGGGAGTGATGTCTTGGAGACCAAGTGAAGAAAAGGGAGAAAGGGTAGTCATTGCTCCCAATGCTGCCTATAAGTCAAATTAGATGAGGACTGAGGATTTTATATTGGATATGGCAAGGTAAAGGTCATGAGTGACTTTAACAAGTGCTCTTCTATGAAGCCAAAATGGGAGAAAACCTAACTGCAGTGGGTGTAAGAGACAGTGCTGTGGAGGAGTCAGATATGTCGATTCAAATAAAAGATCCAGGCAGAGAATGAGGAGGTGAAGAAAATAGAAACAAGTATGGAGTTCTAGCATAAAAGGGAGTAGAGAAATGGGCAGAGCTAGTGTGGGATGAGGAGTCGAGAGAGGGATTCTTTGTAATGAGATGGGAGATATTCCACATGCTTTTAACTGATGGGAATAATTCAGTGCAGAAAGAAAGGATGATGCAGAAGAGAAATGGGATCAGCCCAGCCTCAGAGAAGTTAAGGAGGAACAGGACCCAGAACACAAATTGGGGGTAGGGGGAGGGAGTTGGTTGGAGAATGCTACTGCAGGAACAGCAGAGGATGTGGGTCCAGATGTAGGAAACTCATTAGATTTGGTAGAATTTAATTTTGCAGATAAGATAAAAATGGTAGTACATAACTTCCCAAGAACCAGGAAGCCAGGATAGTTAATTTAATTTCTGTCTAAAAATTGTGACATGTTAAATGTTGGCCCAAATGGGACATAGTATTTTTCCTTAAAAATGATACTATTATTTTCATAAAGTAATTTGTCTCTTAGTAAGTGTAAGAATAAAATGCTATAAAAGTTTGAATATAGAAGACAGCTGGGTTTTACATATCAAATATGAGAGTGAGTCAAAAATTATCTGCACTCTGGCCTTAGAATTTATTTTCATTAACTTTTAGAAAAGACGAATACATCATTTTTCAACATAATCTCCCTTCTTTTCAATACACTTTGTCCATCTGTCAATGAGCTTTCGTATTCCCTCATTAAAAAATGTTTTAGGCTGAGCTGCGAGCCACAAATGCACTGCCTCCTTCACTTCTTCATCAGAAGTGAATCTTTGTCCTCGTAGGGCTGCTTTCAGGGGACCAAACAGGTGAAAGTCCGATGGAGCAAGATCAGGACTACAGGGAGGATGCTTTAACACCTCAAAGCGAAGTTTGTGCAGAGTGTCAACAGTGTGGGCAGAAGTGTGCAGATGTGCATTGTCACACCAGATCACAAAGCCCTTGGATAGTAGTCCTCTGCGTTTAATCCAAAGTTTAGGCTTCAGCACAAACTTTTCGAAACCTAAGTCTGTCATGGATTATTTCATAGGCAGAACCGTGGCTGATTTGCAAACGATTTGCCACACAATCCACTGTCACTCATCTATTCGACAGAGTCATTTCACATGTACACTCAATGTTGTCATCAGCCGTGGTCATGGACAGGCGTCCGGCTCCCTCTTGACGGCTAACACTTGTGCAACCTTCCTTGAACTTCTCTATCCATTCATATACACTTCTTTGTGACAAAACACCTTCTCCATACAGTGCACAAAGTCTTTGATAAATAACGGCACCGGGTGCACCCTCAGAGCACAAAAAATGAATCACTGCATGCTGCTCTTCTTTCGTGCAGATCACAAGTGGGGCATCCATTTTTGCTCGCACCTCAGTTACCAATGAACGGATGTAACACATTCACACCTGCACAGCAGTGACTGGGGAGACAGTAGCCTTGAATGGAAAGCGTTGATAAGACAGTGCGGGCAACAGAAGTTTTAATATAACTGGAGTGCAGATAATTTTTGACTCACTTGTAATATGACAGCAAGTACATTGGAATCCATGTAAAGAAAACTTAAACACAACTGGAAGATTTCTAGGGTCACTTAACTAGCCTGACATTAAACAGGAAGCCATCAATAGCAATATTTACTTTAGGAATACATGTCCAAATCAAACTCTGAGGGGTACATTTCCTTGTAAAATAAACAGAAAATAAATGCCCTAATAGCTGTCTTCCCAGTAACAGTGTATTTTCACAAAACACTTGTAAATAATTAGAATTTATTTTACATAGGAGGCATTCAGAAAAACCCTTTTTAATGAACACACGGATGAATAAACTTTGAAGAAACATTGAGGAGCTTTCTGGATCCTGTGAATAGTCAAATTATTCTTCAAAACATGAGTTACCTTCCCTTATAGGCAATAGAACATTGCCTGTTGGATCCTAGAGCAAAAGAAAAAAGTATTACAAGCTCTAAGTCAATTAGCTTTTGTAGAACAGATAATATAAGGGATACATTTATCTGAATAGAGTCATATTTTTATTAGACAGTGGGGAAAGTCTTGAGCAGACAAGGTGATAGAGATTTCAGAAGGCACTAGGAAACATTTATTTTCTAAATTCAACACAATGAATGTTGGATATGATTATAATGATCACTATTCATGTTTTCACTAACTTGTTTTGCAACTAGCGTTTCTTTACAGCTAGTGATTATTTTCTGTAAATAAAGCAGTTGGGATACTGTCTGCACCTTATCGGGTGATAATGTGACTTAAACAACATGAATTTTTATGTCCAACAGGGGAAATAATAATATTTAAATATAACATTTTGCATATAGTTATATTCAATAAATATTTGTTAATTTGATTTAAAGATTATACCTATTTTACATGAAGTAATAAATGTTTAACATAATAAACCATCAGTCCAAGAAAAGGTTGGAAAATAGTTACTATAAGATCAGTTGGGGACAAGAGTGTGATTACACGTGAACAAATTCTGACCAACAGAACACATATCTCGCTACCTAAAAAAAAAAAGAATAGAATTATTGCTTTTCCCAAAATACATAAATACAAAGTATATGTCGAATACAAAGAAGAAATCTCTTTAGGATTCCAAAAGTCAGTTCTCTAGCTCACATAAAAGCTGGATTGTTTTTATCCCTTTACACCAAGTAAATGTACCATAAATGCTAGTTGGGAAGGAAAGCAAGAAAACTTAATAAATAATCTTTTTTACATAAAAAGTAAATGCTTTTTTAAAAAAGTTAATAATTTGATTGTAGGCCATAAATAGTCACTTAACAAATAAAATCATTTAAATTTTAAAAGTAAATCTGAGTCCTATTTTATACTCAAGAGCATTGTTCAAGTCACGAGTGTAGTTTTAAATTTGAGTGTAAGTGAAATGGTATTTCATAAGTGCCAACTAGACTTCTCTGCTATACCTTTAAACAAAATGGACACATTATTTCAGGTTAATTGCTTGAGATAGTCTCACTTTGAAATCCCATATCAATAGTTCTGTGATCATTTCAATTCAGAATGTTTGCTAAAAATTATATATATCGTTGTCACCTACTCAAAGGTCAAATATTCTTTTTAAGGTACCATTACAACTTGAAACAAATTCTGATGGCTCTGATTGTAGCGATTCTCTTTAACTGTACCTGAAAAGTAACTCATGGCCTTTTCTTAATTTGTTGGATTTTAAAATCGGTTAATTTTTAAAATTTTAATCATGTCATGTGGTGTTAAAAATATGCAAAGGTTCTACAGCAATTCATACACAAGTTATATACCCATCTTCACTCTTCACGTTTCTTTGCCAGGTAAATTATTACTTGAGCTTCTTGCTATCATAGGAAACTTGTAATTTCACAAAACACGCAATGTACAATGTTAGGGAACTGAAACTTGGTGACTTCAGATGAGTGGGTATATTTGAATTGGCAAGTTTTAAACTAACGTAGTCTCTAGAAAGTGTTTATTTGATTTTGCAGGCCTCTAAGTACAGACTTCTGAGTTAGCATGAGTCTTAACATTTTGATACCATGAGCAAGGACTATCTTTTTTACTTGTTTTATTGACTCAGCACCAGAATAAAATGTTGATAGTGCATAGATTCGAATACTTTCAGCAGCAAGTGACAGGAAACCCAACTCAAGCTAGCTTAAATAATCACATATTTATTGGCTTACTTAGCTAGAAAAAGAGAAGGCAGAGAGGTGTTAGAGGTGACAATCCTGTCACCTGCCAGAGTTCTTTTTCCTACTCTAAATAGAAGCTTCATTTTCAGGGTAATAGCAAAAGAGTTGCAGAAGAATCATGACAATGTCTAGAGAGAAGGTTGCTCTGAGAATCTCTCTCATTGTGATGATGTCTTTCTCAGATGCCCCTTGAAAACCCCTTTCACATTAGCTGGGTCACATGGCATCTCCTGCATCCATGACTTGCTCTAGAGATGGGGTTAGCTTTAGATGCACCAGAACCACCCAATAGAGCTGACCTGGAGTGATTGAGGTCAGGTTCTCCTGAGGCCCATGAAAGGTATGGCGAAGGGGTAGATACTTGAGTACAGTTTAGGTATTATCGGAAGGAAGAGAGAAATGAATGCTTGTAGGCAGCAGAAATGTCTGTTTCAAGTAGTGGTTGGTGATCATGTATGAAATATAGCCCTCCAAAAATCAAAAGCAAATAAAAAAACTGAGGGAGCAATACTCTTCCATATATACAGAATTTTTATTCTGCAGCTTTAGAATTTTTCGGTCAGGAGATTTTTGCAATCCTGTCTTTCAAATTCATGGTGTGTTTTCAGCCTCTTTGCAAAAAAGAATTATATACCAGCTTGGTCACTCTGTGGCTGCTATTTTTTAAGTCAGGCTATAACTTTGGAAATAGTATCAGATATTTTATTTGCCTCCCGCATTTGTTACTGTTCATTTCAGATTATGTTTTTTTCTAATGTGTTATTCAGCCAGACTTTAACAAGCACTATCCTTACTCAAGGTACTTTTTACACATCTTTCATATATTATTGGCACATATGTAGTTCATGAATTTGGTGGAGGAGATAGAGTTTAAGGCGAATATGCTGGGCTATCTGATAAAACGATTTGTTTGGAGTGAGGGATTAATTAGAACAAAATAGGAGCTATGCAAACCCTTGTTATATTACATTTTCCATTTATATTAAATCTTGACTATGTTCCTAGATGTTCAAGCATCTGACTAATATTCTTGCTTCACTTGCCATTTGATTCAAATGTGATCATAATTGATGCTTATAAACCCAATAATATGGTTAGAGACTCATCACTTATAACCAGCTAGGAAAAATTCCTGAGCCTTATAAAGCTATCTCCTCATTTATAAAAAAGAAAGAAAAACTACCTCACTGAATTGTGGGAAGATTTAAATGAGATGAACTGTGTAAAATCATGGAGCAATGTTTGACATAAAGTAGGCCCTCCATAAAGGTTAAGCAACTTCTGGAAAAGGCCTGTTGCTGGAGTGTCCCAATTAAAGAAGTTAACCTTCAAAGGAAATGAAGCGTATAAATACAAATCCTTTAATCTTATAGTATTGCAAGATTATTTGTTTGTTTTAGTGACGGGCAAGAGTAAAGAATATATAAATTGGTATAGTTTCAAATTCCCAAAAATACATAAAGAGAAAGGTAGACATCTTTAAAACTTTTTTCTAACAGAACACAAACGTGTATCTACTATGGCCTACTCCACAAACCCAGAGGGAAAAAAAAATTATGCATATCTCTTATTTGGTTCCTGTTAATCCACTGGGTCGTCTTTGGTTACCTGCATCCCTCCCTAAATGCCACAGCTCTTGTCAGACACCCTCTACAAATAGCCACCCTCAGAGTTCTGGTCACTTCTCCCTTTCCTTCAGACCGGGAACAGGTAATGGTTCTCCGCTGTTGCTAGTTCTGAAGTTCTACATAATCCTTATTTTTGGTTTCTTTAAACACTCCCACAGTTTTAAAAATAATCCTTTGAATCAGTTGGAGTTTACCCACTATTTTCTTCAGAGATCCTGACTGAAACAATTAAATAAGGACGCAAACCAGGTTCTCCAAAATAGGAACTCCTACAGGTGAAACCACATTTCATGTTGTGGGTAGCATTTCCTCTAAGCACCCCTGGAATCAGAAGGAGGATAGGGAGCTGTGAAGGGTATTCCAGGCTACAGACCCACTAGGCCCGCATAGGAGTGAACGAGCCTTCACGTGGTTCCCACCCCGGCCTCCACGTCGTCCACCTGGGACTCCAGGTGTAGTGGATTAGAGACCCTGCTGTACCCCATCTGAATTCCTGACCCACAGAAACCATGAGACAGAAAAACGTATTATTGTTGCTTTAAGCCACTGCACTTCGAAGCACCCTGTTACACAGCAACAGATAACTACTACGCTTGTCCTCTCCAGCGTCTGTCCTCTGAGGAGCTCCCAACCTCTTCCTCTTTTTCACTGTCCATCATCTCTGACACCTGTGAGAATAGGCAGCACCAGCGCTCACTGACCCTAATGACACAGCAGACCAGGGTGACTCATGTCTCCTGTTCTCTAAGCCTTTCCTGACAAGACTTCACAGCATAACACAGTGGTAAAGAGTGCACACCCTCTAGCTGAACTGTGTGCCTTCAAGTATGAGCTCTGCCGCTTATTAGCAGTAAGCCCTTGAACCAATAATATAACCTCTACATACCCCAGTGTCTGCATCTGTAAAATGGCGATAATAATAGCACATGGTTGATAAGGTTATTAGGATTAAACAAATTATTATTTGTATATTGTTCCAGAGTGCCTGGAATATAGAAAGTGTATATTTTATAGAATATAAAATAATATAAAACATATATACTATATAATATAAATATGTTATAGATATAATTATATCTATATATAGATTACATACATATATAGATTCTATCAATATAATATTATATAGATACGTAGTCTATATAGACTATATAATATCTATCTAATTAGATATATCTAATATATATATCTAATCTATAGATTATATTGATAGAATCTATATATAGATATAATTATATCTATAATTATATATTAAAGATATATAATATATATAATATAAATAAAAGAATATAAAATAAGACAGTATGCCAGAAAATGACCAATTTCCCCACAAAGCAACAATGGGAAGACTCACTGAATCCAGAAAACCTAAATAAAGGATGGCCTGAAAAACCTGGTCTCTTCTAAAATATTCTAAAGTATTTTGTTAAGGGTAACATGCTAATTACCTGATATGAATACACACACATATGCTTGTGCTAATTTGTCTCTGGCTTTCTAAAGCATAATTTTGGACGTCCTTAACATAGACTGTTAGCTTTCTCCTCTGTTCTTTAATAAATCTTGAGATATGTACATCAGGTCTGGTATATAAGCCAAGATCCTGACAGGAAACAGATGACATGCTCAAACTGGGTAATTCAAGAGAATTTAATTAAGGGACATTTTTGAAAGGTGGACAAGATTTCTAAAAGTCAATAACAAAAGATAGTACAGTTAGAAATGGCAGGGAGCCAGTACCTCCCATAGGCTGTAAGGCAAGAGTAGTTCTATGGAGAGGGCTGTCTTGAAGAGATTTTGGCAGAGGGACACAGCCAACCAGGGCTGACCCAGTTGGGAGGTTACCAGGTGTTTGGTTATTTATTGCTGTGAAACAATAATCATGTATTGTACGCACAATATTGTGGGTCACTAACTCTGGCAGGGCACAGCAGAAATGGATTATTTTTGCTTCACAAAAGCCTGGAGTCTCAGCTGGGGTGGTTTGAACAGCTGGAGATGTTTGAGACAGCTCAACAAGGGTCATATATCTGGGGCCTCAGTACGGTTGTTGGCTGAGTTCCTTCATTCTTCTCTATGATATATCTGCTGGGATTGCAACGTCCTCCAAGATGTTGTCTTCACTCACGTATCTGCCTTGGAAGGCTGGAACAGCTAGGGGATGGCCAGCATTGCTCTCTCTCCATGATCTCTCCCTATGGCTTCCTCCAGCAGGGAAGTCTCAGGGTAGTTGACTTCTGACAAGACAGCTCAGAGCTCCAAGAGTGAGGGCTCCAGGAGACCTAGGTAGTAGGGGCTGCAAGGCTTCTTGTGATGCCCTAGCCTTAGAAGTCTCAAAATGTTACTTCCACTACATGCGATTGTTCAAGCAAGTTACTTAGGCCAGCTCTGATTAAAGGGGAGAGGGGAATTAGACTCCACTCGTCAAATCTTCAACTGGAGAAATAGCACAAAAACCCTTGACAGCATGTTTAGTTTAGCATGTCCGGTTATTAAAGATTCTGAGCTCATTTCCTCCTGGCCTGCCATCTCTTGCTGATGCTCTCTATAAACCAAGACAACCAATACCCAGAGGGCAAAGGAGGTTGTTTTTTTTAATCCTACTAAAATTTAAAAATTTGAGAAAATTTACAAATTTATAAATATACAAATTTATATTATTATACTTTTGTAATCACGTCATATATTTATTGTTTGTTAATATTGGGTTGGTCAAAACATTCATTCAGTTAGTGAATATGTTGTTCAATAAAGTGCTTTGTGAAAATGAAAAATGTCTTTTAGTTTTACTTAAAACCAAATGAACTTTTTGGCCAACACAATACATTCTTATATTCATATTATTTTCTTAATTGAAATACAGTTAATTGACAATGTTGTGTTAGTTTCGGGTGTACAGCAAAGTGATTCAGTTTTATATATATATGTGTGTATACAAACGCACACACACATATATTCTTTTTTCAGATTCTTTTCCCTTATAGGTTATTACAAAATACTGAGTATAGTTCCCTGTGCTACACAGTAGGTCCTTGTTGGTTATCTATTTTATATATAGCAGTGTGTATATGTTAATCCCAGATTCCTAATTTATCCCACCCTCCCCCCTTTCCACTTTGGTAACCATCAGTTTGCTTTCTATGTCTGTGGGTCTATTTCTGTTTTGTCAATAAATTCCTTTGTACCATTTTTTTAGATTCCACATATAAGTAATAGCATATATTCATCTTTGTCTGACTTAGTTCACTTAGTATGATCATCTCTAGGTCCATCCATGTTGCTTCAAATGGTAGTATTTCATTCTATTTTATGGCCAATATTCCATTGTATATATGTACCACATCTTCTTTATCCATTCATCTGTCGATGGACATTTAGGTAGTTTCCATGTCTTGGCTATTGTAAATAGTGCTGCAATGAACCTTGGGGTGCATGTATCTTTTTGGATTACAGTTTTCTCCAGATATATGCTCAGGAGTGGGATTGCAGGATCATATGGTAGCTCTGTTTTTAGTTTTTTAAGGAACTTCCATACTGTTCTCCATAGTGACTGTACCAATTTACATTCCCATGAACAGTGTAGGAGGGTTCCTTTTTCTCCACATTCTCTCCAGCATTTATTGTTTGTAGACTTTTTGATGATGGCCATTCTGACCGGAGTGAAGTGGTACCTCATTGTAGTTTTCATTTGCATTTCTCTAATAATTAGCAAAGATGCTGAGCATCTTTTCATGTGCCTGTTGGCCATCTGTATGTCTTCTTTGGAGAAATTTCTATTTAGGCCTTCTGCCCATTTTTTGATTGGGTTGTTTGTTTTTTTGATATTGAGCTGTATGAGCTGTTTGTGTATTTTGGAAATTAGTTTCTTGTTGGTCTCATTATTTGCAAATATTTTCTCTCATTCTGTGGGTTGTCTTTTTGTTTTGTTTATGGTTTTCTTTGCTGTGCAAAAGCTTTTAAGTTTAATTAGGTCCTATTTGTTTATTATTGTTATCTCCATTACTCTAGGAGACAGATCCAAAAAGATATTGCTGCAATTTATGTCAGAGTGTCCTGCCTGTGTTTTTCTCTAGGAGTTTTATAGTATCCGGTCTGACATTTAGGTCTTTGGTCCATTTTGAGTTTATTTTTTGTATATGGTGTTAGAGAATGTTCTAATTTCATTCTTTTACATGTAACTGTCCAGTTTTCCCAACACCACTTATTGAAGAGACTGTCTGTTCTCCAGTGTATATTCTTAGCTCCAAAGGAGCTTGTTTATGTAGTCTTTATAGGTCAGCCTTCTGGGAACAGAGTAGGACCTGAAGGAACAAACAGAAGATATCCAGCATATCCAATGACTCTCCAAACCCTCAAAAAGGCTTTCAAGCACTGTGCTAGAGTTATATAGGAGTTTGTTCTTGAGAACATGGGAATGACCAAGAGGAGAGAATCCTATAAGCCCTTCATTGCATTTGTATTTCCTATTATTGTACCTTTCATTCTTCCAGTCTTAATCTGTGTTCATATAGAAGTGTTCTTTGGTGTGGGCTAGAATTTCATTCCCTACATACCGTCAATTATGGTACTGCAGTTTCCCATCTACAGGGAAAAAATAGACTTACCTCCAACTGGAATCCCACCATTGGAATATTCTTGCAAATCATTCTTACACAGGGTGGGTAGCAACATGTTAGTCTGTGTGTGCTAGCATGCTGAGGCTTGGGATGCAGTACATTTGTGCCTCAGGAGTCTAGCAACATTAGATACTGTGTCCCCTTCCATCGTGAGGTTCTATTTAAAAAAATTTTTTTTGGATGGAAGGCAGGGAACGGTAGAGTATCAGGTGAAGGCCTTAAACTCATACTGTACATCATTTTCTGTTTGGTTTATCTTCAGAATCAAATAGTTACTTCCTTTTTCAGCAAAGACTAGTAAAGGAGCATTCTCCTTCTATACCTTCCAGAATTTTTTGCTGTCCAGTAATTTTTAAATATATTATAGTTTCCTTTTAAACTAAGTCTTATCACAGTTTTCCAGATTCCCCAAGTCAGAAAGAGCTTTTTCCTCCTGAACTATCCACACACTTCCAGTAACAAGTAATGTAAGGCATATTCATTTCGCAACACGATGTCTGACCCTTTTCATCCTGGAATTAGGTGATTCTGAAGAATGTGTGGTAGGAATATTCATATAAGTCTCTCCCACACCAGGGCAGCTAGCAAAAACTTAACAATGAAAAGAATTGACTTTGAACCAGATAAAGATATCTCCCTTAAACCAAACTAAATGTATTCCTAACTGAACGTCCTCTTCGCTGAATCCCCAAAATGCCTTCAGCCTCTTCAGTGATATTGCTGACGTCTGAGGAGGAAATTTTGGGTGTAAAGAGTCCGTTGTCTTAAACAGTCAGCAGTTAAATAATTGCAACGATGTGGCCATGTTGCTAGAAACCCACTCAGAGATTCAGAAGGGGCCCTATAAAGGAATGATCCGGAAGCTTCTGTAACGTTGGGGTACATCCACCTCTGCCCTTTTTTGCAGATGATGTTTCCTCAGGAGGAGCCGTTGCTCTTCTCTGCCTCTGTGTCTAGATCAGGGACATCCTGAGTCAGCTTGGCACACAGTACACCCCAGCCCCCGCCACCCCCGCTGCCTCCCAGTGCTGAATTACAGCTCATAAAGAGACGTGGTTTCGTTCCTCTCTTCCAGAAGTTCCAAATTCCTTATGAAAATTAATCTAACTCCATCCTAGGGACCTTGTTTGTGATGAAGGGGTCCCAGGGAATGGCAGCCTTTTGTTTCAACTGTCATTCCCCCTTCAAACAAGGGAACCCTTCCTATACCCCATGTACATAACTAAAGGGAAAATGTCACGTGATTTGTAGCAGCCGATCTGATTCAAAGAAACTGTCTCCTTTCTTACAGGTTGGAAGTGCTCACTGAATTTTTAATTCCCCCGCCCCCCCCAAAGGCTATCTACAGGTATTGTCTGCCTCAAGAGGCACCCTGTTACTTTTTTTTAGGTGACTAAAACAAATACATGTACATATATTTATCAATTATATGCTATAACATTTTAGGTTATGATGTGGATATACACAATTTACTGTTCTCAAGGACCTTATAATCTGGTATTCAATGCTTAACATTTAGCACCTAGCATGTACCAGAGAGTATTGTGGGAGCTGGCGACCCAGTGGTGAATAAAACAAACTCAACTTTATGGAGCTTACAGACATCTGGAATAAACAAATAAATAATATAGACTATAATGTCCAGAGTAGATAAGTGTATCAAGAAAAATACAGCTGTGTTTGGCAGTGGTCTGATTGTGTGTCCTATTTACTTACTCAGAAGACCCTTCTGAGATGATACGTGAGCAAAGATCCACATTAATTGAGATGTGGAGCTATGCAACTATTTGGGTTTTTTTTTTTTTTAAGTCAGAGTGCGCAATCTCCCCAATTTGGGAGATTTTTTTTAATCTTAATAACAATAAAAACTGTTAATGAGTCACAAGAATAGTAAATAAGACATAAGAAACCTTACTCATTCATTCATTCAGTTATGTTCCTAGGGATACAGATATGAACACAAGGTCTTAGAAGGGTGTGACTAAGACTAGCATGAATAAGACACAGGGCCTGCCCTCCAGGAGCTCCTATCCTGATGTGGAAATAAATTTCAAGTAGAGGATTACAGTACAGTGCAAAGGTTGGGCATGTGCTATGAGATTACTTAAGAGGTATACTAAATGAGCCTTGGGTGAGAAGTGGGGCCTGTTAAGGCCTGGGAGTATGAGTTTGCTGGAGAACTTAATCTCTAAATGAAATTCAGAGGAAACAGTAGGAGTTAGCAAGAAGCCAAAGAGAGCAAATTTCAGCCTTGTGCAAAGTCCTGGGAAACTGAGAATATGCTACATTTAAAGAACTGTGGCACTGATGCTTCTGCCAGTGTGAACCCGGTTCAGGCCACACATGGCTTTATATGTCCCACTGAGAAGATTGTCCTCTGGTTAGAGGGGATAACGGGGAAACACCAAAATGTTTTAAGACGGAAGTGACTCCAGCAGGCTTACACTTTGGAAAGATCACTCTGCCTGCGACATAGAGAACACATGGCTTCAGGATTGAAGACAGGAAGTGGGTTGGAGAAAGGGGATGGATTTAAGAGCTGTGATATAAGATCAGTCTTTAGGACTCCATGATTGGCTGGAAAAAGAGAAAATTACAAAATAAATTATTTACACCAAAAAGGTGGCTTCAGAGAATGGATTTGGAGTCAGTTTTGAACCATATGCTGGATTTGAATAGATGGAGTAAGGAGTTTAATAGAAGGGAGAGGGCTAGAAGTCCCTTCATGTAGTTATTCTCCAGGTAAGAACTACTGAGCTCTAACTGAGTGCTGGGCACTCTGCCTACTAAGGTATATTTATTATATCACATAATAGTCAGAACAAGTCTATGTGAGCCATTGTTATTCCTGTTACAGAGAAGGAAGCTGAGGCACTGGGCAGTCACCCAGCTGGAAAACAGGATGATACAAACTTCCAATCTAGACTATAAAAACCAGAGCCATTATTTTAGAACCATTTCTTATTTTACCAAAAAAAAAAATGTATTTCCCACCAGACCATAGGTGAAGTAACTTTTGACTGTTTAAGATATACAAAAAACCAAATTCACTCTCAGCATAAAATAAACAAACCAGAATATTGTTACTACTGAAGAGATGCAAAAAGTCTGCTGCAGACTCTGAAAGCATTCAAAGAAGAATTTCCCAAAATGTTTTGAGCAATGGCAATACCATTCATAAAATCATATGGCCTTCCAAGGTAACTATTGCAGAGAGAAAATCACTTGCATTGATCAATTCTAGAGTTTTAAGACATTATTGAAATGTTTTTCGGTTTCGCAGACCGAATATGAAAGAAATTTTGCAGGTTTTACTCTCATGCTAGAATAGCTTGCACAATACTTCTAATATATGCACCACCTCAGTGATTTCATGGACAGGGAAGAATGAAAACAAATGAACTGAAGGAATTGGGGCCTGTTCTGTGGAGTATTTCCTTCTTTCAACTGATTTATTGATGACTCTTCTTGGAAGTGCTATTATTTAAAGAGAACATTTTATGTAAGCATAGCTGGAAATTTTATCCTAGAACTTCCAGATTGGAACGGCTGCACATCATCTCCTGTCAATATATTATTCATTTCCCTGTAAGAAAGGAATGGGAAAATTCAGTCACTGTGACTATATCTATTAATATAAAGAATGAACTTCTGGCTTCATCTAGATCTTCATACAGCCTTTGTTTACTTAAAAAATGGAGTATTTTCAAGGCATCTATCAAAGTTGAGTGAAAAATTTTGCACACTTATTATCCCTAATTTGGGGGTCTTGTTTGAGTTTTAATTGATTTTATTAAATTGTAAAATGTTGATTTTTGTTTTCAAAGAATTGAGTCAAAGAGGTTTATCCAAAAGCTACTCCTAAAAGATGAAAGTTATCTCCAGTCATGAGGTTCTTTCTTTTTCTCTGGCATAATAATTAAATCACACCTTTCCTTACACATTTGGAAAGAGGCAGGCTTCACAACGGTGTCTATGCAGCCATCCGAGGTTTTCTAAATGAGACTGAGCATCAAGTAAAAAATTTTCATCTGTAACTTATAAAGGAAGAACAAATGATTCTGTAGGCTAGACTCAAGATCAACAAACCTATCTCTTTTTTTTAATACACATTTTGTTCCTTTAACCTTTAAAGAGTCTATTTTAAATGACCTACTTTTAAACTGGTTTTCAGTTAAGTGTGTCACACCTGGATGCAGTTAACTTAAAAGTGTTTCACTCCTTGCTATTTCTTTCTAAACTAATTATTTTATTTTTAGTCACTCTGACTAGCGCAGGATATCTTCTCTAGAGAATGAAATCTTTTCTGTAATATGAAAGTGGAAGAAAAGAGTACAGATTTGTTCTGGATATAGGTGTTTTAGGTTATTTTACGCTTCTGTGAATGGTTAATATTATTTATCAATTAAAATGACATCATTCCTCTGTTTAACATATTCTCCATATGCAGGTGAAAGGGCAGTGAGGAGCCTCGAGAGTTCCTGAGGTTGATCTGCCCTGAGACAGGACTTCAAAGCATTATCAGAAGATGGTTGTCCACCTCATTTGTAAAAGTCTCTAGGGAAAAATTCCACAGTTGGTTTTCATCACGAGTCCATCTGTGTTGCACCCTTCTGTCAGGAAAGTGTGTCTAGTATCTGTCCGGAATCTCTCCTGTTTTAATGTAAGTCCATTTCCTCTACGTGTGACCTTCCTTGATACAGAGAACAGCTGCTTGCCATCCTCTGTATAGAATCCTTTCACATGGATCAGCCTTTGTATATCAAACTGAATTCTTGGCTGCTTCAAGGGACTTAGGTAGAAAACCCTAGGTTTGATTTGAGGGGAAAATGCTGTGTACTGATTGGAATCATTGCACTGCACTATAAGATAGTTTTATTATTCATAGTTTGGCTCTGTCTTTGAAACTTAGAATTATGATCTGATTTAAATTCACACATTTAAGATATTAGGCTGATCTCTACTGTGGGACAACTTGAAACATGTACTCCAACACTGTCCTCAGAAAACTGCTATGTCACATGAGCTTAGTGCTGCTAAGAATAAACGGTGATGTTAAGTGTGATATGACTTCCAAAGACTACTAAAAGAAATAACCCTTCCCCAGAGATCAGTTGCTGACATATTTACACACATACAATGAGCAAAAGTATTTCCAAGGTACTCTAAGGAAAAGCCCAGGACTTCCCTGGTGGCGCAGTGGGTAAGAATCCACCTGCCAATGCAGGGGACATGGGTTTGATCCCTGGTCCGGGAAGATCCCACATGCTGTGGAGCAACTAAGCCCATGTGCCACAACTACTGAGCCTGCACTCTAGAGCCCACAAGCCACAACTATTGAGCCCGCATGCCTAGAGCTGTGCTCTGCAACAAGAGAAGCCACCCCACTGAGAAGCCTGCACACTGCAACGAAAGGCACCCCCCGCTTGCCACAACTAGAGAAAGTCCATGCACAGCAACGAAGACCCAACCAACCAAAAATAAATTAAAAAAAAGAAAAAGCCCACATTTCTTTTTAAAATGACCCAACAAATATCTACTGAACCCATGCTATGTCCCAATCACTGTGCTTTATTATACAATATTATTCTAGATGGATTCCTGAGGTGGTCTCCATGATCCCCTCATCCTGCTGTTTACACTCAGGTATGATCCCTTCCCCTTATGTGAGGGCAAAACCTTGACTTGCTTCTTTCAACTGAAAAAAAATGTTCAACCTAAAAGTTGAGAATTATATTTTAATCAGTGGCCTTATGGAGGACTATAGGATACATCCTCTCAAACAGCTCTGAGGAACTATTCCATAGAGGTAAGGGAGGAGCCAGGACATAGAGGATTTTCTGCTGGGAAAACAAAACAAAACAAAACCATGCAGTCAAACATCAAAAGACTACTGCTAATCACCCCCCCCAAAAAAAAAAAAAACAAACAAAAACCCCAGACATTTCAACTTAATGATTTTTAGTGCTTTGCTATATATGGGAAGATGCAAGAGTCTGGGTTTATAGAAATTATTCCTTTGTTATGCATCTTAACTATCAATATCTAGGGCCAGTATTCTGCTTTCCTCAATGCTGTATTCCCCTCTGGGCACACTGTTGGGGCAGCTGCAGTGGCTCATGGCTTGATGGCAGGCAACATTCATTGTTTACTGAAATGGCAGGCAACTTTTTTCTGTCCACACTTCCACAAATATAATATGGCAAAGGTACGTATGCATGTATGTATGTGATTGTGTATATGTGACTGTTTGATTATATTATTATAAGTTTATACTGCTCATCTTGCTGGAGGCTCTCTCCCTCGCTGGCGGCTCTCTCCCTTGCTGGCTTTGAGGAAGCAACTGGACATGTTGGGAAACTCCATGTGGCAAGGCACTGACAGTGGTTTTGAGAAGCAGAGAGGGGCCTCCAGCCAATAATCTAAAAAGGCCTTCAGGAAGCACCCAGCAAGAAAAAGAATTTCTCAGTTCTACAATCACAAGAAATTGAATTCTGCCAACAGCCTGAGTAATCTTAGAAGAGGATCCTTCTCCAGTTGAGCCTCAGATGAGACTGAAGCTCTGGCTAACACCTTAATGCCTTGTGAGACACCTCTGAGCAGAGGACCCAGCTCAACCAACCCAAACTTCAAATTCACAGAAACGGAGGTAACAAATGTGTGTTGCTTTAAGCCACTAATATTGTGGTAATATCATTGCATAGCAATAAATAATAAGGAGCTCCTCGGTCTTTGTCTTTCTTGACCTTGAAATCTTTGAAGCATAGAGGCCAGTTATTTTGTAGAATGTCTCTCAGTCTAGGTGTGTTTTATATAAATCCCTCCATCTCATCCTTGTGATTAGATTCATGCTTTTGGCAGTAATGACATAGAAGTAATGTTGTGTCCTTCTCAGTATATTCTATTAAAAGGTGTATACTGTTAGTCTGTCCCAGTATAAGTGATACTAAACCAAATCACTTGGTTAGAGAGGTATCCAACAGGTCTCTTTGTTGTAAAGATACTATTTTCCCATGATAAATAATAAGCAACCTGTGAAGAGATACTTTTATTTTAATTTTTATTTGGAGTATAATTGATTTACAATGTTGTGTTAATTTCTGCTGTACAGCAAAGTGAATCAGTTATATGTATACATATAGCCACTCCTTTTTAGATTCTGTTCTCATATAGGTCATTACAGAGTATTAATTAGAGTTCCCTGTGCTATACAGTAGGTTCTTTATAGTTATCTATTTTATATATAGTAGTGTGTATATATCAACCCCAACCACCCAATTTATCCCTCCCCGCCTTACCCCCTGGTAACTATAAGTTTGCTTTATACATCTGTGACTTGTAGATAAGTTCATTTGTACCTTTTTTAGATTCCACATATGTGATATCATATGATATTTGTCTTTTTCTGTCTGACTTACTTCACTCAGTATGATAGTCTCTAGGTCCATCCATGTTGCTGCAGATGGCATTATTTTATTCTTTTTTATGGTTGAGTAATATTCCACTGTATGTATGTGTGTATACACACACACACACACACACACCCCCCACATCTTCTTATCCATTCCTCTGTCAAAGGACATTTAGGTTGCTTCCACATCCTGGCTAAATAGTGCTGCAGTGAACATTGGGGTGCATGTATTTTTTTGAATTATAGTTTTCTCCAGATATATGCCCAGGAGTGGGATTGCTGGATCATATGGTAGCTCTGTTTTTAGTTTTTTAAGGAACCTCCATACTGGTTGGACCAATTTACATTCTCACCTACAGTGTAAGAGTGTAAGAGGGTTCCCTTTTCTCTACACCCTCTCTAGCAATTGTTTGTAGAGTTTTTGATGATGGTCATTCTGACTAGTGTGTGAGGTGATACCTCATTGTCATTTTGATTTGCATTTCTCTAATAATTAGTGATGTTGAGCATCTTTTCGTGTGCCTGTTGGCCATCTGTATGCCTTCTTTGGAGAAATGTCTATTTAGATCTTTTTCCCATTTTTTGATTGGGTTGTTTGTTTGCTATTGAGCTGATGAGCTGTTTATATATTTTGGAGATCAATCTCTTGTCAGTCACTTTGTTTGCAAATATTTTCTCCCAATCTGTGGGCTGTCTTTTTGTTTTGTTTGTGGTTTCCTTTGCTGTGCAAAAGCTTTTAAGTTTCATGAGGTCCCATTTGTTTATTTTTGTTTTTATTTTCATTGCTCTAGGAGGTGGATGAAAAAAGATCTTCCTGCAAGTTATGTCAGAGAGTGTTCTGCCTATGTTTTTCTCTAAGAGTTTTATAGTATCTGGCCTTACATTTAGATCTTTAATCCATTTTGAGTTTATTTTTGTGTATGGTATTACAGTGTCCTACTTTCATTCTTTTACATGTAGTTGTCCAGTTTTCCTAGCACCACTTTTTTTTTTAAATTTTTTATTTTTTTATTTTTTACAATAAACTGCATATAGAGTGTACAATTTGTTATCCCAATCTCCCAATTCATCCCCCCCCCCAACCCTCCCCACTTTCCCCACTTGGTGTCCATATGTTTGTTCTCTACATCTGTGTCTCTATTTCTGCCTTGCAAACTGGTTGATTTGTACCATTTTTCTGTAGTCCACATATATGTGTTAATATACTATATTTGTTTTTCTCTTTCTAACTCACTTCACTCTGTATGATAGTCTCTAGGTTCATCCATGTCTCTAAAAATGTCGCAGTTTCATTGCTTTTTGCAGCTGAGTAATATTCCATTGTATGTATGTACCAGATCTTCTTTATCCATTCATCTGTTGATGGACATTTAGGTTGCTTCCATGTCCTGGCTATTGTAAATAGTCCTAGCACCACTTTTTGAAGTGACTGTCTTTTCTCAATTGTATATTCTTGCCTCCTTTGTCATAGATTAGGTGACCATAGGTGTGTGGGTTTATCACTGGACTTTCTATCCTGTTCCATTGATCTATATTTCTGTTTTTATGCCTGTATCATACTGTTTTGATTATTGTAGCTTTGTTGTATAGTCTGAAGTCAGGGTGTCTGATTCCTCCAGTTCCATTTTTCTTTCTCAAGATTGCTTTGGCTATTTGGGGCCTTTTGTGTTTCGATATAAAGTGTAAAATTTTTTGTTCTGATTCTGTGAAAAATGCTATTGGTAATTTGATAGGGATTGCATTGAATCTGTAGATTGCTTTGGGTAGTCATTTTGTAGTCATTTTGGGTAGTCATTTTGTAGTCATTTTGTAGTCACTTTGACAATATTGATTCTTATGTGAGGAGATGCTGTAAGCTATGAAAATATCCCACCCATCATCAGTCTCAATAATTAGTTTTAGTAACCATTAATATTTTTCTAATTACGTGATTCTTTTTATATTTATTTGTTGGTGTTCTACTGTAAGAAACATCCCTTTCTCTTCTGTTTATTTGGTTATCTAGTTATTTATTTATATCAGTATGGAATCACAGTTTCTTATGTTAGTCAATGGTTTAAAATTTGTTGCAATCAATATATATTTTGATATTCCAATTGCTTTAGATATGTACATTGGAAACCCCTTTCAGATATGTTCTCTGTTCTGATATGTTGGCATCATTTTTATTTTCTTATTTTCTGTCCAAACAAGATTTTCCAGGCACATTTTGTACTTTTCCTGACACAAACCTGGAATCTTTTCTCCAAAGACTCCTGGTTTCTTTTAAAGTGAATAATGGTATTTAGAAACCAAATCTGGGACGAAGTGTACTCATTGCCACATGAATGTCATTGCTTCTAGTATCTCTCAGTGACGGTGAAGTATATACTGAGATAAGTTTAACAAAATACATGCAAGACGTGCACTAAAAACTACAAGACATTGCTGGGAGAAATTTAAAAGATTGGAATAAATGAATAAATATACTATGTTACTAGATTCTAGGACCCAGTGTTATTAAGATGCCAATTATGAAGCTGTCTTCTGCTTAGCATCTCAGAAGGCTGCAACCAGTTTATTGGCTGGCATCGTGGTCTTATCTAGGCTTGACTGGGGAAATATCTGCTTCTGCACTCACTCCAGTTGTTGGTGGAATTCAGTTCCTTGCAGTTATAAGATTGAGGAATTCATTTTGTTGCTGGATGTAGCTCCGTGTAGGCTGTCAGCTGGAGGCTGTCCACAGCTCTTAGAAACTGCCTGCATTTCCTTGTCATGTGGGATTTCCCCACATGACACATGCACACACACACACACACACATTTACTTTTTAACCTCCAATTCCATTTCAACACCACAATGTACCTTCTAGGCTTCCCCTTCAACAATGAGAAACCTAGATCGCATTATATGTGCAAATGTGTTTACTCAGTTTTCTCAAGCCTAGAGTATATAGGTTCGCTGCAAGGACACAGAAGCTGCTATGTGGTATTTGAACAAAACAAAACAAAAGGCAGGAAAGATGTCATGACTTTTATAATTTGTGTTCTCTTTTTTGGAAAAGGAATTTGATTATCCATGGTTTTGTTCGTTTTTTCTAGTTGTATGAATAAAACCTTTAGCAGCAGAGGTCGGTAAAAATCATGCAGAACCTTTTAAGCCATGGTAGAGAGTTTGGGTTTTATTCAGTGGGAATGCATTGGAGGGCTTTCTGTTAAGTTGTTGCATGTTTGTTTGTTGTAAGTAGTATTAATATCGTTTTCCAAGTTATTTCCTAGTAATGTTTATCACTTACTCATTCTTCAGCTTACTCTACAACAAGATAGACATGCTTAAAGCAATCCATACCAAAAAGTTAGAAAATACATGAAATAATGGAGCAAATAAATGGGATAAAGAATTAATGGAGCTGGAGAACAAAAGGCCAGGGTGAGGCCAGTTCAAAATATGCTTAACTTTAAGTACTTTAAAGTTACAAGACGTACTGTTTTCTCTGAGTTTTCTAGAGACTAGAACAGTTTGAAATGCCTCATCCCCCATCCTTTGAGATATACTCACTCAGGTAACAGGCCTTCACAGTAACCCTCAACCCAGCATCTATGCCACGCAGAATTGAGACTCACTGATGGGAGAGTCCATGGATTGTTTTTCTTGCACAAATTTTTCGGAAGCCTTCCTGGTTGCTGATAATTTAACCCTTTGAGGTTAGGAAAGAAAATGGACATTTGGATAACGCCTGTTTAGTTAATCATGGTAGCCAACCAAGGCAAGAAATTCAAGCCAAAAATTCACTCCATCTTTAGTAGGACATAGAATTTTAAATTATAATTGACCTCTTGAGAGGAGAAATGCATGGCTTTCCACAGGGAAAAACTGAGCACTGAGGAGAAAGTCTTTATTCCATGAGCACCATAATCACTATCATAGTAACAAATTAGAAGAGAACTTTCATTTTAAAATCGGATATAATTTATCATGCATTACTTCATGCTATACTCCTTTGCTTGTTATTGGTTTGTGGCTACTTGCATACAATAATGAAGTTTCAAAGAAACTGAAGTTACAAAAGGACAATTATTTAATGCAGGAAGTATAAACCATTGCATTGGGGGACTGGAAGACATTTTTTAAAATTCTCATATTATCTGTTGAATTATGTGTTTCTACACACTGAGTAATGTCTTACATTCTTGCCAAGAGTGTTTTGAAAGGAGTTTGTTAAAAGTATGTCAGCTAAATCACATTTAGGATATCACTGCTAATGGTGTCGTTCACACGTTGTGAAACACACAGCTCCAATTTAATTCTGCCAAAAAAATTAGGTCATTGCAAAATACCATATGAAAACTGCAGGGAGACAGGGATGAGGATAAAGCAAAGGAAGACACCAATTCTTTTTTGTAAAGCGTAATAGGGATAGGACAAAACCCGGTAGGAAGGCTGAGCCCTTTTAAACAGATACTTTTTTCCGTGGTGTGTGTGTGTGTGTGTGTGTGTGTGTGTGTGTGTGTGTGTGTGTGTGTGTGTGTGTGTGTGTGTGTGTGTGTGTGTGTGTGTGTGTTAATTCCAGTTCAGTACAGATGATGAATTAATTTAAAATTGGGCTAACTGGCTGTTCTGCACTGTACCTGGGTAGTTCCTGTACCTTCAAGTTCACCTAATTGTACGGAGATGCCCTTGTTTTCTGACTTCATACAGAAACCATCGTGATTATTGTATCTCAATTTACTTTTTTCTTTTTCCAGTCAAGAAAGGGGGCTTAATGCAAATTAAGCCTTTGATGCGAAGGCACATAATTTATAATCATGATTGTTATTATTAACATTAAATCGCGGGAATGGCTTTGTTGGAAGTTACCCACCAGGACCCGCAAATCTATTTCGGTGACACACGCCCCAACTCTCCTCACCGAGGCGTGGTGCTTGGCTGGCGCGCTCTGAGCCACTGCGCTGGCTGAGCTCCGAAGGAGGTGGTCCCCGCTCCTCCCGAACCCACGCGCTGGGCTGGGAGAAAGCGAGGCGGGACAGTCATTGTTCTCCCTGGCCCGGGCTACCAGCACCTCTCACTTTCGGGAGAAACTTCCCCCGGCTGCCGCTCTCTGGGCTTGGGATGGGTCTCCACAGCGCGCCCTTCCCTGTCCTGGAGTGGGACGCTCAGCGAACACACACACCCACAGTCACCTTTGCGCGCTCGTCCGGAGCCGGCCGGCACACAGCGCACCCCAGCGGCCGCGTGGCTGCCTTCTAGTCCTGGCCACTAGGCTCCCGCAGAGCTCGCCAGTCGCCGCCGCGCGCGCCTCGGAATCTGGGGACTCGAGAGCCTGCGAGAGCCAGTCTCAGCCAGACCCCAGGGAGAGCTCGGGGCTGCGGCACCCCACCCCGCCCGCCACACCTGGGAGCGGTGAGGACCGGGAGAGGCGGGGCGCGGCAGGAGGCTGGCCCGGTGCCTGAGCAGCGCCGCCGAAAGCCGGCCGGACTGGAGCGGGGCGAAGGGGGAGGGTCTCGAGGCCGAGTCCAGCTCCTCCGAGGGAGGGACCCCAGCTGGGGTGGAAAACCTGCACGGGGGAGCCGCAGAGACGCGCCGCGCTGATCATGGAGTGGGCCGGCCCCGGCTCCGCGCGGCCGCAGCAGCAGTGGGACCAGGAATCGGTCGAAGCGTGGCTGGACGATCACTGGGACTTTACCTTCTCTTACTTTGTTAGGAAAGGCACCAGGTAAGAAGAGGACCCGTGGAAGACCCGGCCGGGGCATGGAGCGTAACCTGGGGCTGGTCTCTGTCCCTTATTGAATTTTCCCCTTCGTTAACCATTAAACAGTCTCCACTCCCAGGCCCTTTGCCTTTGAAGTAGGGCCGTGATCCTGTTACGGTGTAGAGACCTCGACTTTAAGGCGAGTACAGCCGAAAACCCCAAGCGTCGGATTCGATCCAACTTGCACAAAGTTCAAATCCAAAAATGAACGTGCCAGACCCCCCTCTCCCTCCCTCCCTCCCCCCAACACGCTGGCAGCCCTGGTATTCCCTGGGAGCAAGATTATTTTCCTATGCCTGCGCTCACGGGCCTTCCTCTAGCCCTTCTCTAGCCTTCTGGTTCCCCTAAATCTCCTTAGCGAAACCAAAAACAGTTTTTGAGCCCCTTCCCTGCCGCTCCGGAAGCACCATTTCCAATGCGGTCCCTGTGGCTCCGCTCCTCCCCCGTCCCCCTTCACCCCGGCCGTGGCGGGGCGGGGAAGCCCGGGTAGGGCACGAGACCACGAAGAAGCCCCAAGGGCAGCAACATGCCGGAACCTTCCCAGAATGAGTGCTGTCGTTTTTTTGCCCCCTTCCAGTCCCCTGGTTGTCCCGCGCTCCTCCTCTCGGCCGCTTTTGCGCGCAAGGCGGCGCCGCCGAACGGGCTCCGTGGAGGGGTTCGCGGCGCGCACACAAAGGACGGCGCGGAGGCGCGGCGGGGAGCGGACCCTGGGGGGGGGGGGTGACAGGTCCCGCGGCCCGGGACAACCCCAAAGGCCAGCTCTTCCTGGTCCGGAGCCAAGCGCCAGGGCGGCTGCTGCGGAGGGCGGGGAGGAGAGAGAGACTATCCTTCGGGAGGCGGCTGCTCAGCGGGCAGTCGGGGCGCGCGTGGGAAACGCTCGCGGGAGACTTGGAGAGGAATCGCGGCTGAAGCCGAGGGGCTAGGAGGGCGAAACGCAGAGTGCCCGGCGGCCGGGTGCCCCGAAGCCGGGGGAGTTGGTGCGAAGCCCGGCCGGCCGCTGCGCGCGCCGGGGCTGACTCCAGACGCACCCCTTTGAAGGAGGGGCCGGGATCTCGGCGTCGCCGGCTCCCGGCAGCGGCCCTCGGGCAGCTGGCGCTGGCCGCCTCTCCGGGAGGGAGACGCGAGCGGGGCGGTGATGGTGAAGGGGCCGGCTGGGGCTGGACGCTGGGCTCCCACCCGCCGGTGCACCGCCGCGACTCGGCCGGGCGCTCCCCGCCAGGGGGCGGCGCAGCGCGGGGCGAGCGGGCGGCGGCGGGCGGCGGCGCGACGGCGGGGGCGGTAGGGGAGCTGGCTTGGAGTCGCTGGCCTCACCTGGGCACGTCGTCGGCCCCCAGCCCCCACCCCCACGGCGCCTCCTCGAGTCCAGGGTCCGCCGACGCCGCCTCATCTGCATCTCCAACTCGCCAGGTTTGCTATGTTGCCTTTTGGAGACAAAACAAGGTACTTCCTTAAGCATCCTCCCCCTCTTTCCCCACTTTCCCCGGGGGCGCGGTGGGGGCCGGGTGCAGGGTGCTTGCACCCAGGTCACACCGGCGGGGCGATGCTTCGTTGAAAATGTGCTCTGTGACATTTCTGTCTTCCTCTACCTTCCTGCAGATGTAATACTCTGAGGTCTTAGATGGGACGCTTTTTAACTCCTTTGCTCCTAAGGAATGTTCAGTGGGTGTCGATTTGATCACTTTTGGGGGGTTTTAACAGAGGCGATGGCTTCGGGACAGATCTTATCTCCTCTGGTTAATTACTCAGCCTTCCTTTTAAAATGCTCTTCCCCCTTTCGCCTTCTATCAAAATACTAAATCTGGAGCGACCCAGGGGATAAATCCTGAATGGAAAGTGGTTCCCTTTCGAAGGGCACTTTTCTGCGGGTTTGGGGTGAGGCACTAAGACCATCTAGGTCTGGAATTATCCATTGCTGGGAGCCAGCAGTTTTGAGAGGTCTCCTCCTCCGAGGCCATCTGTCCCCCTTTTCCTTTCACCCTTGTATACTTCCACCCTTCCGCCCTTAATGAATTATAGCGCATAGTATAATGCGGAGTGGGCAGGAGAACGGGGCTGATATTTTAAATGTGTAGAGGGATGTTCTTTAGGCAGATTATTAAGAAAGAACAAAATTATTTATTTTAAACTCAGCGTAAATGTCCTTTTTCTTTTTTTCTCCCCTCTCCCTTTAAAGACATAAACTTGGGATTGTTTGGTGGTAGCTTTTAACTCATACATAACAACACTTCACTTTGAGAGCCCGCCAAAAGTTTGAGAGTAACGTTTTTTTTTTTTTGGTTTTTTTTTTGTTGTTTTTTTTTCCGGAAAATAAGTTGAATGAGTTGTTACATTTCTTTTCACATTACTTTTTTCTCCCACATAGCATAGGTTTAAAATCCCAGTTCTCAAAATTACACTGCTTAGCGTAAAATGTAGATCATCTGAGACTTTGTTAAAGGTTTTCTCTTCAGTTAGGGTTTTTATATCATAGTTGATGTGGACAATACGCTGAAACGCTTTCTGTGGTATCTATGTGTGTGTATGTAATCTTGGGAGAAGAGTTTATGTTGAGTTCAAGTTGAAAAACGAAAGTGTAAGATAATCAAGAGTAGTGTAGGCCCTCAATTTTAGGAGTTATAGATAAAGCGCTGAAAGTAGTCAGTGTGAAGAATATAATCTGTCTTGTCTGTAGCCAGAGATTTTTCACGGAACAGTACTCCAGTTTGGGCTTCTATTTGATGGCATGACCTGGAGACACAGAATGAGAGGTTGAACATTAGCAAATTATAAAAATGCCAACCTGCTGAACACAGTGTGATTCACATGGTTGTGGTAAAAGCTTATTGGAGACACTTTGTTCACAGCTGTTTTTTGTTGTGGTTTTTGGTTTTTGGTTTTTAACGAAAAGCTCACATTACTTTGCTTTTTCCCCTTTTGTTAGACTATGTATAAAATGAACACTGTATGTGATTTGGGAAAGCCTTGAAAGAGAATAGTTCTGTAGAGGCATTTGGTGTGTTTTAAGATTTAAAATAAATTTGCATTCACTTAGAATGGCCACCTGTGCCTGTAAACAGGCTCCTTGGTAGAATTATTTCTACCTTATTTGATTTAATTGTTGTTTGACATTCATGCATGCTTCTCTGTTCTCTCCCCAAACGGAATGGTCTGCACTCAATAGTAAGTCATTGAATAGAAGGAAGGTTCTGGCCCTCCTTAACTCTCATGTAAACACCTGTGAATTTTGGTTGACCTTGAAAGCAATTATCGCTGCTATATTTTACATTATTTCCTATAATTATCTTTCCTTAAAAGCTATAGCTTGTAGCACACAAATAGATGCTTTTTAGCAATCAAAACCTGTTTCAGTGAATTTTGAGAGTGTCAGTTGAACATTTCATAATATAATCTATTGGCATAAAAATTAACTTGAGACTAGTAACTAAAACCTATGGAAAACTTCCACCCTCGCTATTATAGAAAACTTTGCAGTCCTGCAGGTTTGGGATGCTGTGTTCATTAAGGGCTTTAATGCTTGTACATTCACAGATGGAGCCTTTTTGGTGCTAATGCCACTTTAACAGCTGTTGTTATTCTTGACCGCATATTAGAATAATTTATCTTTCATTAGTTACTAATCAGCTCTGTGATTGTGGGCGATGTTTTTGATCCTTTAGTATTGTAGGGGTAATATGATTGACTTTTATTGCTTTGTTTTGCACTAGGCAAAAGCTTGAGAATATTTGGCATATACTGGAAATAGGAGATATTAAGTGAGGACAACTTTTTATGACTACTTGGATCAAAGTCCAGAAACAGAAGCTTTACACTCCCATGTAGTTTTCTATGATAGACTTTTTATTTGACATTGCAAAGCTGTGGTGAATTAGTTGATGTTTCAGGTCCTGTGTTTGGGATTTTCTTTTTCTCTTTCTTTCTTTTTCTTTTTTCTTTCTTTCTTTCTTTCTTTCTTTCTTTCTTTCTTTCTTTCTTTCTTTCTTTCTCTTTCTCTTTTTCTTCCTTCCTTCCTTTCTCTCTCTCTTTCTTTCTTTTTTTCTTTCTTTCTTTTTCTTTCTCTTCCTTCCTTTCTTCCTTTCTCTCTTTCTCTCTCTCTTCCTCTCTATCTCTCCTTCTCTCTTTCTCTTCCTTCCTTCCTTCCTTCCTTCCTTCCTTCCTTCCTTCCTTCCTTCCTTCCTGTGTCTGTCTCTGTGTGTGTGTGTGTCTCTAAAAGCTATAACCTTTTATTTGCATGATATTTATCTTAAAGTCAGATGATGGGTGTAAAATAAATCTTGCTATTCGATCTTAAAAATGATTGTTTCTGTGATCATATAGGAATATAAAGTTTTCACAATTTTCAAACGAGTTGCTAAGCATATTTTGTTAAGCAGTCACTAATACTGAAGATAATAAAGTCCTGTGGGCATTGACTCAGTCTGGCTTTGATATTATTTCTATTTTCATTATGGTAATTCTGGTGTAATAATGTCCTTTTATCCGTGTATTGCTTATGACCAGGGTCCTTATAGCCAGCTCTAAGACACCTTTTAGTGCCCTAAAAGTACTCATGTGGATTGAATTTGCATAGGATTGAATCTGGAAGAATCCATAGGAGCCCCTGAAATGTTTCTCATTGCTCTTCTATCACCAGTGTTCTCAGGGTTTCATATTCAGTTCCATTTTGAAAGCCCCCAATACAAGATCATGATTCCTAAAACTGTGGCAGAACTAATCAGTGGCAATTAGTCATTCAAATCTATTTGCTTAGTGTAACACTTAAATAGGCTTGTAGTACAATTCAGTAGCTTTTTTTTGTTTTTGATCTGAAGATCTATAGAGATTGCCAGTATTTTCTTAATATTGTTTTCAGTACCTAAAGATGAGCAGTTTTTAGCATTTTGATTATGTTGTGCAACCAAATTTCCTTTCTAAATAGTTCCACCTGAAGAAATAACTTGAGTCTGGTTTCTGATACGATTTCTTTTAAAATATATGAAAATGCTTTCAAGTTGTATGGGTAAAGTTTGTACCTTCACCCTTATCTGATTACAGAGAGTATGTCTTACTAAGATGCATGCTTCCCTTCTTCTAGATTTGAAAACACGAATTAACCTAAACATGCTTGAACTTCCTAATACTTTTTAATAATGCTTGGGAAAGAGTTCTTTCGTGCGAGAAAAGTCTTAAAAAAAACTGCTTGGTATTTATTAGTTTGTCCCTCAAATATTTTTCAAGCTAACAATTTATTAAACCCCTAACTGTTGCGTTAAGTTAGATTTTTTCTTTGTTCTCAGGGCTAATTGTAGGATAAAACCTCTTGCTTTGGTAAGGGCTTCAGGGCAATTAAATAAATCACTGAGTTGATTGATAGTGGACGGTTGAAAAATGACTGATTTTTGAATTTAGACTGCACACTAGCTACTGACTTTGCAGGACTTCCTATGAGATTACTTTAGCTGGACAGATGTTGATTCAGTTGATCAATGTTACAGCTGATTGATGTGGCCTTGGAAATATCTGTTAAATCAGATTCTCAGTAAAAAAAAAAAAAAAAAAGTGCCTATGAATTACAACCTAAGAATAAAAATTGAAGAAACTCTTTCCACATGAGTCATTCGTTTGATATTTAGCTCTGTAATCTTATTTACTGACTTGGTATTCTCACTTTATTTTGAATCATATTTTTTTTCATGGTGTGAGTGCTTTATTCATTTTCTCTAACTGGTAGGAATTTCTACTTATTGCCAACTAAATATTTAAGGCAGGTAAGGTAAACTAAGTGTTAAGTTCATAAGAATCATCCTGATGAATAGTCTAAAAAGCTTTATAAAAAGCCTTCTGTATATGGATGTATACATAGATGTATATATACACATACCCCATTTGTAGTTTGTAGTGAACATGCTTTTTAAAGTCTTAGGTGCCATTGTTAGCTTCTGTATTCTTTGAGACCTTTCCCTTATTTCTGAATTGTAAAGTAAAATTAACTTTTTGCAAATTGTCTTCTCGGGATAATTTTATTATATCTAAACTTGAGAAAGAAAAGATCCCTATCTGATCTCATATCCCTGGTAATAATTATTTTTTAAAAAGTCATCATTTCTACTTTCTGTTGAATACATATACTGAGGTTATAAGAAGAGACAAAACCCTAATTTTTTAAGCTGATGAAATAATTAAAACACACAGGATCTTTGAACTGTAGAGTTAGAGGAGATCATGTCCAGTGTTTCTCAAATTTAAGTAATGTTTACCTTGTAAGAAAGACATTCTTATTGATCCCCAGTATCTTTGTTAAAAAGCTTTTGGTCACAAGTGACAGAAACTCATCTTAAACTCATACAAAATTAACTGACAATTGACATTCCTGGAGTTTGGTTTGGGTGTGAAATTCACCTGATGAAATAATCTTGTCAACATTCTTTTTGTCTGTATATCTATCTAATCAATCTTCCTTCCTTCATTCCTTCTCTCCTTCCCTCTCTCCCTCCCTCCCTCCATCCCTGCTTCCCTCCATCCCTTTGGCCCTATGTAGCTTTGGCTTTATTCTCAGGCAGGCTTTCTTTGTGCACTGGAAAAGTTTCTTCTTGGCAAGTTTATGTGGGTCTTAAACTTCTGATGTTTGAGAAGTACCTTCTTACCCATATCAGTCATCTCAAGATTACTTGGCCTTGCTTGCATGACTTGCCTGCTCTGGACCTGTCATTGTGTCGGGAAGAATAGGGGTGTCTCACTACTTTGCTGGGGCAGGTCGCCCATAGTGTGATAAGTCAGTGGGGGAGGAGAAGTTCCCCAAAGAAAGTGATGTCAGCACCTCCAGAGGTTCCAGAGATCTGCCATACCTAGTACTGACTTTCTCTTATTTTAATGTTAGTTAAATGTGGAATTCTTAAGAGTAGGTATAAGTTAATCCTAGTTATAGCAATTATACAACTAATACCAAAAAAAGTGTATAAGTTAATTATGAATTAAATGATAAAACTCTAGCCAAATGTAAGTTGACAGGCTTCATTAAATCATCCTGGTAAGGGTGACTGTGGCCCTGATTCCCCTGCAGGGGTCTGGTGAGGTCCGCTTGCCTTGGCTGCAGTTGCCTCCTGATGATTGTTTCTCCCAATGGGGCCCTCTTAACAGTCCTGAAACTTTTAGTCCCATAGCACAGTACACCAGCTTTGGGGTTTTATTTGGCTTGAAAGCATATTTGCATATTAAATCTACTTTTTTTTTCTCTTTACCCCCGAACCATTGGGCTGCAGTGTGATTGTAAACAGAAATATAAACTTGACTGCTAAAATTGCAGGATAGTATTTGGTTATAAGGTGGTCATCCCAATCATTTAAAGTATATGTCTTTTACTTTTTTTTTTTTTAGGTTTTAATTGTCATTAGTGTGAAAACACAAAACTGAAGCATTTCCATAGAAAAACGACAGATCTTCAAAACATACTTGCTTTGGACTGTCCCGGCTTCTCGTACCTTAGATTGAGACATGCCAATCTAGTCCAGTCTTTCCCATATCTAAGCTGCAAAACAAATCGGTTTACATATTTACAGTATAGATTTTGCTTATTAGGTTTTCTTTCAGATGTAAGCAGGTTTTCCATGAAAGAACATTTTTCATATATGTGATTGTGAATGCATGGAAAATTATAAAACATGTCTCTTCCAACTCTTGGTCAAATTTGAATGTAAAAATATGAAGCAGTTGTGCATTTTATTTATATTTGGTCCCAGTAAGTGTCTCAGATGTTTTCATAGCTGGAGAACACTTGGGAACATCAAATAACTTTAGGCAGCATTTGTTTCTAAACCATGACAGAAGCAAAGGAACTACTCACTGTAACATCAGAGTAGAGATTATTGGAGGAATCACTTGGAGGTGTCCCAGATCGCCCCTGTTTCATTTAATACCCTGTTATAGTATGTTAATCTTTTATTCATCCAAACCATTGCTTTTTTTTCTTTCCTTTTTTTTTTTAATTGAAGTATAGTTGATTTACAGTGTTGTGTTAGTTTCAGGTTTACAGCGAAGTGATTCATCTTTTTCAGATTCTTTTTCATTGTAGTAAACCATTGCTTCTTTTTTTTTTTTTTTTTTATTTTATTTTATTTTTTTTGGGGGGTACACCAGGTTCAATCAACTGTTTTTATACACATATCCCCATATTCCCTCCCTTCCTTGACGCCCCCACCTCGATTCCCCCCCACCCTCCCTGCCCCAGTCCTCTAAGGCATCTTCCATCCTGGAGTTGGACTCCCTTTGTTATACAACAACTTCCCACTGACTATTTTACAGTTGGTAGTATATATATGTCTGTACTACTCTCCCGCTTCTTCTCAGTTTCCCCTTCACCCCCCGCCCCCTCCCATACCTCGAGTTCTCCAGTCCATTCCCTGTATCTGCTTCCCTGTTCTTGTCACTGAGTTCATCAGTACCATTTTTAGATTCCGTATATGTGAGTTAGCATGCAATATTTGTCTTTCTCTTTCTGACTTACTTCATTCTGTATGACAGATTGTAGTTCTATCCACCTCATTACATATAGCTCCATCTCATCCCTTTTTATAGCTGAGTAATATTCCATTGTATATATATGCCACATCTTCTGTATCCATTCATTTGTTGATGGGCATTTAGGTTGCTTCCATGTCCTGGCTATTGTAAAGAGTGCTGCAATAAACATTATGGTACAAGTTTCTTTTGGAATTATGGTTTTCTTTGGGTATATGCCCAGGAGTGGGATGACTGGATCATATGGTAGTTCTATTTGTAGTTTTTTAAGGAACCTCCAAATTGTTTTCCATAGTGGCTGTACCAACTTACAGTCCCACCAACAGTGCAGGAGAGTTCCCTTTTCTCCACACCCTCTCCAACATTTGTTGTTTCCAGACTTTGTGATGATGGCCATTCTGATTGGTGTGAGGTGATACCTCATTGTGGCTTTGACTTGCATTTCGCTGATGATGAGTGATGTTGAGCATCTTTTCATGTGTTTGTTGGCCATCTGTATGTCTTCTTTGGAGAAATGTCTATTTAGGTCTTCTGCCCATTTGTGGATTGGGTTATTTGCTTTTTTGGGAAAAAAATAATTGCCTATGAAACAACGGACAAAGGATTAACCTCCAAAATATACAAGCAGCTCATGCAGCTTCATACCAAAAAAGCAAATAACCCATTGCTTCTTAAAGGGGATGCTGTTTGGCATTCGGTAGTGATACTTTTTGTTGTTGTGAGAAACTGTTCAGCGTGTTGCAGGATGTTTAACATCCCTGGGCCCCAGAAACTAAATGTCAGGAGCACCCCGATTATTGTGGCACACATTTCCACATGACCCCCAAAGGCCGGCACCACTACTTGGTTAGGAGCCACTGTTCTGAACCCTTTAAAATTTACTTCTATTTATGGTGGTTAAGGGCCCCAGATAAGATAGATTTAAGCTTCAACCCCAGAACTACCGCTTTCTTAAAAGTACCTTTAGGTACTTTATTTGCTTTCTCTGCAAAATGGGAATAATAGCATTGACTTCTAGTGTTCTTAAGGAATTTAAAGGAACTAATACATATTTCCTTATCTTTTTTAGACTGATTTTCAGTAGGTTACTGTTTATTTTACTGAGAATCATCAGTGCCTTAATTATAATTGCAAACTTTGAGAGTCACCCCCTTATTCTGATAAGTGGGAATTAGAACAACAGAACAGGGACTTAATAGACTTTGTGTCCTTCTCATTTTTTAGATGAGTTTTTATTAATGGTTGGAACAGAACCTTTTGTGGATTGTGTAAGGTACTGGAAAGGGAATTGAAATGGGAGTCCAGACCTCCTGCCTGTGTTCCCAGCTTTGTGACTGGCCCAGGTTAATAAATCTTGGCTTTAAAATGGGAGATAGGAGGGGGTGAGAAATCAAAGCAGAGAAATTCATAAATGAGTTTAACAATCTCTTTCAGCTCTAAGCATTCTTGATTCTCACCAGGAGAGCAGAATATCAGCTTCTCAGATTGAATCGTTTCCTTCTTTAAGTATTTTCCAAGTATGAGTGGTGGATCTAGGTCAATTATGCAAACAACACAACTAAAACTGTGTAAAATTAGGATCCAAGGGCAGAAGAAATATCTAACATTATATTTTATGTGAGTTATTTTTACGTTTTTCCTACAGATAATTTTATCACATTTCCCTATGTTATCAACCATCCCTTTTTAGACAGGAAATTAGTGTACTCTTTGTAATTCTGGTTTTAAGTGGTTAATTCCCATCAGTGATGGAAAAAGGCACTGGAGAGAAAGAGAAAGGGGTCATGTTTTAATAGTAGACTTAAAAACATGATTGTGCACTGTGTTTGTGGATCATTCAGGGCCTGTAACTGTTTCCTTTGTTTTGTTTGAGGCACCCTGCAAATCTCTGTAATGTTACTCAAGGGTAACATCCTTGAGGCCCAGATATCAGCCTACCTATAGAATTCCCCCAAGTAAGCCCCCTAGGGTGGGAACTAAAGTGGACCAATTTTAATCCCCAAATCTCCTGTAGCAGAGTGTTAAAGCATTGTTTTTATCAAGTGTTGATATTTAAAACCATTCTCCAGTTTAGAGGTATGGTTGTTATGAAATATTGCTATGGTTTTTATCATAAGTAATTAGTTGTATATTTTATCACATTTGTTGTCAAACAGTTTTATTATATCTGTGATGTTTTGAAAAACTCATCACCGAAATTCTATAACTTATTTTTAAAAATTAAATTCTGAGTAGTAATAGAAAGACAGTGATTTTTCTCGAGAAACAAAACACAACACTGTTCAGCTCTTAATCTTTGTGCATTATTCAGAAAATTATGTCATATGTAAGTGTAGTTATTGGTCTAGGGAGTCTATGTTTTTTCAGTTCTAATTTGAGAAAATACCAACATTGAAACAATTTTTTTTTTTGCACAAGTGTTTCTATAGAGAAATTAGTGCTTTTAAACTAGGAGCTTAAAAAGAAACAAATGGGTAACATCTCATTATTCTGTAGAAACCCATGAATAAATTGTTTTTATTTTTACAAAATAAATTTTGAAAATATATTTCAGTTAATGTTCGATTAACTTGGGAATTTCCTGGTGGTCCAGTGTTTAGGACTCAGTGCTTTCAGTGCCAATGGCCCGGGTTCGATCCTTGGTCAGGGAACTAAGATCCCACAGGCTGCATGGCGTGGCCAGAAAAAAAAAAAATTCAGTTAACTTAAAAACAGTAATGACCACATATTAAACACTGTGTACTAGACTCTATGCTATTACTTTATAGGCATCATTTCCCTTAATTTTCTGAAGAACGCTATGAGGGTTAATGCCATTATCTCTATTTTATAGAGAGTGAATAATGCACCTGAGGTCTTATCTCAGAAGCAGCTCTGGGGTTGAAGCCTCAGTCTGTCCCACCAAGAGCCCTTACCCACCAATCTCTACTGAAGTTCAATATTCAATATTAACGGAAGCAAAGCAAAGACTCATAGATTTAATGTCGTGAGGAATTTAACTCAGGAAGAGGCTAAAGTTTCTCCTAGGGCCTCTTAATGTGCAAGCACGTTACTAAATGAGGTGCCTAAAGACTTTGCCCAAGTGGGTTTCGTTTCCATATGTAATTTTAGAGTATGAAAAGTGGGACCTCGCCAATGACATTTTAAAATAGAATGGCTGAAAACTTGGGTACTAGACTGTTACCATTGTATTTTTAGTATTAGAGCACAGATACCCTAAGTACAGTATATTTTCAAAGAATTTTTATCCTCTGATACATTATTTTAGGCAAGAGTACGAAACACATTAAACTAGTTGCTCTACAAGTAGATTTCATCTAATTATATTTTTAACCCGTGAGAATTATGTTTACATCAGAATTTTACACTGCTTTGTAAATTTTTCTTTTCCTTACTTTTCTAGATGCCAGGAAATAGTCTATAAAACCTAGACAAAGTATTTAAATTATTTTTCCCTTTCAAGGCATCTGGAATACTGAATATGTACTTTAAGGTATTTCTGTCTTTTTAAGATGAGTGAGCACAGTAAAAGTTATTGCTTCGTGGAGCCCCTTTGTACACAGTTGCGAGTGCATGTATGTTGGTGTGTGTGTGTGTGTGTGTCTCCCTTTTGCTAACCGTATTTGAAATGGTATGTGAGAATTTGCATCCCACTATGCAGTAAGTTTTGCATATTCTATTTAATACTTCTAGATAGTAAGCATTTGGAAGAAGCTATGACTTGTTTAGATTAGTGGGAAATTTCTAGAACACAAATTATAAACTGTAGTTTTCCTCCCTGTGATAGGTAATAATATTGAGTGAAAATTAGAAATTGCAAAAGGGGGAAAGTTGTCATTCGTAACAGAGTATGTGCCATCATCTGGTGACATTCCATTTTTTTCAATGGATATTACTAATCAGTTTATAAAATTTTTGTAGAATATGAGATGAAGCATAGCTCATATCTAAAACTTAAACCTATTTAAATATCCCGTAAGAAGATATTCTTAGCTTGGTACCATTAAATTTAATCATTAACTTAATTGAATCTATCATTTTAAGAATGATACACTTTTCATCTTCTTTAAAAATATGAGCACCCAGGATGTGTAGGAATGAAATATGTAGCACTTTGTTTCTACCATGTGTGTAATTTTGATGAGATAACTCTTTGTTACAACCGTTGTAAAAAATGACAATTCACCTCCTAGGCTTTCTACCCCCCAGAATTTCTTCCATGCTTTTTCCGTATCATTCACGAATGAATTTATTCTTTCCATTTCTCTGTGTATTACCAAAGATCCCAAATGCCTGACACTGGAAATGTCAAGCTCAGCCTTTTCCTGCAGCAGCTGCTAGAACCTGGCCGCCTGGCCTTTTGAGTGCATGAACTCATTTAGTTTTGTAGGGTGCTCCAGCCACAATGAACATTGTCTTGAAGGATGCAGTGCCGTTAGGGCTTTACAGAAGCCTCCTGAAATCAAAATATGTTAAACGTTATTCCTCATGACACTGATTTTTGTATTAAATCATCATTGCACGGGTGGGACTCTTGAGCTGCAAGCGTCTTCAGTAAAGTAGAATACTAAGATAGTAGACTTCTGATTGGATTCATTGTTTTAAGAGATTCGGGGTTTAAAATCCAAGTCACATTTATGATAACTCATGGCACGTTTTGATCAGCTTCCAGTGGCTGTATTTCCGGCTCTCTAATTAATTTCAATCTTTTGGGTTCTTTACTTGCTCAGGAAGGGAAAGGATCCCTTCGTGAGCCCTGAGCAGCATCTCTGGTACCTGTAAGTTTGAAAGCACAGATGGTATTCACATTCATGTTACCTGAGTGAAGTAACTCCCAACATTGATTTTGGCACCCTCCAGGGTTTCTCCAGTTATTTTAAGACATATTGTAGAAGTTTAAAAACAAAACTACATCGAATTTATCCATTTTAAAAAGGTGTATAATGCAACTCATTTATGAGGTGAGAAATTTTGTGTGTAATAAAATGTGGAAGGAAATAAGTGACTGGAGAATAATAAAACAGGTTTCGGTGAGGAGAGAAGGAATGACTTAGATGGGGTGTTAAACATCGGGATCTTGTCATCGATTATAAATTCTTGGCGTTAATTTTTATTGCATTTCCCTTGGCTGTGGGTTTTTTTCAAGGGTCCAGGGCCTGTTGTCCTTCATTAACCAGGGCCTGTTGTCTTTCATTAACAGCCTTGTAAAAGTTAAATCAACTCAAAGACTTCAAGAGGTCTGTTCTGCTTTCGATTGCAGGGCAGTTAGCAAGGACTTGCTGATACCTGAAAGCAGAGTCACTAAGTTATCAGAGCTTGTAGGAGAGGGTAGAATACCTTTGTGGAACGTGCATCCATTTTGTTCTTTTCGTTCAAATGGCGAGGATGTAACTTATGTAGACTTATGATGTAACTCTTCTTTTTAGAGGGAGAACTCAGTGGGATTCTATAATGAGTGACAATCTGCAGTATCTGCTTTGGACAAGTACTCTGGATGCTCAGGATGCAGGTATTCAGCCTGTTTCCAAACCCTCTTAGGCCCACTCAGCCTGTGGGCCTGTACCACCAGGAATACAACCTTTTTCTCCCTCACTTTCTCTGATTCTCTTGGCTGGACTTGAGGAGGGAGTGAACAGCCATGGCTCCTTACCCCAGCCCTACGTCTCCACTGGAATGAATCCTAAGGGTCTAGGAGATAGCAACATCTTCAATATATGGAAGAGATTTTGAAATGCTTCCACGTGCGTTTTCTAACTTGACGCGCACACCAACCCTGTGCGGTGAGTGAAGGAGGAAGAAGTCTTTTGCCTGTTTAAAAATGAGGAAGCTGAGGGGCAAAAGGAGATGACAAGAGTTGACCAACCTAATCATCATCACCTACTGGCCCGTGCATCATGTAAGCAGGCTTCATGACCTGTTCATATGGCTGACCGTGTGTACAATGAAGAACTTGTACTCTGGAGAAAATGAACTCCAGAGAAGTTGTGATTGGTTCAGCCTCAGGTCTGTGTATTCTTATAGTTGGAACTAGAGTTCTCTCCTGATGGCCAGTTTGGTATTCTTGACTTCATACTCTGCTGAAGAAAGTCAGCACCTTGCGCTTCATGAAGAAGTTAGAATAGGCAGTATTTCCCCTATTATACAGAGGATGACATCGAAACTCAGAAGAAGAAAATTGTTTGCCACTGGTCACAAATCCCATTGGTAGCAAAAGCTAAGATACAGATTGGAATTTAGGATTTATGGCTGAAAAACACAGCTTCTCGGGGTGTGGTTGTAAGTCCCAAGAGTTTTTAGCACGTAGTCAGCCTCCCTTTTATAAGTAGATTGCAGTTTGTTTTTTCTCTATTAAATGTATGGTATAGTTTGGACAGTAAAATGAAAAAGCTTGATTTAAGGAAGACTTTTATGCCACAAATTATTAATCCAAGAGCTTTCAAAAGGTTCAGTTATCTTACACAGGATCCTTTGTGCTCTTTCAATGATAAAATTAGTATTAGTGATTTGATAGCCTGGAGCTCATTAGCATGCTGCATAGAACCTGCTTTTTTCTTTGTGGTCTACCTGCCAACAGTTTCACTTGGGAAAAATAGAATATCGAGTGACTAGTGTGGCCAGCTAAAATATAGGACACCCAGTAAAATTTGAATTTTAGATACTGCTTATATTAAAAAATTATTCATTGTTTACCTGAAACTGAGTTTTAACTGGATTATCCAGGATTTTTATTTGCTAAATCTAGCAGCCCTGAGAATTATTCTTCTCCTGAACACATTTATTATATATTCTTTTCAGTGAATCATTTTTGGTTTGTAAAACATTTTATGCTTTCAGAGAAACACAGGCATGGGATTCAGTCAGATTTTTTTTCAGGACACTATCCTTAAGAATCTTTGTTCTCTGAATCCCTTGAGGCAGTGTTTTTACCTCAGTGGTTAAGTGTGCTGTCCTTTTATGATCTGGATGGAAAGAATTTAGTTAGAGGATGTGTATTATAGGTGATTTTATTTTCTCTATCCCTTGTGTGTTTAAATTTGATCTTTGACTCTTTCAGATGCAGCTAGACATTATGAAGTGTCTTCATGACAAACATTGATGTTCTGGGAACTTTTAGGTTCTTGTAGGCCGTAAGACTTGGATTAGGAGACCCAGATTTGATTCCAGGTTTTGTTACCAGCTTGCAGAATGTGTTTGGTTCAGCCATTTAATTTAGCTTCATAATTTAGAAACTGGGATTGTGCATGCCTGCTTCATGAGGTTTAAATAAAATGGTGCTTTTTTTTTCCCTTCCAATATCACTAATGTAAATACTTTTCAAAATCTCAGAGACTCAAGGAAGAGAAAGAAGGGAAAACAGAGATCCTATCTCAGGCCAAAGAAGTGATTTGCCCCATCAGAGCTACCAGCCAGGTTTCTTGAATCCCATCTGGTATATTACCCTCATATTTGACAT